>NC_133502.1:213366500-214038000 GCF_049354715.1 Callithrix jacchus | reverse complement strand
CCCACCATCCTGCTCCCCCACCATCCTGCTCCCCCCATCCTGCCCCCCACCATCCTGCCCCCATCCTGCCCCCCACCATCCTGTCCCCCCATCCTGCCCCCCCACCATCCTGCCCCTGACATGGGCCTACCCCACCCTGATACCAGCAGGATAGTAGCTTCGGGGCCTGCCTGAGCCTCCTCCCAGCCCCAGCCCCAGCCCAGGCCACTTTGGCCAGGTGGTCCCCTCAGCCCTCACTCTTGCCCACACCCTTTGCTGCTCCGTTCCTCCTTTGTGACATGCTGGCCCCGACCTGCTGATCCCTCCGCCGCAGAGCCCCCTCCTTGGGGAGGCGTTCCCGCCCACCAGCCCCTCTGGGAGCACCCAGACTGTGCTTGACGTGTCAGGCTGTCCTAAGGCCACTGTGTCAGTGGCAGACTGCCCAGGGCAAGGGTCCCCAGCATTGCCCAACACCTGGCCAGGCTGAGTGCTCACCTTGAGCCCCAGGGGGAGGAGCATGGGCAGCCCCCTCCCCAGCTCTCTGGGTGGTAGGGACAGGCTGGCTCAACCTAGGCCTGGTCTCTGGCTTCCCTCCCAGCCCTCGGCCCTGGCTGCCTGGCTGCCCCGGGCTCCTGCAGCCCACGCTCCTGGCCTGGGGCACTTTGTAATTCTTCCTTCTCGGGCATCTTCTGGCAAAAATATTTGAAGAATGTTCCAGTTATCTGTGATCAGCCAGGGAGGCGGGTCTGGGTCCACCTATCCAGGAAGTAACTCGAAGATCCCCGGGGGGGGGGGGTGGCACCTGGCCCCCAAGCCCACCCAGAGCCAAGTCCTCGCCAGCTTCTTCCTCAGGTGGGCAGGGGGCTGGCCCTGAATTCTCCATCCACACTGAGGCTCTTCTATGGCTTAGGAGCCCAGCAGGGTTCCTTGGGGCCGAGTATGGGGCAGGGTGCTCCACTCACACCTGCCTCATAACGCCTGGCCCCACCTCGGCTCCGGTTCTGCCCTCAGAGGAGGCTGGAGGGGGCGAGTTGCAGCCCAGAGCTGGGCGCACCGGTGGAAGGGAACCAGAGAATGAATAGGACAGGTCTGCACTCAGCAGCTGGTGTCACACGCTGGTGGCACTCAGGCTGCCCGTCCTTCCTCAGGGCCCAGCCCCATGGAGGCAGATGGGATGGGGCTTGGGCCAGGGGCTTTGCCCAGCCACCCCAAGGTTGCTCTGAGTCCCAGCTTTCTCATCTGAGAGCCAGGGCCAATCAGCCCTCTGGGAAGTGTCCGTCCTCCCTGTGGGGGAGGGACAGGCCCAAAGCACTCCCTTTCCCGAGCAGGCCATTTCCCTCCCTGTCCCACCCCTTCCCCACTCTGGCTCCCGCAAGTGGTCCTTGCCAGCCTGACCTTACAGATGAGGAAACTGAGGCTGAGAGAGAACAGCCAGAGGAGAACAGTGTGGGTAGGGGCTAGCGTAGAGCGTCCCCAGAGGAGGCACAGGCACAGGTAGTGGCAGGGAGGTGGGGAAGGAAGGGACTGGGGAGGGCAAAGGGCTGACACCCCCAGGGCCCAACTTTCTGCCCCTCCCTTCCCCTCCTGGCCTCAGTTTCCCATCTGGGTAGTGAGGCACTGAGGTGACAACCTGCATACCTGCAGCTGTGTCCTAAAGAGGTCCGCTCGTTCGCTCGGGTTGGGGTCCTATGTTTGAGTTGTGTCCTAAAGAGGTCCGCTCGTTCGCTCGGGTTGGGGTCCTATGTTTGAGTTCTGCTCAGCCTCTGACTCTCACTGGCCTCCCTGAGCCTCAGTTTGCGGGTCTGTCCAATGTGGAGAACTGCCCTGCTGCTGAGCAGGGCATCCTGCGGGCTGCCCTCCACCACGGTCCCGCCTGCCACTCTTTCCATGCCACTGCTCCGCTCAGCTCTCAGCCCGCAGTGTTCCCAGGGAAGGGAGCAGAGTGTCTGCTTGCTCCCTCGCTCCTCTGGCGGGCGGCTGCCCTTCCACCCTCCCTACATAGCTGGCATTCCTGGTCTGGCAGTTTGGGACCCCACCCTGGAGAAGAACCAGACTGCCTGGGAAGAAGCTGAGGAAGAGCTGGGGGCCCCAGGTAGGGCTGAGGTCACTGCAGGTGGATGAACCACAGCCAGGGGGTCCATTGCACCCCTGGACAGCACAAGGAGCGAACAGCTAATGAGGTCACAGGCAGACACTCCCAGTTACCATATCTGCTAAATCTGTGAAATAAGAGCCTCACCCACCGACTATGACCCCCAAACCACAGGACACTGACCTCTGACTTTAGAACCTTCCAGATCTCTACCAGCACACAGGGCTCGTCATGATGCACCCAGGTGCTGGCCACACACACTGGACTAGATCCTCCCCCTCCAGCAGCTATGCAAGATTCCAGACCCAGCCTAGTGCCTCCTCCTCCAAGAAGCCCACCAGAGTCTCTCTCAGTTTTCCCCTCTCCACTCCCTGCAGGGTCACATCTGTGCTAGGCTCCTGAGGAAGCCGTTGGGGCTGAGATTCAGCTGTGCCCTTCCCTAGGTCTAACCCCTGCCCCTTCTCTTTGCTTCCCACATTACAGATGGAGACAGCAACACCCAGAGATGCCACAGTACCCGAGACCCCGGCAAGGATGGCACTCTCAGTCCTTGCCCTGATGCCACAGATCTGTTGGATGAATCGGTGCCTTGCAGGCCTGCGTGACCAGGATGCCAACCTGAAACCTCAGGTGGACAGACAGGTGGAACAGGTGGGAGGGAGCTGGCACACCCCATTGGCCCATGGCCAGGAAGAGTCTGGACACTTCGTGGTGTGTCACCACCTCGGCCTTCCTGTCTGCTCTGGACTTGGCTGAGTGGCAGGTCTGGGGGCCGAGCCATCACCTCTCTGAAGACTGCAAGGCAGGGCTGAGCTCCTGGCCCTGGGACTCAGCCTCAGGCCACAGTCCTGAAGGGTCCTCCTTCCAGGAACAGACGGGAGCCAGGCCCAGAAGTTCTCAGACAGAGCATGAGCCGGAGCCAGGCCAGCCCCACAAGGCAGTCTCTGCCATCAGCGTTCTCCAAAGCTGGAGACCCAGACTGGGCCAGAAGCCCCCTGTGCTCCTGTGAAATGAGAGCCTCACCCACTCACTGCCACCCCAAAAGCACAGGACACTGACCTGTACTTCAGAACCTTCAGAGCCCCTGTGCATAATTCCACACGCCCTCACCTTCCAAGCAGCTTCTCTGGAATGCTCCCTCCAGGAATTCCTCAGCTGCCACAGCCCACTAGCCAACTGCTCAGCTTGGATGCCTGCGGCCCAGGGTCCCCACTTTCCCGGGAGCAGCTTCCCCCAACTCTTACCAGCCTGGCTGAGTGAGTGCTTCTGGAGCCAACCCCCCAGAACTCCAGGGGCCTTGACTGAAGCGGCCTGAGGTCCCGAGTGCTGTCCCCGCCTTCCCCATGGCGAGCCCCCAGTCGGAGCTCATCAGCAAGGAGCAGCATCCCATGCCAGGCCACACAGCAACGTGGCAGTGATTTGGTATCAGAGACAAGAGCAGGACCTGACCCGGTGGGTTTTCCCCACCTCTGGGCTCGGCCTCTCCCACCCTCCCTGCTGCAGGAATCCTCGTCGTCCGAGGAAGTAAGGCTGGGCTCTGGGCCCACGGTCCAAACTGACTGCAAAGCCTGGCCTCTCCCAGCCTCTGAAGGTCAGGGGCCAGTCCCAGCCTCCCGTCCAAGGCAGCTCCGTGGCAGGCGCTGGACCACAGGAGGACTCCCCCACCAGAGGGAGGCATCGCACACCCTGCCCGGCTCCTAAAGAGCGGGGAAGGAAACAAGCATACAGTGGAGCACCAAGTGACCCCCGCACCTCCAGGAGCGACAGCCTCGGGGGGGAGCCCCAGGCCACACACTGGTGAGGCAGGTTCTGAGACAGAATGGGGGGGCCGTGTGCAGTCTGCAGCCCTTGGCCCAGCGCCCTTCCCCGGGTGCCAGCCCACAGCAGCCCAGCCTGGCCATTCCCGGCTGTGCGCTCTGGACTACTGCAGACATGGAGGAAATGGAGCCTGGGACTCCTGACTCCCTCTCCAGTGCTCTCTCCACAGCTCCAGCCTGCCTGGCATCCAGCCACACCTCCAGCAACACTCCCTGCACACCCTGAGGCTCAAGAAGGCGTGCTTGACATGCGACTCCACCCCCAGTGATAAGGCTAAGTGGGCACTGCAGCCCACAGGCGTGTGGGCCCCGGAGGCTAGCCCTCCCCAGGCTGAGGGGGGCATGGGGCACACAGGAAGAGCCTCAGGAGATGGATTCGGCAGAGCGTGGGGCTGCCTTCATGGGGGTGGGGTGGTCAGCCACACCTGGAAATTCCCAACACTGCCCGCTAGTGCCAGCAGTCAAGTCACCCTGGGAAGACCTGAGTCAGGGGAGCCGGGAAGTCATCCAGTCCCCGGCCACCCACTCTTCCTTCCCACCTGTTCCACTGAGGGCCAAGCACACTTGGGGCCACCACAGCCCCTGCCACCCCTGGGCAAAGGGCCCTGAGCTGGGAGCTCACTGGGCCCCAGACCCATAGTTGGCTATCACCCTCTGACAGATTTGCTGGGCACTGGCTGAGTGAGTGCCTGGTACTGCCCTGAGTGCTGAGGAGGGGGCAGGCAACCCTGTACCCCCAGACCTGGCCAAGCACACTCCATTGGCATCCCTGCCACCAGATAGTTCTGCAGCCTCAGCCATCCCCTCTCAGCCCCAGAGTAACCGGGCCCTGCGTCTTCGGCCGGCGGGCAGGACCAGCCTCCTCCCTGCTTCCCCATCCTCCACCTCATTGCCCAGAGGGGTTTTTCTAAAGCTCTGCCAAAGCCACTCTTCCCTGCCCTGCACTCCCCAGACCTGAGATCTCTGCCGTTGGTGCCGCCCTCACCTCACCTTCCCCTGCCCCAGCCCCTCTAACCTGCTGTTCCCACTCCTTATGCCCAGTTGCCATGCCCTCTTTGCACCTCCAGGCCTTTGCCCATGTATGTCCTTTCCCCAGAATCCCACCTTCCTTCCCTCCAGCATGTCCTTTAGGGCCAGGTCAGAGGCTGCCTTCTCTGAGAGGGCTTCCCTGGGCCACCCTCTTTACAGATGGTTTAGGACTCCTGCTGTGGGTCCCACGGGGCTTTGGGTAAATGACGGTGGAAGGGAGGGAGGCAGGTACTTTCCTTCCCAGCCACACCTGCACGCCTGACCAGCCTTGATCACCGGGCCATGGGGGCTGCCATCCAGCTGTGGCATAAAGGGAAAGTTCAGGGTGGTGGTGGGGCCAGCAAGAAGGGGGACCTGGGGAACATCCAGACCCACCACCCAGATGGGGAAACTGAGGCCCAGAGAAGGGAGGGATGCTCTCAAGCTTGCCACAAACCCACAGCTGAGCCAGAAACAGGACCTGGGCATCCGGGACCACACGCAGGCTGACCCAACACAGGCGACACCCTGGCTAGGCTGGTCTCAGAGCTCCTGGGTCAGGGGCCAAAACAGGACAAGGCCCAGAACAGAAGGCCTCTGCGCTTCCCATACCCACAGTAGAGCTGCACCTCTGGTCCCAAAGCCAACCTTGGAGGCAGCCCCTGCCATCTTGAGACCTTCGCTCAGGGCCCAGGGACTCTTGGTTTCGCCAAAGGCTGGAAACCCACCTCAGTAAGACAGCGGGACAAGTGGCATGGACCCGACAGTCAGGTGGCCCTGGGCTCAAATCTGGGCTCGGCAGCTTTGACCTGAGCCAGTGACTCTGCACCTGACTTATCTTCCTCACGCCACCACCTGCCATGGCAGACAGGCCTCTCCTCCCTCGCCTTCTCTGGCAGCCAGTGGGGACGCGGATTCCAAAGCAGCACACCTAGGTCCTGCCAGGGCCTTCTGAGGGAACCTGAGTCCTCCAGGAGTGGGAATGCCTTCTCCTCTGTCCCCCAGGCAGCGGTCTGCAGGGCAGGCAGTGTATTCTGGAGGACTTCCCACTAGAAGGGGCTTTGCCATCTGTCTCACCACTCAGGACTGCCCAGGCCTGAGTCTCAGCTCCGGACGCCTCTGCACCCTGGCCACGCCAATACCCACTACTCAGAGGCCAGCTGAGACACCACCCATCCTTGTGCCCGGCTCCCTCCCTCCAGGGGGCCTGGCCCATTCAAAGCTCCAACTAAGCTCAGAAGGATTGGAGCAGGGGCCACAGTGGCGGGGGGGGGGGGGGGCCGGGCGGGGTGTTCCAGAAAGCGACAGAGGCCTGCAGGTGCCATGGGAAGGGACTTCAGGGGATGCTCACTCCTCACCGCTGCACCCAGTGAGCTGCTCGCCGGGTGGGTGGCTTCCTCCCAGGCCCAGCTCTGGGCACCCACAGGCTTCACACTCTAAAGCTAGGCACTCAGGTTGCATGATGTAGTGTCTTCTGTACATAGCCTCAGACCCAACCTCGTGGCAGCCCCAGCACCTCGGCTGCCACCCGCTCCAGCCTGGGGACAGAGGAAGTGTCGATGGCCCTGTGCCAAGCCTCACCTGCCACTCCACCACTGAGACTGTGGATGGCCTCGGTGGAAAGGCCAACCACTCCACCCGCTGCTTGCACAGAGAACCTGTGAGTGCTGCTTCTCTGCCCAGGCAGGGCCCCTCCCCAGCATCCCCAGCCGTTGCTCCTCCTGCATCTGCTTGTATGCCTCTGGGGTTGGAGAGCTCACTGCCTCTCTGCCAACAGCTGAGCTGACCCAAGCCTCAGGACCCACACTCAGAGGATGTGAACACCCTGTGGGAGGGGCAGGACTGGGGGAGGGGCCCCAGGAAGGCTGAGCAGGAAGACAAGGAATGGGGGAGGGAGCGCACCTGTATCCACCCCCACCCTGCCGGCCAGCCCGAGGTGAGGCCCCCAGCCCCGCGCCAGGGAGGGAGGACAAACGGTGGTTTTGTCCTTGGCCAGCGGGCGGCCCGCGCCACACAATGACCCTTTCATCAGGCTGAAGGAACCCTGGGCCGGGGTTTCATCTGACAAGGGAGGGCGCCCGGCCTCCTGTCCCTTTGGGAGGGGAGCTGAGCCCCATCTGAGCCGGACCCAGGGTAGTGCAGGGCAGCAGCCTTAGGAGCCTGCTGTGGCCCCTCCATCTGCCTGGGAGGATGGAGAGCAGCATGAGCGTGACAACTTGGGCTTCGGCTGTGCGTGGGCCCTGGTTCTGGGGGCTCCACTCCCTGGACCTAGGCTGATGGCCTGGATACCCGCAACCGAGCCCTCTACCTCACCCCACACCACCATGCCACACCTCAGGGCCTGCCAGGGTGCCCCAAGATCAGAGCGTTAGTCCACACCCAAGCAGGGGCCCCGGGCTCCCCACAGGCACCCACCTGCCCTGTAAGGCTGACTCGAGGCTCCGGGGTGTGGGGGGGGGGAGGGGAAGGGGCAGGGCTGTGACTTGCTGGGCTGTGATTACTGTGTCCGCAGAGGAGCCCAGGAGAGCTTGTGAATGAGGAAACGGTACTGAGCCGTCAGTGCCTCAAAAATCACCTCCTTCAGCGTCACCAGCAGCTGGCTGGAGCCTGAGTCCCCGAGAGACCTGGATTCCTCTCCCTGTGGGACTGAAGCAGGTGAGGAGACTGGACCTAGGAGAGCTGAACCCCTGGGCTCTGAGCAACCTTGGGAAACAGCCTCTTCTCGGGATCTTGGTGTCCCATTGGCCACCTCAGCAAGATGCTCTGAGGCTCCCTGGAGGGGAACGTTTCACAGTATTGTTCCTTCTTCCAGTGGTCTCTTTCACGTGCCTGTTTAGTCTGGCCAACTCCTATCCATCCTTCAAAACCCTGTCTGAGAGTTATTTCCTCTGGGAAGCCCTCTGAGACACCCTAGAGAGTCCATCACTCCTTCCTGAATGAACGCAGCTGCTGGCCCCCCCTTAGTGCTGCCTGTGGCCAGCCTCCCTGTTCCTGATAGCTGAGAATCGCCGGTCTCCTGAGCGTTGACTGCACCAGGCATCAAGTGAGAGCTTCCCACGGCCACCTGGTGAGGTTCGTGCCCCCATGATCCGCACTGAAGAGGAAAGTGCTGAGCCTGGGGACACAGCCAGGCAGTGAGAGGACTGCGGAGTCGGGATGAGGACCCAGGTCTTAGTCACTATCATGCCCCTTGGCCTCACAAAGACTCAAGGAAAACCGTGGTAGAAAACGGCACATTGTCCTGCAGGCCTCCCAGCAGCACCCCGGGACCTCCCGGCCTCCCGCCGCACACAGGTGGTCCTGGATGCACATTATCCCCTTTAGCCAATGGTGGATGAGTCTCAGCCACATGATGATGACTTTTGGAAAGTTTCCTGTGATTAGAGAGGCTCCATTTGTCCCCCTCCAGTGGAGGTCCCCAGTTGAGATCTCATCAGATTTCCCAGCTCTAACCCCACGTGCACACCCTCTATGGAATGTTCTACACTTTCAAGTTCCAACTACACGTGGCCTGGTCTGAGCCTCGGGATCATCATCCCAAGTGACCCTTGAGGAGACTGAGGCCCAGAGAGGCCCATGGACCAGCTCAGGGC
Source organism: Callithrix jacchus (assembly GCF_049354715.1). Taxonomy (NCBI): domain Eukaryota; kingdom Metazoa; phylum Chordata; class Mammalia; order Primates; family Cebidae; genus Callithrix; species Callithrix jacchus. Next base: position 214,029,511 of record NC_133502.1, on the reverse strand, counting down.
ACACAGCAAAGCCCCTTCCAGACCTGGATGAACGAAGAACCTCCAGGCTGGGAGCTGCCCTTCCCCAAGGGCAACCTGAACATGCCTGAGCCCTGGGCACGTTCTGTCCCCACACAGGCCACAGTGCCACGGGAGCAGGCCTGGTTCAGCTCCTCCCTCCCAAGGGTCATGGCCACAGTGCTTCTGGGACTGCGGCTGGCATCACCGACAAAGCCACAGCGGTGGAGCCGGGAAGAGGCATGGCCTGGCAGGGCAGTGGTAAGCGCCCCCCCTGAACCCCGCCACAGCCAGGTGGTCGGTGAGTAACCTCCCTGTCACCCATGACTCACTTGGCTCCCCGGAGCGGGCGGTCACCATGAGAGGCTCCTACCGGAAGACCTGGGGGGGTCGTCAGAGCCAACCCCCACATCTGGGAGAGGAAGGCTAAGACCGGAAGAGACCTGCCTGGGACAGCTCAGCCTGGTCCTGGTCAAGGCCTCAGCCAGGCCCCCATTCCAGCTGACCCAGCACCGCAAACCTTCCTCTTGGCCTGTGGTCCCCCACCTGCCCTCCCTTGGGCGCTGACTAACCACCCCCTCCCCAGCCCTGGGAGCTCCTGCACTGACAGCAGCTCTGCACAGAGAAGGCGAGTCCCGGCCAGGGCCGCCTAGCGCGGCTGCAAGTCAGCATGTAGTGGGTCGCAGGGCGCTTCCAGGCCAACACACCCGTCCAACCCGATCAGCCGCAGGGGCCCAGGCATGCGTCTGGGATTCGGTGTGCACGGACCACAGCCCAGGACAGGGAGCTATGGGAGCAGCTCAGATGAAAGGGGCAGGATCAGCTGTCTGCCACTGTCTGGGATCCCAGCAGCGGGATCTGGAAAGTTCCTGAAAGTTCTCTGGAACAGAATGAAGCCCCCACCCAGCGCCCCTTCCTAGCCCAAAAATCCTCATATCCCAAAGGCCAATCCTGCTCCCACCTATGGTCAGCCTTGCACCCTCCCAAACAGGACAGGGGAAACCCAAGACCTGCCCCCCTCCCTCCAGGGAATGTCTTGATTCGTCTTTGCTTGGGCAAGGCTGGCGTCAGCGTTTTCCTCCCCGGGGGGCAGGAGCTGCTGAGGGTAAGGCAGGGATGCAGTCTGCCTTCCTGTCCCCCACGACCCGGGCCGGACCCCAGCAATGGCCCAGGGTGTCTGGAAAAGCTGCTTCCTCCGGAGAATTTCTGCCAACACAGCTGGCGGTGTAGCCACTGCAGGCCCAGATGAGGGGCCAGCCGCGAGCCCCAAGGTAAACCTGGGGTCTTCAGAGGCACACTGGGCACCGCCTTGCCCCAGAGGCCCCTCACTGCTGACTTGGCATCGACTCCCACAAGGCTCCTGGGGCCCCTGCACACCTCCCTCTCTCCGACCCTTACCCGAACCCGCGCTCCCCTCCACCCCAGGACTCCTGGTTTTCCACCCCGGACACCTCTCCCTGAACACCGAACCTCAGCCAGCCGGCTCCAAAAAAGATTTCCCAAGCATCGGAGCTGCCAATTCTCTAGCAAGGCTTAAGGCTGAATTGCCAGGATTCTGGGAATGGGGAGGCTTTCTGGCCTCCAACCGCCAGAGGCTGAAATTCCAAGGCCCCCTGGTTGATCCAGTTCCTTGGAAGGACACCAGAAACAGGACCCTCTGGCCTGGCACTTTGTTAGCCTGGGTACCCACTGATCAGGCGGTCCCCACCCGCATGGGCCCTGCTACCCCGCCCCCCTCAGGCGATGCCTCCGCAGCCGGGGCTGCCCGCCGGGCCTGGAGCGCTCTCTGTGCCCGGACCTTGTAATTATGTCCCACAGCCCGGGAAACCGCGGGCCTCGCAGCATCTGGCTGCGGTTGCGAACTTTTGTTTCAAGATGCGCGACTATTTATAGAAGGAAAACTGGTAGGATAGTAATTTCCTAGGAGCTAGAGAAGAAATTGGCTGTGTCTTTATTAAATGGGGGTGGGGGCGCGGCGATTTATTAGGACTGCGAGCGCACGGTGGGGAGGGGTGGTGCTGGGAGCGGGAAGACGGCGGCTGCCCCCTCTGGCCGCATCAGGAGACCCCGGACGTGGCCCGCGTGTAAAGGAGGTGGCGGCGGGGGGGGGGGGAAGAGAAGGAGAAGGAGAGCAGGCTCTGAGGTTTAATCAGTAGCATCCAGCTTAAATTCCCCCAAACGGCGGTTCCATAAATCAAACTTCTTTTTAAGTCAGAGGCCAGAGCATATGCGTCCCATTAGGAATTGGGCGAAGCCACCCTGTGCGCCCCCTGGGCTCACTGAGCCGGCCTCGGCCCTGCCCGGAGCTTCTCAGAGCCCAGTGGGCTCTGCCCTGTCAGACGTACTCGCGCGCCCACGCTCCCCACTCTTCCTCGGTGCAGACACCTGGGCGAATGCGGCCGCCCTTGCACAAGGTGCGTCCTCCTCACTCCCAGGTGAGGATTCAGCAGGGGCAGGGATCAGGCCACCCAGCCTGCCGAGAAGCCGCAGCGACTTAGGGGTACAGTCTGGGCGCTGTCCGGTGGAGTGCATTGTGCACGTGCGTGCCAGTGTTTGACGAGGGAGCGGGTGTGTCGTGTGGCTCTCCCAGGTGTGCCATGTTCTTGCGTGCCGCGTGGGTTGATATCGGGAGGGGTCCCCCGGGGGTCCGGGACTCCACTAGGATGCGCAGGGAATCTCGGCGCCACCCGCGTGCCCCCGGGCCCTAGCGTTGAGCGTGCAAAGCCTGCTCTACTCCAGCAGGCAAGCCGCTCTCGGACCATCCATTCTCGGACCCCAAAGCCAGGACTTCTCACTGCCGTAGCTGCCCACCAAGTGCTCCACCTGGGCAGCTTAGGCTGGCGAGGCGACCTAAAGTCCCCCGGCTCCCGCGCGCGACGGCGACACGGTGCCCCGCCCAAGGGCCTTGCTGCCGCGTTCCCTGCCCGCCCTGTTCTAGCACTGAAGGCCGGGGGCGGGGGGAGCCCACCCGCCCACCCCACCCTTCGCCCGCGGCACTCACAGGTAGCTGCCGCTGGACAGGAGGAGAAAGATCTGCGGGCAATAGACGGAGACCAGCGCGCTGCTCGGCGACAGTAGGAGCATGGTGGGCCGACGCGCCTGGCCGGACTAGGCAGGCTCCGAGGGCAGGGCGCCTGGGCCAGCTGAGGCCGGGGCCCCCGCGGAGCTCCCCGATGCAGAGCGGCAGCGCAAGGCGCTAGGAGCCGGGTCTTGCGGGCCCGGGCGCAGTTGTCGCCCGTGGCCCGCCGCCAGGGCCGCGCATGGCGCTACGTCTGGGGCAGCGGCGGGAGCTGGGGCTGGAGTGCGGGGCGGGGACCCTGCCGGGGACAGCGGGCGCGTCTTGGCGGTGGTCTGGACCTCCGTCCGTCTGTCGGTGCGAACCAACTCTGTCGCTCGCTCTGGCTCAAGTCTTCAAGTCTCCGGAGGCGCGCAGCTGCCATTGGATGGGCCGCCCCTACATCCGCCTCCTCCCCCCCCCCCCGCGGGTTTTTTTAAAGGGAGGCTGACCAGAGCGTGCGGTGGGAGCCGCCTCCGGGGCTTGCCCAAGTTGCCTTGGCCGGGATACGCATACCCCCACTTTAGGGAGCCACACACCTCTGGCCTCGCTCGGGAAGGAGCACCTGGGGAGGGCTCCGCGGGGGAGCTGCGCGTGGCTGTGCTCCCCTTGGGGGCCATGCTCCGCAACGTTTGCGCGTGTGTGCATGCACGTGCCTGTGTGTGCCTGCGGGAGCGTGGTCGGTCTGTGAGGGCAGGTGTGTGCACAGACGCACTGAGTGTGCTGAGCCTCTGTCCCCGTGCGCCCTGGGTCTAGTGAGGCTGCTGTGGGTCGCACTTGTACACTGCCATGGCTAACCAGGCCCAGCCCTGTGCTGGTGCAGACCCTGTACGACACTGCCTGGGCACCTCTTTGGAGAGACCGCCAGTGGGAAGGCATCGCCGTCAGGTGCTGCTCTCACACACAGAGGCTTCCCCATCCCACTGATTCTGCTCTCCTTTGAGGGCTTGGTGGGGATGGGTTTGGGGAGTAGACCTGCAAGAACGTTCTCCCTATTCCAGTTATTTTTATTTTTTAGCCCAGAAACATAGGTCTAGTGTCCCACCTCCTGTTGTTAGCCAGTCCTGGCTCCACAGGACCATCCCTCCACATCTGAACCACGCGCAAAGCAGGAAGACGGCAAGGAAAGGGAGGGCTGGACGTCTGGCCCGTTGCCCTGAGGAAGAGGATTTTTCTAACTCCAGACCTGGTGTGGAGGCTCGTCACCCAGGAGGAAGCAGCCCCCTCCATCCCTCAACCCCCGTCCTCCCACCCCCGTCTCCCCCCCCCCACCACCACCTCCATCCCTCCCAGTCCAGGGCTCTTGAGCCCTTCTGCTTTTGGCCCCAAAGGCAGGGACAGGCTTGTGGCAGGGCTGGTCCTGGAGCTTCAGTGACTCCAGTTCCAGTGAGCAGAGGGTGTCCAAACTCCAGACAGGCTCCTCCAAGTTCTGCTTTGGCCTTTGCCGGGGTTGGAGCTGAAGGCTGCTCAGTCCAGAAAGGGCCCTGAGTGAGGAACTGTGACTCCCTGAAGCCATCAGGTTTTCAAATTGCTCAAGGCCCATCTGTTCCTGGGCCCCGACCCCTAAGGGGATTGTGCATTCTGATTCCTGATGGTGCTGGAGTCCTCCACGGCAAATGTGAGTTGTACCAGGTTTAGAGGCACATGTGCCCAGGTGGCTCCCTGCATACACTAAACACATGCAGCGTGAAGGGGAGTGACCACGGAATCTCCCACCAATGCATACGACCTCTGATCTGTGGTCACACCTTTATGACTCTTAAAATCCCAGATCCTGGGATGTAGAGGCCCCGGAATGCACTATCTGGAGGAGTCACCGGGGTGCCAGTGACATCATAGTCACTAACAATAAGAAAGTCTCTCCTGGTATCTTCAGGTGCTCATTGGCACACATCCCCACCACCCCGGGGCAAAGGCCCCAGCACTGACATGGGTAGCATGCAGTGAAGGGAACGTTGTGACCTATTTTTTGGATGAGAAAAGGGAGGCTGAAAGGTTAAAAATCTCACTCAAGGCCACAGCCTAGGCGTGACAGGAGGACAGAGCAGACGGCCCATGATCCCAGACTCCCAAACCTCCTCCTTAATGCAGTAGGCTTCCGGGTCATTTAACCTCTTCAGACACACCTGGGCCCAGCTTCCCCCTTCTACCGCTGTGTGTAGCCAAGATGGTTTCCGAAGAAAGCAGGGTCCTTCTCTCCAGTCCTGGCTGAAGCGGGTGAACCTCGAGGGAGGGGTTGGCTCTCCTTCCCTCAGCAGACCCGGGGGAGATCTCAGGCTTTCCTGGTCATCATTCCACAGGGTGTTGACAGACCGAATTTTGGAAATCCAGGAGCTGGGGAGTGTGTGTTTAAATTGGCACACCAGGCAAGAAGTCTCCCCTCTGGGGGTCCTGGATAGGGCCTGAGGGCAGAGCCAGGGCCACACAGAAGGAAACTCAGCCACTGCCTCGCTCTTAACCCCTCCCAGCGGGAGGCTGACACAGGGGCCTGGGGCTCAGACTGGGCTAACAGGGAGACCTGGTGGGGTCTTGCTCATGCACACCTCTCTCAGACACTGGCCACCATCCTGTTCAGGCTGGCCAGAGCTGCAATCCCATCTACAGAAGGGACCAGGAGGCTTGGGAAGGGCATGCAGCCTCAGGAGCTGGGCTGGGGGTGGACAAGTCAGCTCCTTCTACTACCTGGAGGTTCCCAGAGCTCTTCCCACCCACTCACTGGGGGAGGAGGAGGCGCTGCTTTCTGATGACTGCTGCAGAAGAATGGACGCTAGGAAGAGAGGCCCACAGTGGGGGACCACAGCCAACTGAAGCCCAGCTCTGTCACTGAATCTTGAAGACAGTGACTTAGCTCTTATGCCGAATTTCCTCATCCTTGAAACCGGTAGCGTAAAAGCGCCTAACTCTAGGGGTGCTGGGGTGGGGGAAGGCCTCAGTTCTGAGAATCAGGCTGCAGGGACAGAGCCTTATTAAGGGTTGCCCTCACTTTGGGGGGCCCAGCAGGACTCACCGCAGGACTGCTGGAGAGGCGGGAAAACAGCAGCTTGCCCACTCCACCCCCAGCCCAGCAGGCTCGACTTCCCACACCCCTAACCTCCATAAATAAACACCTGGGGACACAGCCTACCCACAGACCTAGGATAAGCAGGGACACCGGCAGACACGCCCGCCCAGACCTGCAGGGCTGAGGCTAGGTCGGGGGCTTCCAGTCCTGCCTCTGAAGCCACCGGTTTTAGTCTCTGCAGGCCCTGGGCCTTAGTTTCTCCACCTGTAAAATGGAGGAGTAGAGAAGGGATGGAGGGTGATGGAGAGACGATCCCCAGCGCCTGCTTCCTCCCCTCCTCTCCGCCAGAGAAGCTGCGTCTCCCGCCAGTGGTACCGGGGCCAGCCCCTCCCACGGCTCTGTTCACCGCCTTCCCCGTCGCCTGCAGCAGGCGGCGCACAGTAGGCGCGCAGAGCGCGGCCGGGCGCGGGTCCCCGCAGGTTCGAGGAACAGCAGGGCCGGCCGCGGGCCGTGGGCGCCCCCGGCGAGGTGCACCGCACCCCCCCTTCCTCACGCCGCTTCTCCACCCCCACTTCGAGCGAGACTGAGACAGATTCTGTCTAAAGGAGATCTCGGCTCAACAGGTAAGGACTCGGCTGGGTTCAGGAATGTGGAAATACGACTCGGAGCAGCTACCGCAGAGAGCAGCTAGCGCGGCTCGCCGGGCGCCCGCCCGCCGGGCCGCGCCAGGGGGAGCGCGGCGAGAGGGGGCCGGGCTCAGGGCCCAGGGCCCCGGGGCGGGCGGGGCGCGGGCCCCGGACCGAGCCCGAGGCGGCCAGGCCGGCCCCGCGGCCCATCCCGAGCCAGCCGGACGAGTTGTCAAGGTAATTTCAACACGTCTGGGTGATGGATAGAGACGAAGAGCCGCGGCGGGTGCCCCGGCCTGCGCGCTCGCGGCCGGGTGCGCGCCCCCGCCCTCCCCTGGTCCCCCCAGACGCTGGACGCCCCCCGACCCCGCCCCGGCGCACCCTCCAGGCGGCGAGCGCTCGGCCCGGGCTCGGCGCCCAGCGCAGCCCGGGGGAGGGAAGGCGCGTCCCACCCCCGGGGCCTGGAGCCCAAACAGGTGAAAGTACGCGCCGGGCACGCTCGCCGCTACCCGAGCCCGGCCGGGCCGCCCGCGCGCCCCGCTCTCTCTCCTCCCACCCTGGGCTTGGCGCCCCTCAGGAACTCAGAGGGTTCGGCTGTGTCTCTGCTGGCTTGGGACGAGGATCTGACACACGGGCCAGCCCTGGAGCCCCGAGAGCTGCCGTGGCCCCCTCCGGTCCCCACGTCCCGCCCTGGAGGCAGCTCCTTCGTGCTGTCTTGGCCCCTGGCTGCCGTCCCCGCCCACGGGATACTCACCCGAGCTTCACGTAGAGGACGCCAAAGCAGAGAAACACGTAGAAAATCCACTTGCGGAAGTTTCTGTGCATGATCCAGGGAGGGGGGCTGCGCCATAGACAGCGGCGGCCGGAGGGGACGCGCGGGCCCGGTACGGCCGGGCAGGGGCCAGGGGGCTGCGGGCAGATCGCGCTCAACCGGCGCTGCGGCTCGGGCGGCCGGCGACGCGCGGGCACTTGGCGCGCGCTGCCACCATGGTGAGCCCGGGATGCCGCCGCCGCCGCCGCCGCCGAAGCCGCCGCGTGCGCCCGGGGAAGTGACCCAGGCTGGGTGCCGCAACCTCGAAGCCGGATTGAGCGACCGTGGGCCCCTGCAAGCGCGGGCCAGGGGCCAGGGCGCGGCTGGCGGGCGGGTGCAGACTCCACTGGGCGCAGCCGCCTGAGGCCGTGCGCGCCTCGCCGAGCGCCGCGGCGGCCAATGTGTCCGCACTTGTCGGCCTCCCCAGGTGACTCGCGGCCCCGGCGAGCGAGCCGCGAGCGAGCGAGCGAGCGAGCGCGCCCCAGGTAGGAGGATCCGCCTCCCGCCCGCCCTCCTCGCTCGCCCCGCGCTCTCTCCCTCTCTCTCTGGCTCTCCCCTCCCTTTTCTCCTCCCTCCCCCGTGACACACAAACGCATCTACCCCTCGGGCCCCCCCTCCCGAGGCCAGCTCCCTTCCGATTGCCCTCTGGGGACTGATGGGGTGGGGGAAGAGGGCTTGGGTGACGGGGGCTGGGGGTGCGGGGAGGGTGCGGCTCAGCAGAGACACCTGCGCTCCTCTGCGCACGCGGGGGTAGGGGTGGGGGTACAGGTGGTGGTGGGAAAAGACTGGTACGGGTCGCAGTGGCCACTTGGCTTCCAGTTTCTCGTGGGGGAGGGAGAGACTACCCACTCCCATCGCCTCTCCGAGTGCGCTTCCCCGCCCCGCAAAAATTATCCGCATGAGGTACTCTGGGGCCTTATTCTTAGTCCAGGCGTCGCTGCCACTCCAGTAAAACTCGATGGGAGATTCCAGCACTGCTGCCACCTGCGCTAGCCCAGCTTTGGTACCTAAAAGATGACAGACAGACTAGCCTGGCCACATGCAAGGAGATGGCTTGTGTGGCCTCCTGCAGAACCCGGTGGCCAAGCACAGTGATGGAGGCCTGTGGAAGGAGATCGAGGGGCTTCCCGGCCACTGGGGCAGGCTCCGTGCCCCGCACCCTGGTTTTTGTGGCCACTGCAGCGCCCAGCCGTGTTCAGGTTCCCTGAGGAGAGCTCGAAGTCAGATTGACTCGGCGCCTCGCACGCCCAGAGCCCATCTAGCCTGATTCAGCCTCGGGCGAGTGAGCACCAGGATCCCGCAGACCCTGCTGCGCCAAGCCTTGCCTGTCCCAGGGGCATGGCCCGGTATCCAGGGTCAGATTGGTCAGATCCCTGTCCAGGCAAGGCTCCCCACCTGCTCTGTGCTTTCTCAGCCCTGGATGGCTCCGGTGCTGCAGGAGGACGGGACAGAGAAGATCTCAGTCCTCGAGGACCAGCAGGGACTGCGGCCATCAAGACAACAGTCTATGTGTGTCAGGGTTGCATGCGCCGCCCTCTCCCACCTGTCCAGGCCTGGGGAGAGACCTCGAGTTCAGAGCGTGCCTCCCCTCCACCTGAAGTCCCGCCTGAGCCCCTGCCCCTGATCCCTTCTTAATCCCTCCAAATCCCTGAACCTTCTCCACAACCCCGGTGCAGGTCATTCCTGGGCCCCTCGATCTGAGACCTCCAGGGCAGCCGGGCCCTGTGTGGAGATAGGGAGGTTCCCAGATAGAAGGGACGTTGGAGATCAGCACAGACGGGGCAACCGAGGCACAGGAAGAAGTGAAATGACAATGATAACTCCGCCCCTGGGTGGCCCCGGAGCCCCAGAGCCCCACATTTCACGGCCTGGAAGCTGGGCGCGGGGAGCAGGAGTCTGGCCGGGTTCTCGCAGCCAGTGGCAGGCGCGGGCGCAGCTCGGGCGCGGGCGGATGCTGCCACCCGGCGGCGGCACTGAGGGCGCTCGGACGCGGGCTGCAGGTGGCGGAAGGCGGCGTCGAGGCGGGCAGGGACCCCACCCGCGCCCAGAGTCCGGGACCCCTGTCCCCACTGCCGCCAGCCTCGGTCTCGGCGCCCGTTAATAGGGCGGATCGCCGGGAGCTGCCGGGCTGCGGCGGAGCTGGAACCGCGAGGATGGCACCGGAGGCCTTTCCGCTGCGGGTCTGGGCGCTCGACCCTCACCCTATCTGCTTCCCGCCCGAGGTGGGATCAGCTCTGGGGCCGGCCGAGCGGGGTTCACCTGGGAGAGGAGGGGGTGACGGTCGGCGGGCGGGACGCCCGGGTTCGTTCGCCGCCTCGGCTGCATCTCAGTGCCTCGGTTTCCCCAGGAGAGCGGGAGGCGGGGCCGCGCCTCGGAGCGCAGAGGGATCGCGGCGTGGTGCTGCCCCCTGCCGGCCGCGGGGAGAGGCGGCTCGCGGAGAAGGGCAGGGCTGAGCAGGGTCCGGGCTGCTCCCGGGCCCACGAGGGGCTCCCACCACGGGGTCGGTTTCTCCGTCCTTGTTTTAGAGAGTTCTTGAATGGCTCCAGGGTTGGGGAAATGTGGGGTGGGAGGCGCTCACAGCCCACGCGTACACGTCACACACACCACACCACACAAACCAACACACACCACGCACACTACACATACACAATACACACAAACACAACACAATACATGCCCAACACTCACCACACACCAACACACATCACACACAAACAGCACAAACACACAAAACAACACAAACACTACACAACACACAACACAAAAAACATGCAACACAATACACAAACGCACACAATGTACAAACACACACACCACATACACATCACATAGTACCCACACACAGCACACACAACACACACCACAAACACACACAAAACACGACTCACAATACACATAACACATCACACACCACACTTAACACATAAACCACACCACACACAACACAAACACACAAAATACACATACACCACACACAACACACACACCTTACAGACATACCACACATACAAAACACAAACACACACATGACACCACACACACACGCCACATTCATACACTATGCACACACACCACACCAGCAGGAGTTGCCCAGGGCAACGGGGCAGCTATTCCTGACCTTCCACACAGCCAGGCTCCCAGGGCTAGTCCCAGGCCTCTGGTCACAGGCAGGCCCCCCCCTTCCCCCACATGGGATCATGGCTCTGATGATCTTGAACGTGAGGGTGGCCAGGATCTGGGCACAAGGGTCCCACACCTGTTGTGGGTAGTGGGTGATTGAGCTGGGGGAGGTGGAGCCTGTGCTTCTGCTGGGAATGGAAGCCTCTCTGGTTCCCAGTCAGCATGGAGACATGGACACCCTGGGGCCCCAGATGGTCAGCTTTGGGCCCCATGGAGCTCAGCTACTTCTTACTTGTATGATCACAGGTAGAGCTGTCAATGTCCCCAGCATGGGGGACATTGACATAGTAATCATGAGCCCACACCCCATGGGGTTCTTCTGACAGGGGAATGTGCTAACTCCAAACTGATTCACCTGGCAGTTGCTCATGCCTGTAATCCCAGCACTTGGGGAGGCCATGGTGGATCACCGGAGGTTTGGAGTCCATCCCTACTAAAAATACAAAATTAGCCAGGGGTGGTGAAGAATGCGGTAATCTCAGGTACTCGGGAGGCTGAGGCACAAGAATCGCTTGAACCCAGAAGGCAGAGGTTGCAGTGAGTGGAGATTGTGCCATTGCACTCCAGCCTGGGTAACGAGAGTGAAACTCCATCTAAAAAAAAAGGGATTAACCTAAAAATGAGTACAGTGCCCAGTGCACCCGGGCATTCAATCAATGCAGGTTCATGTCCTGACCCCACAGGCCTATGCCGGGCAGAGCTTAGGGCATGGCCCAGCAGGACAAGCCAGGTGCCTGATCCCCCTGCCAGACCACCCCCACCTCCGCTGGACCCACGGTTCCCAGAGAGGGCTGAGAGGAGCTGACTGTGGGGTGGTCATAAGCAGGACCAGTCCCGAATTGCCGGGGGGGTTGGGGCAGGCATCCATGTGCCCTGCCCAGGGGGGTTGGGGCAGGCATCCATGTGCCCTGCTCAGGGGGGTTGGGGCAGGCATCCATGTGCCCTGCCCAGGTCTCCTTGAAGTACACGAGTGTAGGGGAGGAGCCCACCATGCCTCCCTCCGTCAGGCCCATGGTGAACCCATGGGCGCCCTGGAGCCTCTTTTCTCTTCTCTGGGCAGCAAGGACTCTGAGCTCTCTTTTTAAGCTGCTGACTCTATTGGGTGTTCCTTCTCTAAACATGGAGGGTTTCTGGAGGTGACCCGCAAGAAGCTGAGATCTGGAAGGGCTTGGCCCTTGTGGGGAGACACATGTTCTGTATGGCTGGAGTGGAGGCGGAGCCTTGATTGCCCACCCAAGGATTCTGGGCTTGACCTTGAGGACAGTGGGAGCCATGAACTGACTCTATCCAGGGGAGCAACAGAGTTGGGTTTCCAATTTAGACAGCCCATGAGCCAATGACACCACATTGGCCCTTGTCCAGGATCGACATGAATATGTGTAATACTGGATGGGTGGATGGATGGATAGATATGTGTAATACTGGGTGGATGGATGGATGGATGGATGGATGGATGGATGGATGGATATGTGTAATACTGGGTGGATGGATGGATGGATGGATATGTGTAATACTGGGTGGGTGGATGGATGGATGGATATGTGTAATACTGGGTGGGTGGATGGATGGATGGATGGATGAATGGATATGTGTAATACTGGATGGATGGATAGATGGATGGATGGATGGATGGATGGATATGTGTAATACTGGGTGGATGGATGGATGGATGGATATGTGTAATACTGGGTGGGTGGATGGATGGATGGATATGTGTAATACTGGGTGGGTGGATGGATGGATGGATGGATGGATGGATATGTGTAATACTGGATGGATGGATAGATGGATGGATGGATGGATGGATATGTGTAATACTGGGTGGATGGATGGATGGATGGATGGATATGTGTAATACTGGGTGGATGGATGGATGGATGGATATGTGTAATACTGGGTGGATGGATGGATGGATGGATATGTGTAATACTGGGTGGGTGGATGGATGGATGGATGGATGGATGGATATGTGTAATACTGGGTGGATGGATGGATGGATGGATGGATATGTGTAATACTGGGTGGATGGATGGATGGATGGATATGTGTAATACTGGGTGGGTGGATGGATGGATGGATATGTGTAATACTGGGTGGATGGATGGATGGATGGATGGGTGGATATGTGTAATACTGGGTGGATGGATGGATGGATGGATATGTGTAATACTGGGTGGATGGATGGATGGATGGATATGTGTAATACTGGGTGGATGGATGGATGGATGGATATGTGTAATACTGGGTGGGTGGATGGATGGATGGATGGATGGATGGATATGTGTAATACTGGGTGGATGGATGGATGGATGGATGGATATGTGTAATACTGGGTGGATGGATGGATGGATGGATATGTGTAATACTGGGTGGGTGGATGGATGGATGGATATGTGTAATACTGGGTGGATGGATGGATGGATGGATGGGTGGATATGTGTAATACTGGGTGGATGGATGGATGGATGGATATCTGTAATACTGGGTGGATGGATGGATGGATGGATATGTGTAATACTGGGTGGGTGGATGGATGGATGGATATGTGTAATACTGGGTGGGTGGATGGATGGATGGATATGTGTAATACTGGGTGGATGGATGGATGGATGGATATGTGTAATACTGGGTGGGTGGATGGATGGATGGATATGTGTAATACTGGGTGGGTGGATGGATGGATGGATGGATGGATGAATGGATATGTGTAATACTGGATGGATGGATAGATGGATGGATGGATGGATGGATATGTGTAATACTGGGTGGATGGATGGATGGATGGATATGTGTAATACTGGGTGGATGGATGGATGGATGGATATGTGTAATACTGGGTGGATGGATGGATAGATGGATGGATGGATATGTGTAATACTGGATGGGTGGATGGGTGGATGGATGGATGAATGGATATGTGTAATACTGGATGGATGGATAGATGGATGGATGGATGGATAGATATGTGTAATCCTGGGTGGATGGATGGATGGATGGATGGATGGATGGATAGATAGATATGTGTAATACTGGGTGGATGGATGGATGGATGGATGGATGGATGGATATGTGTAATACTGGATGGGTGGATGGATGGATGGATGGATGAATGGATATGTGTAATACTGGATGGATGGATAGATGGATGGATGGATGGATAGATATGTGTAATACTGGATGGATGAATAGATATGTGTAATCCTGCGTGGATGGATGGATGGATGGATATGTGTAATACTGGGTGGATGGATGGATGGATGGATGGATGGATGGATGGATAGATAGATAGATATGTGTAATACTGGGTGGATGGATGGATGGATAGATGGATGGATGGATATGTGTAATACTGGATGGGTGGATGGATGGATGGATATGTATAATACTGGATGGATGGATGGATGGATGAATGGATATGTGTAATACTGGGTGGATGGATGGATGGATGGATGGATGGATGGATGGATGGATATGTGTAATACTGGATGGGTGGATTGATGGATGGATGGATGAATGGATATGTGTAATACTGGATGGATGGATAGATGGATGGATGGATGGATAGATATGTGTAATCCTGGGTGGATGGATGGATGGATGGATATGTGTAATACTGGGTGGATGGATGGATATGTGTAATACTGGATGAATGGATAGATGGATGGATGGATGGATATGTGTAATACTGGATGGATGGATAGATGGATGGATGGATGGATAGATATGTGTAATCCTGGGTGGATGGATGGATGAATGGATATGTGTAATACTGGATGGATGGATAGATGGATGAATGGATATGTGTAATACTGGATGGATGGATGGATAGATGGATGGATATGTGTAATACTGGGTGGGTGGGTGAATGGATGGATGAATGGATATGTGTAATACTGCGTGGATGGATGGATGGATAGATGGATGGATATGTGTAATACTGGGTGGGTGGGTGAATGGATGGATGGATGGATGGATGGATATGTGTAATACTGGATGGATGGATGGATAGATGGATATGTATAATACTGGGTGGATGGATGGATGGATGGATGGATGGATGGATGGATATGTGTAATACTGCGTGGATGGATGGATGGATAGATGGATGGATATGTGTAATACTGGGTGGGTGGGTGAATGGATGGATGGATGGATGGATGGATGGATGGATGGATGGATGGATGGATATGTGTAATACTGGATGGATGGATGGATGGATGGATGGATGGATGGATGGATGGATGGATATGTATAATACTGGGTGGGTGGATGGATGGATGGATGGATGTTTAATACAGGATGGATGGATGGGTTTGCTGTGGGTGGAGACAGCATGCCCCCCTACCCTCACCCTGCTCTTTGTGGACCAGTGTGGGCTGTAATGATGGAATCAGATCTAGGTGTGGTTTGCCTGAGATGTTCCCAGTTTTAGCACTGGAAGTTCCACATCTCAGGAACCTCTCAGTCCCGGGCGAACAGGGATGGTCTGTCACCCTAGATCTAAGATCATAAAAGGAAAGATGACTTCAGTGTTACCCTGGGGACAGACAGTTTCCCTGGTGCCCTGGCAAGGGGCTTCTGGAAGTGTGTTTTGTGTGGGGATGGGATGACTATTAGAAGGGATTTAAATAATAATAACAGCTCCTATTTAGTGAACAGCTGCTGTGCCAGGCCTGTCCCAGCTGCTGGACCCCCCTGAGTCCCCGTGAGCCTGTAAAGCAGGGCCCGTTTGCACCCTCGTGCTCTGGATTCATTTTTCCCCGCACTGGACAGGCATTCCTGAGCACCCGTCATGTTCCAGTCTGGAGTGAGGTGCTGGGATGTGGAGAGAACAGACCCCCACCTCTGGGGGCTGGCAGGCTGGATGGGGAGGTAAGGACACAGAGGTCACAAGACACAGGCCTGGGACCCACACACCTGAGTGCACCTGTGACCCAGCCGCCTCCCCGGGTGCTGCCTGCAGGGTGTGTTGTGTCACTGTCACCCGTTGGAAGTTTGATTCCCCCACTCCAAAGCCTCATCCCAGTTTCTCGAGATGGAATTCGGGGAGCCGCGCTCACTTCCTCATCCTTTCGGCTTCCCGCACCAAAGCCACCCACAGGGCCTTGGCCCTCATTCCAAAATAGATCCTGCTCCTACCCCTCCACCTCCGCCACCGCCACCTACTGGTCCGAGTCCACCCAGAAGATGACATAGGCCCCAGCTGCTCCTCTGCTTCCTCTTCTGACCTCATGCAGTGCACCCTCCAGCCAGCAGCCAGGGGAGTCTTCCATAATGCAAACGAAATCAGGCTGCTTCTCCTGTTTAAACCTTCCATGGCTCCCCATTGCTCTCTGAGATATTTCAGAGAAGTGGGCCTGGGGTGATCCTAAGAATCCTAAGACCTCACAATCTAAACTAAAACCGATTGGCTAATAACTTAAAACTTTTCTAAACAGGTGAAAGCAGTGGAGAGCTGGGACATGCCCGTGAGCACGTCCAGCACAGATGTGTTGGCTAAAGTGCAAGGACACAGAATGTACCACGTGCCCGTAAGCGTGGCGTGTCTAACAGCTACAGAGGATAGGGCTTCACAAAGTTATGAGCACATTTATTCTTTAACAAGAAAGGAAACTTCAAAAAGGACTTTTCTGCTTCCCACAGCCGGGGTTCTCACAGAACTAACAGGATGGGTGCACGTATGAAGGGAGTTCATTGAGGAGAACTGATTCACGTGATCACGAGGCGAAGCCCCATCATGGGCCATCTGCAAGCTGAGGAGCAAGGAAGCAGCGGCTCAGTCCGAGTCTCAAAACCTCAAAAGTAGAAAAGTCAACAGCGCGGCCTTCAGCCTCCAGCCCCAGAGCCCCAGCAAGGCACTGGTGTGAGTCCAAGGGTCCAAAAGCCGAAAAACTTGGAGTCTGGTGTTCAAGGGCAGGAAGCCTCCAGCACGGGAGATAGATGGAGGCCAGAAGACTCAGCTAGTCGGCTTCTTCCACCTTCTTCCGCCTGCTCTTTCTAGCTGTGCTGGCAGCCCACTGGATGGTGGGTCCATCTGCACCTTGGCCAAGACTCCAGCTGCCTGAGCCTGGCAGTGGGCTGACAGCGGAAGTGAAGGGGGCCAGGTGTGCTGAGGCTGATGCGGAGGTGAGCCCCTGTCTCTCCAGACAAGAATCTGGAGCCCAGGCGAGGCCTGGTCTGTGCTTGTCGGTGAACCCTTCCTCAGTAAGAGAGCCAAGGACCTGAGTTGGGAGGGAAGTTCCTGGCCCTCCGTGTCCCCGACATATAATCACTCCTCGCCCGTGGTGACCAGCACGGCACTGATGGGGCAGCTCTAGGACCCTGGCTAAGCTGCGTTGGCTGGTGGGCAAAAGCAGGGTGCCCTGGGCAGTCCTTTACCTCCTTCTCCTTCCACTAGGGTCACCTTGACCCTGCCCCTCCCCACCCTCTACCCTGCACTGGTGGTTGCTGATGGAAGATCCAGGTTTGAGCTTTGAGGCAGGAGGAGGGAGGGCCCTTCCCAGCGCCTCCAACAAGAGAATGCAGGGTTCTTCGATTCCCTGCTGGAGTCCCTCATGGGGAGAAGATGGATGCCCAGGGCTGAATGCAAGACTTCCAGAGTTCCCTGCGTAAAGCCCGCCTTCCACAAGTGCCACGACCCAGTGGGACTGACTCAGCACCCAGGGCTGAGGCTGGGTTAGGCCGCAAAGGCCACCGAAAGCCAGGCCACCACTGGGACCTCATCGCTCTAGGCGAGGGTCTGACACCGCGTGGCAGCCTGTCAGCTGGGGTTTCTTGTGGCCGCGCCACGGGCATTCAGGGCTGAATCGTTCTCTGGTGGGGGCTGTCCTGTGCCAGGTGGGATGCTCAGAGCGTCTCTGGCCTCTGCCCGCTAGGTGCTTGTAGCACACAGCGACCCCTGAGGTGTGGCAGCCAAAAGTGGGCTCAGTCATTGCCGAACGTCTCCCGAGGGGGCAGAATTGGCTCCAGCTGAGAACCACTGGCCTAGCTCTGAGCTTTCGACTCGGGTATGGAGGACCCAGATTCTATTCATCCTGTTCCGTGGATGCCCCAGGACAGGGCCCGAGTGGCCAGGCTTATGCTGAGCCACAAGCACATCTGAGCTCCTGCTTGCAGGAATCAGAACAGCCCAAATAAACAACTGGCTTTTCAGCAAACCTGCAGCCGTGATCCTGGGCCTGCTCAGCCCACACCACGCAGGACCCATGAGTGACAAGAACCGCTGGTCTGGTCTGAACCTCTTGCTTTAAGGGTGGGAAGGCCGAGGCCCAGGGAGGCTGCCAGCATCACATGGTTGCCGAGCAGGGGTTTGAACCCCAGCATGCTGGCCCCAGGAGCCAAGGACTCTGGTGCTGACAGTGGGGTCCCCCAGGGCTGTTGTGCCATCTCCTACGGGGTGACCACAGCTGGCAGGTCTGACATCAGACCCATGACCTGGGGTCCCTGGCTGTGCCACACAATCTTCCTTCCCTGCAGGGTCCTGGGGAGGTGAGCACACAGACCTGGACTTCTTAGCCCCCCTCCACAGGGGTCCCCAGGTCAGCCTGAGAATTTGCACAAGCCACCAGCAGTCAGTGGCCAGGGCGTGAGGGTGGGCTCCAACACAGGCTCAGAAAATGCCTTCATAGCTGTAAGGCTATAAAGCTGTGTAAGGCTTCGGGCAATGGCTCAGACTGAGTCCAGTTTGAACCTGGGTCCTCCGTGTACACTCTGTGGGATCCAGGCCAGCCATTCCTCTCTGGGACACCTCATCCAAAGGGGTGAATGTCAGCATCACCTGGAGGCTTAAGGAGGCGACACTGTCTACCCAGCAGGGTGCTGTCACAGCCAATCCTGGGTTCACGGTGCACAGAAAGTGAGCGCTGGGGACAGAGTCTGGAGACCGGGATGGTGGGGCCCCAGGCTCTGTGACCCCGGGCCTCAGCTTCCCCATCTGTGAAAGGGCACCCAGCACCTTGATTGTTGGGTACATGAAACCTTAAGTGAGGGCCTGGCACGTGCTAAGTGTTCAGCTAAACCAGTGGGTGACAGTAACTGCTGAGACCAGGGCATGGCCAGGGCGGTTGGAGTTTGGAGGCGGCATTGACAGTGATCCCACCTGGACTGGGGCTGACTGCTCTTCAGAGTTGCTACACCCAAGGGAGGGAGCAGATGGCAGGTGTGGGAGGCAAACCAGCCGTTACCCTCAGGTGGGCAGCCAGGGTCCCTGGGGAGGCGGTGGGTGGAGGGCGTAGGTGAACATCCCTGTGGAAGCAGGCAGTGAGAAAGTCCAGGCCAAGGCCAGGGACAGGGCCTATCCTCTGGGAAGGTGGGTCCTGCCCACGTGCCCTACTTCCTGGCCCGGAGATCACAAAGAGCTGCCGCTCCTGAACATTCCCCACTTTTAATGCACTGTTAGCTGCATTTCATGTCACCCTGAGCACTCGAGGTGCCTTTGCCCTCCCTGCATGGTGGGAAATGGTCCCTGACAAAAGAAGGGTCTGGGGCTTTTTATAACGCTCTTTTCAGGAACTGGAACTGAGATGGCAAAGATTTCACAGGATGGGAATCATGATGCAAATCAACATGCCTCAGACATACACGTCAAGCTAACGTCCTCGCCAGTGAAAGTGGCTCGAATGTGTTCTTCTCATTCAGCCAGGCCAGGAGGAAACGGATCCGGATCCCAGGAGATGAAAACACGCACAAGTGAAACTGAAATTTTAGAGTGCGCTACCTGCACACCATTGAATCGTGTTGCCTCCACCTGGTGCTGTAGTCACAGGGCACCGCGGGCCACTGAGATGTGAAAATAGATGCATTACAGTACAGGATCCATCCCACAGGGCTGTTTCTGGTGGTGGAACCTTTTCTTCTTCTTCTTTTTTTGAGATGGGGTCTCAGTCTGCTGCCTAGACTGGAATGCAGTGGTGTGATCTTGGCTCACGGCAACCTCCACCTTCCCGGTTCAAGCGATTCTCATGCCTCAGCCTCCCGAGTAGCTGGGACAACAGGCGTTCACCATCACACCCAGCTCATTTCTATATTTTTAGTAGAGACGGAGTTTCACCATGTTGGCCAGGCTAGTCTCAAACCCCTGACATCAAGTGATTCACCTGCTTTGGCTTCCCAAAGTGCTGGGATTACAGGCATGAGCCACCACACCTGGCCTTTCTCTGGGTGGAACTTTAAAAAGTTCCACCCAGAGAACTTTAAAGTTCTGAGCCACAGTACTCAGCCCTGGTGGAACTTTAAAAAGTTCCACCCAGAGAAAGGCCAGGTGTTGTGGCTCATGCCTGTAATCCCAGCACTTTGGGAAGCCAAAGCGGGTGAATCACTCGAGGTCAGGAGTTCAAGACCAGCCTGGCCAACATGGTGAAACTCCGTCTCTACTAAAAATATAAAAATGAGCTGGGTGTGATGGTGAACGCCTGTAGTCCCAGCTACTCAGGAGGCTGAGGCATGAGAATCGCTTGAACCTGGGAGGCAGAGGTTGCCATGAGCTGAGATTGTGCCACTGCACTCCAGCCCAGGTGACAGAGTTAGATTCTGTCTCTAAAAAATAAGATAAAAGCCCAGAGAAAGAGCTACAGACTTTCTGAGATCTGAGATTTCCTCCACTCCTACCAGGACCCATAGCACAGGTCAGGCGGGCATGGAAAAGGCCAGATGAGGGACACACAGAGGGGCCTGCAGTTCCATCCCAGCAAGGAAAGCATGGTCAAGCTTCCAGCCTCACCCATTTGGGCCGGGGGCTCATTCGCCAGGACTGGTGGCAGCAGGAGAGTGAGGGGTGGCATCAACTGTGTTTGATGGCCAGGCCCCAGGGTCTTGGGGACAAATCAGAGGTGGCTCTGCCTTTGAAGGAACATGCCACAGAAACTACTAAGAACCCAGTGCCACAAGCGCTTCAAAAAAACATGCGCCAGACAGGGGTGTTCAGGGAAGGCTACCTGGAGGAGGACAGCCATTGCTGAGCCCTGAAGGGTGAGCCAGGCAGACAGTCCAAGAAACCATCTTCCTGGCTGAGGGAGAGCACCAAGGTGAGCAGGAGCAAAGCCTGCAGAGCTGCGCATGGGGCCACACGGGCACTGGCTTTGAATCAGCATTGGGTGAGTGGACTTCTCCCAGAAGTTTCCATCTTTTGCTCTAAAATGGGGTGATAGGGACGGCCCTGCCCCATAGGTCCCCTGCAGGCACTTCCCTGGGGCTCCCAGGAGCACACCCACTCTCATCAAACCCACCTGCACTGAGCTCCAGCCCTGGTTACCATCACCCTTTCTCCCTAAAGACCCCTCATGCTCTCTTTGGGGCACATTGCCTAGAGCACCCTCCTACACAACCTTCTCACCAGGAGACTCCTCTTCAGCTTACTGAGATGGCTGGCACCTCCTCCAGGGAGCCCTCCTGGTTGTCCAGTGTAACCTTAGATGCTCCCTTCCCTTGCCTGCACACACCCTCTGCCTTCCCATCTCAGCCTGGACCCACTGCACGGTGTCTGTCTCTTCAGGCACAGCTTCCAGGAAGGTCTTGGACCAGGGCTGTCTGCACTCTGCCTTCCCCCAGCACCTTGAGTGCAGAGCGGTGCCTGAGGTACTGTCAGAGACACACAGCATGGCCGCGGCTGCCATGGGCTTCCCAGTGGTGACCATTGAAATGAGCGGGCTTCTTTGGCAAATGTTCTTCTTGTTGGCAATGATGATGATGGTGGTGGCGGGGGTGATGGTTATGATTGGTGCAGGTGGTGATGGCGGTGAGGGGGTTAATGGTGAAGGAAGTGGTAGTAGTGGAGGTGATGGCAGAGGTGACGGTGGTGGTGGAGGTAATGGTGAAGGTGATGTAATGATGGTGGTGATGGTGGAGGTGACGGCAGAGGTGACGGTGGTGGTGGTGGAGGTAATGGTGAAGGTGATGTAATGATGGTGGTGATGGTGGAGGTGACGGCAGAGGTGACGGTGGTGGTGGTGGAGGTAATGGTGAAGGTGATGTAATGATGGTGGTGATGGTGGAGGTGATGGTGGTGGTGGTGGAGGTGACATAATGATGGTGGAGGTGACGGCAGAGGTGACGGTGGTGGTGGTGGAGGTGATGGTGAAGGTGATGTAATGATGGTGGTGATGGTGGAGGTGATGGTGGAGGTGACGGTGGTGGTGGTGGAGGTGACATAATGATGGTGGAGGTGACGGCAGAGGTGACGGTGGTGGTGGTGGAGGTGATGGTGAAGGTGATGTAATGATGGTGGTGATGGTGGAGGTGATGGTGGAGGTGACGGTGGTGGTGGTGGAGGTGACATAATGATGGTGGAGGTGACGGCAGAGGTGACGGTGGTGGTGGTGGAGGTGATGGTGAAGGTGATGTAATGATGGTGGTGATGGTGGAGGTGATGGTGGAGGTGACGGTGGTGGTGGTGGAGGTGACATAATGATGGTGGAGGTGACGGCAGAGGTGACGGTGGTGGTGGTGGAGGTGATGGTGAAGGTGATGTAATGATGGTGGTGATGGTGGAGGTGATGGTGGAGGTGACGGTGGTGGTGGTGGAGGTGACATAATGATGGTGGAGGTGACGGCAGAGGTGACGGTGGTGGTGGTGGAGGTAATGGTGACGGTGATGTAATGATGGTGGTGATGGTGGAGGTGACAGCAGAGGTGACGGTGGTGGTGGTGGAGGTAATGGTGACGGTGATGTAATGATGGTGGTGATGGTGGAGGTGACAGCAGAGGTGACGGTGGTGGTGGAGGTAATGGTGAAGGTGATATAATGATGGTGGTGATGGTGGAGGTGACGGCAGAGGTGACGGTGGTGGTGGTGGAGGTGATGGTGAAGGTGAAATAATGATGGTGGTGACGGCAGAGGTGACGGTGGTGGTGGTGGAGGTGATGGTGAAGGTGATGTAATGATGGTGGTGATGGTGGAGGTGACGGTGGTGGTGGTGGAGGTGATATAATGATGGTGGAGGTGACGGCAGAGGTGACGGTGGTGGTGGTGGAGGTAGTGGTGAAGGTGATGTAATGATGGTGGTGATGGTGATGATGGTAGTGGTGATACAGGTGAGGGGGTGGATGGTGGAGGAAGTGGTGGTAGTGGTGGTGTTTTTGTTGGTAGTGGTGCTGATTTAGAGAATCCAAAAGAGCAAGATCTCTTCTTTACCCACTGGGTCCAGTTTGGAACCTGGATGGGCCCTCATCATGTTCTAGGCCCTGGACAGGACCTTCCCTCTTGGCTTTCAGTTTTCCATGGAAGCCATGGGGGGAGGGGTGTGGTGCTGGGTGACCTCAGGGCACCCTTCTCAGTCCTAGAGTCACAGGACCTCTTCTGTGGCGAGGGGAGGGGTGAGTGTGTCCTTAGTGGGTAGAGGCAGGACCAGGATTGGGGGTCAGCAGCTGGGCAGTATCGGTGAGGGAGGCCAGCCTGTGCTCTCACGGCTGTCTGAGCCTGCAAGCCAGCAAGTGGCCTGTCCCAGGCTGGAGTCCACAATGTTCCCTGCAAAGGATGATCTGGATTCCTGTGAGACAAGGCCCCAGGGGCAGTTCCGAGGTCAGGCTGGTGATATCCAGGGCCTCAGGGCACTGAAAGCTCCTTCCTGGGACCCCACTGACCCCATTTCCACCTTATGACCAGACCCTGAACATGGAGCCTGAATGTGGGCCTCCCATCCCGGCCTCACCGTCCCAGGCTCCATCTGTGCAATGGTGCCTCCTGAGAAGCCGGAGATCTTTCCCCCAGGCTCCCAGGATTCACGCAGCTCTTCATTCACAGCCAGTCCCTGGCCTCTGGACCTTCACCCCATCCTTGACCTTAAGATCTGTCCAGTCCCTGGTTCCTCCACCTCCTTTCTGACAATGCCCAGCAGGCCCACCAGAGGGCACTCCAGGGCAGAGGAAAAACCTGGTGGGCGCCAGGCATGGGCTTGGGAGCTGGGACTCCCAGGATGAGGGGATCTGTCCTGCCCTTAGGACACAGGGCGGGAGAGTGCAGGGCCTGGGTTCCCAAAGACCTGGCTTGCAGGCTGCTGGGCCGTATGACCCTGGCAAGTCCCTCGCCCCTCTGTAGTACTGCCTGCCTGGGAGGGCTTCAAAGAGGACCCTGTAGGACCTGGGGACACTTGGCTACACCCCTATCCAATGTCCCCACTGAGGCCAGGTGGGGTCATGGCGTCTGGGCCTTTGCTGTCCCCATGAGGAGAAGCAGGATGAGCTTTTGAAGCTACAGTCCCCAGGGGCTGAGGGGTCTGCAGGCCCCAGAAGCACCCACTTGGCCACCCAGGACACACAGCACACGGCAGGGGCCAGGCCCAGCCCCAAGGTGGCAAGAGAGGTGTGGACAGACCCGTTCTGTTCCTCCACCCCCGGGGTGCAGCAGGGCTGGGTCCCCCTTGGCTTCTGTGAGTGGTGCGGGTGTGAACCTCAGGGTGCGAGTGTCTGGTGAGTCCCTGTTGCCTCTTCTCCCGGACCGACGCACAGGAGGGGCCTGCTGTGTGCCACGGTGGCCCTAGCTCTCTCTGTGGTGTCCACAGCAGCTGCACCGTTCACCTTCCCACCGGCTCGCACGTGCACGGGCTCCGCTCTCTCCACGCCCTCCCCTGCTCTCTCCTGTGGTCGTATGATTCCTCCCTGTGGTTGCTGTCTCGGCATCAGTGACAGTGAATGGGCGCTGCACTGTGCTCCATTCCTGCTCACGGCTCAATCTCACCTGCGCTCTTCCCCCAGGACCTCAGGGTCAGGAGGGAGAGGGCTCCTGAACCAGCCCCACACCGTGAGTGGCCAGGGCAAGGGGGCATTGGGCAGGCAGGCAGGGGCAAGCTCGGTGCATCTAGGAAGGTTCCAGAGCTCCCTCCTTCCGCAAGTGTCAACCAACAAGCATCTCCATGTGGGCCTCATGTGCCAGGCCTGCGGTGAGAGGCCTGAAAATACCAAAATCAGCTCCAAAGTGTAGCAGTCCCTTTCAGTCCAGGAATTGCTAAATCAAGCTCAGAGGAGAGACAGACCGGTTGGCCAGACAGACAGACAGACCGCTCGCTTCTGAGCTCGTTGGCGCCGGATGTAACAGGGAGAGCCGAAGGCAGATCAGGGAGGGCTTCCCTTAGGCGGTGCCACTTGGCTGAGTCTGAGAGGCAAAGAGGGGATAGCTGGGCCCTGGGAGCCACCTGCAGGAACAGGTTAAGTTCCATGTAAGGCCCCAGGGTGACACTCAGGTCAAAAGGAAGCCAGCAGCAGGCAGGGCTGGGCCTGAGGCCAAGGACAGAGCTGAGTTCCGGCCTGTGGCAGTGGGGCAGGCACCGGGACCTCCAGGGTGTCCCAGTCCAGGGAGGGGCCCTCCAGGTCATCAGGGTCCAGGGAGGGGTCCTCCAGGCCATCCCGGTCCAGGGAAGGGACCTCCAGGCCATCTGGATCTAAGGAGGGGAGCTCCAGGCCATCTCGGTCCAGGGAGGGGACCTCCAGGTCATCAGGGTCCCGGGACGGGAGCTCCAGGCCATCTCAGTCCAGGGAGGGGACCTCCAGGTCATCTGGATCTAAGGAGGGGACCTCCAGGCCATCTGGATCTAGGGAGGGGAGCTCCAGGCCATCTCAGTCCAGGGAGGGGACCTCCAGGCCATCTCAGTCCAGGGAGGGGACCTCCAGGCTGCCCCCGTCCAGGGAGGGGAGCTCCAGGCTGCCCCCGTCCAGGGAGGGCTGCTTGACTCTGGACTCTGTTTCCTGCGCTGACTCAGAGGGCCAGAGCCTCTTTGAGGAACTCGGTGGGGCTGCCCTCCTGGTCTACAGCCTGGTTGCCGGCTGTGGTCTGTGCCGAGGAACAGGAACCCCAGGTCCCATACTGCCTGTACAGGACCTCTCTGTCACAGAGCCTGCCCTTCCCTTGGCCCAGGAGTGGCATCAGGGGTGGCTCCTGCCGTGACCCTGCCCATCCAGGGCGTTTCCACGGCCAGCGAAACTGGCAGGTACACAGGTGTGTTGCCATGTGGTGTGCAGGCGACAGAGGGGCACATGCCATTTGGGTGGGCAGGGACTGGGGGCAGCGGTGCCCAGGGACTACAGGAGTGGAGCCCTGAGGGTTCAGGGGAGGGTGCCAGGAGAGGGAGTGGGCAGGAGAGGCAGAGTAAGAATGACTAAGGGGACCTGGGGACACAGACAGGAGGTCACAGAACAGGTCAGGGCCTGTGTCAGGGGAGAGGGGACAGGAAGGATTCTAAGACAAGGATGGAGAGGCAGGCAGGCCACAGGGAACCCCTGGACTGAGACCCCGAAGCAGCAGGCTTGAGGGACCTGGAGAGGGCACTGCAGGTGGAGGGTGGAGGCCACCGTGCAAAGGCCCTTCAGGGGGCGGGGGAGGGAAAGGGCTGCAGGAGAGGGGGGAGACAAGGCAGAGACTTTCCCAGGCCCATCCCTCCAACTCCCCCCTCCCCCACAGGGTCCCTGGGCCCTGCTCATTTTAGGGCTGAAAGAAACCAATTTGAGTGAAACTGGAAGGGCCTCCTCTGGGAATCCAAAGCCCTAAACCACAGCGCCTGGGCAGCGGGTTCACTCCAGGACACACTGGTCTTCTGACTTCTGCCTTCCTGTGCAGCTGGGGGGATGGACGGCCCTGGCCCCGGGCCCCCACTCCCCACCAGAGCATTGTCTGCCAGGCCAGTGGCGGAAGCAGAGGCTGCTGGGGCAGGCGGGGCCTGCAGGAGGAAGCCTGGGCCCCCAACCCGCCCCCAGCCCTCCGCTCAGCCTCCACTTGCCCCACCCCCTCTGCCTCTGGAAGCTGGGGGGCAGAGGCTGGACACGGAGACCCGCCCTGCCTCCACCAAGGGCCCCTCAACCCCAGTCAGGACCCTCCCTGGCCGGCCAACTCAGCCCAGCCCCCTGCAGATTCTCAGGACAGTCTGGTTGTCCAGCCTATGGGTGACTGACCCACAGTTGCCCTGACTGAGGATGTCGGCCACCACTCCACCCAGAGGGAGGGGAAGGGAGAACGCCAAGGCCTAGTTTACCAGGGAAATGACTCGAGCCTGGCTGCTTCCTCCTCCTTAAAGAAAGAATTCAGCCACCGGCCCTTCGGGAATCTGGACCCAGGACAGAGGCCTGAGGTGCCATCTAGGGGCATTCTCCAATGAGAGGGGACAGCTAAGAGGTAGGGGGATGTTCCGGATGCACTTCCTGTCTGCTGAGCTCGAGCCTGGGGGCCAGGCAGCTGGAGACAGGCCAGCAAAGCAGCAGCAGAAAACAGAAATGATGTTGACAGCTACCACCTGGCACCTGCCCTAGAAAATGCACTGAGCACGAAGGAAGCAGACGTGCAAGTGGCTAGGCGACACTGACACTGCGTGGATGGGGCAGGGATTCAAAGCCCAGGCTCGGGTGGGTGCGTCCCAGGCACCTGCTGCCACGCTTCCCAGAGGGTGGAATTTTCCATTGCGGGGTGGGGGCATCTCAAGGGTTGTAGAAACCAAGGAGCTCGAAGGAAGGAGCCAGGGATCGCCTTGTCCAGAAGGGATTTGGGGGTGCGACCAAGCTGCCACAGAGCATGTATTTAAAAGTAAAGGTGAAAAATGAAGGGAAGGTGGAGAGAAGATGGGTCTAAGTGGAGCCAGAGATGAGCCCACAGCTTTGGCTTCAAGCTTCCCAGCAGCAAAGGCAAAAAGGGAAAGGGGCAGTTTACATACATGACTAGCCTATGGGTCCTACTCCTGAAGCCTCCCTCCCATGGCGGACTGGGGATGCCGGGGGAAAAGAGCGTGTGGAATTCCTTCCTAGCCTGTACACAATCAGAGCATTGCACTGTCCCGGGCTCCGGGGCTTCCAGGTGAAACAGCCCCCACTTGCCAGGCCCTGAGCCTGTGCCTGTTGCACCCCCTGCTTCCTCCTCACAACAGCCCGGGCACTTGAGGTCGGGGTCTCAGCTGTCACTCTTCCAATCCTGTACACGAGGGGACGGAAGGAGGGAGCCAGCACTGCGTGCGGATGTGGTGGTCCGTCTGTCCCTGCAATGCAGTCCTATGGGTCCTACTCCTGAAGCCTCCCTCCCATGGCGGACTGGGGATGCCGGGGGAAAAGAGCGTGTGGAATTCCTTCCTAGCCTGTACACAATCAGAGCATTGCACTGTCCCGGGCTCCGGGGCTTCCAGGTGAAACAGCCCCCACTTGCCAGGCCCTGAGCCTGTGCCTGTTGCACCCCCTGCTTCCTCCTCACAACAGCCCGGGCACTTGAGGTCGGGGTCTCAGCTGTCACTCTTCCAATCCTGTACACGAGGGGACGGAAGGAGGGAGCCAGCACTGCGTGCGGATGTGGTGGTCCGTCTGTCCCTGCAATGCAGTCGCTGGCTCTGCACGGGGACCTTATTCCACAGCCCCGCGTGTGCACCTCTCTGGGGCGACCTGTCCTCCCATCCAGGTGCCTCCCGGACGTGGGGCCTGCGCTGGGGGGCTTGGTTTTCTGTCTGGTGGCTGCTCCTAGCACCCTCAGCTCTGTCCTCCCCACCCCTGGCCAGCTGGGCTCCTCCCTGCAGGCCGGGCAGCTGCGGAGGGAGCACGGCGCTGAGCGTTCAGTGTGGCCGGCCCCCGGCCCAGTGGCTCTGAAGGTGCCTGGGGAACTAATGGCTGAGGCCCCCGCTGGGCAGTCCAGGCCTCTCACGTCTGTTCAGCAAAAGAGAAAG
The DNA here is from genome assembly GCF_049354715.1 of Callithrix jacchus. Lineage (NCBI taxonomy): Eukaryota > Metazoa > Chordata > Mammalia > Primates > Cebidae > Callithrix > Callithrix jacchus. Next base: position 214,001,226 of record NC_133502.1, on the reverse strand, counting down.
CTCCTCCCCCCACCCCACCCCTAGATGTCCCCTGCCCCTTCTGCCCTGGGCAGGCGATGCCCGGATGCAAGTGGATCGAGGCCGGGGACACCAGGGCTCCCTGGAGTGCGCGCAGACAGTGGCATCCGTTTGACCCGCTGTGGCCTCGAGAGCCCCAAGCCCATGTGGGCCAGAAGGTGCAAGAGTGTCCAGGAGCCCAGAGAGGCCTGGGGCTTGCTCCTGTTACCCCAAAGTGCACATGCTGGCAACAGCCCCTTTCTCGTGCTCCACGGTCACAGTGGGAGCGCCTGGCTTCCGCTCCCCGCAGGGCTGGGCTAGAATTAGTCTTTCCTCTCTTGGTATCATCTGGGCTCCACCAGCTGGCGCCCCTGGAGAGCCAGGCAGGAGTGAAGGCTTTCCGACCGGTCCAGGGCTCACATGACACTGCCACCACCTCATCACAGGGCGGTCGCAGGCCCAGCCGACCCAGAGGAGAATGAGCGCCGCCCTGGACGGGGTGTGGTGAGGTTCTAGGAGGCCGCTGGATGGGAGGTCCAGCTTCCGCAGCATCCTCCCCTCCTTCTGTAACAGGAAATCCGCCCTTTGCCCTGGCCACCTTACCCGGCCCTCCCTGGAGCACACTGCAGCCACCAGGCTTGCATTTCCAAGCCCTGCTGTCGCTTTTCTCTCAGCCTTCCCAGTCCCTCGCTCTGCCTGCTCCAGCCGGCCCTGGAGGCCAACCCAGTGGGCACGTCCGCTGGCTCCCTGTGCTGGGACCCGCCTGCCCGGTTCTGCTGGTTCTCTGCTGGTTCGAGGAGCCTGGCAGGAGGCCTGCAGGTCCCCGTCACCAGCGGCTGCAGCTCCCTCCCTGTTTGGCCACCAGCCCCGGAGAACGGCTCCTTCCCTCCTAGCTTTTCCTGAGCTGGGCCCACGCCTTTGTCCTGTTATGAAACGCTCCTCAAGTGGCCCACATGGAGGGGCCACGCTATCTGCTTCCCCCAGGAAGCCGAGAGGGCCACCAGCTGTCACCCGCAGGTCTCCGGCCAAGGGGCTGGCCCCTTCAGACTTCCACAGCAAAGAGCTGCTTTGAGACGGTCACTGCCCTTGCGCTGGCTCAGTGGGCACAGGGCTGCAGGCTGCAGTTCCAGAAAGACTGGCCCCAGCAGGGGAGCCGGCGCCAACCCGACAGCTGAATCCACAGCCACCGCTGAGGGTCCAGGCCCCCTGCAGCCTGGCTGCCCCACACGCAGGACTGGGGGCCGCTCAAGGCCACCGGTGGGACAGTCCTCAGTGGAGATGGCAGCAGCCCCCCACCCCCTTCCCCACCCTGGCTCCTGGGTCCCACAGTGAGGCCTCCCGGGTACACAGCCTGGGTGAGGGGTTGGCTGCTCCAGATGGCACATTCCGACCTTACATCCCCAGCCCAGCAGAGCAGGGGTGTCAAAGAGGAATGGGCAGTTCGGGGAGACGAGAGGGGTGGGGTGCACTTCGGAAGCCTTGAGAGGTGCCCTGAAGGCTTGAACCTCTCCTGGGGCAGCAGGAGAGCCATGACTGTGACCGGGCATGGTCTCCTTTTAAGAAAACTGCCCTGGTGACTGCTAATGGGGGAATGAAGGGACAGAGGCCATGGAGGGAGACTCTTTCGCGGGGGTGTGGAGGGCTTCGGGACAACAGTGCAGCGTAAACAGAGCGGGCCTTGGCCAGAGGCGGATGGAGCCGGATGTTGAGAGTGGGACGGGCACAGTGAGAGGCAGCCATACTAGCCACTCCTGCTGGCCAGGCCTGGTGGCCGGTGTCACCCTCCCAGTCCTGGATCTCAGGGACAGCACTCCCCAGGCCCAAGCGGCAAAGTCACGTGTGCTGCCTTGAGGGTACCTGGCCATTGGCATGGGCAGATTTGTTCTGATTTTACCCAAAATAATGACTTGGTGGCTTTCCCAGCTGCAGCCTCCAGGCTTTCAGGCCCCTCCCCTCCCAGATGCCCCTGAGCTGGACCTGAGAGCAGCCCAGAAGAGCGTGAGGAAGACTACGGGGTGATGGGGCACAGACACCCCCTATCTGCACTGGGACCTGTGGGGCAGAGCACACCCTGTTGTTGCCCTCGGCACCGTGGCCATCTGCCAAGGGACAGATAGATGGTCCTTCCTTCCTAGTCCTGAGGCCACAGGCACTCACAGGGTGAACTCAGACCTTCTCCTGGGCCCCCACAGTACCCCACACCAAGCCCTTAGCATGCTCTCAGCATGGAGGTGGCTTCACCCCTCAGCCCCTCTACCTGGGATGCCACACTCCTCTTCAGGGCCAGGGGAGTCCCCTCCTAGGGCCGCCATCCCCAAGGCCCCCAAGGATGCGTCACTCTCTCTCACCCCAGGCCACCCAGGAGGGTTAATATCAGTCACACGTCTGCCCCTCTGACTGGGAGAGCCCCGGAGCAGGGACCACATCCCACGCCTCTGTGATTCCTTGGCCTCGGCCCACGGCATGAGCACCAATGGCCATGGCACCTGAGACCTAGCCAGAGTGTCCCCGTTTCCTGGGCACCAGCTGTTCTCCTCAGCCTCTTCCATGCATGCCGGGAAGCAAGACCTATCATCACTCTAGGCACAGAAGGACAAGAAACAGAGAGGTTGGGTAAGCTGCCCGACGATGCACAGCTGGGGTCAGCAGAGCCTGGCTCCCAGCACGAGGCATCCTATCCGAGGACACTAGATCAGCAGCTAAAGGACCCGTGGCCAAGTACGCAGGCCGGCCTGGCATGTCTGTGGCAGGACCCCCTTGGGCCATGTCACCTCTTCTTGTCCCCTGGATCGCAGGACAGCAAGATGGTCACACCCAGATGGCCCAAGTGTGCACACTTACCTTCCGCGTCGGAGCACCTGCTCGGAATCTGCCCACAAAGGATGCACCTCAAGACGTGCCCGCTCACCAGGTGCTTGTTCATTCAGAATCTCCTAGAGCAGAGGGGGCTGGGGAGAGAGGATACAAAGTGGCACTGGGCGTGACAGCAAGACTGACTGCCTTACGAGGTCCTCAGGGGCTGGCCTCCAAGGCCAGGTCTCCCAGGAAAAGCTAGACAGAGGGGAGCCGCAAACCCATCCCAGCCCAGGGCGCCCACTCTCTGCTGGCCAGGCCAGGCCTCCCCGCTCCCGCCTCGAGCTGCCAATCACTCACCCATCAGACCAGCATGATGGGGTCACTCGCTCTCCTTCCCAGGTGGGGGAGGCTCCATGAGATGTGGGGGGGGTGTAGGTTCCGTGGGCTGCAAGGCCTCCGACCTCCCGCCCGCCTGCCATCGTTTATTCCCAGAGATTCAGGGCCTCAGACTCTAGGCCAGTGATGGGTCCCTGGGATTCTGGTCCTGGTCCAGTGGGGCTCTGGCTGCCCTGGGCCTGGTCAAGTCCTCCCTCTATCTGGTCTGTCTCTCCATCAGCAAACATTGACAGTTGGGTTTAGTGGCTGAGAGCCCTTCTGACTCTAACGGTGGAAGCGGCTCTGCGGTCATCGTGCTGGCAGGCCAGGAGTGGGCTTCAGGAGCCGGACGGCGGGTTGGGGAGAATGGAGTCTGTCTACAGAGCCCAAACACACTTCACGGGGGCCTGGTGGGTGAAGGGTGTCACAGAGATGGAGGTGGGAGGTGAGAAATGGGAGAGGCAGTCCCAGCACAGGAACCCACGCAAGCAGCACCTGCACAGCTCAGCCTCCTGTCCTCCATTCTTTTTTTTTTTTTTGAGACGGAGTCCTGCTCTTGTCACCCAGGATGGAGTACAGTGGTGTGATCTCAGCTCACTGCAACCTTCACCTCCTGAGTTTAAGCAATTCTCCTGCCTCAGCCTCCCAAGTAGCTGGGATTATAGGCGTGAGCCACTGCGCCCAGCCCCCATCCTCCATTCTGATGGTGACATTGGAAATGAGACGCCAGGACCCCAGGGGTTCAGGTGGCCAACCCAGCTTTTAGTCCCCCAGTGTGGCCCCATGTGCTTCACCTTGGGTAGGTTGCTAGGGCTCTGAGCCACCTCCTTCCTTGCGTGGAAGCCTCACTCCTGGATGCGGCAGACACGGTGCATGGCCTCTCGGAGTGGCCCGCCTGACGGGTGTGGGGGCTCAGTGAGCACAGGGCCTAGGCCTGCAGGTGAAGCCCAAGGAGGTGGTACAGCTCCACCCGGCTGCCCTGGGGACACAAGATGGCATTGGCAGTGTGGGTGTGAGCCCCAGGAGCGCAGCTGGGGGCCTGGCCATTTTGGCACCCTCCTGCCCCTCAGCCCTGTCTCCTGCACCCAGGGCCCTCGGGGGATCCCAAACCCCCACCTTGTTCCCATGAACTGGGCCCTTCTCTTCAGCTTCCCTCAGTTAGGAAGCCAGGTCCCATCTTAACGACCACCCCAACGTCCCCGAAAGAATAATAAGCCTCAGTCTTCCCCACTCAGAAGCCCCAGGTGGCTGCTGAGTAGAGGGCAGGGGAGCACTTTTCCCTGGAACGTCCAACTTCCAACATCTCTGGCCCCAGCTTCCTGCAGGCTCCGACCCTGAAACGGACAACCCAGCTAAGAAGTGGCAATTATGATCTTCCCTCTCTTGTGTGTAGGAGGGGGTGAGGATTCAGTGAAATATCACGAGTGACACTCTCACCCAGGGATCCCAGAGAGGGCGGCCCCAGCCCTATGACACCCATGGGCCTGGGGGAGCTCATGGCTTTGAGGGCGTTGGTGGTGGCCCGTGGGGGTGTCCCGGCTCTGGACGGCGCTGCCATGTGTTGCTATAGCCACCAGAGGGCAGCAGAGGGAAGCCGTTCCGCCCTCGGGAGCTGGAGCCCGTGCTTCCTGCAAGGAGGGGCGACAAGGAGGCCCGCAGGGTCACTCGAGGCCAACATCGGATCCGGCTCCACCGCTGCCTCCCGCTCGCCTGGAGCCAGCCTGGCCCCCATCTGTGCTCGAAGGGCGCGCTGCACCCGACCAGACATCTCCAACCCGGAGATTCAGCTGCGGCCCTGGCCGCCAGACCCACGCCCACCTCCTGTCTGCAGATGGGGAAATTGAGGCCCAGCCAGGGCAGGGGATTGGCTGACGTTTTGCAACAAATTCGAGTCAGAGACAGGCCCAGCTGGGGCTGCCAGAGCCGAGGTCCGCTCGGGACGCTACTGGCCCACACGGGGCCCAGCACGGTCCCAGCGTCACCCAGAGCTGGGTCCTTCCAGCCCACTCTGCCCACCCCTGGGGGAAGTGACCCTCCTCCACCTCCCAGGGCCCACAGGAGTGGTCAGGGGGCCCTCCTGGGCCGGGCACCAGGTGCCAGGTCGATGTCTCTGCCTCGGGGGCCTGCTATGCAACGCCATTTCCAGTTCTCCGTGTCCTTCCTTCCATCTGGGAGGTCCGGGGCTGCCGGGCCATGCTGGTTCCTGTGGCCCTAGGGCGTGCCCAGCGCAGACCCTGGTAGGGAGGGGGGAAACGGGGATGAGGGAAGTGAGTCACCCCGTTGGGAGACTTCCCTGCTTAGTTCCTGCCTCTCCCACAGCTTCTGTGAGGCAGGTCACACCTGCAGGGGGGCCTGGCTGCACTAGGAGAGGCAGGGGGTGGGGACGCCTCCTTGCTCGGCCACCCAGCATCCGGCCGCAGCTCAGGAGGGCCAGTGGCCTGTGTGCTGGGCTCTGTGGCCGGAAGACTCATGTTCCAGAAAAAAGCTGTTTGGCAGGTCTGAGCAAGCTCATGCTGCTGTTCCCAGACCCGGCGCGGTGCACAGAGGGAGCCTGCCCTTGCCCCGAGCGCCGTGGCCGAGAACAGACGCTGATTCCTGCTGTGACCCCGCACACCGCCTCTGTTTCCCCCATGTGCATGGGGGTGGCGTGTTCGCAGGGCAGGGGCCCCTACAGATCAGGGTGAGGCTGCAGGCCAGGGCTGAGGCCTGCCAGCCGGGCCGGGAGATGAGTGAGTGACTGCGTTCCCCGGCCACTCCACAGTGAAGCCGCCAAGTGCCTGGAGTCCGGCTCAGGCTCTCAGCCTGCCTGGCCCCTGTGTGGTGGCATCAGGCCTGCAGGGCAGGGCGGCCACGGCAGCCATCTTCCCGGGGAGCTGGGGCCTGGCCAGCAGCGCTTCCCAGCGGCCTCCTCCCGCGCCCTGAGCTGCTTTACCTCATCTGGAAGCCATTCCAGAAAGGAGCTGCAGCGCCCTGGGAGTGGGAGAGGGGAGAGCTTGTCAGCGCCCTCCTGGCAGCCTCGGTGCCAGACAAGGGCAGGCGTCACGCCTCCGGGTGTCTGCCTGCCGATCGACTGCTGGGAGAGCAGCTGGCTTTTGTCAGCATTTCGGGGTGACTGGGCCGGGCCGCAGCGGGCAGGTGGCGTGGCACAGCCCGTGGCCCGCCAGTTACCAGGTGGGCAGAGGATCTATTTCAAGAGCCGGAACCAAATGGCCAGGCATGAGGGGAAGCCAGGTGCAAGCAAGCTCGACGGCAGAGACCAAGCCCTGACCCCGCAGTCCCAGGCCTCGGTTTCCCCCAGGCCAGCCCTCCTCACCCCAGCACCTGTCCTCTGCCTTCCGTAGCCACAAAGAGCACTGAACGTGAATGAGCAGGTGACTACACTCCCTGCTGCCCGTTGGAGTAAGCCCGAGGCCCTGCCACCCACAGCCGGCTTGCAGGGGCCTTTGTGGACCACAGGGTCAGGGCTGAGAGGGGTGGGGCTGCAGGGGCAGCTGAGGCGCTGGGGAGGTCGGAGGAGCTTCCTACCTGTGGGGGAGACAAGGGCTGCTCCCAGCTCTGCTCCTGGCCTTCCTGCCCAGTTTGGATTCCAGAAACACCTCTTGGTGCCTCCGTTTTCTCATCTGGGGTGTGCGTGTGTGTGTTTTGTAGATAGGGTCTTGCTCTGTCACCCAGGCTGGAGTGCTGTGGTGCAATCATGGCTCACTGCAGCCTCTACCTCCTGGGCTCCAGCAGTCCTCCCCGCTCAGCCTCCTGAGTGGCTGTGACCACAGGTGCACACCACCTTGTCTGGCTAATTTTTGTTTGTTTGTCTGTTTTTGTAGAGACGGGGTCTGCCTGTGTTGCCCAGGCTGGTCTCAAACTCCTCAGCTCAAGCGTTCCACCTGACTCAGCCTCCCAGAGTGCTGGGATTACAGGTGTGAGCCACCTCCCCCGGCCTGGTTTTCTCATCTGTAAAATGGGTTGACAATGCTCACCCCAGAGAAAGGTGGTAAGGACTCCTGAAACCACGTAGGAGGCACAGGCAGACAGGCACTCGTGGGGGTCCATGAGTGAGCCCCAGCACCAGCTCCCCCAGGCCAGCTTCCAGTCTTCACACGGTCTGGGCCAAAGGAGTCTTCCTAAAACAGAGGACTGTGTGGTATGCTTCTCCACTAAGAAACCTCTTCCCTCAAGTCAGTGACACTGTCCTTCAGCCCCACCCGATTGCACGTGCCCAAACTCATCACACCTTTTCCCAAACTCTGTCCGTCTGGAAAACTCCTACTCACCCTGCAAAACTCCATGTGAGATGCCCACTCTCCCATCTAAAATACCTCACAGGATTGCTGTAAGAACCAAATAACATACATGTGTGAACACATGGGTATCGTTGCCAAGTGAGGGGTTGGCACTCATGGTTGTCCCTGGTACTTATTAGAGCAATCATAACGAAGGATGCAGCGGTGGGCAGGAAGTACCACTGGGGATAGGAATGAGCAGGAAGTTTTTCTGACTTGGAACTTAAGCCCAACCTTGGCAAATGGTAGAATTTTCAGAGAAGAAAGGAGGAAATTGGAGGCCAGTGCGGCAGTGTTAAATGTGGCTGCAAAGTTCTTGGTCCTTCTCTCATTGAAGGGTGGGCCCTATGGCCTCTCCTCTTGAATCCAGGTGGGCTTGTGACTACTTCAACCAAGAGAATTCGGCAGAAGTGCTGAGGGGTAACTCTCAAGGTTCACTCATAAAGGCCATATGGCTTATAACTTGGAGTCCTAAGTTGCCATCTAAGAAGGAAGTTCAACAACCTGAGACCTCCATGCTGTGAGGAAGCCCAAGCTCCATGAGGAGTCACATGGGGGTATGCTGGTTGACAGTTCCAGCCTTCTAGCCAGCCCAGCCCAGGCACCAGCCATGTGAATGCAGAAGCCATCTTGGAAGTGGATCCACCAGCCGCAGGTGTCCCGGCCCCCAGACATCTGAGTTGTCTCTGGTGGGGTACAGAACTGACACAGCAGAGTGGAGTTGTCCCTACTGTGCCCTTTCAGAACAGAATTCCTGAGCGTACTAAAGTGGCTGCGGTTTTAGTCACTGTTTTGGGGCTGTTCGTTTGGTAGCACTAATTAACTATAACAGGTGAGAAGATCAGAACTTCCTGGTACTTAAAGCCAGCCCCTCGAAGCAAGGTTGTCCCAACCTGGGAGTCAGTCCCAAGATCAGGTTCTCCCCACTGCTCTCTGCGTTCCCCAGCCCAGCCTGGCCCATGAGCAGTGCTTGGGACAGGAAGTTGCTGGAGCACTCCTAAGCCACTCCCCACACCTGGGAGGAGCCTCCCCTGTCAGGCTCGCAGGGGCTTTGCAGCTTGGATGACTGTGGACCCAGAAGCTCTGGGGGGTGATCCAGGTTTTCTGTGTCATGACTATCCCTCTGTGCCTCAGTTTCGCTACCCATGGAATAGGGCACAAAACTCATAATCTCTCTGACCCCACTCAGCTCCTACCCCACGTCCCGAAGGCCTTGTTCATTCTCACGTGTGTCTCCCCCACGTCCTCTTACTCACATGACTCTGCCTGCCATGAAAGCGGGGGTCATGACTGGAATCTCACTGCTGAATGATCCGAACCTGGCACCCAGTCTAGGCCAAAGGATGGATGCCACTGGTGTTTTCTGAACAGATCAATGAGTCAGTCAAGAAATGGAGTGGATGAATGAACGAAAGAAAGCGCTCTTTCTATACTCACTTGATCCATTTATTTCCCCTCCCATACAACAAGGATTCCCTTGTCGCAGCCCCAAGAGTCTGCCCTTGCATGCCTCACATGACGGGGAACTCACCACCTTTCAAGATAGCCTATTTCCTGTTGGGGCAACTCTGATCAGAGAGTATTTCCCTGAGCTGGCCTTGTCCCTCGCCCCTCCCCAGGAGAGAGGAAAGAAGAGGGAGGCAGAGGAGGGAGCCCTGAGTCCCCATGGTCCACAGAGCTTGTGTCTGGTGAGTGCTGAGAGCAGTTGGAGGGACTCCAGAGCTCCAGAAACCCCTTGGCTCTCTTTGTGCCTGGCCCAGCTAAAGTCCCAGGGTGGGCGGGGGCAAGGCACTGTCCTGCTCTGCCCAGGGCCCAGCTGGGGCAGGGCCAGCGCGCCAGGAGGTCCGCAGGGGCAGAGAAAGCAACCGGGCGGGAGCGGAGCTGGGGCAGGACAGGTGGTCTGTGCTGTTTCCATGGCTCCGGTGCCTCTGCCTGCCTAGCTGGCCTGGGAAAAACAAGCCAGGCACTGAGCAAACAGCGCCTGTGACCGCCCTGGACAAAGGCTGGGCTGTTTAGGCAACCCGGCAGCCAAATGGGCCTCCCTGGTGGAACATCGGTTTAGACTAGGCCCGTCAGAGCTGAGCTGCCAGGCCTCACAGCCTGTCCCTTGGGTCTCTGGGGAACAAGCTAGGGCTGGCGGTGGGGGGGCGGCGACAGAGAGTGGAGGGGCGGGGCTGGGAGGGCCGGGGCAGGCAGTACCCCAGTTCTGCCCTCTGGGCACACAGCTCCCTTGCCCAGCCATTCAGGAGAATGAAGACAGCACAAGCTCAGTAGATAAAGGAAGAGGGTTTCTCTGTTCAGCCGCAGTGACTGGAGCTCAGTAGCCGCATACCCCGTGGGCCTCCCACCCTCCCAAGGGGCTCCCCTAAAGAGTGGCCAGTCCTGTGCCCACGTGTGAAGGATATTTTTACTGCTACTGTGGACAGATGCTGTCTTTGGCCCCAAGCCAGGCAAACCCAGAATGCCAGAGAGCAGTGCGGGAGGCGGTCCTCCCCGGGAAGGGGAGGGGCTGGGGACAAAAGCCCTCTACGGGGGCAACTCAGAGGGCTGCCCTCCTGGCTCTGGCTCCTGAGACAGAGCCCAGGCCCAGGTGGTGGCTGGCTCTGCCAGTAGAATGCACTGGACTGGCCGAGGCCCTCCCTCCCGGGGCCCCCCACCCCCGCACGTGATTGCTGTGCTGACATGAATCTTTGCTCTAGGCTGTCTTCTGGGGAGACCCAGAGTGGGACAGGAGCTCAGGGAGAGGCCTCTGCCAGTACATGGGTCACCATGGCATCTGTCATCCTGGAACTCAGAGGCAGAGATGACGGGACCCTGTTATCCCAATCATTGTGACTCTGCAGCGTGGGAAGCTGAGGGGCACTGAGCGTACAAGGACCCGGAGCTGAGGGACTGGGCTGGTCTGCAGGGGATTTTAAGGAGAAAGGAGACAGAGAAGGGGCCCAGGCCAAGGGGTGCTGTCTACAGAGCAGCCCCCAGGTCTGCAGAAACCCCCTTGTCTGTGTCCCCAAGGGCTCCCAGGCAGCGGCGTTCCCAGCACCCTTCCCTCTGCCCCTTCCCCACTTGAGGCTGGACTACTCGCCTGCCTGCCGGGGAATTCATGGGGTCTCAGCCACACAGCCTGGGGGCAGCTGAACGCTATGCCGAGCTGGCAGCCATGTGGGCCCCCAAAAGCTCAAACCAGCAGGAAGTCAGTTAGCGCTGCCCTAGAGTCAACGCTGGGGACGGAGGGAAAGGACACAGGGGTGGGGAGGGGCAGCAACTGGACCCTGTGCGTGCCTGACCCCATGCGTGCTCTGCAGCTCGAAGGGACACAGCTGGGCTGAGTTAAGTAGAATGGGCCAGGCCTTGTGCTCCGGATCGGATGGGGCTGACCCAGGGAAGCCAGGACCTTTGGGCCAACCCTGAAGGGGCCACAAGTGAGGGCTGTGTGCCCAGGAGGGAGTTCCGAGATGCGGGGCAGAAGGCGGGAACCCACAGGTGGGCACTGCCCCAGGGCCTCCTTCTTGTCCCACGGCCCCGGGTGTCCTGCAGCCCCGCACTCGGCCTCCTTCTGGGGGTCTGTGCCCATCCCCACCCCCTTGCCCTCATCTGCCCAAACCCACCACGCCTTGGGGCCTTCTCTTGGGGCTTCCTAGCCTCCACCGCGCTTTGCCCACCTCTGCCCTCATCACCCAGGAGGCCTTCCCCGGCCTCAGGCTCCACAGCCTTTCACCGGCCTCCCGGCTGCTGGCAGTGAAATTTATAGGGGGCTCCCTCCAGGCCAAGGGTGCGTCCGTCTCCTCCGTGGCAGCGTCCGTGACCCTGCGCGGGGCCCTGGGTGAACACATGGGCTGAATGAATGAAGGAATGAATGAGTGCATGAGGGACACATGAGCACATGAATGAGGGAATGGCACTGGGGGTCCGTGAACAGCTTGGTTGCCTGCATTGAAGACGGTGGAGGCTTTTCGTCCCGGTCCAAGCGTGGAGGCCTCTGTAGAAACCCGCCCTGCGGCCCCAGGAGGGCGGAACTCCGAGCACCAGCGCAGAAAATGGCTTTGAACTCTGGGAGGAGGAAAGAAGTGCCCCCGCCCAGGGAGGACAACCGCCCTGGACACTCCCAGGAAAGGTCGCTGGGGGGCAGAGCTGAGCGGCTCCGCGGCCCCGGATCCCCGAAGGGCAGCCCCGGGTGAGTCAGGGCCTGAGTCAGCGCCCTGCGCGTTCCCAGCGGCCCCGGGAGCCCGCCCGGCCCCGCTCCGCGTTGGAACCTGCACTTTCCGGGAACTCGGACCTCCCCCAGGACGCCTTCCCAGGCGCCACCGGGCCCCGCGGATCGTCGCCGTCCAGGTGCGGGGCGGGGCGGGGCGGGGCGGGGCGTGCGAAAGTCAGGCCCGGAACCCGGGCAAGTCGCTGCGGTGCCCCCTGGCTTCCCGGCGGGCGTGCTGCACCTCTGCGCCCCCAGACCCTGCGCCCCCTCCGCACTCCCGCCTGCTCCTCCGGGCCTGCCCGTTCCCTCGGCCTCCTTGGGACCCTCCCTCTGTCTCCGCTTCTGCCGCCGCTCCCTTCCCTGGTAGGGGACCCCGCCCTTGGCGCCACGCCCACTCCACCCGCGGCCACCTTCCCGCCCTCCGTCCCACGCCGGGCCTTCGGGACGGGCTCTACCCCGGCCGGCCCCCGGCACAGGCCTCGGCCCCCTCCACCGAAATGGCGGCAGCCAGCTCCCTCCTGCCGCACCCCGTGGCAGCCGGCTCCGTGCCTGGCGGGCCCGCCCACCCGTGTCTCGCGTGGCACCCACGGCGCTGTTCCTGTCCCGCCTCTCTTCCCGTGACCTCACCCGGCTCCAGACTCATGTTTACGCCCTCAGCCCTGCCCAGCCTGGACCCCACGTCCCCTCCAATATTTCTTCTTTCTTTTTTTTTTTGAGACGATGTTTCGCTCTTGTCGCCCAGGCTGCCTTGCAGTGGCGTGATCTCGGCTCACCGCAACCTTCGCCTCCCGGGATCAAGCGATTCTGTTGCCTCAGCCTCCCAAGTAGCTGGGCTTAACCGGCACGAGCCACCACGCGCAGCCAACTTTGTATTTTTAATAGAGACCCGGTTTCAGCATGTTGGTCAGGCTGGTCTCAAACTCCTGACCTCAAGTGATCCACCCGACTCACCCTCCCAAAGTGCTGGATTACAGGTGGACCGTGCGGGGTGAGGGTGGGGGTCCTCTCCAGCATTTCTGAGGCCAGCTGCCCAGAGAGGAGGGCTACGTGGAGAGGATGGGGCCAGCAGCAGCAGGCATGGACTATGGGACTGGCAGCAGGTATGAGCCTCGGCCGGCTCTGGCTAGCCTACGTCCACCCAGCTGCAGACCTCCACCCCCAGCCTCCTGCAGCAGCCCCACATCTCCATGGTGTAACCCTGCTGGGATCAAGAACACCTCCCCTAATGTCCCAACCTGTGGGAGCTGAGCCGCAGCACTGGCCACTTCTGGACAGAGGCTGCCTCATGACCTCTGACCTCTGTCTCTCGGGTTGGCATGAGAGAGACTGGACTCCTGCAGGCCTCAGGGCAGAGGCAGATGTCGGCCTCCAGGGATGTCACTGCCCAGAACCCCAGATGCCCCAAGCCATCCGCACTCCCCCACGCACTTTCTCTGCTACAATGACACATACCCAGATCTGAGCCCTCTCACCTGGGCCACTGCCAACGTCCCCTAAGGCCCTACACCCCGCCCCCAGGAGGCCCGAGGATCTTTCCTTTTAAAGATATTCAGACCTCACGGATAAGTCTGCCCAGGCCAGCCCCTCCCCAGTTCCCAGGCCCTACCCTGACAATGGTCACAGCTTCAGAGCAGCTGAAACCTGCTGTGAGTGAAAAATGAGAAGCTGTTGTTTTAATTTTACTTTCTCTGATTACTAATGAGGTTATTTCTTCTCTGTGTAAAAACTTCACTGGTGTTTAATTGGATTTTTGTCTTTTTGTTAATGTATAGGAGTTCCTTTTTTTCCCCCGCCCTGGTGTCTTGCTCTGTTGCTCAGGCTAGAGTCTAGTGTCGTGATCTTGGCTCACCGCAACCTCCACCTCTCAGGTTCAAGCAATTCTCCTGCCTCAGCCTCCTGAGTAGCTGGGATTACAGACACCTGCCAGCACACCTGGCTAATTTTTGTATTTTTAGTAGAGACAGGGTTTCACCATCTTGGTCAGGCTGGTCTCAAACTCCTGACCTGGTGATCCGCCCGCCTCAGCCTCCCAAAGTGCTGGGATTACAGGCGTGAGCCACCCCACCTGGCCAGGAGCTCCTTTTGTACTTAAATATATTATGAATTCAAATTCTCATAGATAAAAATTAATGTTTAGAGGCAAAATCATGATTCTCATGCAAATAAAAATTGAACACACCTAAGATTTAATTTAATTCATTTGTAAGGAAACCAGTAAGATGTTAAAACCAGTTCAAAGGAGAATCGGAAAGACAGACACGTAGGCAACAAGGAAAGCTGGAACACATTTGCTTATTGCTGCAAACTGCTTACTATCTATTGTATGGGGCAATACAGTTTGGGATTATCTTTTCCACGGGACAGAATTCGATTCACTCTCTATGGAGCAAAATTCATTTGCATTCTGTGGGCAGGATCATTGGCCTTATAATTGGTTTTCTATAACTTAACTTCTCCCCTGATAGAGCTGTAAAATAGCTTAGTCCAGCCGGGCGCGGTGGCTCACGCCTGTAATCCCAGCACTTTGGGAGGCTGAGCCGGGCGGATCACCAGGTCAAGAGATCGAGACCATCCTGGCCAACATGGTGAAACCCAGTCTCTACTAAAAAAAACACAAAAATTAGCTGGGCGTGGTGGCGCGTGCCTGTAGTCCCAGCTACTCGGGAGGCTGAGGCAGGAGAATTGCTTGAACCCGGGAGGCGGAGGTTGCGGTGAGCTGAGGTCTCACCACTGCACTCCAGCCTGGCTCCCGGCGACAGAGCGAGACTCTGTCTCAAAAAAAGAAAAAGAAAAAAAAAAAATAGCTTAGTCCATAGCAAACAGTTGAAGAAGGACCCCATAGAATCAGATCGTTCCCAGTGGGGTCACTAGACAGATGCCACTCAGCATACTGCTGAAGGGACACCCACACTCCCGCAAGCCCATTTCCACGTCTGTGATCACTGGTTTCATCTGTGATTTGTGCTGAGTGTATCTCATTTGCAACCCATATAGAAACGCTCAATATTTTGCAAGTCGACTTAAAGTATTGCTTTTCTTTCTCTCTTTCCTTCCTTCCTTCCTTCTTTTTTTCTTTTGGTTGAGATGGAGTCACCCAGCCTGGAGTGCAATGGTGCAGTCTCACTAGAACCTCTGCCTCCCAGGTTCTAGTGATTCTCCTGCCTCAGCCTCCTGAGTAGCTGGGATAACAGGTGTGTGCCACCGCGGCCAGCTAATTTTTGTATTTTTAGTACATACGAGGTTTCACCGTGTTGGCCCGGCTGGTCTGGAACTCTGACCTCAGGTGATCCGCCTGCCTCAGGCTCCCAAAGTGCTGGGATTACAGGCGTGAGCCACGGTGCCCGGCCTAATTCCTGTATACATCTTATAATTTAGTAGGGCAAGTTCTCACCATCTTGTTTCTTCTTCTCCCAAATAGTCCCGGCTATTCTTGGACATTTTCATTCCCATATGAATTATAGAATCGGCTTGTCACAGAAATCCCATCTCTCTGTCTCTTTTAAAAAAGTATATTCCTGAGAGATTTAGTGTCAAGTTTCTTGTGTATTTTCGCATTACCATAAATGGGACACTTCCGTTCTGTTACATCTTCTAACTCGCAATTGCTGGTGAATAGGAATACTGCTTATGACTGATCAGGATCCGATGTCAACCTGACGAATTTTCTCTAGAAGCAGTAGCTTTTACTTATTAGTAGATTTATGGATTTTTTTACTAGTAGCTTTAGATACTTTTTTCTCTCTTTCCTAGATATTCTGAAAGTCATTATGACTTACCTTCTAGTGGCATGTTGAGATTTTAATTTTCATTCTTCCATTTGTCCTAGCTGGCATTCACTGAGCACTTCCAGTCTGAGGGCTCACCTCTTCCTTCAGTTCTAGGGATTCCTATTTGATATATCACTAAATATCAATTGTCTTTCCTTCTCACTAATATATAGTCTCGGGCCTCTGACTGGATAAATGAGGCAGCCTCTGATTTGCACTCCCTCTTTTTTTTTTTTTTGAGACGGAGTTTCGCTCTTGTTACCCAGGCTGGAGTGCAATGGCGCGATCTCAGCTCACCGCAACCTCCGCCTCCTGGGTTCAGGCAATTCTCCTGCCTCAGCCTCCCAAGTAGCTGGGATTACAGGCACGCGCCACCGTGCCCAGCTAATTTTTGTATTTTTAGTAGAGACAGGGTTTCACCATGTTGACCAGGATGGTCTCGATCTCTTGACCTCGTGATCCACCCGCCTCGGCCTCCCACAGTGCTGGGATTACAGGCGTGTGCACTCCCTCTTTTTAAAGAAGCTACTCGCTGTTCTGTCATAATTTTCCTTATTGGACAAGTCATTATTTTTCTTCCAAACCTTTCATAATTTTTTCTTAGCTCTTCACTTTTAGAAACTTGACTGTGACTTGCCCAGGAGTTACTTTACTCTGCCTGGGGTTTGTTGAGCTTCTTGGCTCTCCAAGGTAATGCTTTCCACTAATACCGAGGAGTTTTCAACCATTATTCCCTCAAATTTATTTTGCCCCGATGTCTCTCTCCTCTCCTTCTGGGACTCAATTACATGTACTTGTGCTGCTTGGTACTGTCCAAGAGAACACTGAAGTTCTCTTCTTTTTTTTTTTTTGAGATGGAGTTTCGTTCTTGTTACCCAGGCTGGAGTGCAATGGCGTGATCTCGGCTCACCGCAACCTCCGCCTCCTGGGTTCAGGCAGTTCTCCTGCCTCAGCTTCCTGAGTAGCTGGGATTACAGGCACGTGCCACCATGCCCAGCTAATTTTTTGTATTTTTAGTAGAGACGGGGTTTCACCATGTTGACCAGGATGGTCTCGATTTCTTGACCTCGTGATCCACCCACCTCGGCCTCCCAAAGTGCTGGGATTACAGGCATGAGCCACCGCGCCCGGCCTTTTTTTTTTTTGAGATGCAGTCTTGCTCTGTCACCCAGGCTGAAGCGCAATGGCACAATCTCGGATCACTGCAACCTCCATCTCCCAAGTTCAAGCAATTCTCCTGCCTCAGCCTTCCAAGTAGCTGGGATAACAGGTGCCTACCACCACGCCTGGCTCATTTTTGTATTTTTAGTAGAGATGGGGTTTCACCATATTGGCCAGGCTGGTCTCGAACTCCTGACCTCAGGTGACCCACCTACCTTGGCCTCCCAAAGTGCTGGAATTACAGGCATGAGCCACTGCACCCAGCCTTTTTACTCCGATTCTATTTCTCTCTTTTCTTTGAGTTAAATATTTTCTGCTGATTCGTCTTCAAAGTTACTGATCCTGTGTTTTCCTGCCATTTCCAGAACTGGGGCCCATCTAGTAAATTTTAAAAATTGCATTACTGTTCGTTTCAGCTCTAGAATTCTCATTGATGTTTCCATTTGTCTGTGCAAATTCTCTGTCCGCTCATTGACATCATATTTTCCTATAATTCCTCCAACATATTTTCCTATGAACCTGTATTTTTTTTAATTCTTCAAATGTATTTATAACATTTGAAGATGCTTTGAAGTCTATACCCGCCAAATCTAAATTCTGGGCTCAGAGATTACACCTGTTAGCTTCCTTTATGAAACACATTTTCCTATTTCTTTGTCTAGTAATTTTTGGTTGAAAACTGGGTATTGTAGCTAATGTATCAGTAGTGGAATCATGGAAAACCAGCCAGGGCCAAGGACTCCAGGAATGACAGGTGCGGCAGAGTAGGGAACCGAACCTGTCCCAGAGTTCATCAGAGCTTTCACGCTGCCACTTCCTCTGCCCAGTCTCCCTCACTATTCTTCTCCCCAAATTTGTTTCATTGTGCTTAAGCATCACCACCTTAGGGTAGTCTTTCCAGTAATCCTGGCCAGGTTAGGACCCCTGGTTAAACACATTTATAAGCACTTTCTACAACTGCAGCAACTGTGAACGTGTTCGTGTACTTTGTCCTGTAATGTCTATCTACGGTACTACACTGGAAGGGAAATGAAAGCAGGGACACTGTGCGTTGCTACCACGTGCCTGAGGCAAAGAGGAGCTTAGGAAATACTTGTTTAGTGAATTCATGTTGCCCACTTTGCCTCAAGGACATTTTCAGAATTTTCTGTCTCACCAGAACACACGAGAATGTTCATTCCCTGAACACTCCCTGGTACTCACAATTTTTTTGCAAGTATTTTTGATGATCTTTTAAAGCGCTTTTCCAATCTAATAGCTGAACATTGTATCTTAGTCTAATCTGGATCCTTTGACATTGAACATTTTTCACATTTGTATTGGCGATTTGAAGTTTCTCTTCTGTAAGTTTCCTTCCCATGTCATTTGCAAATATTTTGTCTTACTTCGTTAACGAAGAGACTTTCACATGTTACTGATATGGTCTGGTTCTGTGTTTCCACCCAGATCTCATCTTGAATTGTAATCTGAACTGTAGGAATGTCATGGGAGGTGATTGGATTATGGGTGGTTCCCCCGTGCTGTTCGCATAATATTGAGTGAGTTTTCACAGTATCTGATGGTTTTACAAGGGCTTCTTCTCCCCTCACTTTGCACTTCTCTGCTGCCTTGTGAATGAGGTGCCTGCTTTCCCTTCGCCTTCCCCCATGATCCTAAGTTTCCTGAGGCCTCCCCAGCCATGTGTAACTTGAGTCAATTAAACCTCTTTCCTTTATAAATTACCTAGCCTTGGGCGGGCACAGTGGCTCACGCCTGTAATCCCAGCACTTTGGGAGGCCAAGGTGGGTGGATTACTTGAAGTCAGGAGTTCGAGACTAGCCTGGCCAACGTGGTAAAACCCTGTCTCTATTAAAAATACAAAAATTAGCCAGGCGTGGTAGCGCATGCACCTGTTGTCTCAGCTACTCTCGAGGCTGAGGCAAGAGAATCACTTGAACCTGGGAGGTGGAGTTTGCAGTGACCCGAGATTGCACCACTGCTTCCCAGCCTGGGCGACAGAGTGAGACGTCACCGCTGCCTCCCGGCCTGGGCGACAGAGTGAGACTTCATCTCAAATAGAGTAAATAGATAAATAAATAAATAAATTACCTAGTGTTGGGTATTTCTTTGTAGCAGTGTGAAAATGGACAAGTACAGTTATATTAGAACTATTTTGACCAGTACATAGTTTTCCCCAGTTTGTTGTCTGCCTTTCTACTCTGCTGATACTGTTTCTTCCTGTGCATGGAAACAAACTGTACATCTACCCTCCATTCTTTCCTTTCTCGCCCTGATGTGAGTCTCACTGTTTAGAAAGATATTTCTTGGCCGGGTGCGGTGGCTCACGCCTGTAATCCTAGCACTTTGGGAGGCCGAGGTGGGTGGATCACCTGAGGTCAGGAGTTCGAGACCAGCCTGGCCATGGTGAAACCCCATCTTTAAAAGAATAAAATAAAAATAAAAAAAAGAAAGATATTTCTCAACCTCAAAATTAGGTAAATATCTATGTATACTTTCTCCTGGTGTATTTATGATTTCTTTTTTGTTTTTAACCTTAAGATTCTTAACCCATCTCAAATTTATGTTGGTGCAAGAAGAGAGACACGGATCTAATTTCATTTCATCTTTCTCAATGGTTGCCTGTTGCTCCATCAATTCCTTCTGTAAAAAAAAAATATATATATATATATATATATATATGTATTCCCAAGCAAGCTGGGCTCCACAGTACATGCCTGTGGTCCCAGCCACGCAGGAAGCCAAGGTGGGAGGATCACCTGAGTCCAGAAATTCAAGAGCAGCCTGGGCAACACAGCAAGAGCCCATCACTAAAATATATCCCGTACCTTTACCTCTTTCTAGATGTTCCATTCTGTCTATTGATCTACCTGCTCCAGTGACAGCCCTGTGAGGTTCTAAAAGTGTTTGCTCTAGAATTCACTTGACGATCTGATATTAAATCGCACTGGAAATTATTGATTTAGCTAACATTTACTGAGTCACGATTTGAGCCCAACACTGTCTAGGAGCTGAGAGCACAGCGGTAAATGAGGCAGACACGAGACTTCTGTTTTCGTGGAACTTATCTTCTGTTCAGACACCTATTGCTCATTCCTTCAAAAGCTGGTGAACAGGCGGGGCACGGATCACGAGGTCAAAAGATCAAGATCATCCTGGCCAACAAGGTGAAACCTTGTCTCTACTAAAAATATAAAAATTAGCTGGGTGTGGTGGCATGCACCTACAGTCCCAGCTACTTGGGAGGCTGAGGCAGGAGAATCACTTGAACCCAGGAGGCGGAGGTTGCAGTGAGCCAAGATCATGCCATTGCACTCTAGCCTGGTGACAGAGCGAGATTCCATCTCAAAATACAAACAAACGATAAAACAGAATCTGGCGAACAGTAAGTGGCAAGTGCTCTTCAATGCCAAAGGGTGGGAGACCAACCCTGGCGTGTTGTGCTGTGTCCACCATACTAAGAATTCAAAGGTCCAGGAACCAAGGGAAAGGCTTAGGTCCCAGAGGAGAGACTGGCTTCTCTCACCCGTCCCACATCCTCTGACTTTGTTAAGTTCGAGGTCCCGGAGCCCACAGGGAGATTCTGCCACCAGGTGACAAACTACAGGTCTTGAGGCTTCAGTGACCTCTTGGTCGTTTTGGCTTCTTCATGCCAGTGGACCAACAGGCAAAGAAAGGAGTCACCAGCCTGGCAGAGTCATTGGCCCTGACCTCAAGAGAAGTCCCGCTCAGAGCCAGATGATTCACTGCAGTGCCTCTGGGCACTTCCAAGGTGGCCCCAGCAGGGACCTGGCAATGGCAGCAGCCACAGCCAGCAAGGGCAAATGCAACTGAGGGCTCGGACCCCCGGAGAGAAAGGCAAGGGCCCCACAGCAGCCCGTGGAAGTGCTCTTCTGGAATGGTGGCGGAGGATCGAGATGATCGAGATCCATCTCGGCCTCAGACCGGCTGCATAGTGGAGAGTGTGACTCCCACTAATCATCTTGTCTTCAAACTTGCAGAGCTTGCTGTGGCCGCCACCTTGAAGAGAACTCCGTGGCAGACTAGGCGTCATCAAGGGCACACGCAGCCGTGAGGGAGGCACCAGACCCCTGTGATGCACAGCTTCAAGGTCTCAACCCCGGCTCCTCCATTCCCACCACAGACGGTCTTCAGTGGCTTCGTCCAGCCTCGGGTGGGTGCCGGCAGCCACACGATGCCTTGCCTTGGGCCCGCGCTGGAGATCTCTTGCTTCCTGCGCAGGTGCTTCTCTGAACATTCGACTCAGGGCTCCTCGTGGAACCCACTCATGAGTCTGCAGTCACACTCATGCAACCTGGGAATGCTGGAAGGTTAACGTCTACGGAGCCGCCCCGGCTGCTGACACGTTGAGCCGATGGAGAAATCTTCTCAGTTCCTGAGTGAACAGTTCTGAGATAAGCCTCGTGAGATCCCCGGAAACCCCCACCGGAGCAGGTACGGGCCTCCTGCAGCCGCGGCTGACTTGACCATTTCCCTGAGATCTCATGTCCAGCCGAAATGTCTGCAGGCAAGTCTTTGTCTCAAGCTTTGCTTCCAAGCAGACTAAGGTACGTGCCGTTGTGGCAGGACTGCGCACAGAAAATGAACTCGCAGATTTAAATAAGTGTAGTAAGTGTTATGGGGAAATAATATGGGGTGGTGCTATGGGATTGTAACTCTGGATTTGTGCCATCTAACATGGTAGCCACTAGCCATGTGTGACTATTTAAATATAAATGCAGGCTGGGCGCAGGGTGGTGGCTCATGCCTGTAATCCCAGCACTGTGGGAGGCCAAGGCAAATAGATCATTTGAAGTCGGGAGTGCAAGACCAGCCTGGGCAACATGGTGAAACCCCATCTCTACTAAAAATACAAAAAATTAGCTGGGCGGTAATGGCATGCACCTGTAATCCCAGCCACTCGGGAGGCTGAGGCAGGAGAATCACTTGAGCCTGTGAGGCAGAGGTTGTGGTGAGCCAAGATCACGCCACTGCACTCCAGTCTGGGGGACAGAGACTCTGTCTCAAAAATGGATAAATAGTCCGGGCACAGTGCCTCCCACCTATAATCCCAGCACTGTGGGAGACCAAGGCAGGTGGATCACCTGAGGTTGGGAGTTTGAGACCAGCCTGGTCAACATGGCAAAACCCCATCTCTACTAAAAATACACAAAATTAGCTGGGTGTGGTGGCGGATGCCTGTAGTCTCAGCTACTCAGGAGGCTGAGACAGGAGAATTGCTTGAACCTGGGAGGCGGAGGTTGCAGTGAGCCAAGATAGCGCCACTGCACTCTAGCCTGGGCGACAAGAGCAAAACTCAATCTCAAAAATAAATAAATAAACACATATAAATGCAAATCAGTTAAAAGTCAATGAAATTTGAAATGTAGCTCCTGGATCACACTGGCCACACTTCGAGTGTCCAGCAGTCCCATGCATCTGGTGGCTGCCTCACTGCAAAGTCCAGCTACAGAACATTTCAAGCCTCACAGAAAGGTCCGCTGGTCAGTGCCGCTGCGAGTCATCTGGCCGATGCCTGCTGCTTTGTACTAGATTCTAAGCACAGAGTCACAGTGTCGAGATCTGGCTAATTTTACTTTCTGTCTGTAGAAAGTAGCACAGAGACCAGCACAGAAGCAGACAGTCATCAAGTTTGCAGAAAGCAGGCAGGAAGGGAAAGAGGGAGGAAGAGAGAGACGGGAGAGATGCAGGAGCAGGAGAAAGGAGGAAAGAAGGAAGGGAAGGAGGGAGGGAGAGAGAGAGGGAATGAGGAAGAAAGGAAGCTCCCAGCCCATCCACGTGGAGCAGTTTGCAGCTGGGGCCTCAGGCCTGGCAGGTCAGGGTGCGGAGGGAGGGAGAGTCTAGGGTGCTGGTGTTTACTAAGCACTCACTCTGTGCCGGGCACCTAATTCTTAAATCCCTGCAGTTTTCACATTATACCCTATGGCTGTTATTCGATTTCACAGGGGAGGAGACTGAGGCCAGAGAGGTGACACAGCTTGTTCAGGCCCATGGGACCCTGAGTGGCGAGCCAGGGTCAAGCCAGGCAGGCGGCTCCAGGCCTGTTTCCTTCCCCTCGCACCACTGAGGTCACAGGTGGGAGGATGCCAAGTGTCCACATTTCCTACCGTCCCTCCTGGGCCCAGAGACCTCGAAGACCTTGCCAATACCCTCTGGCCAGCCCCCACCAGCCCTGCCAGCTGCCCACTGAGCCAGCCCCTCTGCCTAACGCCCAGCCCTGGGGCGGTGGCAGCCAAAGGGGCAGGTCACACTGCTGCCAGCTGGAGCCCAGGCGGCCGAACCACGCAGAAGCCCTGCCCCTGATGTCAGCACCACCAGAGCCTCCTCATTAACCGCCCAGGGTGACACAGCCCAGCTCTTCTGCATGGGATGTGTGGGGGACTCACCGAGCCCCAGGTGTTTGCAAGAAGCTGGGATGGAAAGTCTGACTTGCTCCTTCCCAAGCGTGGGATGGCTTTTCCATTGCTAATTTCTGAGGAATCCGGTGAAGTAGTGGAAAGACCGAGAAGGCGGGAGACTGGGTCTCACCCTGGCCCATCCTGGCTTTAGATAAGAACCGCAGAGCCTCAGTCTCCCCTTCTGTTCACCAGAAACCAGGGCCCTGTCCAGCTCCGACTCTCCAAAGTGCCCAGGTGTGAGTGAGGCTGACACAGTCGCCTTGGGGCTGCAGCCTTTAAAGCTTTTGTTTGTTTTTTTTTTCCAAACGCGTCTTTGGGAGTGAGGATCCATCAATCATGACTTACACATTTCGTTTCAGAAGTTATATTTCACTAGCAGGAGTACAAAGGACTTGAGAACTGGATCTCCCTCCCCAGTCGCCCTCAGGATGTCCCAGCCTTGCCCCTGGAGCAGTCAGACATCCAATAAAATGAGGGCTTGGACGCTGTGCGCTGGTCGCCAGAACTGACTGTGCACCAGGTCTGCTTTCTCCACACCCACCCTGGGAGACTGGTACTGTTGTTATTCCCATTTTATAGCGATTCTACCTCCCTGCCAGAATTAGAGCAACCCTCACCATCCCTTCCTCCAGGAAGCCTTCCCTGACTCCCAAGTCTGAGCCAAGGTCCTTCCCAGGTGTCCTCCAGACTGGGAATAGGTGGATAGGAGTGCACTGTCCAGTGTGTCCAGCCACATTGAGGCTTCCCTCCCCTCTTTTGGTTTTGCACACACTGAGAGCGGCAGCCTTGTCAGTAGGGCCCAGCTGCCACTCAGCCAGCCCCTGATGGGTGCACCCTGTATGCTTCCTACCCTGATATTAGGGGCCCTTGGCGAGGACCTGATGCCATGCAGCTCACAGGCCTCTGGCTTTTGGGGCCAGAATCAAACTGCCCATCTCTTGTGCAACCAGCTGCTCCTTAAAGGCGCTCAAATCTTGGGACTGAGAAATTAGTGGACTCCTAGCCTGCAACTCCTTAGGAGTTCAAGGCAGGCATTTTTTAAAAACTCACCCTCTTCCCCCATCTCATTTTCCCACCCTGACATTTCCTTTAGCTGGACCGACTTCCATATTTTATTTTAAGGTTGGTGTCTCTAGTCCTGCTGGGCACCGTGAGGCAGAATGTCTGAATGCAGGAAAACTGGACAGTTTGCCCAAGGAAGAGACTTCTTGAGAGTGAATTCTGAGTGTCCTTCCTCTTTCAGAATGTTCCATCTCCCTGAGTGCTCCCTACCCTGGGATGCTCCCTCTCCCGGAGTGCTCCCTCTCTCTGAGTACACCCTGCACCCTCTCCCTTGGATGCTCCCTCTCCCGGAGTGCTCCCTCTCTCTGAGTGCACCCTGCACCCTCTCCCTTGGATGCTCCCTCTCCCTGCAGTGCTGCCTCTCATTTGAGTGCTCCCTCTCCCTGAGTGTTCCCTCTCCCTAAGTACAACCTCTCCCTGAGTGTTCTCTTTCCCTGCAGTGCTCCCTCTCCATGAGTGCTCCCTCTCCCTGCAGTGCTCCTTCTGCCTGGAATGCTCCCTCTGCCTGCAACTTTGCCTGGAGTGCTCTCCACTCTCTTCTGATGAGAAGCTACTCCTCCTCCTTGAGGCTCAACTCAGGCAGCCACCTCCCAGGAAGCCTTCCTGGACTCCTCCACTGCCTCCTCTGTTCTCCCACACACATGCCCACCCCCCATGCCTCCTTTCTCACCACACTCACCGTCTGTGTTTTTATCCCTCCCCACCTCTCCTGCCTCTAGCCAGGCTCTGGGCCCCCAAATGGCAGACCAGGGTCTCATGCCTTTGGGGAGGCAGGGGTCTGTACCATTGTGTAGCCCAAGGAGGCATCTGTGAGTCAGCTGCTGAAAGCCAGTAATGCCAGCCACCCTGTACCTCATCTCCATCCTTGAAAGGGTGATCTTATTCATTTATATCTGGGGAACCTAGAAGGATGCTTAGAGAGCATCTCTACAACCTGCTCTTTTAACTCTGGGGAAACTAAGGCCCAGACAGGGAGCATCTTGCCCAGTGTCACCTTCTCTAAACCTCTTCCTCCTGTCCTGAGCCCTTGCCATGGCAGAGCTGAGCTCCCCAGCACCTTGGCAGAAATGAACCTGAGTGCATGCGCAGGAACCCTCACTGCCTCCGCAAGATGGGCAGGCGGGGCTCACAGACCCCTAATCAAGTGAGGATACCGAGTCTCCGGAGGACAAGTGACGAGCCTACAGTCAGCTTCAAGGCTGGGACATCAGACTCTGGGTTGTGGCTGTCTCCTGTCGAAAATGTGCCCAATCCAAATTCACAGAAGGTGCTCGAATCGCCTGCCTACCTGGCATGTGTGCTTTTTCTGTCTCGTCTGTTCAGACCATGTTTAAGCAGGTAGGGATGGATGCCGCAGGACCCACATGTGGGCCTGGCACCTTTCTGGGCTAGTTTAGCACGTCGTAGTTTGCAGCTCTTGGTGATGTCCCTTTCCCTTTGCACATCCCCTGACAGGCCCCAGAAGACCCTGTTGACAAGCTGTTGTCCCTGTGACCGAGACACGCAGCGGCAGGGACTGTGGCACAGCTCAGGAGAACAGTACCATGCAGCTTTTATTTATTTATTTATTTTGAGGCGGAGTCTCGCTCTGTCACCCAGGCTGGAGTGCAGTGGCGTGATCTCGGCTCACTGCAACCTCCGCATCCCTGGTTCAAGCGATTCTCCTGCCTCAGCCTCCTGAGTAGCTGGGACTACAGGTGCGTGCCACCGTGTCCAGCTAATTTTTGTATTTTTAGTAGAGGCAGGGTTTCACCATGTTGGCCAGGCTGGTCTTAAACTTCTGACCTCATGATCTGTCCGCCTCTGCTTCCCAAAGTGCTGGGATTACAGGCGTGAGCCAGCCATCCAGCTTTTAAAAAGGACATTGGTAAGCAGTGGATGACAAATGTTATTTTCCAGGAAAAAGTCAAGACGCTGAATTAAAAGTTCATCCTGAGCTGTGAGGAATAATTTGCCCACGGAAGGAGAGGTGAGGGAGCCTGTCTCCAGGTAGCAGAGCTCTCCCTGGGTGGGACGGTTATTGGCGGCAGCCTTTATTTCCTTACTGATCATTTATAGGATTTTAAAAAATCAATCTCATAAAAGAAAAATAAGAAGGGCAGGAAGGGGGAAGAGGCAGTCACCTACAAAAGTCTAAGATCTTTTGGACCTGGTCACAAAGGGACGCCCTCCAGGAGGGTCGCCAGGGCCGCGGGGTCCGGGGCTAGGCCGGGGGTCGAGCTCAGCCCAGGCCAACACGCCGACACACCCGCACACACAGGCTTCCGTGGGCCGCGCCCCGCCGCGCCGGGGGCCGCATTGGCGTTCCGCGCCGTTCCCAGCCCGCGGCGCCGCGCGGGGACAGTGGCGCATTGTTCCCTGGACACGCCGGGCGGTGCAGCGCCCTCGGGGCTTGGCGCGGCCCCGCCGCGATTTGCATGCGCTCCAGTCACAAAGGTTCAAGGTCAGGAGCACCGGGCGGCCCAGCCCCGCCTGGCCCAGGCGCTATTCTTCACCCCGGCGGCGGGAATTCCTCGTCGCCCGCGCCCGGGCCGCCCCTGCGCGTGAATGGCCGAGCGCCGCCACCGTCTGAGGCGCTTTGTGTCTCGGCCCGGCCAGCTGGGCCCGTGAGGGACGTGCCAGCTTGGCCGGCGGCGCCCCCGCGCCAGCGCCCCTCGCCCATGCTAATCAGCCTGGCAGCGCGTCTGGGCGGGCGGCCCAGCCCGGCCTGGGAGCCCCTCACCTTCCCTGCCGGGAGCCCCCTCCTGCCAAGACCCTTCCCCCAGCTTCCCCTGATGTCAGGAGACCCCACTTACTCTGCCAGGGCCCCCCCCATGACCCTAGCTGCCAGGTGCCTCCACCCCATCCGACCTCTACCCCTCCTGCCAGGAGAATCCCTCTCCAGCTGCAGTGAGTGCCCTCTGCCCTGCCAGAAAGGCGGGCACACCTTGCAGGAATGGGTGGCTGGGGAGCCTGGAGACTACCACCCTGCTGGGGCTCTGACACAACTCTCAGTGGGGCCTGGGGCAGCTTTTCCCGGCCTCAGTTTCCCCTGAACAAGGAGGCAGGTTGCCTTCCATGATCTCTAGAGGCACTTCCTGAGCTGGGGTCTCTCGGCAGGTGCTGGGAGGGTAGTGGTAAAGACGGCACTCCCCCAGCTCCTGCCTGCTCTGCTATTATCCAGCCTGCTGGCCTGGGAACAGTCAACCCCAAGCGCTGAGTCTGGGGTTGCCGTCTCCAGAGATGCCTTGAGGAGTAACGGAGCTGAGTGTTCCAAGTTGGGACTGGCCCGATTGGCCCTCGGAGAGTGCTGCCCTCATCATCCTTCCCACAGTGAGGCCCTGCCCAGGCGATATTATCATCCGCCCACTAGTCAGAGAGCTTCTGGTGGACAGGGACTCCTGGATTCCCACAGCACAGCTGTACCCAGGACGCATTGAATGACCGCACAGTTGGATAGGCGAATGCCCACCAGTGTGGGTTACTCTGCTCGATGGTGGATGGCCACAGGCCACTGTATTTGGCATTTCCAGTACTTGGAAAGAGGCTCAGAGCCTTTCTTGGGAGGTGGGAGCAGGCTTCTCCTGGGAGATCCCCACTAAGTGTCTGGGTTCCATCGTCCAACAGGAACATCCCCACGCCCAAGCCTCTGGGGAAGCGAGGAAGTTGTCTTTCTGCAGAAAGCTGTGCGCAGGTGCACAGAGCCTGGCCAGCATGCCCATCAGCAGGTCTAGAGGCTGGGGCTGCAGACGTGGGGCCTCTCGGCATGAGGCTGCCAAGGACCCATAACTTCCTGTGGCATCTGTTCTCCTGGCACGTGTGAAGTCAGCAGCCCCACCTGATACCAGAGACAGCCCCCAGTGTTGGGGGCATCATACTCCGGGGTGCATTCCACTCAGAGCACAAGGAGCTGGGCCCCATAGACAGGCAGCCCCAGCCAGTCTCAGGCCCAAGAAGGAGGGACCAGGTGAGGCTGTGAAATGGGACACCAGAGGAGGGAAGCCAGCCTCAGACAGACCCTCAGACAGCAGAAAATCCAGGCTGGGGGTTCGAGGCCTTTCCCCAATCCTCTCTCAGTATGCAATACAGGTTCTAAACAGAGAGAACCTTAAATATGAAGTAGACGTAATGACATGTGCCTCACTGCTCTAAGAAGCTCTTAGGGCCGAATGCAGTCCATCACGCCTGCAATCCCAGCACTTTGGGAGGCCGAGGCGGGCGGATGACCTGAGGTCAGGAGTTTGAGACCAGCCTGGGCAACATTAGTATGAGACCTTGTCTCTACAAAAATAATAATAACAGTAATAAGGCCGGGCACGGGGGCTCACGCCTGTAATCCCAGAACTTTGGGAGGCCGAGGCGGGCAGATGACCTGAGGTCAGGAGTTTGAGACCAGCCTGGCCAACATGGTGAAACCCTGTCTCTACTAAAACTACAAAATTAGCCGGGTGTGGTGGTGCATGGCTGTAGTCCCAGCTACTCGGGAGGCTGAGGAGGAAGGATTGCTTGGGCCCAGGAGGTGGAGGCTGCAGTGAGCCATGATGTGACCCCTGCACTCAGCCTGAACAAGACCCTGTCTCAAAAAAAGACTCACTTAGAACCCTGGATGTCACCCTGCCTAGCACCGTGTTGCTGGCTTCAGTTTCCTCTGCGTCCCTAACCCAGTCCCTGCTTGGCTGGCCAGATACCACCCCAGCTGTTTTCCAGCCACCTCAGCTTTGTCCTGAACGTGGTGTTCTCCTGCCCGTGGAATGCCCTCTCAGGCTCCCCCTCCCTTCTCTATTCACCCCTTCCCAGGAAGCTCGTACTACAAGGCTTGTTTCAGATACCACCTCCTCCAGGAAGCTGCCCCTGATCCTTTCCTCCTCCCTTTTCCCACCTGCCAAGGTTTTTGATGCCGTGATAAGGAATTTGGCTGTAGATCCTAGGACAATAGGGAGCCACTGCAGGTTCTAAACAGGGAGCAGTGACCCGGTGACTCTCCCTGGTGGCCTCAGCAGGGAGCATGCACACAGGGGTTCTCAGACATCCGGAATTCATAGGCTGGTCAAATTTCAAAGGAGTATTGCAGAACTACGAGATTGCCAACTTTCTATTTTTCCATGTTAGAGCCTTTAGAAAAATAATTATAATTTCCCTTTCTGAAAGAATATCTTTAAACCAAAAAAAAAAAAAAAAAAAGTAGGAAGGCAGTCTCAGGACAAAGGGCATTCCTTTGTGCTGGATAAACAGAGCCTCATGGAAAACTTGCCATGTGGTCCTCATATTTGATGGTTGGAAAACAGTTAGTGGTGGTATCCGGCCTAACATTGGAATCATGATCAGGGTTGGGCCTCCATATGGGTAGAGGAGTCTCAGCATCCCTTCCTGTCCAGACCACATGTTTCCTGAACCCCCCTAGACCAGGTGGTCTCTGTCCTGGTCCCCTGGCTGCTCTGGGGTCCTCTAACCTGGCGGTTCTCAGAGGTCAACCTAGATGAGTATCGGGCTGGCCAGTGTGATGAGTGCCCACTATGGGGAGACCCCTGGGGCAGCCTGGAGGCTCACAGCAGCCTCGACCTCCTGGGCCCAAGCAATCCTGACTCCAAGACGCAGGGACGTTTATGAGAATAGATAAGAGGGGACAAGGCACAGATGCCCTCTGTCTGTCCCCACATGTGAGGCCAGGAACAAATGTGTGTGTGCGCACAAGCCTGGGGCCACCCTCGGAGGAGGGAATCCATGATGTATGACCAGCCTAAGTGGAGCGTCTGCACTGAGCCTGTGGAGTGTTCTAGAAGACTCATCCTCCCTTCCCAGGGCACGCTGCACTGTGGATATTCTGCTGATCAGGCGGTGGGTACCATCCATAATTAGCACTGAAATCCTGGGCTCAGCATCAGAGCCGGGAGGCGCAGGGTGATGACTGAGGACTCAGCATTGAAGCTGATTAGAGGCAGGTTATGGGAGTTACACCTGTGCTATCAGGTGACGTGAATGTGTAATCTTGTTTCCAGCTTTCCACTGCCCTTTAATCCTTCTTTGTCAAGAACAAATTTCAAGCCATCCTGTTTCTGAATGATCACGTTTGAAAGGGGATGCTCTGCATGAACCTCTGACCGGCGCCGGTCCGTGTCTCAGTGCTTGGCCGCTTGCTTTAAGCAGGCTGTGTTATCCTGGACTTGATCCTCCAAACATGACGTGACTCAGCACTCACATCAGGCCCTGGGCTAGGCACTGAGGACACTCAAGACACAGTCCTTGCTGTCTTGTCACCATAGGCAAGAAGAGCCTATTCCCCAGGAGTGGCTTGTCGTAGCTAGGGGATCCATCCCAGAAAGCTTCCCGGAGGAGGTGGTAGCTGAGTGGAGACTTGCACATGATAAGTGCTCATTAGTGTCAGCCGCTGTTGTTATTCCCAGTAGGAATAAGAGGGGAGAAGCTCTTATCACCATGAGGGTGGGAAGCGCATCCCCTTCAGATGGAACAGCATTTGAGAAAAGGCAAGCAGTTCTCTCCCAGCCAAGTGGGGCGTGGGGCAGGGAGTCATGATCAGTGATCAGAAAGTGGGGACGTAGTGAGGCTGGAGAGAGAAGCAGGGGGTCAGCCCTGCTTTGGTTCTTAAAAGAATTTTGTTTTGTTTTTAAGGTGGGGACAGGAGCTGTGGATTTAAGAAACCACTCTGGCAGCAGCTGGGGGGAGGCTGCAGTCAGGCAGGCCACTATTCAGGTGAGGGAAAGTGTGGCCATGGAGAGGGGAGGAGCACAGGCTGAATTACAGGGGGGTGTTAGGAAGGACAGCCAGGACTTGTGCATCTAGTGGCCTTAGGGCCCTGGCTCATGCTCAGGATGGACAGATGCAGAAGCGTGCCCCAGTGTGATGAGTGCCCACTATGGGGAGACCCCTGGGTGCCCCAGGTCAGCCTTGGTTTGGGACTGAGGCCCTGTGTGACTGGGCGGGGTGGGGTGGCCACCGGAGTGTTCTGCAAGACACCCCCATGCTGCCATGATGGGGGGCCTGATGGTGGGAGGCTGCAGGGGGATCCTGGTGGTGGCTGCTTCATACCGGGGTCCTGCTTCCCCTCAAAGGCACATGGAGGACTATGGAGTCCGTACCTGCAGGGCCACTCTCCACGCCAGAGTGAAGAGCCGAGAGGCCTGGTGGAAATGTGCAGGGCATGTCATACCCACACCTGAGAAAACGTCCCAGTCCTGACGGCACCAGCAAACAAGCAGTTAAAAGTATTCCGTGGCTTCCAGGGTCACAGAGTGGAGCCTTCCCCAGAGTCAGGAGCCTGTGTCCAGGGTCACTGCCCCTGCAGAGCTCAGAGCCCAGACCTCCCTGCCCACTCTCTCTGGGAGTGATTGCTCAGCAAAGACAAAAAGGCAGCGACCCACCGTGGACCAAAGCCCCGGAGCCAGGGCCTATCCCCCCACAGTGCTGTTCCTCCCATACTGGGTCTCGCCAGGTGGGATAAGACACCTCTGTGTAAAACACGCCCACACACTCCCGAGATGTCGGTGCAAAAGCAGTCTGTCCGCTCTTCCTGAAGTGCTGATGGGTCATACTATATTCAAAAGCCTTTAAAAAGCGAATCCTCGGTGACGTTACAATTATTCCCCTGGGAGTGCCCCGGGAAGTATTAGAGATATACCACGAAGACATTCACAGCAGCAGGTCTGCAAACCACCTCAACAGCCAACCGTCAAGAGTGAGGAAAAGAAGTTACATATGGGACATGTGAACAGTGGATTCTTCTGCAGTCATTAAAGTGTGCCCGAGAAACACTGAAGAGGAGGTGAGTTGTTTGCTGCATAAACGTGACGTACGACCACGATGATTTTGAGTATGTATTAGGAACAGACAAGAAAGGCTGAACGAAGATACCCCTGGATGTCAGCTGTGTTTCTCGGAGTTGGGGTTCTATCTGTTATGTTCTCAGGGGTGCTTTCCCGTGTTTGCATACTTGCTGACGATGAATATGTATCACTCACGTTTGCAGAGGGAGTCAGTTGCGTGTGTGTGTCTCAATGGCACAGAAATAAACCGGCAAGTAAGATTCACAGTGACTCAGTGCTTCCACAAAGCAAGTTTCTCTCTCCCAGCTTGGAAATTAGGATGGAAAATGCCGGATGTGTGAAGCCTGGCTTGAGCCCTGTTTGTCTAGAGCTGGGCTCCCCAGAAGGGCTGTCCCCAACCACCTGGGCAGGGTCAGGAGCTGGTTATGTGTACAGGCCTTGGTTCATGCAAGATTCTTGGGACCAGAATCTCAAAAATATCTTTTCTTCCCCACCCCCACAAGAAATATACATAACAAAATTTGTCATTTCAGCGCATTAGGTGCATTCACATTGCTGGGCAACCATTACCCTGGTCATTCCTTCATCATTCCAAACTGAAACTCCACACCTATTACATGGTAACCCAGGGCCAGGCTCGGTGGCTCACACCTGTAATCCCAGCACTTTGGGAGGCTGAGGTGGGCAGATCACAAGGTCAGGAGATTGAGATCATCCTGGCCAACACAGTATAACCCTGTCTCTACTAAAAATATAAAAAATTAGCTGGGCGTGGTGGTGCACACCTGTAGTCCTAGCTACTCATGAGGCTGAGGCAGGAGAATCCTTTAAACCTGGGAGGCAGAGGTTGCGGTAAGCCGCGATTGAACCACTGCACTCCAGCCTGGGCGGCAGAGGTTGCGGTAAGCCGCGATTGAACCACTGCACTCCAGCCTGGGCGGCAGAGTGAAACTCTGTTTCAAAAAATATATATAATCATAATAACTCCCCAGTGCCCTGTAAGCATTGCTTTACTTTCTTTCTTTTTTTTTTGAGATGGAGTTTCGCTCTTGTTACCCAGGCTGGAGTGCAATGGCGCGATCTCCGCTCACCGCAACCTCCGCCTCCTGGGTTCAGGCAATTCTCCTGCCTTTCTAACTCTATGAATTTCACTACTCGAGGGACTTCGGACAGGTGGACTTGTACACTGTGTGCCTTTTCGTGTCTGGCTGACTTCACTCTGTGCCGTGTTTCCAAGGTTCATCCCCGTCATAGCATATGTCAGAACTTCATTCCTTTTCAAAGCTGAGTAGTACTCCATTGCACACCTATATAAGCTGCCTTTTCCTTCCCGTTCATCTACCCATGGACGTTGGGGCTGTTTCCACCTTCTGTCCATCATGCATAATGCTGCTGCTTTGTAGCAAAAGTGTGCAAATATTTGTTAGTGTTCTTGTCGTCAACTCTGGGGGGTCTATAGTTAGGAGTGGAATTGCTGGGTCCTGTGGTTCTGTGTTTACGTTTCTGAGGAGCGCTCATACGGTTTTCCACAGCAGCTGCACCATTTTACACTCCCACTAGCAATGCTAACGTTCCCACCAACAGGGCTAGTTTTTACATTTTTTATAAAGATGAATTCTCGCTATGTTGCCCAGGCTGGTCTCCAGCTTGTTTTTGTTTGTTTTGAGATGATTCTCACTCTGTGGACAGGCTGGAGTGCAGTGGCAGGATCTCGGCTCACCGCAACCTCTGACTCCCTGGTTCAAGCCATTCTCCTGCCTCAGCTTCCCGAGTAGCTGAGATTTGCCTCAAACTCCGGGGTAGCTGGGATTACAGGCGTGCACAACCACGCCCAGCTAATTTTTGTATTTTTAGCAGAGACAGGATTTCACCACGTTGACCAGGATGTTGAAATTCCATTTCGACATAGTGAAATCCCGTCTCTACTAAAAATACTAAAAAAATTTTTAGTGGAATCAGGATTTCACCATGTTGGCCAGAATGACATCGTGATCTGCCTGCCTTGGCCTCCCGAAGTGCTTCGGGTACAGGCATGAGCCACCATGCCCAGCATTTTTTTTTTTTTTTTTTTTTTTTTTGAGACAGAGTTTTGCTCTTGTTTTCCAGGCTGGAGTGCAATGGCTCAATCTCACCTCACTGCAACCTCTGCCTCCCGGGTTTAAGCCATTCTCCTGCCTTAGGCTCCCAAGTAGCTGGGATTACAGGCTGCCACCATGTCCGGCTAATTTTCGTTTCACCATGTTGGCCAGGCTGGTCGTGAACTCCTAACTTCAGGTGATCCACCTGCCTCGTCTTGAGCTCTTGAGCTCAAGCAATTCTCCTGCCTTGACTTCCTAAAGTGTTGGAACTACAGGTGTGAACCACCACGCCCAGCCAGGAGTTCTTTATATATTCTGCAAATGAGAGATCTTTTTTGTATATAGAGTACTCGAGTTTAAACCGATTGTTAAAATACTGATTGATTACTTTTTAAATGTGGAACACATAAAGATAAAGGGAGGTACAAGCAGCATTCGTGTTCATATGCTTTGACTCAGCAATTCCACATCTAGGGACTGGACATGCACAAAGATTTAGCTCAAAGAATGTTTATTATAAAAGAAAGAAGGAAGTAAGAGATGGAATTGGAAGTAAAATCAATATCCAATAATCTCATATGGGTTAAATAAAATACAACCCCTCTGTGTATGATCACAAAGTGTGGATGAACACTAAATGATGTGTAACGTTTAGAATATAGCCATGGTCAAAAAGACAAAGTTGTAGTATTTACAGCATGATCTATTTTTTGTCTCAACAAATGCATAATTGTGTAAAAAGAAAGAAAGAACGTCAACTGTTAACAATGGTGATCTCGTGTGAGGGAATCTCAGGCTACTTTTTTTCTTTGTAATTTTTTCCAATTTTCCAAATTCCATACAGTAAACGTGTAGTCTTGCAATTAGAAAAAAAAAATGTTATTTTTAAAGGTAGCCGCAAGCGTATATACAAAGTTATCCTGATTATGTAAAAATCCGTATAGTTAGATGAAAAGATACTCCAGACCAGTATTTTGCTTGGTGACTCGGAAAGGTTTCTCCTTTTCTTACTTTGTACTCGCCTAGGTTTTACAAATCTTCCACTGTCTGGTTGTTTTATCTGGTTTAGGGAGGGGGAAAAAAAACAGCAAAAGTTGTTTAAAGTGGAGACCTAATTTGCGCGAAAGTTCGGAATCAGCCCCACGGCCCGCCACGCAGGCCCCGCCCAGGCCCAGGCCCCGCCCTTGCCCCAGCCAGGCCCCGCCCCACAGCCACCGCCCTCCGAGTCTTCGCCTGAGCTTTCTGAGAGGGCCAGAGGCCCCGCCCAGTCCCCGCCCACCCCACTGCGACGCAACGTCCGCACAGCCCTCGTCGTGGGATCTAAGAGATGGCCCCCCAGAGGCCCCGCCCCCTGCACGTAGAAACCCGGCCCCCAGACTTTGCCCCGCCTCCTCAGCTGCGGCGCTACGTCCGCACGGCTTGTCTCACCCTCGCTTGGGCTTCCGGAACGGGCAGCGCCGAGGCCCGCCCCCCGGTCGCACCAGGCCCCGCCCTTTTGGCTACGGCACTGCGTCCTCGCCGCGCGTCGCGTCCTCGTCCCGGCTTCCGGGGCGGGACGGAAGAGCTGGCGGGCCCGGCCAGTCCAAGGCGCCGCGGCTTCCGCCCAGGAGGGGCGCTGGTCCTAGACGAGGTCGTGCGCGCTTCCTGCGTTGGTTTTTTGCTGTCCCCGCCCGCCCCCAGGTGCGCGGGACGTAGAGGCGGGACAGCGGGTAGGCGGAGATGAAAGAGGCCGGCGGCGGGGCCCCGGGGGCGCGCGTGCCAGGCCCTGCTGCAGCCCCCGAGAGGTCGGAGGTGCGGAGCCTATGCACTGGGCCGGGGGCCAGCCCGCGTGTCGGCCTGCGCGGAACGCACACCTCGGACAGAAAAGTGACATCAGAACCCTAGGCTCTGTTGTCAACCAGGGTTACAGATGTCACCCTCTCTGCACGGGGAGGAAGGTGTGGCCCAGTGAGGCGTCCTCCGGTCCTAGTCAGGGTCTGCCCTGGGTGGGAGGGATTGCGGGACCCCTCTCCACTGGCTGTGACAGCCTAGGCTGATGAGCTTTGTCTAGCCAGATCGCCCCTTCGGTGAAGTCTGAAGCCCCGACATGCATGACAGTGGCAGCTGCCGTGTATGGGAAAGCATGAGCCAGGCCATCCTGGACTTAACACGTAAACGTGTTATCTCAGTACTCCTAGCAGCTGTATTAACGTGCTGGCCTCACATGCCACCCCCTTTCAGAGGTGAGGGGCTGAGGTCAGAGAAGCAGCTTGCTGGAGGCCCTGGAGGGCAAGGGGGCACAGCCTAGATTTGGACCTAGATCCCCGATTCTCAATCCCAGCGGTTAGCCTGTGTGCTGACCCGGCATCCTGTGATAAGAATTTCCCTTCATAGGTGTAGCCGGCCACCAGCCCTGTTGATTACCTTAGCTCACTGCTGCCTCGTCTCCAGCCGGAAGATCCGCTTACCCAGAGCTAAGTCTCAAGCTTCTCAGCATCCCTGAGCTTGACCCAAGTTGCCTGAAGATCCTCACCTACCTGTTACCCCAGATTTTCGAATACTGGCTGCCTCCCTTTGCTTGAGATGGGAAAGGATGCCCTCTGCCCAGCATCTGAAGAAAGGGCATGAAGAAATAAGTGAGCCCTGGATGGCCCATGTGTGGCACCAAGCCTGCCGGGCCTGTGGTGCCAGGGCTACAAGGGCATGGCAGAACACCCCCAGTGTGCCCACACACAGTGGCAAGCCAGCCCCCAGGACACTGAGGCTGTCTCTCCCATCTGTAACCCATCCTTCCTGGCAATGCAGAGGGGCAGTCTGGCTTTTTCCTTGGCTTTTGAGGTTGGTATATGCTTGATGTTGGCAGCAGACAGGACACCCCAGCACAATGAGCCACAGCAATCCAGACCTTCTAGCCCCCAAGTGTACCTCAGAGCGGAAGCTCCACATTTGATTTTTTTTTGGCTCCATATTAAAGAACAAAGCATAGGAACTGGACAGGCCCCTCTGTAAACAGAAAACACATGTTTTCTAAGAGAATGGGCCCTTCCTTTCCTTGTTTCATCTCCCATGGACAGAGGCCTCCTTAGGCTTGCTGACTTCAAGACCAGGGAGGCTGTGGACCAAGGGCTGAGCGGAGGTGATTCTTCTTTGCTCAACTCAGGGGCTGACACTCACCTTTTGAAAGGGGGCAAGGACAAGTGTTAGTGGTCTGCTCAGCAGTGGGGTGTGGTCTGAGGAGGAAGGTTCCTCAGGGACCTGAACAGGAAGTGGGGGGCCTGGACCATTTGTCTCTTCTGAGCACACAAGAATCATTTAGGGTTGGCCGGGCGCGGTGGCTCATGCCTATAATCCCAGCACTTTGGGAGGCCGAGGCGAGTGGATAACGCAGTCAAGAGATCGAGACCATCCTGGTCAACATGGTGAAACCCCGTCTCTACTAAAAATACAAAAAAAAAAAAAAAAAAAAAATAGCTGGGCATGGTGGCGCGTGCCTGTAATCCCAGCTACTCAGGAGGCTGAGGCAGGAGAATTGCCTGAACCAAGAGGCAGAGGTTGCGGTGAGCTGAGATCACGCCATCGCACTCCAGCCTGTGTAACAAGAGCGAAACTCCGTCTCAAAAAATAATAATAATAATTTAGGGTTCTCCCCGAGTTAAGATGAACATGTGTTCTTTGGAGCCTGCTAGCCACAACCAGGCAGAGACCTCTAACTCAGAAGAGAAGCCTGATGTCTGCAAAGAACAGGCATTCTGGGACTGAGTACCCACTGCTGTGTGGCCTTGGGCAAGTTTCTTAACCTCTCTGGGCCTCATGTTTCTCGTCTGTAGAAGTGGGATAACAATAGTTTAGGATTAAATGAGATCATGGGAATAGCCCCATCAGACACATAATTAGAAGCTAGTTAATAAGTGAGCAAAATCAAACATTGTCTCAGTTTCAATGCTGAGCTGTTGTTTTAGAGTGGCCCAAGAATCGCCTACAGACACCCAGGGTCCCTGTACTCCAAGGAGCACCTCCTCTCCCCCTGCCTTCTGTTGGGCACAGCCACTCACAGACTGGCTATGACACCTCTTTGGAAGCAGCCATCTTGGGGACAGATCATTCCTTTGAATCCTCCCAGCTGCCTGAACTTTGTCCTATAGGGGAGATTTGATTTTGGGAAATAATCAGTCATCCTTTAAGACAAGTCTGCTGAATGGATGCTCAGAAGCCAAGCCAGGGCCTCCTGTCCAGAGCCAGCTTGTGCCACGACTGTAAAGTCAGTAGCCACGGCTTCCTGCTCCAAAGGCACTATAGAGCCACGAATGGATCACTGTCACTGGTGTTGGGGTGTGTGTGTGTATGTCTGAAAACAGAGAGATTCACACACACCGGTGAGCTCAGTGGAGGAAGCAAACCAAAGCCTGCGTAGTTAACACGAAGCTGCCTTTCGTCTCTCAGCCCACAACTTGATTTTCATGGAAATTTCTCTGCATGGGAAAATGACAAGCATTTCTGATACAGGCAAGTGTGAGAGTACGGCAGCATGCTGTCCTGGCATGCTGGGGTTTAGAGGCGGGTCCCCCAGCCTGCTCCTCACCAGCTATGTGGCCTCTGGCCCCTTTCTTCATCCCCTAGCCCTTGGTTTCCCCATCTCAGGTCCTGCAGGGGGGAAACACACAGGCCATGCCCATACGCGTGGGCATTCACAGCATGTGCTGGTCACATTGCTCATTAAAACACTGTAAAAATTAATTGGCATTCACAAAGTTCTAGTCACAATAGCAAACTTTTTTTTTTTGAGACGGAGTTTGGCTCTTGTTACCCAGGCTGGAGTGCAATGGCGCGATCTCGGCTCACTGCAACCTCTGCCTCCTGGGTTCAGGCAATTCTCCTGCCTCAGCCTCCCAAGTAGCTGGGATTACAGGCACGCACCACCATGCCCAGCTAATTTTTTGTATTTTTAGTAGAGACGGGGTTTCACCATGTTGAGCAGGATGGTCTCGATCTCTTGACCTCAGGTGATCCACCCGCCTCGGCCTCCCAAAGTGCTGGGATTACAGGCGTGAGCCACCGCGCCCGGCCACATTTTTTAAAATCAGAAATAGGCCAGGCACAGTAGCTCATGCCTGTAATTCCAGCACTTTGGGAGGCCGAGGTGGGTCACTTGAGCCTGGGAGACAGAGGTTACGGTTAGCCAAGACTGTGCCACTGGACTCCAGCCTGGGCGACAGTGAGACCGTGACTCAAAAAAAAAAAAATTCAATTGTCCATCAGTAGATAAATAGGTAAACAAACATCAATAGGCATATGATAAAATATTCCAATGCAGTGAAAAGGAAGGAGCTATTGATAGACTCAGCAATGTAGACACACGTCAGGATCCCAAGGAAGAGTTCATACTCCACGAGTTTTAACGGTTTTTTTCAAATAAATTAAAAGTGATCTACAGTGATAGGATTCGGGTTAGTGGCTGCCAGGGAGTCAGAGATTGCCTGCAAGGGGCCCCAGGGAACCTGTGGTGATGGCTGTTTGCTTTCTCGATCTTGGTGGTAATAGGAATAACGCCTGCATACATTTGTCAAAACTCATTGAACAGTAGAGGTGAGAGGGATTCTGCCACATGGAACTTTTACCTCAATAAGGTTGATTTCAAAAATTAACTGGTATTTATATTTTATGTTTCAAATCTTGTAGAGAATAATAATGACATAAAATGCTCACAACCTGTTCAACAAGAAGTGTAAAATAATGTACGGCGTGATGTAATCATGAATGTATGTTTGTGTTATAACATGGTATGGTCCATTCACATAGGTGCGAACGGGAATATGCACGTGCACATAGACACACGCAGTTTGGAAAACGTAGTGGAAGGACTTTCCCCCAAATGCACTCGGTAATTACATAATCACCTCATGGGGAATTGTTTTCTTTTAATTTTTTAATTCTAAATACGTTTATCCTCTTACTAGTTCTTATTTGGACTTTCCTGTAATGAGCACTTTTGTGTGTGGAAGAGGAGTCTCTTTTGCTTGCCATATTCTTAGCAATTTTATTGTTAATTGACTAATAATTGTATATGCTTATGAGGTTTAATCTGTTATATACATAACACTTTTTATAAACAGAAGCAAACAAAGCTCTTCCTTTTTTAGTTGTAGCAGGCCACAGACATGGGGCTGGGCTCCAGGGCAGGGTGTTGAGGACAGCCCGGTTCCCGCGAAAGGCAACCCCCTGGCAACGCTGGAGCAGATGGAGAGAGAGTGAGGGGGTGTGGCTTGCTCCCCAAGTTCTTTGGCTCAGCTTCAGTGCTGGGTCATTCTTAGGGACTGCTGTGCCCACTGGGCACTGCAGAACTTCTGGTGCTCATGGCGAAGGGCAGCCAGGAGGAGCCCTGTACCCAGGCCAGACCTTCCTGTTTGGAGTACTGGGACCCCGTGGCCGCGTAAACCTTTCCTGAAGCTTCTGGGCCCCAAGGGGTTGAATCCAGTGTGGTCTGGGGAGTCATGGACCGTGCCTCCTGCATGCATCCTCCATTCCAGGTTCCTGTGTGTGCCGTGGGCCCATCCACCTGTCTGGGCTTGGCTACGCTGTGACCTTCTCTGAGGACAGGGCCCTGCC
The DNA here is from genome assembly GCF_049354715.1 of Callithrix jacchus. Lineage (NCBI taxonomy): Eukaryota > Metazoa > Chordata > Mammalia > Primates > Cebidae > Callithrix > Callithrix jacchus. Next base: position 213,960,769 of record NC_133502.1, on the reverse strand, counting down.
TGCATTTGGAGCTGCCGGGACCTCAGTGTCACCCCCCACTCTCGCCAGCTGGCCTCACAAAGGTGCCCAGGAGGAGACCTGATTGCCGGCTCCTTTCCCCTCCCTGGCTGAGCAGATTCTACGACAGCCTGTGGAAGTTAAAATAAGAGCCTAAAACTGTCAAAAAAAATTTTTTTAAACCAAGTCACAAATGGGAAAGCTGAGGCAGCAGCAGGTTAAGGACACTTTGTGATGTAGTGTTCTCTCCCAGTGCCTTCATGCCATAAACTTCACAGTCCACGGTCCCTGCACACAGGCAGCCACGGAGACTGGGTTTAGACTTGCAGGTGAACGCTGCATTGGAAGTATGGCAGGCTCAGAACTGTTCCATCACATGGGGGGTCATTAGCTCTGCTCACTTCTGTGAGGCCTCACTAGTGTTTCCCCTTAAAAATAAGTCAAGGTAAAAGAAAAAGTTTTTAAAATGTAACAGTTGTGTATCTGTTTCTCTAATTGTAAAGAAATACACTGTCATGTGATGGGCTGGAGTCTCTGGAGCAGCAGCAAGGAGGGAATGTTTTCTTTCCTTGTTTTAACAGTGTGTATTGCTTTTATAATGGGAAGAAATAAAATATAAGTACATTGAAGGTAATCAAGCCGCACCTGAGCCTACATGTCAAATGATAAATGTGACAATCAAGGGCACTATTTATCGAATTCTTGGTTTGTACCACATCTCCAGCTAGGCTCTTCCGATGGCTCCTCAGAACACCCTGCAGGTGGGAGCTAGCACAGGGTCCCTGAGGCAGCACTCGGCAGAGCTAGGGACGGACAGGGATTGTGCTGTGCTCATAACGACTTCCTGCCTTTGTTTTTAAGACAAGGTGGCCTCAGCCTCCCAAGCTTGAGCAATCCTCCCACCTCAGCCTCTGGAGGACCTGGGAGTGACAGGTGTACACCACCGTACCTGGCTAATTTTTGTATATTTTGCAGAGACAAGGTTTCACCGTGTTGCCCAGGCTGGTTTGGAATTCCTGGGCTCAAGCAATCCACCAGCCTTGGCCTCCCCAAGTGCTGGGATTACAGGTGTGAGCCACAACACCCGGCCCCATCTCTTAAAGGTGAACATTTTCCCTGAATACAATGATCTTCAGTTAAAATATTTGTATCAGGCCGGGCGCGGTGGCTCAAGCCTGTAATCCCAGGACTCTGGGAGGCTGAGGCGGGTGGATCACGAGGTCAAGAGATCAAGACCATCCTGGTCAACATGGTAAAACCCCATCTCTACTAAAAATACAAAGATTAGCTGGGCATGGTGGCGCGTGCCTGTAGTCCCAGCTACTCAGGAGGCTGAGGCAGGAGAATTGCCTGAACCCAGAAGGCGGAGGGTGCAGTGAGCCGAGATCGTGCCATTGCACTCCAGCCCGGGTAACAAGCAAAACTCCGTCTCAAAAAATAAAAAAATAAAATAAAATATTTGTATCTTATTTACATAGAATCTGAAATTATTTCTGTGGTAAAAGAAATAATAAAATCCTAGATTTTTACCTTTTTATTTATGCAGCAGTTGACCAACAGCCGAAGTCGGGATCAGTGATGTGACTCTCGGAGCCTGGGACAAAATGAAAATGTGGGTTCCCTTGATCAGGAATGACTCAGAATTTTAAGATCAGGGACAAGCATTGAGTGTGGGCCCTTCCGCACAGGGGGCCTCTGCCGTTGGGCAGGCCACACGCCCACAAAGCCCTGGTATGATAGGACTAGGGCGACAGCTTCCTTTGGGACACACTCTAATCACCAGTGACCACTAGTCAGAAAACAAATGAGCTCAAACTTCAGGAAGATGAGCCATTCCCAGTGCATTTTCCAATCCTAAAAATAGTGGTCGCAGCTCAGGAATGGAGTTCCAATGAGGACGCAGTGGGAGACAGTCAGGCTTCCCTTCCCAGGAAAGGGCCAGGGCCTGCATAGGAGCTTTCACTACGAACCGGGAGGCTGCCGAGTCTCTTGAAATGTCAGCATGCTGGGAGGCTGAGGCAGGAGAATAGCTTGAACCCGGGAGGTGGAGGTTGCAATGAGCCAAGATCGCGCCACTGTGCTCAGCTAGGCAACAGAGCGAGACTCTGTCTCAAAAAAAAAAAAAAAAGAACAAGAAAAAGAAACGTCAACACCTGGCCCACACCCTAATGGAGCTTCAGTCACTGTGCTGTGGAGCAGGCGAGGCTGACCGTAGGCCTTGGGGAGATTGCAGACCACTGACACCAAGGCTTGTTACTGTGAAAACACCGTAAGAAACTTCAGTTACTACTACTGTGTACCCACAAACATTTTGAAAAAGATTTAGTATGAAAAAGTAAAATTATCTCACTAATCCTTATCTTGATCATATTGAACTGATCATATTTTGGATATATTGGTTTAAATAAAATATATATTAAAAATGTTTTCCCCTCACCCCCTCCTCAAATTTTTTTTAAAGGAAAAGGAAAACATTCATCTTACTGCCTGTGGAAAAGGATCTTGGGGTTCTCTGGCAGGTTACTTTCCCACTAAGGAGGTCCCCTGTGAATGCTGGAAACGAACCGTCAGCTGACAATCATCTGCAACTCCAAAAACAAGGGCTTCACACACTACCCCAGCCAGCGCCCGCCAGCCCACCTCCACCATCTCTATGTCCTCAGCCCCGTGTCAGGTTCTGGAAGGTTCCAGGGGGAGTGGGCAGTACTCTCAGGGGCTCTTGGGGCTGAGGCCTCTTTCTTGAATCACGTGTGGAAGCCGGAACCAACCTCGGCGAGGATGGCGTCTGAGAAGCCCTTTGAGGGGAGAATATCCACTTAAGAGAGAGCTTCTCCACCGGTTCGGGGCACCGCACACATTTGTGGGACAAAAGACAAACATTCTTCCCACCCCAGTCCCCAACCGGGCTCCCATAGCCTCTTCATTTTTCTTTAAAATAGAAGAAAAAAAAAATCCCCATTCTCCTCAGCCTGCAAGGGCGCTCTGGAGGAGCTGGCCTGGCCCCGAGTGTCTTCTCCATAAACACGTCTAGTGTGGAAGGACAGACACACGGAGGCCTCAGGCCCAGCTGGCAGCCGGAAGTTCTGTGCCTCCCAGTGCCTGCAGGACCCTTGCAGTCTCGAGGGATGATGCTTGGCCACCTTTGCAGATTCCTAGACCTGGGGGCTACTCAGTTGCCTCCCCCAGCCCAGGTGTGTCCTCAGAATCCTGGCCTGGGAGGTTTGAAGCCAGGTAGGGAGAAGACGGTAGAAAACGGTGGTGCCAGGGAGCTGGGCTGTGGGAGCCGGGTCAGGCCCGTGGATCATCCCCGAAGGTGGAGAACTAACTGCGGGCTGAAGGCAGGGTAGATCTGGGCCCAGGACCCAGCATGGAACCCCTTCTCCTGGAGCACCAGGGGTCACAAGAGTCCCTCCGCTCTAGGGATCATGGGCGACCGACAGCCGGGTGCTTCGGGTAGAGACAAAGACAGCGTGTTCCTCCAAGCCCCTGCCTGCTGCTCCCTCACTGGGGACATGGGCTGCGTGCCAGCAACCTTTTGGGAAGCATCTCGTGCCCACCCTCACCACCCCGCAAAAAAACCTTTCTCCAAAACACTTGGCAGTGGGCTTAAAACACTCAGGTGCCGAGGACTCGCGCAGAGATGAGCCCAGCAGGACTGGGGCGTGGGGCTTGCTTGTTTACCTCTTAAGAAAAAAAACACAACGAAAAAAGCGCCTGGGTAGAATTGGAAGTTCTGGGGCTCTGCGCCGCGGCCTCCGCGCGGGTCTCTTCCTCCCCTGCCCGGCCTGCTTTTCCTCCTTCTTTCCCTCTTTGTTGCCAACCTCAGAGCCGCGGCTGAAACCCAGCCCAGCGTCCGCGGAGCCCGGAAACTTCCAGCTCCGCGACTGTGCAGAAAGTTGGGGGGCGCGGCCGGGGTGACAGCAGCGCCTCGGGGGCGGCCACGGCGGCCACCTGGGACCTCAGCCTCCCGCGCCTCCCGCTGCCCCCGGCCGCGCCCCGGGGACCTCGGGCAGCCCGCGGGCCGGACGTGAACTTGACCCAGCGCTGCGCCCGCCTGGACCGCGCTCGGCGCGCTCGGGACGATCTGGTAAGCGCTGCCCCTCCCGCCCTCGCCCGGCGGCGCTGGGGTCCGGGTCGGGGTCCGAGCTCGACCGCGAGGGCGTGCCCCGGGGTGGCGGGCGCCAGGTCGCCTCGGCCACTGCACCGGAGCGCACGGCTGAGCCCGCGGCCCGGCCTGGCGAAGTCACCCCCGGGCCTCCCAAACAAAGACTCGGAAAGTTCGGAAGGGAATCTTTCCCGACATTTTCCCTCCCCTCGGGCTCAGGGCTGAGGCCGTCAGGGCTCTTAAAAGGGAAAGGAGAGCTCTCTGGTTTTCTCCTGGTGTTTTCTTCCCTGGGCTTTGCTCCCCACCTTTGGTTGGAGAGGTGGAGGGGCCTTGGATGACCCTCTGAGGCCAGGCCGCCCAGGGGCAGCACAGGAGGTGAGGGCCTGTGGGATGAGGGACCCCCTACAGCACAGGGAGGCAGGCCCCTGGCCGCTGCAATGCTTGCTTCCTGGGGCTCAAGTGAAAGCTGCTCCTGATCCCCCCCCCAGGCACCATCCTGAGTGGCTTCCCTTGGTTGTCCTGAGTGACCCTCCTGAGCAAGACCCCCTGGCCACTAATTGCCATGTCGGCTCTGCTTGGGGCAGCTACAGTGCCAAGTGAGCCTGGCTGGTGCTGGGGCACAGGACAGCCATGGACAGGACCCAGGGAAGAAGAGAAGCTGGAACCCTGCAGGGCCTGTGCCTTAGGGAGCAGGTGGGGGACCCTGCTGCCTCCCCCATTCCTGCCTGCAACAGGCTGGGCCCACACCTCCAGTCAGCTTCTCTGTATGCCCCTCTCGCTGCCTGAGACAAGGCCTCTGTCCCTGTGAGTGGTCTGATCTGGACACTCACGGGGTAGAAACCTACCCTACCCATGGGTGGTTGCAAAGCCCTGGGAGCTCCCAGAGCTGTCCTGGGCCTGGGCCTCCACAAGCCTCCCAGTTTGATCCCAGGTCTTGATCCCAGCGGTGGCCAGGTCCCCAGCATTCAAGAGACCATTGCTAACTTGGCTCCATCCCCGGGTGCCTATGCTCCCAGGGTCCCCCCTAGGGGAGCACCCAAGCCGAGAGGGCTGGGCGGCCAGAGTCTGAGGGGTCACCCCATCATGTCCCTGGACTCTGCGGCAGGGCTGTCACAGGGCAGCCTACAGGCATCGTTTGAGGCACAGAGAGGGTTTGTAGTGACGGCAGGGGGAGTGCCCAGTGGGTCTAGCCTCTTGCTGCCATGAGGGTAAGGGCTGGGACTGGCAGAGCTTCTGACTTCAGAAGAAATTCACATTTGTACATGAAATGTCCAAAATTTGAACACATAATGGGACAGAGGAAACACTCTCAGATTGAACCCAATCAATGCCCCCCCAAACCCCGAGGTTGCAACCCCTGTGTACACATGAACTGGCTAGTGTTCAAAGGAAGGCAGATTTCTTAGTGACCCTGGCCCCAGCCCAAGATTTGAGCAGGAGGCCCCATGGATCTGGGGAGCAGGGAGGGAGGAGAGTTTGTTTCTCGAGAACCCAGCACCACAGGGAGGGGCAACCTCCACAGGCATGAGCTGTCCAGGTAACTAGCACTTGCTTCAGCCCATTTAAAGTTAAAAATCTGCCTAAAATGAGGAACCTGACCTGCCCCATCCCCAAACCCTCTGGGGGAGTTTCTATGTCCATTCATTCAGGGAATAATAAAGGAAAGACAGGAAGCAGGTCGGGCCCGGTGGCTCACGCCTGTAATCCCAGCACTTTGGGAGGCCGAGGCGGGTGGATCATGAGGTCAAGAGATCGAGACCATCCTGGTCAACATGGTGAAACCCCGTCTCTACTAAAAATACAAAAAATTAGCTGGGCACGGTGGCGCGTGCCTGTAATCCCAGCTACTCAGGAGGCTGAGGCAGGAGAATTGCCTGAACCCAGGAGGCGGAGGTTGCGGTGAGCCGAGATCGAGCCATTGCACTCCAGCCTGGGTAACAAGAGCGAAACTCCATCTGAAAAAAAAAAAAGAGGATGCAGAAAGTGAACCTGAGCTTGAAACTTTGATGTCCCGGGTGGTAGAGTGCAGGACACCGCCAGCCTGGGCTTCCAGGGCGGCTCTGCACTGAGGCAGGCCTGCCTTCCCCTGCCAGTACCTCTGGCTGGGTAGCCTCACCTCTCTGGGCCTCAGTTTCCTCACTCATAAAAGGGGCTTAATAAGACTTCTGCTGGCCAGGCGTGGTGGCTCATGCCTATAATACCAGCACTTTGGGAGGCTGAGGTGGACAGATCACGAGGTCAGAAGTTCAAGACCAGCCTGGCCAACATGGTGAAACCCCATCTCTACTAAAAATACAAAAATTAGCCAGGTGTGGTGGCGCACACCTGTAGTCCCAGCTACTCAGGAAGCTAAGGCTTCCTGAGGCAGAAGAATTGTTTGAACCTGGGAGGCAGAGGTTGCAGTGAGCTGAGAACATGCCATTGCACTCCAGCCTGGGCGACAGAGCAAGACTCTGTCTCAAAAAAAAAAAAAGAGTTCTGCCTCAGTTACATTGTTAGGAGAATGGTGACAATCCCTGTGACACCCAGCACTCCGCTAGCACACAGCAGGCACTCAGTGGCTGGCTCCAGGAGGCCTGTGGCTGCTGGCTTCTCTCATACCTCACCTGCTTCTGGGCAGCTTAGGAATTTCTCTCTGGCATCTCATGTCAATTTTGCATCACTTGCCTCACCCCACCTTCTGGTGTTTGTTCCTTTACCCTGAAGGAAATAGTCACTGAGGCCTCCTGCTGAGAGGGCTGGGCAGTCAGAGTCTGAGTTGGTCAGACCTATACTCCTGTATGGAGTACAGAGCGCAGACAGGTGAGACGACATGGCCCTGCCTTAGGAGCTGCCAGATGCCCTGTGCAATGACATCCTCAGGTCAGGTTCTCTAGGCTAATGCCAGGGAAGGTGTTTCCTGTGCAGCCTTTGTTGAATGCCTCCGGAGACAGGCAGCTCACCACCTATCTGGTAGTGTGGCCACAGAAGCTGTGGAACAGAGTCACCCAGGCACCTTTGAGCCTTAACTGGTAGAAACACATGTGGGGCCGGCCCATAGGCGGTGGCCCTGAGTCAGAGGCACCTGGTTTTGCTGGAGAAAACACGTACCTTGTAAGAAACTTCTGAAAATGCGGTGAGGTGTACAGAAAGAGTTCAGTCTCCAGAAAAAGCGCTGCGAATGATGGATGCGTGTTTTCACAGAACAGAGCCCTGTTTCCTCTTTTTGCCGACAGCCCATTTAGCAATGCCAGGGCTGTGCTGGTGACCCCACCCACCTCCTAACAAGGCAGCCACTGTCCCAGGGGACAGCCAATATAGGCTTTGATTTGCCAAGGTTAGTGTCCTTGGGACCCTAATTTTGGAAAACCAGGAAAAAATATAAGGAGTCACTGCATGGAAAAGAAACCTACCCCAGAAAGCTGGCTGCTGCATTCAGGAAGCAGGAGCGGAAGGTCAAGGTGTTCGGGCCCAGGGCGCCTTGCCAGGGTCGGCAGCAGAGTTTGCAGGGTCCAGGGCAAGATGGAAATGTGGTGCCCTGGTTTGAAAATGCCTGAGAATTACAAGATGCTGTTGGTGGTAAGCATTAGACAGCTTGGGACCCTTCTGAGTGCAGGGCCTTTCTAAGCTCAGTGACCGGTGTGGTGGTATGTATGGGTCGCAAACCCACAAAGCTGGCCCTCTCCCTCACGTGTGTTCGTGACGCATCCTGACGCCTGGGGAAGGACCAAAGGCATCTGCACTGAAGGAGTACAACTCCTCGTCTTTGGCATTCATTTTTTATTTTTGGTGCCATCATGGATGTTCCATGCTAACTTTAGAACATTTTGAGTCCTCACAAAAGAAACACATTTTTCAATTACCTGTGACACCACACTCAGAGATAGGCACTGGGAAGGCCTCACCCTGCTTTTGTCAAAACATTTTTTTTTTTTAAAGATGGAGTCTTGTTCTGTCACCAAGGCTGGAGTGCAGTGGCGCGATCTCGGCTCACTACAACCTCCACTTCCCTCACTCAGGCGATTGTCCTGCCTCAGCCTCCTGAGTAGCTGGGACTACAGTTGCACACCACCATGCCTGGCTAATTTTTGTATTTTTAGTAAAAGTGGGGTTTCACCGTATTGGCCAGGCTGGTCTCGAACTCCTGACGTTAGGTGATCCACCCGCCTCGGCTTTCCACGGTGCTGGGATTATAGACGTGAGCCACCACGCCCAGCCTGTCAAAACATATTTTAAGGCCAGGCGCGGTGGCTCACGCCTGTAATCCCAGCACTTTGGGAGGCCGAGGTGGGTGAATCACGAGGTCAAGAGATCAAGACCATCCTGGTCAACATGGTGAAACCCCATCTCTACTAAAAAAAAATACAAAAAATTAGCTGGGCACGGTGGTGCGTGCCTGTAGACCCAGCTACTCAGGAGACTGAGGCAGGAGAATTGCCTGAACCCGGGAGGCGGAGGTTGTGGTGAGCCGAGATCCTGCCATTGCACTCCAGCCTGGGTAACAAGAGCAAAACTCCGTCTCAAAAAAAAAAAAAAAAAAACATATTTTAAGCAAAATTAGCATCTTATTAGGTGTATCATTTTATCTTCTGCTTGTTTCATTAATATTTTATCATGATATTTTCCTAAGTCAGAAGATGCTGTCCTACCAGTGGACTTTGATGACTATTTGGGATCCCGGTGGACAGATGTCCTAAACTAACCCCTAATTATCAGGCACTTGAGTTCTTCCCAGTTATTTCCAATTTTCCCCATTAACGATAACGCTTCCAGGAACGTTTGTCTGCATTTCCCTGATTACTTCGGGGGGGGGGGCGTGAAAGCATGCTTTAGCAGTAGAGCTCCCAGTTAGGTCGTTAGGGGTGACATTTTGGCTCCAGCAGCCTCTTGGGGTGGTCTCTGAAAAACCACCTTGCCCAAGTGCCTCAGCCCCCACGCCTTGTGCAGTGATACCTCAGCCCCCACATTTGACTTTCATTTTAAGAGAAAAACGCAACTCTTCCCACGGCTGACTTGACTGGTAGCAAAGCCAAAGACTTGAAATCAGTCTTTGTTTTTTGAGATGGAGTTTCACTCTTGTTGCCCAGGCTGGAGTGCATTGGCGCGATCTTGGCTCACAGCAACCTCTGCCTCCCAGATTCAAGCGATCTCCTGCCTCGGCCTCCTGAGTAGCTAGGATTACAGGCGTGTGCCACCATGCCTGGCTAATTTTTTATTTTTTAGTGGAGACAGGGTTTCTCCATGTTGGTCAGGCTGGTCTCGAACTCCCGCTTTCAGATGATCTGCCCGCCTCGGCCTCCCGGAATGCTGGGATTACAGGTGTGAGCCACCTCGCCTGGCCTTGAAGCCAGTCTTGAGCACCGATGGCCTGCCCTGTTTATAGCCATCTGTGAGGTGCTACCTTCTGTCCCCCCATACAGACGAGGACTGGGGACCCTTATTGTGAGGAGGACACACTAGTGACTATGAAGCAGAAAAGACCCTTTGTCCTGCCAAACCGTGGGCAGGATTCGGGGGTCCCGTGTGGCTGCTCAGGTGGCCGGACCGCTGAGCCTGTCAGGCCGGGGCTGGGAGGAGGATGCTAGCCTGGTGCCTGCTCACAGGGGGCACTCAACAAACAGTGGCAGGAGGAGAGGGCGGGGCAGCAGGAGGAGGGAGGCTCTGCCGGGCGTCTCCCAGATGGCGAAGGCTCCTGAGGGCAGGGATCAGATCTGTGGCCCCCGTACCAGCCCAGCGCAGGAGAGCAAGGCGTGTGAACCCTTTGATGAGGTCTGTGCCCGCACTGTCCTTTAGCCCGCACAGGGCTAAAATCCAGGTGGTGGCAGAGATGGTTCCTCCTGGAACTCCGGGGGAAAATCCATCCCTGGCCTTTTCCGGCCTCCAGCGGCACCTGCTCGCCTTGGCTTCTCGTCCTTTCTTCTGTCTTTAAAGCCAGAGCATTCTGTCTCTGACCACGGCTGGAAAGGAGTCTGCTTTTAAGGCTCCGTGTGATTGGACTGGGTGCACCTGACAATCCAGGCTGCCCTCCCACTGCAGATCTTTCACTCAGTTTCACCCGCAAAGTCCCTTTGGTCTGGTGAGGTAGCACCTTCCCAGGTTGCAGGGATTAGGGCTTGGACATCTTGGGGACATTATTCTGCCCAGCAAAGATGGTATCAGGGAGTCTGAGCATCTGAACTTCTCCAGGGAACTGAAGAAATGCCTCCTTCCCTCTTTCTCCCCTTCAGTAGCTGTGAGTCCAGAATAGCGGCCATCTACAAGGTCACACCTGGAAGGATCTGGGGAAACTGAGGCCACAGAGGCCTTGCCTGGGACCCCAGGCCAGGCCCTGTGTTGTCCTCCACAGATGGCCCTTCCGCACCTGTGATGCGCTGCCTCTGGGGTGGAAGCGTTTTAGCCTGGAAGGACACCAGCTTGAGGACTGTAGAGTTCTGGGCCTAGGAGAAAGGGAGGGATGTGGGGAATGTCACCTATTGGGTGGCTTCCCCACACTCGAGGCCACTTTATGGAGGTTACCTTTTCATCCCCCCAAGCCCAGTGGGAAGTGAAGATTTCTTTCCTCATCTCATAGGTAAGGAAGCTGGGGCCCTCAAAGGGGCTGTGTTTTGTCCGTGGAGAAGAGTCCGCTCCTCCCAAGAAGCCTTCGGCTGGTGGAAACCCGGGTGTGAACGGGCTGTTGCATGAGCAGGAGGGTGGGTGTGTGGCAATGTCAGTGTGGCCCCCGCAGAGCCCGGGGCACAGGCCAGTGCATCCACTGACAGGCAGCCAAGAAGGCCTGCACTCATACCTCTGCTGGTAAAGCTGTCGCAACAGACTCAGAGAAGCGCGTCAGTTTTCCCAGAGACACACAGCTCTCTGGAGGAGTGCAGGCCTCTTAGCTCCATTGCCTGGTGCTATGCATTCCTTGCCCACGGGCTGGAGGGAACAGAGTTCCCCGGGGTTTGATCTGAGGGGTGGTTTGTGAGGGGGACTGTGCCACCCATTGTGGAGCATGCTTAGCTGCCTCTCTGTAACACATTTCTGCCTGATGGGAATTCTCTCCCTTGACCAGGGCCAGCACAGTGCATAGTAGGGTGGTTAAGAGCCCTGGGTTTGGGCTGAGCGTGGTAGCTCATACCTGTAATCCCAGCACACTGGGAGGGCAAGGCAGTAAGGTTGCGTGAACCCAGGAGTTTGAGGCCAAGCTGAGCAAAGGTAAACACACACACACACACAATACAAAAATCAGCCTGGCATGGTGGCCCACGCCTGCAGTCCCAGCTACTTGGGTGGCTGAGGCAGGAGGATAACTTGAGCCTGGGAGGTCGAGGCTGCAGTGAGCCGTGATCACACTACTGCACTCCAGCTGGGGCAACAGAGTGAGACCCTGTCTCAAAAAAAAGCAAAGCAAAGCTTTAGGATGGAAGTTGGGGTGCTCAGACTTTAAATCCCAGGCCCCCCACTTTGGTGTGATCTCGGGCATGCTCCTCTGACCTCTCTGTGCCTGACTTTCCCCAGCCACAAAGCGGGCTGATAATAATACCACCCAGACCCCAGAGGCCCCCTAGGAGGCTCTTGCTGGGCAGCTGGTCCTGCCCCAGAGCCCTCCTGCTCCACACACTCCCACATACACTCAAGGGCACACGGGCCCCCCACAACCAAGCCAGGCCTGGTGGCCCTAGGACACTCTTGGCCACAAGAATTCAGATTATTTTCTCAGCAAATTTCTGACCTCTGTCCTGGGGCCTCGGCAGGGCAGGACTGCATGGTCCTGGGGATCTGACTGAAACCTCAGCCCCCCCACAAGGACAACGGGGCTGGGAACGAACTCAGGCAGTTTCTCTGCCAACCAGGAGAGGCTTCTGCTTGCCTGGACCCCATGGGGCAGGAAGAGTGGGCGTTCATATCATTCCCATTTTGCAGCTAGGCAGACTGAGGCCCAGAGAGGCCAGATAACTTGCCTCAGGCCACACAGTTGGCAAAGGATAAAGCCAAACCTTGATGGCGAGACTCTAAATCCAGGGCTCCACGAGGCCACCTCTTGTCTTAGGAATATAAGTGCCTTCCCTGGCACTTACTTAGCCCAGAATCTTTCTAGAAGGGCGGCAGGCCTTCCTGCCCCATTCCCGGGACGGGCCAGCTGCTCTCAGGGCCAGAAGAACCAGGGAACAGCTCTTTGGAGGAGGGGGCTTGTGAGAGTTTGAGGGGGCAGCACTGCAACTTGCACGTGGCAGGGGCGTGGGGTCGGGGCCTAGGTGTGTCCCTTTCCCAGCACTGGCATGGCACATTCTGACCTGAGCAAGCTTGAGCTTCCTGGAATAAGAACTGGAGGAAGAGAACCTTCCCCGGGCGGCATGTGAGGCTGGGGTGGCACTCGACACAGGACGGTGGCCAAGGGCATGCCCCCCTCCAGGCCAAGGGTCTCGGGAGCCTCCCCTCCTGCTCCTGCTGTGGCCTCCCCCTCAGCCCTGGCATGGGAGGAGTTAAGCTGCCTCGGGCACCTTGGCACATTGCGCTGCCCAGAGTGTCCGGCTCCCTACCCCCACTGCTTTTCATCCTTTTTGCCTTTTTCCTTCTTAATTAATCATATGCTGCTGTCCGATTTAAATATGGAAATGCCCAGGCCGAGGCGATGCAATTATTCATGAGGGCCGGGCAGCGGTCCGGGGCTCTCGGGCTGTGGGGAGTACCGTGGCATCGCCTCCGTTCTGATGTGTGTGAAATTATGTGCACAAAAGGCGCCTCCTTATCTGGGTGTGTGAACTAAATAAATAAATAAGGGCTTTTGTTTGTTTGCCGGCTCCTGCACATGGCTGCTGGGACTCAAGCGCTCATGTTGTCTGCGCCTCTGTGGGACTCGGAGTCGGGAGGCAGGGGAGGCCCCTGCAGGCTGGCCAGGGGCTGGGGGCTGGGGGCCGACCGCCGGGCACCTGGGGCCCTCTCCCTCCCCTGGCACCACCCTCACCCTGCAGCCCCCCCCACCATACACACCCTCACTGGAAAGTTTGCCCTGCCTGGGCTGGGCTCCCAGGCAGCCTGGCACCATGCCAGGCTCGCCGCCGAGCTCGGGCAGCAGGGTGGGGCGAACGCAGAGCACAGAGGACGGGGCCCGGCGACCTGGGCACCAGCAGAATCTGAGGCCAGGGGCCTGGGGCCCAGAAGGTGAGGGCACCTTGGGTGGGCACAGGGTGGGCACTTGGTGGGCAACAGGCCAGCGGCCAGGCCCAGGAGCAGGCCTCATGGGTGCGGGGGGAGAGCGGAGGTTGGCAGAGGAGGCAGGCACAAAGGAGGGCAGTGCCAGGCAGCTGCGGCCGACACGGGCATCGCTGCCCGCCTGCCCCCAGCCGGCCTCCCCGCCGACTGGGGCTGGCTGGGGCTCTGAGGGGAGGATGCGTGTGCAGGGGCCCGGGCAGGAGCAGCAGCAGGAGTGGCAGACACCAAGCCCGAGCCGTGGCCACAGGGCTCGGAGGAAGGGCCGGAGCAAGGCGGGGCTGGGCTGTCAAGGAGAAAAACATCCCAAGGCCTGCAAATTGCTGCTCTCAGCTTTTCCCCGGCCCCGCCCTGCTTCAGGGGGGAAAAAAAAGCAGCGCTTCCTCTGGAGGCGGATGCAAAAAGGATGCAGAATTTTAACCATCTCCTGCACCGGCCCATCCTTCCTGAGCAGGGTTTGGACCCGGGCCTGGCGCCTTGGCACCCTGAGAAGGGAAAGGCCAGAGCGGCCGACGCTGGTTCTGGGGGACCAGAAAGCCCAGCCTGCTCGGCACCTCCATCCAGAACCTGGGGCCCCGTGGCACCTGCATCAGGGTGGAGGATGGAAGGCAGTGGGGGCCTGGTGCCCTTGGAGGCTGCACCTCACGGTACCAGTCACTGCCCAGTCTGCTGGCCTCCTCTTGGTGTTAAGCATGGTGTCCCGGCCCCGGGTTGGAGGCCCCAGCCCTGTGCTGTGTGGGGTCTTGGTTCCTGCTGACCTGGGGCCTTCAGCCACACTGGCATCCCAGGCCTTCCTTCTGATTTCCGCTTTAAAAATAATGTGGGAGACGAGGGCTTCACACACTGTAGATTCAGGGCAGGACTTAGGGAATGAGCTCAGAAGGTGACTAATCACTGGGCAAACGGCAGGCAAGCCCTAAGTGCCCCTCGCTGGGCGAGACACGGGGCTCAGAGGGATGGTCTGGGCCGCCGCGCCAAGGCACAGAGCCTAGGACTCATGACATGCTTTCGTTTTAATTTCTTTTAAAATCAGAAGAAAAAAATGACTATAAAAATAATGAATATATGATAATGAATTCAACCTGGTTATATTGGTCTTTAAGCTGATGCAGTCGTAAAATATGATTTTTAGTATTAATAGAGAAAGGGGCTCAGGAAGCCAAAAGTGCCCCAGCCCAGGAAAGGCAGGAGTGTCCTGGGTTGGTCCTGTCTGTCCCAGGACAAAGGGTCAGACGTCTGGCTCCTGGGGAGGTTGGCGCACCTGGGTGCCCTTTGAATCTGGCTTCCACGAAGGCTAGATGGGACAGGTTGCTCCAGCCTGCGGTCGACGGGAGCCAGGGCTGTGTGTGTGTCCATGCGTGTCGGTGTAGGTGCATATCAGTGTGCAGGTGTCCTCGTGTGCACGCGAGTGTTTGACAAAGGACTCCCAGACACCAGCATGTGTAAGTCCCAATTCTCAAAACAGGGGACTGCAAGGCCAGGGTCAGGAGACAGTGTGGCTGTGAGGGCCTGGTATTCCTGACAATGATGCATGGGGAGTGCCATTGTCTCCCTAGGAGAAAGCAGCCTTCAAGGTTCCTGCACCCCCAAACCCACGAGCTCACACAAAACAACGTGAGCCACAGACGAGGGCCACGTCTGTAGTTTAGCATCTTCTAATAGCCACATTGTTGGAAAGTGAAAATAAGCAGGTGAGATTCCCGTTAGTACCAAAATTCATTGTAATCTAATACGCATTTCCCAAATCCGATTTCAATGTGTTGCTTAGATGAAACTACGAACGGGGTATTCTGCCATTTTTTCACATTCGATTCGGCCTCTCCCCATGTCAAGGGCTCAGTTGCTGCATGTGGAGGAGGGGCTACCTGGGTGGGCATGCAGGTTTACCAGGTCCCTGTGCCCCCCACTTCCCCACCCAGAGTAGTGGAGACTGGTTTTCTGCGTCTTTTTTGCTGGTGGCCCTTCCTGGCTGGGGAGAGGGATGCTTCCACTGGTTCATCAGCCCCCAGCAACCCTGAGAGCTGAAAGAATGGGTGTTGGGGCTGCAGGTTCCAGAATGAGGGGGGCTGCTGGAAAGGCTTCTTCGGCTGTGCTCCCAGACACCAGGGGACGACACAAAGGGCTGACTTCAGACTCACAATAGTGGGGCGGTTAGTCACAGTGCCAGGGCAGCGGGCAGGCAGACAGAGCCCCCTGTGTCTGTGCCTGGTCGGGCTGGGCCCTGCAGCCCCCATTTCCCCAGCTGGCTTCCCACCCACCCCACCCCTGCCTGCTCCCCACATTAACCCCCTGCCGCCTGCTGCCTACCTGGCAGCCTGGCCGGGGCTCCCTTGGCCACGCTCTGGTTTCCACCAGCCACCCTGGCCAGAGGCGCACTCCTTCTAGAAGCCGGGCTCGGGCCTGCATGATTTCACGGGCCGTCTCGGGAAGCAGGCATTGGAAAAGCTCCGTCACTGTGGCCGGGCAGCGTCCACGCAGCCTGAGAGGAGATTTTCAGATTAGTGAGAGAACCCAGTGTTCAGGGCTCCCCACTTAAAGATTTCATCAGCGTTTGCAAGCACTCGCCATTCAAGGACTGTGCATTTCTGGAAACAATGAAAAGCCAAAACTGTGAGAAATTAAGGAGTGGCCCTGGAGCTGGTGTCTGGAGCTGCACATTTTAAAGTGAACAGACTGATATGAATATTTTAATCCTGTGTATAGATAGATGGATAAGATAAAATAAATTAGTCATGTTCTGGCACAGTCTGGAGACTCTCTGAAAGCAAGGCTCACGTCAGCATTTGCTGTTTAGAGGTTACAATTAAAATCTCTCCTTCTAGATGGAGATTCTAGAGCCTTGGAGATGGAATTCGATGTTTTGCTGTGATTTGGCATTCAGTTACTGACCCACGGGGAGGAGGGTGACTTCCCCTTAAAAGGTATAAAATGAAGTTCTCAGTCTCACTTTTTAACTAAAAAATATATATCTGCAAAGATCGTGCATTCTGCCTTTTCCTCGCTAAATTAAAGTGGCATGTGTTTTTATTTTAGAAGGCAGAGATGTTTTGCTGTGCCCAGTGTGAGGAAGGGAAGGAAAAGAAAGGTCTTTTGAAAATGTGCACATCTACTTACAGCTTAAAAATCCCAAGTGCCAGACGTTTTTCTTGGAGGAAATATATGTCTTCAATGTACTCATCTTACCTGTTGATTATATTCTGTAATGATTTATTTTAGAATGTAATCCTTGTCTAGAACTGAGGCTGTGTTTGGAAGGCGGAAGACGTAGTTCTCTTTGTCCAGGCGACATTGTGCCTCTCTGTTAAAATCATTGACCACGGGGATCTGGACCCAGGCAGCTTTCGGACAGAACTGGTCTGTGCTAGGCAGCTCGGCCCACTCGGCCTTCAGAAAACAAGGATGGGAGACATATGCTCGGCTCACATCATTTTGTTCTGATTTATTTTAAACCGCTTAAGATGATTTTAGCACAAAGAGTGGTGTATCTTCCTTGCATTCTGAGAGCCACTGGATTTTCAAGCTAGAGTACGATTTTTTTTTTTAATCCAAATTTAGAAAGTGCCTTACAGAGAAGACAACAGTATGCTAGTTAGCCTTTTGACTCACTTTTAAAGAAAGATACTTAAGATCAAGTACATTGAATTTGGAGACTGGTTCCCTCTCCGTTATTAGGGGCTGGAAATGGCCCATTTTTCAAAACTAAGGTCAGAAAAGGGGTGTTTCTGACGAAGGAGTTCTTCCGGGCTGGGCTCGTGCCACAGAGATTGTCCCACGCATGTGTCCCGAGTCCTTGTCCTATACACAGCTTTTACTTCCAAGGAGGAGTGTGGCATTCAGTTCCAATGTCATCATGTGGATAACAGTCCCTGCCTGGCTAAGTAACTGTCACAGGCAATCGGGCCACTTCCCAGCATGACCCGCAAGCTAGATAGTGCCCCTCGAGTGGTTGAGAGACCCGTGCAAATATTATTCTTTTAAAGAAGCCAATGCAATCTTCACAAATTGCAGTCCCAGCCTGGATGCTGGTACTACCTCTAATAGTGGGGAAAAAATTAAGATTGGGGACAACAGGAAACAGGTTGGATCCCCAGGGAAAGCAGCCCGGAAGCTACAGTAGGGGATGGGGGACCCCAGGGCTCTGTTCAAGCCCTGGGGCTGTTCCCTTTATTCCTCCAAGCCTCCGCTCCCCGGATTTAAAATGAGAACGGCACCCAGCCCAGCCCACTGTCAAGGGCTGTTGCAGGAATCTGACAACAGCCACCAATATTTGCATAGCCGAGCTGCCCGGTTTCATTTTCTGTTTGAAAGTTTCTCTGAAGGGTGACGTGCTGGAGACACGAGAACAACTGCTATCATCTTAATAACTTTTCTGGCAAACACGACGATGATTGTTTATGTTAATCTTGCAACTGTTAACAATAATTCACTTCATTCTCATAATGAAATTTATCTATTTGACTTATAATAAATACGATCATATCAGTCATATAGTCCTTTTTCTGGTCATGAAAGGAACATATGCTCACTATAGAAAATTTGGAAAATATAGAAAAACGCACATAAGGGAAGAATTATTCATCCTTTCTCCCACGCAGAGGCAAGCTCTGGTCGCATTTTCCTGTGTTTCCTTCCAGGCTCTGCTCTCTGCTGAGTGGCTTTCATCAATTCTTGTAGCATCTGTTTTCAGATAACGCCGTGGGCTTTTATGACTGGTCCTCCTTGTCGCCTTGGCCCTTCTGATCCTCAGTGGCTGTTGCTTCTCTCTGGTTGCCTCCTTCGGGGGCCCCGCTCAGGGTCTGGGTGCTCAGGGAAAAGACCTCAGGCTCCCCAGCACCCAGGCTCCTTGTTCTGCCATGCTGGGAGCCCTGTTGGGGCAGCCCTGACACACGGCCAGCACAGCCCCATGGCAAAGCCAGGCCTGCAGGGGGGCTCAGGACGTCAGGGAACGGGAGCGAGTGGCATGAAACCCAGTCTCTCGCAGGGCCTGGGCCGTGGAGGTGAGCATGCTAGGCCTTCCCGTGCGGGAGCGGGCTGGGAGGTGGGAAGACGCAGGCCATCCCTGACAGAAAATCCAGGGACACGGCAACATGGATTGGGGGAAAGCGTGTAAAAAGCAGCTTCAATGCTTGGATTCTCAGCAAAGAAAGATGCTCGGGGCCAGGCATGGTGGTTTACTCCTATAATCCCAGCACTATGGGAGGCCAAGGCGGGTGGATCGCCTGAGGTCAGGAGTTCCAGACTAGCCTGACCAATATGGTGAAACCCTGTCTTTACTAAAAATACAAAAATTAGCTGGGCATGGCGGCGTGTGCCTGTAGTCTCAGTTACTCAGAAAGCTGAGGCAGGAGATTGCTTGAACCTGGGAAGTGGAGGTTGCAGTGAGCTGAGATTGCACCACGGCACTTAGCCTGAGCGACAGAGCAACACTTCGTCTAAAAAAAAAAAAAAAAGAAAGAAAGAAAGAAAGAAAGAAAGAAAGAAAGAAAGAAAGATAGATGCTTGGACCAAATAAAACAAACCACTTCTTAGACGTGCAAAGTTTCATTGGAACTGTTTGGATAATGTTTCCAAGGTGTTCAGCGTTATGGCCCTGGCTTACACCCGCATTAGGGCCAAGTGGTGTGGTAGGCAGAAATCCACCAGAGCTTCAGTGCAAGAGCACAGTCCCCCAATACCATGTCACAATCATGCACATGCCTTGGCCGGTCCCAGAACCAGGCCTTGGACAGGAACCACACCGACCTCCCTATTGCCTTCTGAGTAACTGATCCAAAGGCATTTTTAGAATAGCCAGTACATTCGTGATAGGAGAAATGCAGTCTGTGAGGTCCGCCTTAACCCCTTAGAATAGTGTAGTGGCCTCAACGTCTTAGCAACAGATCATTCAAGATTTATTACAAACTCAAGTTGCAGACAAATTTCACAGGCGAGATCATAGTTCGCAGTGTTAGTTACAGTATAGAAATATTAGCAAGACATGACATAGAGAATCATAGGGGACATGACAGTAAATTATCCCACAGCTAAATAATGGAACATTGTGTCACCCTTAAAACGGTGTTGACACTTTGGTTGGCCAAAGCAGGCAGATCACCTGAGGTCAGGAGTTCGAGACCAGCCTGGCCAACGTCTGAAACCCTGCCTTGACTAAAAACACAAAAATTAGCTGAATTTGGTTGTTTGTTCCTGTAATCCCAGCTAGTCCGGAGGCTGAGGCAGGAGGGTCACTTTAACTCTGGAGGTGGAGGTTGTAGTGAGCCGAGATCGTACCATTGCACTCCAGCCTGTGTGACAAGAGCAAAACTCCATCTCAAAAAATAAAAATAAATAAAAATAAAAATATGGTGTTGGCAAAGCGTTTGGAATGGCATGGGTATGTATGGGGTACAACACTTTCCTACAGCACGTACGTATGTGAAGCATGTCCCTGTCTGCATATGTGCACTGAGCAGGAGTTGGGAGGGAAATACAACAGGATGTTATTTTGGGATAATGGCATGTAGGTGAATTTTCCTTTTCTTGTGTATTTTATACTTAACACGTATTTTTTATTTACTACTGAAATTATGTCTTACCTATCTTTGTATTTTAGTCTTAAATTGCATATACTTTGTGCTTCCCTGTGCTTTCCTTAAACACATGGTATTTTTATAATCAGGGAAAAGCCATTTTTGAAGGCTCGTTATAGAAATACAGACAAATAGAGACAAATGGCACGTTTTCTTTCAGTCACTGGGGACGAATGATACATACAGCAGAAGTATTCGTTGGGCCAACAAATAGGAATAGTAAGTCAATATTATTCTTTCTTTCATAAGAGAGTTGTATGTTGGTAGCTTATTAATCAAATACTACATGAGTGTTCAAACACATGTACTTGTACAGCAAGGCAGAAACATCTCAGTGAAGATTTTCTGTGGACTGGGGAAGTGTTTTTGTCTCCTAACAATAGCATTAAGAAGGGAGAAACGACAGTCTTCTTCTTGAATCTTCGGTGGGATGACCACCCTCCCATGGCGAGCCATGCTGCCTGATTTTCACTTTGGGCTTTCTGCTTCCCCCGTTTGGGTTTTAAAGACAATTTAAAAGATTCTGCAAGCTGATTACTGAAGAAGTCCATAGAACCTGGATTCACAGTGTCAGATAATACATTGTGGTCTTCGAGTGGGAATCCTAGCGGTTTATTTAGACTCATCAGTTGCCTGATTTAAAAAAGAAAGAAAGAAAGAAAGAAAGAAAACAATTATTTTCTTAAGCTTGTATTGCCCTTAAAATAGTTCTCTGCACTAAGTCACCTGCCTATTCACGACAGGAGCGCACCGCTTGCATTAAGAGACAAGAATTTTCTTTCTTAACCATAATGTGCCAGGATTTTTGTTATATGGAAAAACCTGTCCATGTTTCCAACTAATATTTCTTAGCCTTCAGGCAAGTGCGACTTGCTTCCCTGTAAAATGGATTCCCAGGACCTGCGGTATCGGGATGGGCAGAATTCTTTAAAATGCAGGGCCCAGGGCAACCCCACCGCGTCCCATTGGCTCCGGGCGGTCCCCGGGGCGGCCCGCCGGCCGCAGAGCCCCCTCTCCCCGGGCCCCGCCCTCCGGAGCCTCAGTTTCCCTGGCAGAGAGGGGCGGAGACGAGGCAGGGGGCGCCTGGGTGGCGGGGACGGGGACGGGGCCGGCTCGGCCAGGCGCGCCCGGCTGGGAGGTCCCGCGGGCCCTGGAGCCGCCCGCAGCCCGCCCGGGCCTCCGGGGCGCGACCCCCTAATCCGCTTTAGTCAATATATTGTGAGCTCCGCTTGTGCAAAGTAAACAGGCGCCGAACAAAGCGGCGGTCGCCGCCCGCGACTCCTGACCCCGGGGTCGCGCCCTTTGTTCGCCCTCAATGGGGCAGCCCCGCCGCCCGGCCCGCGGCTAATTGGGGCGCGTGCCGCCGCCTCTGCTCCGACCGCACCCCGGACTCCGGCTGGGACGCGCCCTCGGACTCAGGCCCCGGACCCGCCCGCCAACCAACGACCCGACCCCGGCCCGGGACCCCGGTTCGAACCCTCGTCCCTGCCCAGGCGGACCAGGTGCCCCGCCCGCACTTGGACTCGGACCCCGGCCCCAGACTCCGACTTTGGGCCTCGGTTCGAACCCCGGTGGCCCGCCCCGCCCCGCTGCAGACCGGACGCCCTGCCCGTTGGGGACCCGGAGCCCCAGGCCTGGTGCGGCACACTGCCCTGCCTGGCGCGCGAACCCTGGGGCTGCCTGGAGGAGGCGCACCGAGGCCTCCCGGCATAGAGAGCCGCTGCGGGCCCGGGCCCTGGCCCGGCCAGACCTGACGCTGTTTGGCTGAGACCGGCCCGTGCCTCCCGCCCCGGGGCCAAGGGTGCTCCTGGTCCGCGGAAGGTCCCCGCGCACTCTCGCGGCCACGTGGGTGCCTGTCGCCTGGGGCGGGCTGGGGGAGGCCGCGGCGACACTGTTCCCGGGGTCCCGGGGCCGGTAAGCCGCCTCTGCAGGCCCCTTAAGGACCTCAGATGGCCTGGATGCAGAGGAGGAGAGGTTTATTAGTCCTGGTCTTTCTTTCTCTGCTCTTTATTTCTGCTTGGAAGCCTGTCACATGGGAAAGAAAAGACGCCCCATCTATGAGAACCCCACATCCCCTGGTGTGGGAAGACGGAACCCATCAGACCCTCTGCACGTGGGCTCCCTCCCCACAACCTTCGTTTCCCTCCAAATCACCATCTTTTCAGCACCTGGGAATGTTCTAGACCGGAGGAGGATGCTGAGGCCATGAATGCATCCGCTCACACGAAACTCAGGCCTCGACCATTTCGCATCTTTCTGTTTTGTTTTTCCTCAAATGTTGGACAAGGTTCTTATTTTTATCTCAAGAAGCTTTTGAGACTCAGCTCCTTGTAATTTTTGTAAGGATTCTGTCTGATTTTTAAAGGTACTTTCTTTTGGACTTAGGTGCAAAAAGGAAAGAAGAAAAAGGACTGTCTTGAGTCTCTGCCTCTGAAGAGGAGCGGATGGCCAGGCAGGGCCCTCTGCCTGATTCTCAATTATTTCAGTTTTGTTCCCCAGCTGCAAATAGTGCTACGCTTTGCACAGGAAGCTTTTTTTTTTTTCATGTTGAGTTTGTTTTGGAGCTTCTCGATTGCAGGGTGGACTGTTCTAACGTGGAATGTGGCTTTGGGAAGGCGTGTCGTTCAGGAGTTGTCGTATATGCCGAGCTGTTTGTTGTGAGGATGGAGCTGGGTAGGGGTCCTGCCATGAGTAGGGGGAGGCAGGTGTGGTAGTCACCTTCCGGGTGTGCAGGGCAGATCTCCATCTGGGAACCGGGGCCCCTGGGCGACATGCCTTACGATTCTTGGCTTTCATAGAACAACTGCCAAATAGCAGCCCAGTGTCTCTTTACCTGCCTTCCTCACTTCTGGGCATTCCTCCCGAGGCCACTGCTTCTACATAGCCTTTCTCCTTCCTGAGGAGCAACAATCCAATCTGATCAGCATAAGTTTGCCTCCGTGGAATGCTGATGCCCAGGCTGGGGACCCTGCCACCCCTCTCTCAGCCGTGCTTGCAGACATGAGATGGTGGGACTTCTCCCAGGATGTGCTCAACACTGATCAGCCTTTGATACTGAGACCTTGGGGCAGGTGGCTGCCAGGTTCACAGAGCGCTGTAAGCAGGGATGAGGCTTGAGTGGGGCTTGGAACCACCCCAGGTGCCCGGCCAGGGAGGCTCTGGTTGCAGGGGCTGGCAGTCCGGCAGATGAGAATAGAGGACGAGGTTATTATGATCCTTCAGCTTAGGCAAAGCAGCTTTGTGACACGGACTCCAGTGGGGCAATTGTGTCTGTGATTTTACACCCAAGACCTATTAGTCCCAGTCTAGTTTTGGGGGCTGATCAGGATGCACCTGGCAGGGAAGGGTGGGCACCTCGGATGGTAGAAGCCACTGAAGGGAAGGTGGGGGCAGAGTTGCCAAAGCCGGACCAGCTAAGGACCTACATTTCAATGGGGCTCTGTTTTGCCTGGAAACTGTTCATAAAATAAGCCTATGTGTGTATGAGTGTGAAGGGATGGATGGTGATGTTTTCCTTAAAAAAACAAAAATAGCAACGTGCACGTGTGTACACAGCAGTTGGGTCCCCAAGTCTGTTCAGTATCAGGCCTAGTCACCACTCCACTCACCTGGGCCTCAGTTTCCCCAGTCTTTAAAGAGATAGGAGAGTTCTTGTTCTGTCTGTCGCACGGCCGTGAAGAGTCACATGAGGCGAGGTGAGAATGCATTGCGTAAATGACAAAGTGCTTGCTCTGGACATGCGAGGTGCTGTCCCCACTACCTTAGAAAAAAACCTCTACTTCGAGTGCGTTGTTTTAGGGTTCAAATGGTTAGTGACTCACATGGCACCTAGCACTTACTAAGTGATCCGGATGATTTTGTTGACTCGAACCGTGGTGTCAAAACCCTCTGCACTGGCTGTGAGAAAGAGGCGGCCTGAGCACGGTGAGAGAGGGAGTCAAAACAGAGAGCATCCCTGGCCTCTGAAGGCCTTCAGACATGACAACGAGATGGCCCCCACTTTGGGTGATTGGACTGGACAGTTTGGAGACCCTCCTGCGATATACGCCAGACAGCCCTAAGTGTTTATCCTGGGGTCCAAGCCTGTCGCCTGCAGCCCTCCTTGACCTGCCCAACTTGGACTGGGTACGTGTCTGCTGCGCTCAAACCCCAGCCCGTTCCACACTCTTGGGCCTTCTCTCCCGGGGGATGGCGTCATGCGTCCTCCAGAGCTGCCTGGCAGAGGGCACACCTTCCCCGGTGCCCTGGTGCCGCGCCGCGCTCCCGACACCGACTTGCTTGTGTTTTGTCCTGATGATGATAAATGAGGCCGGCCTGGCTTACCATTCACAGCAGAGAAAGCTCTTCTCTATCCGAGATCTGCCCTTGTAGTCTACAGCAGTGCTGTTTTCCCTGGCTTTTGGTGTTTGCGCTCGTGTAATGAGGAAGGGAGTAACCCAGGTAGGGCCTGCTCCTTCCTCTAGGCTAGGGGCATTCCACTAGGCCCTCGATCAGCACCCACGCCATCAAGGCCACAAAACATTTATCACTACACAAACATACAGATACACACGTATGCACACACATACATATGCGTGCATGCACACGTATCCCAGGATACTCTCCTCACGGAAGCAACATTTAATATTCTAAGCATTAAACGTTGAGGCAACAACAGGCTGTCTTAAAGGGCTCATTCAGCCTGTCTGCCTTGGAGCTATTTTATTTATAATTCTTCTTGTCACGTCAAAGAACTCTGTGTTTCTTGCAGACTGTGTTCGGGTGGTTGAGTGTTTGGTTTTTGGCCACCGCCAGTTACTTTTTCCAAATCTGTAGGTCCAGGTGTGCGTTGACAAGGTTTTTCCCAACCCGAGAAGTTTCTCAGGGAGCCTTGGAGTCCTTCTGTAAATTTCCAGCATTCTACGTGCGAGGGACTTCCAGTTTGGGAGAAGTGGAAAGAGCGAGGGAAGGAGCGTGCGGCTCTGTGTCCACTGCCTCCTCTCAGGCAGAAAGTCAACGGGCAAGGAGCACTCGGGAAGCAGCACCTTGCAAGATTCTAAACTGTAGAATCAAATTTAGCATGCAGAGTTGAAAAATCGATGGATAAAATATTATTAGCAGAGGTACAAACCTTTGATGATGCTAAAAAACCCCCGCCTCTGTGCGTCATTGAAAACCAAGCGCAGGAGTGAAAATACCTATCTACGTCTCTGACGATTGTGAAATCGATTTTTAAAATACAGGTTCATCCTGTAAATATTACGTAGACTTATTTTCCAGGTCCCTGTCTCTTCTTGTCTGATTGCTTACATTACCACTTTTTTGGAATTAAAAAAATGAACTTCATTTTCTTTTAAAATTAGAAATTAAAGTTGACCTATAAAATAGCCAGAAACAAAAAGCACAGGTTTTCTTCTTTAGCGTTTTGTTTTTTTTGGGGGGAGGGCAGCAATGAAATATTTTCTTGTAGTGATAAGTTTAGTTAAAGCGTTTCTTCTCTTTTTGTAGAAAGGGCTCATATGAAAAATCTGACCTTAACCTTGAAGTTAACCAGATCTAAAAGCTAAGATAGTTGGACACAGGAAAATGAAACTGTTTTTATATATGAATTAGTCACCCGGGGTGTGTGAAGTCACATTTGATTTTTTAAAATAAAATGGGAGTCTTTCAATAAGTAAGACCAGTGTGGTCAAATTCCAAACAACTTGTAATTGACAATTCCCCAAAACCAAATCCCAAATCCAGTATGAGTTCCATCTGCGGGCAGCTGAAGTTTGTTACAGTAATTTTAAAGAAGTTATCTGTGAAATCTTGATTTCAGGAAAAAGCTCCTGTGGTCCCTCCCAACTTAACAAATCATTTGAGTTCAAAATCATTTTTTTCTCCTTTCTTTTTTTCCCCTTATTCTAGAGGAATTTATCTAGCCCTGTACAATAAAATATTATAAGTAGCACATAAACTTTTCAGAAAAATGTTAACTTCCCAATTTCTGATGATTCCATTTTAACAATTGTAGAATCAATCAACTAAAATTAATTCAGCGCCCACTTCTTGAAAGGTGACATTTTTATTTTTAAAACATTGAGTTTGCGTGGTGCCTTTGCTCATTCCTCATTTAAAGCCAAGAATCTAGCTTTGGCATTTGATAGACGCATATATAATCGGGGATATCGGCCCATCATCCTTAATTCATATTTTCAGATTTGTTGGTACTCCTTTGAAGTGGAAAACAACTGTAATTCCTCATTCCTCTGGGGACATTTTCCACACTAGCGTGTGTTTATGAACATTAGATACAATATATTCACATATGATGGAACACACACTTCTCGTGGACTTCCGGTTGTTTCCAGCACTCCTCTTAATTGAAAAGTCATCATGAATCCCTTTAGGATGCTTTCAGCTTGTTAGACTTCTTTCTGAGATACATATGCAGGCGCCACACGTGAAACGAGGATGTGTGAGCTTCCAAAGCCTGTTAAAGGTGACAAAGCGCCCCTTACACAGGTTTAGACCCAGACGTGACGGCACACGTGTGAAGCTGGCACCACGAAGGCTGATGCTCATCACTCACAGAGGCAGGCACACTTCAGCATGGTCTTTACACGGAAAAGAAAAGAAAGAAGGTAGAAAAATGGTGGCAGCATGTGGGGCTTTTTCTGTTTGCTGTTTTCGGGTGAGGTGCACTAGTGCAGTGTCCGGCGGACGCTTTTGTCCTCAGACGGGCTCGGTCCCCGGTCAGAGTTTCATTATTGTTGCCGGTAAACAAATGCCAAGTTTGACAGAAACAAAAAACAGTGAAATAAAGCAAAAATGCTTCATCATGTCAGAAGGAAAGAACCCTTTTCACGGATGCCCTCACATTTCCTTTCCCAGCCTGAGACCCTACTGACTCTGAATTATCTTTCACGGTTTTATTTCTATGAAAATTATAAACTCATGTTTGTCCAAGGCGGACTGATGCTTAGAGGTCTTGCGTATGAATAGCTGAGAGTGGAAATAAACCCATCCTGCCGCAGGAGCACATGCCGTGCTGAAGCAGGCCTATCAAAATGGACTCTCAAACCTGCAAACTACTTTGAGACAAAGGCAAAAGAAAAAAAAATCATAAGCCTGGTTTGCCTTTATCCAGAGTCCCCAGAGCTGCTGAGCAGCTCCTCAAAAGGCACATTGTCTAGGATGATGGAAGTGGCATCTTATCCAGGAGCCACGGAAAACTTGCAATCTCAACTTTATTGGGCCGGCTTTAAAAACATCATTATTCTTGGAGGTGCAGGTAAATGTCTGGAACACAAGTGAAAATGTAATTCTTCCCTCACACTCGTCGTCCTCACTTTAATTAGATTAAATGCATCTGTTTATGACGTCTCCATAATGTCTTGGATACTGAAAAATCTAAACTATTAAATGTCGATCCGTTGAGAAAAAAGAAACTAAACCAGAGCATCCCCCCCACCACCCCCCACCCCCCACCCAGCCTTCTGAGGCCGGACTGTGGGCCAGGGGCTGGCGGAGAGAGCAAGGCAGCAGGAAGTAGCCGACTGCATTCCCATTAGGCAGATCTGGGGAGAAATCAGGAAAAAAATCACTGTAGAAGCCTGATACTGTAAACTTCCGAGTACGGCGGCAGCCTCCCTGGACCTTACTTTCAAACGTGTGACCTCAGGCACGGCTGTGGCCCGCAGGCGAAAACCAGGCTTTTCTTCCTGGAAACTTGTCCATGGTAATACTCATCAGCAGTGTATATTTTCCAGGTTTTCTTGTTGATAATTTGAGCATACTTTAAAAAATATTATTATTTGCTTTAAATAATATGATGGCAAATAGACAAAAAACAATCTAACCTGAATAGTATCCAGTGGAACTACCTGAGTGCTATTATTTTCACCGAATAAAGCGGCATTTGATTTCCGAATTTGCAATCAAATTATATGTAAATTCTTGCCAAGTACAGGGGGGATTTTTTTTAAAAGATTGTGTGTTCGTGAATATTGTTCTGACTTATCTGATTTCTTGCTTTACCAAATAAAAATGGAAAGGGGGAAAAAGGCCATTAAATTAACTTATTACGGTTTGAGAGCAAGAAAAAAAAAATCAGTTAATAAAAAGGTTAGCAAGCCAGTGTGATTATACAGTGATTTCAGGTGAAAATTACAAAGCTGATATCCTGGCATTTAGTCAGTGCGCTCACTGATGATACACTTGTCAAATTCGTATTTGTGCCAATGGAACAAAAGTTGTAAGTGGCATAATAGAAGATAATCTCTTTTTCTTTGTGGCTTTTTTAATTCAATGTTTTAATCCACCCATTTAATCACAAAACATATATCACATTAGCTATAATATTTATAGTGTTTAGGAAAGTGATTATAAATAGATTATAGTGTGGTTATTGGGATGCAGGCTTTTCCTCCTTTTTCACTTGGATGTGTATCTCAGAGGAATGCATCGTTTCTAGAGTTTGCCCTTGAGACCAGTTTTATTGAGAATAGTAACCATATATTTATGTACAGAATCCCCATTTGGTAGTTACCGGCGTGCTCATTATTTTGGAAAAACAGGACTCCATATTGAAAGGCCTGGCGCTGATGATGTTTAGATCTCTGCCCTCAGCCCAGTTTCTAAAGCATTTTCTTCTGAAGTCCCTAAACTTGCTAAACCACAAAATATCTGTAGTATGTTTTTTTAAAGTAGTTGAACCATAGAGTAACGATGGGGTACAGGGGGAGTTTATAGAGCAGTTAGTGGTTGAATTCTGCCTTGGTGTGGCCGGGTTAGGAGGGGCTGCAGTGGCATATGAGGGGCTTTGGGCACTGCTGGGCACAGACTCATCCTGTGGGAATGTGCGTTCTTACCCCACACTTCCTATTTGGGGCTGAAAATTTTAATAGTGAAGAAAGAAAATTATAAAGCACTGAGCTAGACAGGATTGATTTCCCCTGCTGTATTGCTAGAAGGTGGCATGTCTGAGTCTCAGCCTGCGGGAGAGCTGTGCCCTTTTCTGGGGAAGCACAGAGCTCCTGAGCTTCCAGCTTGGGCCCCACAGCCCTTGGAGCTGGGAGATGATGGGGAGACATAGGCCCTTCCTCAGAAAAAGAGGGCAACCCACTCAACAGTGAAGACACCAGGCAGCTGTGGAAAGTGAAAGTTGGTCTGGATTCCACTGAAAAGATTAACTGGTAAACATTTCTACTCCATTTTCTAAAACTGAGTTTTCCCACAGGAAAAAAAAAAAGTAAGAATAAAGCTATCCTTAGCATTCTTTTAGCTTCTAGAAAGAAGAGGCAACCCCCAACCCCAAACTCCCAGGAAAGCAATTGGGAAGGTTTCTTAACATACCCTGAGTTTCCTCCCCCACCACAAATTCTGGGTGTCATGGGGTGAAGGCAGTGGTGTGTGTATCAGGGTGACTGGCACAATTCAAAGCCACAATCATGGTGGTCTAGGGAGCCGTGGAAGGCAGCTTAGTGGGCAGCGAGGCCCTGGCAGAGTGGCCCAGCTGCCCCAGCCCAGCTTTGCCCTCCTGGGTAGTCTAATCCAACGTGAAATGAAGTTTCCTGGGAAGCAGGGCACACGGGGAACTTTTGAATTTACCAATGGCATAAAAAGTATATATATTTTTATGACAACGAGCAAGTTTCAATTGGTTGGCAGAAATGGCGAGATGTGACGTCAAGGGACACTAGTTAGAATGCCAAGGCCGGCAGCGGGAGGGGGGGTGGTGGGTGGGTGGTGGGGGGAGACAGGCACAGAGAGACATTGGGATGGGACTCGGGAGGCCTTGTTTCGCTCGGACCCTGGCCGTCAACGAGCCATCGCAGGCGTCTGGGGACAGTCAGATCCATGCGGCTCAGAGCCAGGGCATGCCCGGGCAGGGGAACGGGGTCTGCGAACAGTGACTCTGTGTCCGCGTGCGTCCCCGAGAACCGGAGGCCCAGGTCGGCCCCTCTGCGGTTTGGAAACCACTTAGGCGCCTCCGTGGAGCGGGTGGGAAAAGACGCCGCGGCCTCCGTGGCATTCTAGCCCGTGTCAGGACCCTGGAGGCCCGCCGGTCCCCACCGCCAGGAGGGCCTGGGAAGGAACCGTGTGGCCTGGGGCCAGCAGTGTCGCCATCGGGCTCCAAGAGAGCAAAGCTGGGGCCTTGAACTTCTCCCCGAAGCTGCTGTGCCCTGAGTCGGGGAGGGGGGGGCGCAGGAAGTTGTTTCCACCGGGAAGGAAGAGAGCGCGCTCGGAGCTGGGCAGCAGCTCCGGGCACCGTGCCCCCCCCACGCCTCCCTGGGCACCTTGAACGACCCCCCAACTGCTCAGGCACCTTGCACGCCCCTCTTACATCTCCAGGCACTGTGCGCTGACCCCCGCCTTCGCCGGCCCGCCGTGGGCCGGGTCCCGACTCCCACCCCTCTGGGCACCCCTCGCTCTGGAGGTGTCCGGAAAGCCGCCGCCGGGTCGCCTGTGTCCGCACTCCGCCCTAGGGGAAGCCCGCTGCCACCGTCGGCCCCGAGCGCTGTCCCGGGGCCGCGTCGAGAGCTCCGCGGCGCACACTGTCCCCACGGGGAAGGGTCCAGAGAGCCTGGCCACCGTCAGCGGCGCGCTCGGGGCTGCGGGCACCAGGCTGCCGGGATTTCAGGGACCGTCGGTCCGCCGGGGGTCCCCGAGCCGGGCCCGAGCGTGCGCGCGCGACCCACTGCCCGCAATCATGGCAGCCGGAGCCTTGGAGCGCAGTCGCCGAGCGCGCCCCAGCAGCCGCCTCGGTGCCAGGGCGGCGGGGGTGGGCCAGGCCGGGAGCTCGCGCCCGCCCCCCCGCCTCGGCCGCGCGGGCACCGGGGCGCGAAACGGAAGGACTCTGGGTCCCCGCGGCGCGGTGCCCCTGCCCCGGGCGGGCAGCGGGAGGGGCCGCAGAGCGGGGGCGCGCTGGCGGGGAGCGCCCGGGGCGGCGTGCCCGCGGGGACGCGCACGCGGGGCTGCGGGGCGAGGCGCGGGGCCCGGGCGGCGAATCCGCAGCTCGCGCCGCCCGCCCCGCCCGCGCGCGCTGTCCCGGGTGGGGGGCGGCGGAGGGGGGAACCCAGGAGGGGCGGCGCCCGGTCCTCACCCGCAGCGGGCACGGCGGGGGCCGCGAGCGGCCTCGTTGGTATTCCGGGCGCGGTTGCAGCCCCGACCTTCCCGCAGAACAGGGGTGCCCGGGAGCGCGGGCACCGCCGCCGTTCTCCGGCGGTCTCCGCGGGCTGCGGGGCCCGCAGGCGCCTTGCTTTCCCCGTCCCCTCCTCCCTGGGTCCCCCGTACTCCCTCCCCCGCTACGATCCGGCGGCGAAGGGGTGGGCAGGGAAACGCGCTCTCTGGGACAGGTGCCAACTCCGAGACAAAAGACATAAAATAGGCGGCAACGGGGGAAGCGCGGCCGGCGCGCTCGGGCGGGGACGGCGGCGCCGCGGGGGCCGCATCCTCGGTGCCGACCCGGGAAAGTTTGGGAAGTCGCCGCGGTCGCTTCGCAGCGGCGGGGGACGCGCGGCCCGGGTCGCCCTCCGCGCTGCGCTCGCCCTCTCCGCGCCGCTGCTGAATAATTCATGGCGCGGCCGCCGGCCATTAGCATGCACCGGGCGCGCGGCGCGTCTGTGCCAAGCCGCCGCAGCATTCGGCGCCCTGGCAGCGCCAGACGAACGGCCTCTCGGCGGCCGGGCCCACGCTGTCCCCGCGCCCGCCCGCCCGCCCGGCGGTGCCCATTGTGCCCCGGCCCGCCCCGCCGGGCCGTCCCCAAGCCCGCCTGCAACCCGCCGCCCGCCCGACGGCCCGGCTCTGCAAGTCCTGGCCCGCGACGCCCGCTCGGAATGCACGTGAACTTGGAGAAAGTCGCGCGGCGCGCCGGCCGGGCTCTCCGCGGCAGGGCGTGGGCGCCCCCGGGCCGGCGCGCTTTCGTTTTCGTCCGGGACAAAGGTCCCTTGCGGCGCGCGCGGACGCGGTGACCGGGTCCTGCGGGCCACTCTCCGGCGCAGTCCGGTCGCTAAGCTCCGGGAAGCCGGAGCCCGAAGGGAAGGAGCAGCGCGGGGCTGAGAAAGTGGGGCCTGGGCCGTGCGCTTCGCCAGCGGCGGTCCAGAGCCGTCACACCCTGAGAAGAGTTGCGGGAACTGGCACTGCTCTGCCGTCCGCCGCTTCGATGCGGGAAGAGGAGAAGCGTTTGGAACCCAGGACTTAGGACCGCTGGCTGAGGGCCTGTGCAGCTCTGGGCACGGGAGCGCGGCGCCGGCGGCCAGGCGCGGTCTTCCCGCAAGGACAGGGCTGTCGACCTGTGCGCGCTCCAGGTCACCATCGGGTTCACGGCGACTCCCGAGAACGGTAAGTGCATTTCTCACTTTCGCTACTTAGTGAGTATTTAAATATTAATGAAGGGATCTCTAAGAGGGACCCTTGCATAGGGCAGGCCTTCCGCAGACCAGGGAACGCACCGAGGAGGTTGCTCTTGAACCCAAAGCCGCACCAGCTTGCAAGAACTCCACTCGGCCTTCATCTGGATCTCGGAATTTGTGAAGCACAGCTTCTAATCTCAGGTGTGCAGGCTATTTGCCAGAAAGAATTTTGCTGAACACCTAAAATAAGCGTTAGCAGACATCTTAAACACAATAGAAAGAAAAGAGAAAACATCTGTTTTTAGAATTTTGTGTGTGTGTGATGTGTTTGGAAAGGTTACTGGGAGGCTACAATTCTTTCTTGGAAAATTGCAATATTTCATTTACTTTCTAAACCCACGCTGCTTATTTTTTCCCTCCCGGTCAGACACTTGGGGAGAGATGATTTAAGAGGGGACCCTCGGTTCGGCGTTGGCGCCATTTGGGCCGGTTCAGTGAAAGGCCCTGGTGTGGCAGCTGCTATTTACGGTGGCATAAAAACAAAAAACAACTCATAACTTTTTGTAATAAATGCCCCTTTATAGGTACCGCACACACAGGCCCAGCCAGGGGCCCTGGGGAGTTTGTGGGGAGCAAGAAAGGGATGAAGGAATGCTTGCTTGTTGTGATCATAGGGTTTTAAGGTAATGCGGAGATTTTTTCAAAGTTGGGTTTCAAAAGCCGAGGCAGCCTGCAGGCCAGCAATAGTTTCATGTTATTTTAGTTCATGGTTCTAGCTCTTCGGGGTTTTAAAATACGTGTTTGTCCGTGTGTGCAGGGCCAGGGTTAAAATGAAACCCCAAACAGTGGGGGATTGAGCTTGCTTTTAACTCTGATTGTGCCACAGGTACAGCTTCTCGCCTACTCTCCCACCTTATTGATGTGGTTTGGATAACCTTGCTGGGTGCTTTCACCACAAAATAATGGGGGGCCTGTTTCCATAACACCCCAGGGCCATCAGGGGGCTCTTGGAGGTTGTGTTTCCGGGACATGGACAGAGGCCCGGATACTCCACGCTTGCCTCATGCGTCCCTCCCTTTCGGCTGCCTAGTGCCCCCCGCACGAACCCCAAGGACTGAGGGGACCTTTTCAGTCCAGTCCAGCCACAGCTGGAGGCGGAAATTTTACCTCTGTGCTGGAAGAACTACCCTTGGGTGTCTTTTTTCTGGGCTGCCTCCCCCACAGCCCCCTTGCCCCATTTTGAGTTTTTATTTATGACTTTATCAGAGGCAGTTAGCAGACATGAAACCCGGGATGGGACATTTGGGGGCGATCTCAGAATCGGGGTGCCGCTGCAGAAGGCAGCCGTGCTAGCCGGGAGCTTCTGCTTGGCATGGCATTGGTGGTGATGAGGTTGGTAATTAGAAGAAGCTCAAGTTCCACTAGGGCCTTGCCTGTAAAATGCTGAAGACATTTTCCCCGAGGCCACAGGAGACTGGGAACACGGCGTGGAGGGCAGGCATGGTGTGGCGCTCTGCTGAGGTTGCAGGGTGTCCCCAAATGAGCAGTGTCCGGCTCTCCTGCTCAAGGGGCCAGACACGGGGCGAGCCAGGGAAAGGCCTGAGCGTCGGAGGAGGCAGTCTCCAGGGCCACCGAGCGAGGGCTGCTATTCGTCAAAGCTCCGAAGCCCTGTAGCCCTGTCTCCTGCCACACAGTGTGCCCCCGTCTTCTGCCACACAGTGTGCCCCCGGTCCATGAAATGGGATGAGGTCAAGATTCTGCAGCCAACAGTGGGGCCGGCGCCGGGCACGGAGGCCCTGGTGAGGCCCCGTCCTGCCTTTGCCCGTGTTCCTCAAGCCAGCTCAGCCTGATGGGGTCTCGGGGTCCCACCAGGGGCTCCCATGCGGTGTTGGCTCTCCCATCTTGGCACTATTCATTTTTTGAGGGCACACACACAAAGGAGAAGGCTCTGAAAATGAAACTGGCGCTTGTCTGTCTTTATTGCTTGTAGATTTCACATCAAGAACATAGGAAGCAGGGGGCCAGGGCCACAGGGACTGTGGTGTGGGCTGGTGGAAGGACAGGCCTTGGTTTTCCTTGTTTTGTTTTAAACCAGAGCCTGCCCCAGGATGGTCCCCTGCCTGCGCTGGCGCCTCACTGGGCCCCAGACGCTCCTGGGTGAGAAGGGTCTGCAGGGTGCTGGCGGGGACACGCTGGTTTCTGCCTGGGCAGCGCCCCTCTGCATTGGTGAGGTCCTCATGCCCGGCGCCTGAGCAGGTGCAGGCCAGCAGTTTGCCGTGCCCCCAGGAACGGGGTGGGGCTTTGCAGCAGGGTTACTTTCTGTTGTGTGCTTTGCACCCGGCCGGGTCAGGCTGTCTGTGTGAAACTGTCTCGATCCCTCCGGCCCCCTAAAGGGCACTGGGGCCTGTCCCGGCCCAGCATGGACTGGGCCTGACCAGAAGGTAGACTGTGAGACCCGGGAGGGACTGGGAAGGGCTCTGCCCACCCAGATGGGCACCCTGCCTGGCCGGGTGTCCAGGGGAACCTCTCGTGTGGTGTAGGTGCATGCCTGTGCTGGAGGACGGTCTCTAGCAAGGGAGGGGTCCTTTCAGGCCAGGCAAGAAACTTGGTAAAGCCACCATGCTTCCCTGGGGTGTTGTCTTTGGGTCTTGAAGTTTCTCTGAATGTTTTGGGAGAGAGGAGAAGACTCTAGCACGCTGCAGCCTGAGAGCCTGGGCTGCAGTTTGCCCCTGCCCCTCCCTGGGTGAACCTGGCACCTCTGAGCTCCTCTGAGCCTGGACTCTGAGCTGTAAAGTGGGAAGAGTATGAACCCACCTCGGAGGCTTCAGATGCTGTTTTGATAAAGCACCCTTCCAGCACGTTGTCGGGGAGCGGGGCATAAATGGCTCCGGCTATTGGCATTCGTACTGTTGTCAATAATAATCCCTGTGTTTGTTGAGTTATTATTTACTTACCACTACTATTATTTTATGTATTATATTATGTGGTATTCGAAGTAACAGAGAATCCAACTTTGGTCTCACCAGAAAATGAACCAAGAAGTTTCCTCTTCCGGCCCTACAGGTGGGGGTAAAAGTGGACCTTGATGTTACCTCCAAGGTAGACTGGCGGGAACTCACAGAGCCAGCGCTTCCCTCGTCACAGGGGCTTGGTGTGAGTGACATCCAGATGCGTCTTACACATCACATTGGGTACACAGGATGAGGCCAGGGTCACCTTGGGGACCTGGCAAGTGCTGACAGAGGAGGCATTCCTTCCCAGGGGCAGGACAGAAGGCACGTGTGGGTGCTGGCCCTGGGGTCTGACCTTTGTGCCCCCTCCTTCAGAGGCAGGACGTCCTGACACAGGGCCCACCGCGGCCGCAGCGGCCACCAGCGTCCTGGCTGGTGATTTGGTGGGACGGCTTCACCACTCTGAAGAGCAAATTGTTCTTTGGCCTGGCACGTTAACCGAAGTGCTTGCTTTGGAGAATTTTCCCTCCTAGCTGGTCATTCAGGAAGACCCAGCAAGATCGTCCTTGCTGAAAACATCTTGTTGGAATAAGAGAGAGCCCTAAATGGCGTCGGTCATGCTTTCTGATGCTGTAGAGCTGAGCAGGGAGAAAAAGCAACAATTGTCTCCAAGCAGAGACAATGGATCTTTCATGGGAAATATTTATTTTCGGGGCCGCCCAGCGTTCCCTGGGCTGGGACAGTCCATGGAGCTCGAGTGTCCGGGAATGGCAGGCCCCAGACATGTAGTTGGGGACAGAGATTTAGAGAAGAAAAAGAGAAAGCCTCTTGCCCCATGGTTCCTGAACAGTTTTTGTGGGCACATCTGGCTCTCTTTGTTGAGCGGAGGTTAAACTTGCATGAGTTCATTTTGTTTTCTTCTGCGATTTATTTTTAAGAGCCGCAGGGCTGCCCTTGCAAGTACTGGAGAGATGGCCAGGTTTGGGGTCGTGGGCAGATGGGGCCTCCCTCTGCCAGGCCCAGTCGGCCTTAGCCAGGGCCTTAGCTAGCTGGGTCACAACATGGAAGTGAGGAAAAATAGAGCCTGGAAGAGGAAAGCTCTGTCCCCACAGGGCTCAGGGAGGGGCCATCGAGAGGGCGATTGGGGCCAGTAGCTGTGGTTTTCCAGGGTCTGCTCTTCCCCAAATTCCGTTCTCAGATGAACTTGGGAGTGGCCCATAGGTTGCGGGAGAGTCTGCCCCGACTTGGTGAAGCCCGACACGAGCAAACACCCTTCCGGGCTGGAGAGGGTGTTTTTGTAACTCTGACAAACGTGGCCCAGAGTTAGGGCTCTGTGAATATTTTCCGAATTGATAGAATGAAGAGAATTTCACCCCAGGCCTACGCACGACCTGTCCCCCCGGCCCGTTCTGCGAGGTGTCGGAGGAGCTGCCCGGGAAGCCAGGCCAGAGCCCAGGCTCCGGTTAGCAGCTTTGGGAGGGGTGGGCCGTGCCAGGGCCTGAAGCGAAGCATCGGAAGGGGGAGGTTTGGGAAGGCTGAGGTGGCTCATCGGCCAGGGACACCCAGCCCCTTAGGGGGACCTGTCTGGACACCCCAGCAAGGCCTTGAAGGAGGACAGATGAGGGAGTGTCCCTGGTCCGGTGGGGGACCAGGGTCACCCAAGCTTTCTTGGCTCATTCTAATATCTGGCTTCAGAAATGAGGTTTCATTTTTTGTCAGTCGGCTGTCACGTTTTATTTTTTTCCAATGTGAGAACTTCTCGGCATGGCCCCTGTCGCCCTCGACATTAGCCCACTCAGAAGGGAGCTCCCTTTCAGGGTGTCCAGGAGCCTCTGAGGCAATAGGGAGAATTGGTAATATAAAAATCATGAAAAAGAATGAAATCTTGTGACAATGGGCAGAAAAACCCCCAAACCAGGTTCTTAGTCACTTTTTTGTGCGTGGTGGGAGGCAGTTTGAAAGTAAAACGAAAATTGGGGATGGGAAGCTTCTCGTTGGCATCTGGACTGGGGAGTCTCTTCTTTTTGACCACCCAGGAACCCGTGTGGAGAGAGTGGCTGTGCCCACTGTCCAGCTAGCGCCAAGGAGGTTTCTGAGTAGAGATGTGACCGCCGGGTCACCGGTTGGTGTTGTAAAATAGGACCAGTGTTTGCCATTAACCAAATTTGTGCATGAAAGCCACACAGTAAAAAGGCTAAACAATTTTTTTTTTTTAATTCAGTGATAGAATTTTCCCTCCAGATTAAAAAAGAATCGTCCCTTTTGCTTTTGGCTTTCTAAAACCGGGTTTGGGTTTTTTTTTTTTTCCTGCGGAACGCCCTTTCCTTAGTTCTGGCATTTCAGATGGCAGGAAGAGCATTTCGCTGAAATATTTACCTGCTGATTTGGGGCTCTTAAATTTAGAATCCCCTTTCACGTGTTTAAGAGAGATATTTACATTCAAATCAGCCTTTTATAATTACATTTTAAATTATAATAAAATGATGGTGCCGGCGCTCCAGTTTTCCGTGTATTTTGACGCTAAGGGCAGCTGTGGCAAATTGGGTGGGGGCTGCTTGTCCCCAGAGCCCCCCTGCCCCACCGCGTGGGTTCTGGCCTGCAGGGGCACGTGTGTACTGAGCATGTGGGCCTACATGGGTGTCACCTGTGGGGCCCTCCCCACACTGCCAGGAGAAGGGCATGCCGGGGACTCTGGCCCCATACAGTACAATGGTGCCCTAGCCTTGCTGCCTGGAGCTCCATCTGAGAAGGGCCTGATTCCGGCTGGAGTCCAGGCCCACCGCCCTCGTGGCCTGACTCCCATGATGGCCGGTAGGCCTGCTCTAGAGGCCATTATCTCCTGGGCAGCCAGCTGGGCACAGCAGTGGCCACTTCTGGTTGAGGCAGTCCTGTGGGTTGGGGGGCGGGCACCTCCTCCTGCAGCCGTCACCCAGGCCCTGCCTCCTCTGCCATGCCCCTGTGGGTCTTACTGTTGCCATCCCATCTTGAGTGGCTTCCTGATGTTGCTGGCTGGCAGGGCAGGCCCCATGCTGTGGAGCATGGGGGACCCTTCCCTCCCAGGGCCAGGCTCTTGGCAGCCAGGCCAAGCCGCTGCTGGAATGGAATTCCCAGCGTTCCTGGTGGGGCGCATGGCATCGGAATCCTACCTGCTTTGTCTCTGGCATCAGCTGGCGAGCTGGTCACGTGGCCATGTGCGTGAGTGAGACCAGAGCCCAGGACTGAGGGCTCCTCCTGGGCAGCTTCCTCCTTGCTCACTCACCCCCACCCCGTTTTTTTTTGGCTTTCAGCAGGACCCGCTCTGAGCAGGCGTAAAGCAGTGTTAATATCAAACAGAATCCGGGCGGCAGGCAGCTCCTGTCCACTGCAGGAGGCTCTCACGGTCCCCTGGGCTCTCACAGTGCACCCAGACCGCTCTTTATCTCAAGTCCTTATTGACAGAAAGGCCCTGATGTGTCCCGTACGCCCAGGAGTCAGGCTCAGAGCCAGACGGTGGTCACTCCACGCCGTCCCCTCTAGTGTAGGGCTGGCCCTGCCTGCACCCGGACAGCCATGGGGTGGGTAGCCCCGCTTCCTGGGGAGCCCCTTCCCACACTCCCAGCCTTGTTGCTCCCTGTGGTCACTGCTGCAGCTCCCGGTCACAGAGGGCGACAGGGGAGAGCTGGACAAACGTGTGGCCCAGCAGACCCAGCCTGATGCCTGCAGGAGAGAGCAATGGGGTCCAGTATTTTATCTCCAGATCAAAGAGCCACAGTGAAACCCCAGGCCTGCCAACCCCAGTTGTAGGGCAAGAGGACTGGGATGTTTCCCTGACGTGGTGGCAAGGTTTGGTTTTGGTGAAATCAAAGATTAGTGAGGGTGCGAGAGTGGGGGCTGATGGGCCTGGACTCCGCCCCTGGCACCCTGTCCGCTGTGGCTGCCTGGCCACCCTCAGCCCCCTCAGTATCAAGCGCCCACTGGGTGCTTGGATGGGGCTTGGGGCTCTGTGCATGTTGTTAATTCTGCCACTCCAGCAGCCCTGAGCGGGAGGAGCCATTATCCCCTTTCATTCTATAGATGGGGAAACTGAGGCAGGCTTGCCCATGATGAAGTGGCTAGTCGGACACAGGGCCACTGTAGCTGCAGCCTGGACTCCCAGCTATAGCAGCGCCAGCCTCTAGGGGCGTTAGGAGACGGTTCACTGCAAGGGCCCCAGCCAGGGCAGCTTTCAGGGTGGGGTCTCTGGCCTCACCCTGGGGAAACGGCCAGGGCACTGGCTGCTGCCTGCTGAGCCCGGCGTGGGAACAATGCGGCCTCTATCCCTGGAGCGAGCCAGGCCGCCTGGACGCCCAGCCCCTCGGAGCAGCCCGGCCAGGCAGGCGCCCACAGCATGGCGCCCAGTCAGTGCTGCCCGTCCACAGGGTGCTGGCGTCTTGGCCAGGCCTGGGCGGCCGCTCCCCATATCCTCCCTGGCCGGCGACTGAGTGGCCATACGCTGGCTTCCTCCTCCCTCTCCCGCCTGGCCAGCCTCCTCCTTTTTTGGTGGTGGGTTTGGGGGCCCGGCCCACCCGCCACTGCCACGTCTGCCATCCTCCCGCACCCACGAGCATCTTTCAAAAATTCCCGGTGGGCGGGGCCGAGCTGCAGCGGCCGCCTCTGCCCCCCCTCCCCGGGCAGCCAGTGCCAGATGAGAGCAGGAGACAAAAGTAGCATTTTCCTCGTACTCCGGGGCTGGCAGTGGGGCCTTCCCCTAGCGCCACATGGCTCCTGGCAGCCCTGCCCCCTGTGCCAGCAGGGCCCACTGGACCGAAGGACAGCGGCGGCCGGAGACCAGGGGGCCCACAGGCCTGCGGCCAGGGCTGGCACCAGACAGCCTGCTGGCGGGCGGGACCTGCCCTCCTCCCCCGCCCGGGTGATGGGCCAGGCCCGGGGATGTCATTTTCACTTCCTGGCTTTGGAGAAGGCGCCTCCATCTTCCGGCACCTCGGGTAAGTCACCTTCTTTCCTTCTGTCGTGAAGACGAGCCGAGGGTGCTGCCATCTTGTGCCCCGGTGCCTGTTATGTGTCCTCCCTCTAATTGGTTCCCCAAACTCGGAATTCTGTTTCAGAGCCCTCCATCTTCCGAGAAGGATGCCCTGCCAAAAACTGCAGGGAAAATGCAGGAGCCAAGCCCATTTGCTTTCGAGATTCAAAGCTACAGGCTTTAGAAATCACAATAAAAATGAATGTTTATCATTTCACAGTCGCTGCGTCTTCCATTATGGTGGGAACAAATGCCTGGGGAAGCATTAACAGCCACGGCCTACTCCTGCCTGCCTGGCCGTGTCAGTTTGTGCGGAGGCCTCATTATTATTATTTTATTTTAATTTTTGACGGCACCAGGACTGGCATAGGGAAAACCACCAGGACCATCCACGGCTCCTCCCAGCAAACTCATCGGCAGGCACGGCCAGGCCGGCCCCCGGGAGGGAGGACTTCGCATCTAGAAACAGAGCCCCTTTTATGTTGTCCGGCATCTTTAATGTTTCCATGTCCACAGTTTAGGGATCTAGTTCTTTCTCCCTTTCATTTTAGTTTTGGGAAAAAAAAAAGAAAAAGAAAGCAAGCTCCTTTTGGCCTCAGCTCAGCATAGGGAAAAATATTTTCGGTTGCTGCGGGCTTTGTTTTCGAGCACTTGTTTCAACGTGGGGGTTCCACCTGAGAGTGCTGTGCCGGTCTTGTTACCGCCCTGCCCGCAGACTGCATGTGGAGTGTGCACGTGTGGGCACTGTCCGCTACACAGACCCTCAGGGGGGCCTGAGTGGCCTCGTGGCCTGCCCATGTCCTGGATCCCATGCCAGGGGGTCCTCACCTGCAGAGCTGCTGGGGGAGACACCCAGCTTGTCCAGGGCCTGAAACGTGGCCGGCAGGGCTGAGAGTCCCTCAAAGACCTTTGTGTCCCCCGCCACCTCGCCACCGCTGTCCAGGAGCTGGGCTCAGTGGCTGCCTGGGTGTCCCTTGGTCCCTGGCCCTCCAGAAGCACTGACCCTTTTGATTCAGAGGTGGGCTTTGCAGAGCACTGCTCCGTGGCCACCTCCATGCTCTGGCAGGCTAACAAAAGCATCCTTGGATGCGGCCTGGTTCCCCACCCTTGAGGGGAGCCAGGGTCTTGATTTATGGAAAATGGAAAATCAGACCCGGAAAGTTCTAAAATGGCACTGAGAGGAAAACTCCCATGGAAATCCATCTTTGTTTTCCCAGTTTGGAGGTGCGTGGGCCCTGCGTGCGCCGGTCTCGGTCTGAGCGGCCGGCCTCGGCAGACAGCACCAAATCTGAAAACGGAGCTCAGCTAACACGAGGGCTCTCAGCGGCTGCTTTTGTTCTTAGATGAGCCAGCAGTCGATACTGGAGGGGTTGGGGCTGCAGAAACAGGCATATATAGCAGAGATAATTAAAACATTTCTTGACATGACAGCCACATTCTGCTGCAAGCTGGAGGATTCGTGCCACCCAAATATTTAGCAAGCATCAAATAAAACACTGGTGGCAAAATAAAAGTAATAGAAAAAAAAGCATAATACAATTTAAAAGCAAAAGAGTCAAGGAGATAGGGAATGGGCAGGGGAAAAGTGGGAGTTCAGCATTTTAGAAGAATTTCCATGTTTAATAGCTGGCTACTCATTTTTGTGTATAATTAATGTTGGCAAATAGACCCTTAATCCTAAATCCTGGATTGAGAGATGGTCAGATTTCCTGATCATTAATTTATTGTTTTTGTTTTTTGGGTTTTTTTTTTGGACAAGATAGGGGCAAGTAGCAGAAAAATCAGTTAATTCACATAAAGGAACATTTTCATTCTAAATTAGTATTGCCAGTGCAGTTACATTTACCTAGTGTTTTTCACATGCTTGAGAAACTCGCTGTCCCGTGTACACTTCGGGCACCTGGGACCGTTGCATGTGATCAACTATCATCTAAGCTTTTAACTTGGATAACTTTCGACCCTCGCCCTCTAACCTCAAAATCAGTAAAATGCTATGGATTCTGCTTTTTAAAAAAATCAGGCCAAAATCTCAGCATTCTCCATGGCTCCCAGCGCTTCTCGGCAGGATTTTTTTTTGAAGAAAGTACCACGCAAAGCACTATTCACATCATCGCTTCTATATAAATTCCACTATAGACTGAAATTATACATTCTCGCAGCACAGATGGGCTGGTCTGTCATTACGGCTGCCGGGTACTTGTTGGAACACACAGCATATTTCAATTGTGGAGTCGACAATTTCGAAGAACTGGGGTCAAAATAAACAAGTTGCATTTGTGTTTAGAAACAAGACTTATTCAACGATCTTCTCAGCCCTTGGAAAATTCGGCAGAGAGCGATCATCACCTTCATTAAACTTTAATTGAATTTTTGGTCTGCATCTTTTAAGACCCCACATGCCCTGTGTCAAAGGCCCATCAGTGTTTTAATTAATGACCAATTTTCCTCTTCTGCTGCAGCACAGGCCGTGGAACACAAGTTTTAAATTCGGACTCGTGGCTGTGGTTTTGACTATCTTTTGATTTTCATTTTAACATCTTAACAATTTTAGTATCTTACTAATATCTATAGGGAAGGTGTTAAATCTCTAACTGTTCTATGTTGAGTTACATATTGTTTTGAGGCCTTTATGAAAAATCAGATAATTTATATTTAGGATGCTCTAAAGATACATTTACATCCAAACTCCACCAGCAAAGAAATGCAGCAGGTAAAATACAGAGTAGCCATAAACTTAAAAAAAATTATCTCACCAAGATAGCAAAGGGCAGAATTTATCGGTTTGTATCAACCTGGAGGGCAGAGCAGCCTTTACAGCCACAATAATCTGCAAATGATGATAACTGTTTATTTTGCAAATATGCTCATGTTACGGTGCAATCAGTGAAGGCTTCTTTCTTTTCCCTTATGTGTGTTTGCCTCTGTGTTTCTAAATTCCGGATTCAGGCTCTGCAGTTCCTCGCCGGCTGAGACCAGTTCCCACGTTCCTGCCTCAGTGGCGGTGGCCGGGAGGAGGGAAGGGTGCGCCTCCGGTGTTGCCTCCCGCCAGCTCCAGCCACCGCGTCCGTTTGTTCATAGAAGCGCTTTGTTGCAGCCTGTTTACTTTCGGGGATGGACCTGTTGGCGGAGATGTTAGCAACTAATAGGAAAAGTAAAAAGTTGATGAGATTCACCGGAGCTGCTCGGGAGCCTGCTCTGCGGTCCGGCAGCTTTTTTGTTTTGTTTTGTTTTGTTTTGAGATGGAGTTTCACTCTTGTTACCCAGGCTGGAGTGCAATGGCGCGATCTCGGCTCACCGCAACCTCCACCTCCTGGGTTCAGGCAATTCTCCTGCCTCAGCCTCCTGAGTAGCTGGGATTACAGGCACGCGCCACCATGCCCAGCTAATTTTTTGTATTTTTAGTAGAGACGGGGTTTCACCTTGTTGACCAGGATGGTCTCGATCTCTTGACCTCGTGATCCACCCGCCTCGGCCTCCCAAAGTGCTGGGGTTACAGGCGTGAGCCACCGCGCCCGGCCACCTGGCCTTATTATTATTATTTTTTGACATGG
This sequence comes from Callithrix jacchus, assembly GCF_049354715.1. Taxonomy (NCBI): domain Eukaryota; kingdom Metazoa; phylum Chordata; class Mammalia; order Primates; family Cebidae; genus Callithrix; species Callithrix jacchus. The sequence continues at coordinate 213,917,112 of NC_133502.1, read as the reverse complement.
AGTCATCTCACTGTGTCACCCAGGCTGGAGTGCAGTGGTGTGATCTCGGCTCACCGCAACCTCCTCATCCTGGGTTCAAGCGATTCTCCCACCTCAGCCTCCCGAGTAGCTGGGACTACAGGCGCGCACCACCATGCCCAGCTAATTTTTGTATTTTTAGTAGAAACGGGGTTTCTCCTTGTTGACCAGGATGGTCTCGATCTCTTAACCTTGTGATCCACCCGCCTCGGCCTCCCAGAGTGCTGGGATTACAGGCATTGTCTGGCAGTTTTAAACCACATCTTCTTTTCCAAGTCTGGTCTTTGAGCCTGTCGACTCCTGCCTCCATAGCTGGGATCTGGTCCAGGTCTGGGCACTCTAAAAGATGAGGCCACGTGAAACGGCCCCAGCCTTTGGGCCACAGAGTCTCTAAGCAGCCGTGGGCATGGCGATGGCTGTAATAGTAACAGCAGCACTCCCTGCTGCTATTCCCATTCCCGCTGCGTGCCCTGGCACCTGTGTTCAGAAGAGCAGTGGCCTTGGGACCCGAAGCCCGGGTTCAGATCGGGTCGTCTTTGATTTGGGGCCGTGTTGATCCAGGGCAAGTGATTTCACCTCTCCAGCCTCATTTCCTTATCTGTAAAATGGAGGCAGTAAGAGTCAACTTTCTGAACCCATGGAAAGCTGGGATCATGGTGAGCACCCCATAAATGCTACTGCTTCCTTGCCTTATTTCTGAGACTCAGACGATGCCTGCAGTGGGGCATGATCATCACCTCCGTTCCACCAGGGGAGGCAGCAAACCTCGGAGAGGCTAAGTGGGTTCCCCAAGGTTCAATCAGCTGATCAGGGTTGGGCCAGGACTTGAACCCAGCCCTGCCACCCTCCAAAGCCCAGGTTCTGCCACAGCATCCACCGGTGAGTGTTTCCGCACTGGCGTGCGTGCTGCCCCGGGTGTGGACAGCGTGCTTGCACACAGGCATGTGCGTGTAACGTTTGCATGCGTGTAGAGGCGCCCTCTCGTTTCTCCACTGGCTGACACTCCTGGCAGGTCAGCAGCGTCAGAAGACGTGAACTGGTGTTTGGAGGTGCGTTTGTCTAAGTGGGCCACGGAGCCCTCAGCCCACCCCTGAGGATGACTGGGCCATGGGCCTCCGAGGCCCCAGGGATGCCTGTGAAGGGTGGTTTTCCCCAGCCCGGGGCTAGCCGAAGCCGATGGGGGTGGACTGGCTATCCAGGCATGGGCTTCTCATGGGCACTCGGCACTGCTGAGCGGCCCTGGCTAGGTGGCCTGCACGCTGGGCCCTGGCCAGACGCACTGCTGCTTCCTTCTGTGGACAGGCGGTTCTGGGCGCCGGCCATTTGCAGACTGGGAGGAGTGGAAGTGAGGCCTGCAGGCCCCAGAGAGGAAATGGCGGCGTGGGCAGGCCCAGAACAGGACCGGGAAGGCGGGCCCAGGGAGGGAGCGGCCCCAAAGGCCTCTGTGGGCCGGTCAGCGTGCTAGCGGCCTTTCTCCAAGAAGCAGCCAGCTGGCCAGGCCTTCCCAGGCAGGCCTGTGTGTCTGCCCACATGCACACACCTGTGCCTGCGTGCCGGGGCACGGGGAGTTTCGTGGCCCCATTTCCTAATAGGGAGCATAGCAGGGACTGGGTCCGATGAGACGGCGTAAGTGCCCAGCACGCCTTCAGATGAAACAGACCTTGATAAAAGTGGTTCTTACCACAAGGCCTCAGCTTTGTCTTTAAAATGGGGCTTCCAGCCTCCGCCTCAATAGACGGTTGCAGGCGCCACATGAGATCCTCATCTGGGAGCCCTTGGTCTGTTGGCGTTTCCCGCACCGTGGCCTTAGGAAGACGGGACGGGAGGCCCGGGCTCTGCGGTGGGCCCTCTTAGCCCATTTCAAACCCTCCCCACTGGCTTCCCATGACCTTAACAGGATGGCGTTATCCAGCAGCCACCCAGATGCCAGGTGTGCCGCAGTTTCGGGTGGTCTTGGAGAAGGGTCCCAGCACCGGCTTGTGTGAACCTCTGGGTTTCCAGGCTTCTAGGCGGGCTGGGTTCAGGGTGTGGGCTGGGCCAGCCGTTCCCAAAACCCCAGAAGGAATCCGCAGGAGGCGGGGACTGGGAAGGCAGCCGGGTTGCGCCAGTGCCTGCCAGGGAACCTCTGGCCCCATTTCCTGGGAGCCCGGGCCCCGCCCTGGGATTCCTGGAGTGGGCGTGCCCACGCTTCCGGCCAGACGTGGGTGGAGGGATCCCACCCCGGGCCTTCCACCCGGGAGGCTTCTTTCAACTCCATGGAAGGAGGACTCCACCTGGGCCTGGTGCTTCAAGGTTCGGATGAGCGGACACTGGCGCCTGTGACCTTGCAGCGGACGCTCTTTAAAGTCCGCGTGGCCTTGCTCGGAAGCCTGGGCGGCGTGGAGACGGTCCCCTCAGCTGGAGATAGTAAGTTGCGCGATGCCCGCACTTGTGGAGACTCCCAGCACCTGGTGGGTGGGCCGAAGGGGGCTCAGGCCTCCAGCACTGGGGTGAGCTGTCTCCTACGATGGATTCAAATGACTCAAATCCACGGGGGTTGGCCCAAGGCACCCACATTGTGGAAGCAACTTGCAAATGGGATCTCCTGGGGCCAAGCAATGTGGCAGGCCACGCCGGTCCACGGCGGCCACAGCCTTGGCCAGGTGCCGTGGAGGAAAAGATGTGGCCTCCGCAGCGTATCCATCTGCCAGGGTGACGGGGCCAGCAGGGCAGGAGCAGAGGGGATCCTGGGTGGCGGAAACCCCCTGCTTTTGTCCAGGGGAGAAAGTTGGGGCTGCGTTCGGTGCATGCTGGATGCCTTGACACCCTCAGGGCGGGGGTGTCAAGCTTTGCTGAGTACCTACTCAGTGCCAGACCCCGGACCAGGTGCTTTCCATCCATTTTTATAAATGTCCATTTTTAAATGTCATCTGCCAATTCCATTTCATTACGACAGCCATCCGGAGCCAGCATGTCACCGTGCTGTTCTTGGGCTAGAATACGGAGGAAACAGGACAGACGGGCCCCTGTCTGCGTGGACGTTCCAGTCTAGTGGGGTGTGGGTGTTAATGGTTGTCTACATGAGGAGACTAAGGTTCAGGGAGGCCGAGGGATCTCCGCAGAGTAACAGGGCCAGCAGCTACTCCCTAAGCCAGGTCCTCCCACACCTGCGCCTGCACAGAACCACACGGATCCCTGTTTCTCTTCAGCCTCTCTTGGATGCTGGCCTTGTCCGGTTCTCTCTGGACCCCCAGCACGAGGAAGGACCATTCCTTCAGCTTGGAATCCTTCTGCCCCAGGGAGAGCCAGAATTGTACTGGGGGCATGGGTCACTCTGGCTCTGAGGCCCTGAGACCTCTCTGGCTAAGTGGCCATTGCGCCTGCATTCAGGGCATGCTGGTTTGGACTGTGCTGGGCTCCAGGGCAACCTGCCACTCTCCGGCTCTGTGCCCTCAAGTCCTGGTGTGCTGGCAGGCATCGGACTGCACACAGTGTGGCCACAGGCAGCGGTAAGGAGGGAGCCGCAATCGTCCTTGTTCTTGGTGTTTTGCGGCTGAGAGGCAGGCACCGTATGAGATTGTGCCCCCGATACCATGCGCCAGACCAGGATGGGCTCACAGGATAGCAGCCCCGCCAGGGCAGATGGGGACCACATCAGGGCAGGGGCACAAGAACCTTCTGGAGACCCCACCCCATCCATCGGCGTGGTTCACACTCCTGAATGACCTATCATCTTCGTGTGCTGCAGCACGCGTGGCCCTGAGCCCACGGGTTTTCTTGTGTTTCGGAGTAGTGCTGAGCTCACTGCATTTTGCAGAGGATTAGCTCAGAGAGGCTATGGAACCCATCATGTGCCAGGCCCTGGGACGGCCATGGGAAGAGGTCCAACAGCACCATTGAGTGATGGGATAGAGCGGACCTGGGGGAGCACTGGGGCCTTGGCCAGAGGGACTGGAGCCCAGACCCACAGTCTAAGCCCTGCGCTGCCTGCACCTGGCCCACAGGCATGGCATCCTCATGGAGAGGCAGGCTTCGTGTTCTCAGCAAACGCAGGCACCAAACGGAGACCAGATAGAGGCCAGTACCAGACGGGGCCAAGAAGTTAGCATGGAACATCCTAGGAATCCAGGAGGCCTCCCAGAGGTGACAGCCCTACAGTCCCCGGCTCCTTCCCAAAGCTGACTTCCGAGGCTGCAGCTGCAGAGCTCCTGTGTCCAGCCCTCAGGCCTGCCACGTCCCAGGGCCCCACTGCCAGGCACCGCCCCATGCCGGCCCTGTACAGGCCACATCTGCTGCAGCAGCCATGCCAGAGCTCCGCCTCCCGGGCTCCGTCCCCATGGAAACCACGGTGGGGGGGCTCCTGCTGCATTTGGCCCGCTGACTGGTTTCCATTAGAGCCGGCCTGCTTTCCCTGAGCTCTGCCCCTGAAGTTCCAGGCTTCGCCTGGGGGTTTCTTCTCACATTCACAGAGCACCAGTCGTTTGGTGCCAGGGAACCCAGCAGTCTGGGCCCTGCCCGCCCTGGCCAACACCCACCAGCAGCACCTGATGCCCAGTGCCATGGCCACTCCCCTGTCTTTTCTTGTTGAAACCAGTGGCTGCTGGCTTCTGGTGTTGAGGACTCAGCCCTGTGTCCGAGTCAGGGCCTTGGGCTCCCATCTGTCTGGGCCGTAGAATCACTGACGGCCCTTGAATAAGCCCCTTCCTCTCTCTGGGCCTCAGTTTACCCATCTGTAAAATGAGAGGGTGGAACTATTTCATGAGTTCCTTGCAATGCTGAGAAAGAAAGAGAAAGAGAAAATGAAGCCGCAGGAGCACTGGCACTGCCAGGTTCTCAGAACTGGCGTTCTTGTTTGTTTGCAAAGAGTTTTTTTTGAGGGAAGGAGTCATAGAATTTGACCAGAGATGATTGTTTGAGGGGTCAAGAGCCAGCCAGAGCCCACGGACATGCAGCACAGAAGGCGCAGTCAGAAGCCTGGGCAGCAGTACCCGTCAACCAAGCACCCAGTGACCTGGCTGTGAACACAGTGAGCGGAGGCAGGAAGTGTGCCAGCACCGGAATCCGAAGGGCTCGGGAACACTCCCTGAGAGGTTTCCGGAGGTCAGAAATGTGGGCAGAAAATGAGACCCAGCTTTTAAAAACCTGGCCGACTCATCCCCAGGGAGCCCAGGGAGCCCAGGGAGGCCTGAGAAGGTGCTGCCACCACCTCGTGGCTGAGTTGCAAGCGCTCACCAGGCCAGACCTGGGGGTGCTGGGCTGTTAGGGTCAGCAGCAAGGTGGCCGCAGCCCAGACGATGTCCTGGTGGTGCCTTTCTCATCCAGCTCTTGGGAGTCGGGCGTCTCCAGCGGGGAGGTGGTGATGGTGCTGGGGCCTTTTGCCTGGCCTGCCAATGGCCGGCTTGACTCTCCCCATGGGACCTCCCAGCTCCTGCTGCCTGGGGTGGTGTTGCGCGTTGGCCTCCCCTGGGCCTTGTGGGTGCCGGCACCAGCCTGGGAACATGTTTCCCACTCACAGACGAGGGGCAGAGCCCAGGAGGTGGTGGCAGAGCTTCTTGGCAGCAGGGAGTGAACAGCCCACGGGATGGGCAGGTTGCTTTGCCTCCCCCTGCCTCAGTATCTTCATCTGTAAAATGGGGCTAGTAACCTTAACCTCCTAGTTAGGGTGAGAGTTTGACCGGATGAGAGGCAGGATTGGAGCTGGATAAATGGCAGGAGATGGCACCAGAACTGTGTCCACCCAGTATCCTTGTCATGAGCAAGGCAGACCACACATCCCAGAGAGCCCAGCTCCATGATGGGAGAGCAGGGGCAGGCTAACTGTGGTCAGGCCCACCTGGAGTGGCTGCTGGCTGGTCTCCAGGGTGACAGTCACCCTGCCCTGGTGTCCCAGGTAGCCCGAGAGGTGGCGTTTCCTCTTCATCTCAACCAAGGGGCTGAGTCAGCTCCCCACTCAGCTTCTGCCTCTGCCTCCTGCCTGAAGCCACCGGGCTTTGCTGACTGGTCCCAGTGACAGGGGATGCAGCTGCAGGGCCCTGGGGACATCGTCACTGTAGCTCAAAGGGTGGGCTTGGTGGCGTTTTCAGTTTTCTGTCCTGGGCAAGAATGAAACCTTGGTTTGAGTGACTACATCCAGATGGCCACCACATTTGCGCCCCCCCCACCCAAGCTTTGCGCCCCCCACCCCGCCTTTGTGCCCCCCCACCCTGCCTTTGCAACCCCCATCCCACCCTCCCAATAAAAGTAGGCCGAGGGCGTCACCACAGAGCCCTGGCGGGGGCTTGATTTAGACATTCAGGGAGCCCGGGATAATGTAGGAAATGAAGGAAATTTCCCCAGGGAAAGGGGAAGAGAAGACAGAGGAGCTTAAGTGCCCACATGATTATTAAGCGTGGCGGGTGAGTTACAGCCAGGCAGGCCGCTCCTGGCAGCTCCCTGTCCCCTCCCTCCTAGTGCCCCGAGCCCTGGAGATTTGGCCACGGGGAAGACAGAGGCCACCGGTAGGCCCAGCACCCATGCTCTGCCCTGTCTCCAGGATCTGGGTCCTCAACAGTCCCTGGGCAGGTGGCATGGCTCCTCTGTGTGCTGGGCACGGACATCTGTCATCGGAGCCATCTCACAGAACCTTGATGGATCACCGGCCCCATCTTATGGGCCAGGAAGCCCAGGTCTAGGAGGCCAAGCCTCGTGCGACCCTCTAAACAGCAGAGCCTGAGCCAGCCTGGCCACCGGCCCATATCCTAGGCCTTTCTCTCTGCCATGGCCACATTCAGTGGCCTCAGATGGGAAGGGCTGGGGAGGCCCTTGTCCCTCCTTAGAAGAAGGGACGAGGGCAGAGTGGTAGTGGCGATGGTCAAGAAACAGGCCTCTGCCCATCCTGCCCTATCTCCTGCCATTCAGGGCTCCTGTCCTTCTCCTGGCCAAGGTCCAGTGTCCCCTTCAAGAGACTCTTGAGACCCTCAACAGCCAACCCCGACCTTCTCCATACCACCATCCTCGACCTCTCCAGATGTGGCCTTGTGTCACCTCCTCCTGGAAGCCCTCCCTGCTCTCTGCTCACCCATTGCCCTGCTGTGGGCCCTGAAGCCTGGTACTAGCCTGACTGGGGACAGGCTTTGGGGAACATTTTATGAGTAAATGAATCAGAAGAAAGCCATGACCTGCCTGCCTGTGCTCAGTGGCAGGTCAGAAGCCACTAAGCGGTGGCATTGCCCCGGCAAGTTTATTTTTCCACCTCCACTCAATCAGCTCCCCCTTCAGGACTGATCCGAGAGGTTGTGAAGCCACACTTCATCAAAAACAGCATCTTTGCACTCAGCAGGCAGGCTGGTGGGGGACCGTCCCGCCGGCTGTGGGGTAAGGGCAGCTGTGTGCGCCAGGCTACAGGGAAACTGAGGCCACTGCTTGGGGGTTTCACTGGGGAATATTCACAAACAGAGGTGGCCCAGAAGGGTTACAGGGCCTGTTCGTCTCCGACTGCTAGGTGTGGAGGGCGGGGACCCATTGACCCGTCAGGTGTCACGTGGGCAGTGGTGCATTCACGTGGGCAGTGGCACAGTCCCTCTTCTGCATCGCAGCTCACGAACATCCTCTTCCTCCAGGAAGCACCCCCACACACTGCTGGGCCCTCTCACCTGCCCCCTCCTGGCAGCTGGGTCCTTGGCTCACCTGGTCCCTCCATAAGGAACCGTCGCAGCCACCACGGCCTTGTCTTCCCATGTTGCACCTTCTCAGGTGCAATGAACAAGCGTGTAGATACCACACACCCGCCTGGGGCCTGGCATCTTTGTCCAGAGGGTCAGAGGCAGTTCAGGGAAGGCTTTTAAAGTGTGTCTTGGGGAGCTCACGGCTGATCAACGAGTGGGCCTGGGTCCCACATGGCCATGTGATCTTGGGCCAGCCACTCCCCTGCTCTGAGCCTCAGCTTCCCGCAATCTCACTGACCCCGACCTCTCACATGTGGAGGGTCTCTAGAGGATTCTGAGGGTCCAGGTGTGGAATGGCTGCCTTGGGCATGAAAACATTCTTGGGCTTCAACCCGGGATCTCACATCTGGGGGCCTCCCTTGAAGGACAGAGGAGAGATTTATTACAGAGATGTTTGTGCAGTGCCTCTTTAGTTTTAATTTTTTTTTTGTTCTTAACTTAAAAAAATTTTTTTGAGACAGCGTCTCACTTTGTCACCCAGGCTGGAATACAGTGGCACAATCCTGGCTCACTGCAACCTCCATCTCCCGAGTTTAAGCGATTCTCCTGCCTCAGCCTCCTGAGTAGCTGGGATTACAGCAACCGCCACCATGACCAGCTAATTTTTTTGTATTTTTAGTAGAGACGGGGTTTCTCCATGTTGGCCAGCTAGTCTTGAACTCCTAACCTCAGGTGATCCACCCACCTCAGCCTCCCAAAGTACTGGGATTACAGGCGTGAGCCACTGTGCTCACGCGCCGGCCGCAGTGCCTCTTTAAATGTGGGAAGCTTGAGACAATAGCTGTGCTCCTGAGTTGTGATAACATGACTTGCCTGACTCTGCTGTGGCCGTTCACAATGGGAGAGGCTCTGCAGGCGGGTGGAGGCAGCTCACGTCCACACGCACATGGGAACCCCCACAGGCCAGGGTGCTACGGGCCGGACCTGGCGCGGGGTTATTGGTGTTTGCTGCCACGTTTTCTCTCTAAGTTTTCCATAAGTTTGTTGAATGAGCACCCATTCCTTCTGGAACGGGCAAAAAATGTTTGTTACAAAACTTATCATCTGACCAGAGCGACACTAGCCTGGCCAAATTATCACAGCATGTTCTCCCCTAAAAGAGAGACATTTGCAAAATGCTCAGCAGGTCATGGGGTGGCAGCACCCGTCTGCCGGGCACATTTTATTTCCACCATTTAAAAGGAGCAGAGCTGATTGAAGGGGAAGGAAGGGATGTTCTAGAGATTGGGGTGCACAGGGGCGCTGCGAGGCCAGCTCCCCACGTTTGGCGTGGCTGATGAGAGCAACTTTGCTGCCACTTTGGGGCAGACTCCATCCCGTGTAGCCTCGGGTACTGGTTAGAATGCAGCGGTTAGAATTTCAGACCCCGGGGGGTCTGAAAACAGCATCTGTAAAGAAGGCAGGACTCAGTTCTCTCATCTAGAACTTCGGGCCCGTCATTTTGCCACTGCAGATACTGGCAGTGTCTCGGACACACCCTAACGGAACAGAGGCCCCAGGTGGGTGTGTGAACCGCCACGTGTCGCCGTGCCTTGCTTTTCCAGACCCAACTTGGTAATTAGCAGTCGTTGGTGCTGCCTCGTGTCAGCACCTACTGTGTGCCCAGCAAGCCGCTGGGAATTTCATGTCTGTTCATTTTCTCTTTACTGTGGCGCCAGATCACAGAGTAGGTGTAAATAGCTGCCTCTAAGATACGAAGCTGGAAGCCGGGCTGGTGGCTCACGCCTGTAATCCCAGCACTTTGGGAGGCCGAGGCGGGCGGATCACCTGAGGTCAGGAGTTCAAGACCAGGCTGACCAACATGGAGAAACCCCGTCTCTACTAAAAAGACATGCATTGGCACATTCCTGTAATCTACAGGGTGCATTGGCACATGCCTGTAATCCCAGGTGCTTGGGAGGCTGAGGCAGGAGAATCGCTTGAACTCAGGAGGTGGAGGTTGCAATGAGCCAGGGTCTAGCCATTGCACTCCAGCCTGGGCAACAAGAATGAAACTCCATCTCAAAAATAAAAAAAGACAAAAAGCTGGGGCTCAGAGAGGAGAGGCCCACTTCTTGAAGGCTGAAGAGCCTAGAAGGTTCTATGCAACATGTGTGTGGCTCGAGAGCCTGTGCTTCTTCCAGGGGTGGCAGCTCTGCCAGTAGATGCCACGTTCTTGGAGATTTGAACTCCCCCTGTGCCCTGAACACACCAGCCGCCTTGGTAGCCATCAGACCCCCAGGGTCCCTACTGGAGCCGTTTAGACCCAAGAGAAGTGGCTGAGAAGGGGATGCAGCTCTGGTTTATGCAAGGAAGCTGGGGCACCTGACCGCCTGCAACTTTGCCACATGTTTTTGACCTCTGCCAACTGCTTGGGTTTTTTTGTAATTGTTGGGTTTTTTTGTTTGTTTGTTTTGAGACTAATTCTAGCTCTGTCATCCAGGCTGGAGTGCAGTGGCATGATCTCAGCTCACTGACATGGCCACCTCCAGGGTTCAAGCAATTCTGCCTCAGCCTCCTGAGTAGCTGAGATTACAGGCACACACCACCGTGGCCAGCTAATTTTTATATTTTTAGTAGAGATGAGGTTTCACCGTGTTGGTCAGGCTGGTCTTGAACTCCTGACCTCAGGTGATCCGCTGCCTCAGCCTCTCAAAGTGGTAGGATTACAGGCGTGAGCCACCGTGCCCGGCCTGCTTGGGGTTCTTTTGAGGCCTTGGGTATCTGACAGCATCACCCAGGCCAGACTTCAGTCCTTACCACAGCATCTTCACATGTAGATTAAGGGGCACTTGGTGTGCCTGACCGTGCAGGGAGGATGTTTCTCCTACGTGTGACCTTGGAGAGGGAGGGACCAAGTTCAATGCCGAAGATAAGTTGAGACTGAGTCCCTGGCTAGTCCTGACCCCCGGGCCTAGGCCCTGCAGCTTGGCACTCAGAGCCTCCTGGGCTGCCTCCAGCACAGTCTCAGGTCCTGCTGGCCACATTTATTGCCACATCTCCCAGCCGGCCTCTGGAGCCTCCTCCCAGGCCCCTCCTGCCACAGGCCCAGGCTGGTGGTCAGTTGTATGAAGACAGACAGGGGAGGAATTTCTCTAGACAGGGCAGCCTGGAGTGACTTCTCCCATTTACTCAAAGCTCCCTGGGGTATTAAGAGTGGAGGCTGCTGTCCACTCAGTCCCACCATGCCCAGGCAAGGAGCGTCGTCTTGCCTGGTGTAAATCCGAGAAGGTGGGTGTCATTGTCCCCATCTTACAGAGAGAGTGAGATCCAGAGAGGGAAAGGAGCTTGTGCAGCATGACCAGGACAGAGCTGAGATGGGAACGGACCCTGCAGTTGGACCTAGGGGTGCTCGTGGACCCGGGCAGGGAGGGGGCTGGGATGCGGCTGGGGACTGGCCTCGGGGACATTTTTCCCAGCCCAGTGTTGATTCTAATGGTTTAGCACCAGCCTGGATGGCCTAGGCTGGCCCTGTTCCACACACCTAGGGTGTGGGGCTCAGGGCAGGGACAGCCTTGGGAGGCTCAGGCAGCCCGAGGGAGCAGTGCATTTTCCGGAGATTTTTAAAGTCTCCGTAGGCAGGTAATGAAGCCTTCGTTCATCTCAAGAACCCAGTGACGAAAACCGGGCAGAGAGGAGGGAGACCGCTGGTGAGTGGCGGTGGGCAGGCAGGGGTTCGGGCACTGCCGCGGCAGCTCACTGTCTCTCTCCACTCACCACCCGGGAGAACGGGCTTGTCTCGGCTCCCCTCCCCTCCCCTAGCTCTCATAATCTGAAGTCTGACTTCTGATGTTAACGTGGGTTTCAGGCTGGGCTCATGCCTGTAATCCCAGCACTTTGGGAGGCTGAGGCAGGTGGATCACGAGGTCAAGAGATCGAGACCATCCTGGTCAACAAGGTGAAACCCCGTCTCTACTAAAAATATAAAAATTAGCTGGGCATGGTGGCGCATGCCTGTAATCCCAGCTACTCGGGAGGCTGAGGCAGGAGAATTGCTTGAACCCTGGAGGTAGAGGTTGCAGTGAGCCGAGATCACGCCATTGTACTCCAGCCTGGGTAACAAGAGCAAAACTCCGTCTCAAAAAAAAAGAAAAAACATGGGTTTGAGATACATTAAATTGGGCTAGCTGCAAAAAGGCTGGGCCTGCCTGGTGGCAGCTCTGTGAACCTGAGCAGGGGCATGTCCCGCCGGGCCTGTGCTGTTTCGGGAGCCCCAGTCTGTGGTACTTTCCTGGGCGCCCTAGAACTGCTGTCCCATCTGCTCCAGGTCAGAGCACTGGGGTGGTCCCAGCCCAGGGCAGTAGAAAAGGGTGGGCACAGGGGATTTCCTAACCAGGCTGCAGAGGGGCATCTCTGTGGGTGGCAGGCAGGGCGACCCACGGTTATTAGATTGGATATCACGGCACACTGGTCCCCAGGGTGGGGGCTTTTATTTTGGCCCAGGCTGCTGGTGGGAGAGGTGGAGAGGGAGTCCCGGCCATCCTGGTGATGGGCTCTGTGACCTCAGGGCCCTCTCCTAAGGGTTAGGACAGCATGTGCCATAGCAGGCCCTGCAGGCTGTGTGAGAGGTGGGAGCACCTGGGCCTGTGCTGACCTCACCTCGCTATCTGTCACCTGTGGCTTCTGTGGGACCCCTCCCAGCCCTCCGTACCCCTCCCAGCCCTCCGTGGGCATGGACATTGTCACCATGGACTGCCCACCTGGGGACATCAGGCTCCTGTTCCCATTTTCAGAGATGGGCTGATTGTGGCACAGCCTCTGTGGGATGGGAAGAGGGTTGGGGTAGGGGGCTGGCTGCAGGCTCCCCCCGTGTGTGACTGAGCACATCGTGGGACACTACCAGCAGGTCCCGCTCCTCGGAGGCCTGATGAAACCAACTCGAGGCCAGCAGTGCTGCTGAGAAGGAGCTGCTCTAGCCAGTTAGCAGCTACCTGGGACTCCTGTCCCCACCCTCCTCCCTGAACCAGCATCAGTCACACTCTCAGCTGTCGAAGAGGAGAGTGGCCCCCATCCTCAGGTGATAGGGTTTGGGGATGGCCACATTAGGCCGACCCAGCCAGCCAAGCATTCTTGCAACCCAGGTTCCACAGGAGCCGGGAAGCCTCGGCCTGGAGAGGGTTCCGGGGGCGTGAGAGAGAAAGCGGTCTCCGGGGGCATTGGTGTCCAAGGTGTGCAGCTGTGCAGGGCTGTGCAGTGCCCTCCTGCTTCAGGACCTGAACCCCTCCTTCCTCCCACCCCCACTCAGGGCTCAGCACCCCACCTGAGTCTGGCCTGAGGCCCCGCAGAACCCCAGCCATGGCTCCGGTTTGCCCTCAAGTCCTCACCAATAGCGAGCGGTACCCAGCTGCAGGCCTGAGTGGAGGCAGGATGGGGAGGGAAGGAGCGGGCCTCAGGGTCACCCCGGGTGAATGCCGGCTCCTGGGCCTTGATGTCCTCCCTCAGTCAGTCTTGGGGGGTCTCCCACTTGAGTCACCTCTTGGGAAAGAACCAAAGTCCCATTTGTACCTTGTAAGTCCCAGATGTTGGGTGTCATTCCAGGAGTGAGAGGATGAGTGGGGAGGGGGACGAGTGGGGAGGGGGACGAGTGGGGAGGGGGACGAGTGGGGAGGGGGACGAGTGGGGAGGGGGACGAGTGGGGAGGGGGACGAGTGGGGAGGGGGACGAGTGGGGAGGGGGACGAGTGGGGAGGGGGACGAGTGGGGAGGGGACGAGTGGGGAGGGGGACGAGTGGGGAGGGGACGAGTGGGGAGGGGGATGAGTGGGGAGGGGGATGAGTGGGGAGGGGGATGAGTGGGGAGGGGGATGAGTGGGGAGGGGGATGAGTGGGGAGGGGATGAGTGGGGAGGGGGATGAGTGGGACACTTCCTGACATCCTGGGTGCCAGGTACCTTGTGCCAGGCCCAGGGACAAAGCCACGTAAAACATGGTTTCTGCCGTGCATGGGACCCCAGTTCAATGCTAGAGATGGGGCGATCCCTGACTCAGGAGGGCTCCCTGGACAAGGTGACCTAAAGGATGGGTAGGAGTTGGGCCTGTGATGGTGGGAGAACACACCAGCCCCAGGGAACAGCAGGCGCCAAGGCAAGGATGAGTGGGGGGGGGTGCTTCCTTGAGCACTGAGAGGGAGAGACCGCACTCTGCCGGAAGCCGGCACCCCAAGCCCCACTGGTCCTTCCTCTGGACAAGAGGACATCCAGGTCCACGGTGGGGTGTGCAGGAGCCAGCGGGGGGTTTGCTTTTGGGCATGTGCATCAGGCAGGAGCAGAGGCAGAGGTCGAGGTCCTCCTCGCGGCCCTTAGCCTCCCAGGAAAGTTCTTAACCTCAGGGATCGCTGGGTCAGGCCCACCTGCAGGAGCTTACGAGGGGTCCCGGAGGGGTGGAGGGAGGGGCCACCCTGACTCCCTCCCAGTCTTCAGCTACCAGACCTCCTGAGCTGACTTCCTGGTCTCCTTGTGTCTTGCAGATCGTGGTCCCACCCCAGAGTACCACCCAAGACGTCAGGAGTCCATTGTGGACGCGGGAAGACCCTCCGGGACCTCACGGCCCAGGTAGTTTCGTGTTCACCCTCCCCCGGGCAGGAAAGGCTCACTCCACTCAGAAGCAGCCTGCAAATGGGTGGTCTGGCAGAGAGGGCGAAACCCCAGCAAAGCCCCCAGGCCCCACCTTGCAGCCTGGTCTGCCCGCCCAGAGTACCCGAGGGATTCAGCCTGACCCTGATGGGTAGAAGAGACCCCACTCCAGGCCCAGGAGTGAGGGAGTGGAGCACAGGGTCCCTGGCCTGCTGTCCACAGCCCTGCCTGGCAACGGGGACTCTCCCCACCCCGCCTCCTCGCTGTCCAGGTGGCCTGTGGGCACCCAGGGCTTCGGGCAGCCCCTGAGCTGGGCCCAGGCCTCACGGCAGCCTTAGGGCAGTGGGGACCAGAGTCGACAGGGAAGAGATGCGGGAAGAGCGCCCCATACCCCGGGGGCTCCACCATAAAAACTCCATTAGCATTTCCCTTTCCTTCCTGGTCTTCCACTCTTAGCCACCGCGCCAGGTGACGCCTGAAGGTCAAGGGACTGTGTCCACCCTCAGGTGAGTACAGTTTTTGAGTGTTGAAAACTGGGGATCCCCAGTCGCCTCCCTCCTGACTCCACCCTCCACCAGGCCCACACACACCACGCCCTTGTACGTGCACCAGTCACAGACCTCTGGGGGCCGAGGACCCCGGCAGATGCTCCTGCATGTTCACATGGGCTCTGCTGGGTCTGGCCCAGCCTCAGCCCTCCTCGCGCCTACTGTCCTCTGTCTGCAGCTGAGGGACCAGGGCTCCAAGAACTCGGCTTTGGTCCAGGTCTGGCCCCGTCTTTTGGGCTCCCTCCTGCCTGAGTTGAGTGAAGCTCCTGTTTGCAAGGATCCTGTGTCAAGGGCCCTGGGAGGATCCTGTGTCAAGGGCCCTGGGAGAGGAGGCCGAGGGCAGCCTGAGGGACCAGGGACTAGGGGGCAATTTACAGTGTCTGCTGAGGGCTCAGCAGGTAAGGCGTCACCTGCCTGCTGCTGTCTGTCATGGCTGTCTTGTGGCCATGGCTGGGGGCAGGCCTGTCATACTGGGAAGTGCTCAGAGGCTGCAGACAGCCTGGGGCCCCTCCGCTGGCAAGCCTGCCCCCGAGTGCAGACTGTCGCAGACGATTCTCGCCTCCTGGGGCATCCATGCGGCCATGTGTGTTGGGCAGGACTGGCATCCTCCCCCCTCCACCGTTGCCATGGCCAGGGGCAGGCCCACCTCCCGAGGCTATGTAGAGAGGACCCCAGGCTGCTGTGTGCAAGCAGAGCAGCCGGCGTCTGGCCCGGACCCCTCTGCCATCTGGGTCCCGGCGTGTTTACAGGTCGGCCTTGCCCGCCAGACTCTGCAGACGCTGCCCCGGGGCCTTTGTGTCTGCACGCAGGGCCAGGCTACCAGCCGAGCAGAGAGTGGGGCAGGACACAGGTGGGGAGTGGGGGGAGGCTCCTGGGGGACTCAGGGAGGAGGGGCAGGACAGAGGAGAGAGGGGATGGGGAGTAACAGAGGAAAGAGAACAGCATAGGGGACAGGAGAGGGGCTGGGCCTGGGTAAGAGGAGACACAGGTCAGGGTGGCCCTTGGAACTGTGGGGCTGTCACAGGGACACCAGCCTGGGGGAGCAGCTGACCCCAGGCATGTGACAGGGACCTAGTGGGTCTTGGCCAAGGTGATCTGGTCCACGGAGCCAGGGTTTTCCTGGCACCCACCATAAGCCAGGCCTGCCCCTGGGACCCCATCCCACCTGCACCCAGCCTTCCCCGTGTACACAACTGGCCACCATCCAGTGTAATCCCTCCAACACCCCACGGCGGCAGTGGTGGCCTCCAGGGTCCAGATGAAACGGACACCACAGGCGTGTCCCTCACCCAGGCTTGGGCACGGAAGGTGCCCCTCTGGGTCTCTGACTCCCAAGCTCAGATAGACATGTCCAGGAGGCTGTGAGGGTGTGTCCCCAGGATCATGGGCAGGGGCCACAGTGTGCAGCGGCTGAGGCTCAGGACGTGTGGGAAAGGGCCTGGAGTGGAGGAGGAGAGGCCTGCAGGGGAGAGTGGACAGTTCAGGGCTGGAACCAGCACCCCAGTGTGCATGGCCAGTGGAGGATGAGGTGGGGCACATGGTAACTGCTTAGTGCTCATTAGATGCCGGGTGCCAGAGTCATCACCACAGGGTCACACTGACCCTCCGTCAGGACCACAGGCAAGGCAGGGCTACCACCCCACACCGTTCTTGCGGAGCCAGAGCCTGGGGGCTGCTGGGGCTGTGGAGGGCCTCTGGGGTGCTGGCTTGGACTGGGGGAGCCGTTGAAGGTCTCTGGGGACAGGCACTCGCTCAGCAGCATTTGTTTTATAGGTGTCCCAAACTGCTCACCTTGGAGGCCTTGGCCCAGGACAGGGAAGCCTCAGCCGTGTGGGCCCCTTGGCCTTGCTTGCCTCTCATGGGCTGTTCAGGCCTCACACTCAGGAGGTGGCATCTTGCTGGCCACACCATGCCATTAGCCAGTGCCTCACCCACACTTGGTGACAGACAACAGGATCCACAGCCCCAACCAGAGCCGGTGGCCATGCGGCCCCCTTGATAGTCCGTGGGGGCTGGTTTCTGGAAGGGACTTGTTCCTGTCCTGGGTGCCCTAGGTTCCTACTGATGGAGAGGCCACCCTGTCCTTTGGGGGTGGGTGCAGATGTGCGTGCATGGGAAACCCAGGCGTGGGACGGGGCAATGGCCTGGCACCCCATGGCAGAGCCACGCTGAGAAGCCACATCAGCCAGCTCCGAGACTGCCTAGTGGACCTGGCCTCCACAGCCTGAGGAGGGACTGTGGGGCCCATGGTGTGACCTCAGCAGCTTCTGCAGACAGTGGAGTGGCACTTCCTCCTCAGAGGTTGAAGGGCATGAGCAGCAGCCCAGGTGGCCTCCAGGTGCAGGTCAAGGGAACAGAGGTTTGCTCTCATGTCAAATACCCAGATGCCTTTTCTAATTTTTTTAATTATTTTTTATTTTGTTTTGGAGACAGAGTCTCACTCTGTAGCCGAGGCTGGAGTGCAGTGGTGCAGTCTCGGCTCACTGCAACCTCCGCCTCCCGGGTTCAAGTGATTCTCCTGCCTCAGCCCCCAAAGTAGCTGGAATTACAGGTACCTGCCACCACGCCTGGCTAACTTTTGTATTTCTAGTAGAGATGGGGTTTCTCCATGTTAGCCAGGCTGGTCTTGAGCTCCTGACCTCAGCTGTTACGCCCACCTTGACCTCCCAAAGTGCTGGGATTACAGGCGTGAGCCACCGCACCTGGCCCCGGATGCCTGTTTTTACCCAGACAGAAGCATGTGATCTTTTACTCCCTTGGAAAGTACAGACGGTCCCTGACTTGCGATGGGGCTTGTCCTGAGAAACCCACTGTAAATTGAAAACACCGTCAGTCAAAAAAGCATTTAATACACATAACTGTCAGACATCGTGGCCTAGCCCAGCCCTCCCTGAAACATTCGCCTCCCGCTGGGCAAAATCATCTAACACAGCCGAGTTTCAATCAGGTGTTGCAGAGCTCCTGTTACTTGTTCGACACTATCGAAGTGTGTCTGGCTTCCGCTGAATTCATCTCCTTCTGGGTTGAGAAATCTTAAGTTGAATCCTGGAGAGTCAGGGCTGTCCTTATGGACAAAATGCAGAGTGGTGGCACTCACACGACACCTCCCTGTTGGTTCTGAGCAGCCCTGTTTGGCTGTGAGAAACTTCAGTGAGCATAAGGTTGAGCCCTCACTGTGACGAGGGATGGGGCAGGGGGCAAGCACAGCCACGCAACAGTACCCGGGTGAAACGCCTTCTGGGTTCGGTTCAGAGTTGTTAGGAGTTCCCGTGGGCCGAGCCCTGAGCGGGACATGAGGAGTCGTCCCTCCTCCTGACCTCCCTGCTGAGTGCCCCTCACCTGAGGCTCCAAGAGCCCTCGGGGCTTGCCTTGGCCACCAGGCCGCCGTACAGCAGAGCAGGACCCCAGCCCCAACCTGCACTGCAGTAGACACACCTCTGGGTTCCATGTACCAGAACATGGTCTCGCCAAGGTGTGGGGCTGCCAGATCTCTTGAGAGTGGGGAGGGACTGAGGTCTGGGGTCTGGGGTCTGGGCCAAGCCTTCCAAAGCCTGGCTGTGCAATAGGGACGGGCCCTGCCACTCAGGCCCTTGCCAGGATGGTGCCAGGGCGGGCCAGGCCCCCAACCCCAGTGCTCCTGGCAGTGCCCAAGGCGGCCACCTCCACAGCTCTGGCTTCCCTCCCTGGCCTGATTGGTTGAGGACCTGGCCTCAGGCATGGCCCAGGCTAGGGGCCTTGTTCCCCACACAGTTGTGAGCGGAAAGCACACCATGTCCAGCTCTGTACAGGGAAGGAACAGGCTCTCAGCTCACCCCGCAGCCGCGTTTCACTGCTCCAGCAGTCCAGGGTACAACATGCCCTCCTCCACCCAGCCAGAGGTGGGTGGCCTTGAGAACTGGAGAGCCAGAGGCTCCTGGCTGTCTTTGAAAGAGGAAATTGGGCCTCCTGAATTGGGGGCTCCCTGGGCTCACCCAACACAGGACCTCCTAGTGCCTGTGAACAGGCAGGTAAACGTCTTTGAGTCCCTGCCCCCTCATCCCTGAATCATGGGGAGCACGGTCGCTCCTGCACTGGCTGTGGCTATGGGAAAGGAACAGCTGCTCCATTCCTGCATCTGAAGATCAGGTTGTCACAAGGACTGAGTGAGTCACCAGGTGTGAGGGGCTTTGGTGGATGCCTGGCGTGTCACAGTGGCAAACCTTTCACACTGGCCAGGTCCCCAGCCGGGAGCATGTGCTCAGGAGCCTGCATCGTACGGCTGGTCTGGCCCCACCAAGGAACAGCCACGTGTGGGAGAGGCCCCGGGAGTAGGCGAGGTGGTTGTCTGTTCACAACCAGAGAGTCGTCAGGGCAATGGGTGACACAGTGATGGGGACGGTGGCAGCTGCCCTCAATGCTGCACGGTGTCACCCAGGCAGCCCCTCCTCCTGGGTGAGCACCGTGCCGGCTTCCCTAATTTCATCCTTGTTTTTTGATGCAGGCCCTGCCCGTGGCTCCAGAGTGGTGGTCCCCATCAGAGGCCTGGGCTGAGTCCACAGGTGTGTGAGTAGTATCCTCCCCTGGCCCAGTGGCCCCTCGAGCACCCCGCTGCCAGCCACAGCTCGGCCACTCTGGGCCTTGGCCTCCCTGTCTGTGCAGTGGGGTTGGTGGTGATCATAGGCTTCTGCTCTGCACAGGCTAGAAGGGACTGCCACGTGGCTGCACCCCCAGCCCAGGAGCCCAGGAGCCCAGGAGCAGCCTCGCTGTGTCTGCCGGTTTTGAATAAGATCTGATGAAGAGACATGGAGACCAGTGCTGGGCGGGGGCAGGAAGGCATCCCTGTGGCACCCTGGGGCCACCCATCTGTTGGATCTGGGGGTGCTGCCTGCCAGGCTCTGCTCTGCCCAGCGAGTGTTTGTTAGGGGCAGTGGGGTTCGTGCCCTTGTCCAGAGGAGGCTGGAGAAGGGGACACAAGTGGGGAGTAGACAGGGGGTTACCAGACAGATGAGCGGGATGGGCTTGGGGCTTATTTGGGAAGTGGCTGGTGCTGAGCGTGGCTGGGGCAGGGCTCCAGGAGGGGCCAAGTGGGCCCGACCCTTGTTGTCAGGGCCCGGAAAATTCCAGGCTGTGGGGCGGGTGCTGTGGAAGTAGGCGGGGGAACAGCCTCCAATCCCTGGAGCAGGCCCCCCGCCCCCGGTGTCCCTGTGGCAGTCACTTCCTGGCACAGCGATTGCTGGAGTTTGGGCCAGGCCCTCATGCCACCTGTCTGTGGACCGCTCCAACCTCAGGCACATGAGGAGCCGCCCTCCACAGGTCTGGGGGCACAGAAAGGTTTTGAATTGGGAGCCCAGGCTCAGTAGGCCCCTGCCGCCTCCCCCAGAGGTTGTGCCTCAGGCTAGGCTGCCTGGGCTGCAAGGTGGGAGGGCATCGGTGCCCCAGGCAGGCTGCAGCCCCCCAGGGCCACCTCCAGAGCTTTAGACGGGACAACAAGGCCTCTGGATGCCCTGGCTGCTGGGAGCCTGGACAGAAGAAGGTTCCAGAAAGGGACCACCTGCCTGTCTCTGGGCCCATGTGCAGGGCAGCTGCTGCACTTCTTTCCCAGTGGCTGTGCCTTCTCCTCCTCCCGGCCCCGCCCCTCTCCCGCCCGCGCCCTGGCGGTCTTTGTCTTCCAAGTGCTCTGCAAAATGGCCGCCCGACCCGCCGCCATTTTGTAACTGAGGTGGCAGCGGCCTTGGCGAGGCCTGTGAGGGAGGGTGGCCATGGCCCGCCTGTCTGCCCTGAGCGGCCTGGACAGAGCCCAGCACCGGCCCCCACCCAGCCTGGCCTTGGCTGTGGCCGCCCCAGGCTTGGCACCAGCCAGCCCTTGGCAAGGCGGCCCCAGAGTCCTGGTCCCTCACCCAGCCCTGCCGACCCTGAGGCGGACTTGCTGAGCAGACAGAGAAGCCTTGAGCCAGGGCCAGGCCAGTGTAGCCTCGCGGGCGGGGGAGTCCGGGGCCAAGGGCAGCGTGAGCAGGTGTGGGGTCCGTGTGGGTCTGCATGGATCTGCAGGGAGACACCTTCAGGCCTTGTCCACTTCGCCTGTGACACTGGCCGGGGGTGGGTCTCTGAATGGCCAGCCCAGCTTCTGACCTAGAGATGGGCACCGCTATCATCAGGAAGCGGGCAGACCCCCACTCTAGCCGGGATTCCCCTGTGGTGGAGTCAGCCAAGGTCTGTGACACACGAAAGTGGAGGACCTGTTCCCCCCTGGGAAGTGGCATATTCCCGAAGGGACAGGCAGCCCTGGATGGTCTCCAGGAAACCCCTGGGGGTCAGGAGCTGCAGAGCAGCATCAGGGAGACACTGGGTGTCGGCCGTGGGGGACATTGTGCCCTTGGCCTGGCCAGGCGGGGAGGAGGCAGGCGGACCTGAGGGAGCCCTGTGGGGTTGGCCACACATCATTGCCTGCAATGAGAAATCTCTTCGTGAAGCAGGAAATGGCATTTGATAAAACTGTGTGCGTTTTCTAGGGGTCAGTGTGGGTCCTCTGGGCGTCATGGGGGTTGCTGGGTGGGCCCCACCGTGGCATGTGTTCCTCACGTGGCCGTGGGTCAGTTCTGCGCTGGAGGAGACCCCTACCCAGGCACCTGCTGGTCACCCAGCCAAGCCCTTGAGGCCTGGGAATGTCTCTGGATGCCACCCCACACCCCGACCAGACTCCTCTCCCTGCAGCTCCTAGACAGAACATTCTGTCACCATGAAGCCAAGTTTGCCCAGGCCCTGCCCTCGTCCTGGGGAAACCCAGCTGCGGATGGGAAGGAGGAATGCCGCCCGCCTGCCTGCCCAGACCAGAGTCACCCCACATGCCAGGCCAGGCCCGCAGCCTCCCAGGGCACGGGAGCTCCAGGCTTCCCAGCAGGAAAAGCGCCCCCAACCCGCAGAAGGGCCAGTCCTGGGGCAGGGGTGAGGGGAGAAGTTGCTGCTGGTGGGTGACCTCAGGGTAGGGTTCAGGCTGGGGTATTTTTAATGATGTGGTTGCATCTGGTCACCGCCATGCCGCCACCCCCCATTCTCTCCTGTCTTCCCCACCTTGTGACCCAGAGTGTGGCTCAAATTAAGAATGTTTTCCGATAAGTAGACGCCTTTGAGGTTGAAACTATGCCTAATGATTAAACAGCAGATGGAAATCGCCACGGGAGAAGAGCAGGCTCTGCATTCCTGCATTTCCCCTTTGGACTCCAAGCGAACCTGTTTGCGTGACCTGGAGCGCTGAAGAGCAGCTTCCCCGGAGTCTCCCCACAGCCCTGGGGGCTGACGTCCTGACCCATCATATGGAGGAGGCAGCTGAGGCCCAGAGGGGTTCACCTGCCCCATCCCAGGCCCGTCACTGAGGGAGACAGAGGCAGGTCAGAACGAGGCCTGGAGGCCCCCAGGCCTGTGCTCCGTGGATGCGAGCACGTGTGCAGGGCAGGGTCCTCCCCCACCGGCGCCAGCCCTTGGGTGTCTTGGGAGCTGCATAACTCTTGTGGGCTTCCACACGCACACTGTGGTCACAGTGCTGGTGCCTGCTGGGCCTCGTGTCCTGTTCTAGGTACAGGACGTGTGGCCACAGTGGGCCTGGCCCCAGCCGTGAGGAGTGGGCATTCCCCGAGCCTGTCCCCCACTGAGAACTTAGTGGCTGGGAGAGAACAGGAAAGCAGGAAGCTCTACAGGGCACAGACCCCTAACAGTGGGAGACCCGGACCCGGAGCACACGGGTGTCAGTTTTGGGGAAGAGACAGGGAGGGTGCTGACAAGGGGACCTTGGGACCCTGGCCAGCCCTGAAAGGAAGGCAGGTTGGGTGCATGCCCCACCCTGGGGCACCCCTTTCGCACCTGCGTGGGGTGTGCAGGGCCGGGAGGACGGGGCCGAGGAGCGCAGTTCCAGCTCTGGCTTTCCCTTGGCGTCCCCGTGGCGGGCCGTTGGGGACCGTGAGGCTGCTGGGCGGCCCAGCTGTATCGCAGCCTGGGGCCAGAGAGAGGTCAGTAACCCTTACCCGTGCCATCTTGATTTAAGTTTGATGTTTTTAGATCATGGGCCTTTCTGCATTCTGTTTATTTTTTTATTCAATTTCGCAGTTAGACATTTCTGCTGATGGCTGGGTTTTTGGTTCCTCTGACACGCCTCCCAAGCCTTGCCCTGGTCCCCACCCTGCTCAGCCGAGCCAGAGCCGCAGGCTGCGGGAGTCTCGTTAGCTTTCTTGGCCGTGTTTCTGGGAGGCCCGCCTCCCGCCAGAGCCCCTGGACACCGCCCCTCCCCGTCTTTTTCCCAGACCCCATTGTTGGCACCGCTTGCTGAGCAGAGACACTGGCCGCTTTGGGGAGAAACCCAATCAGGGTGGTGGGGGGAGCCTCTTTGGGGGGGGTCCAGCTCCCGGTGGCCCTGAGCCAAGCCCGAGGTGACTTCGGGGTGACACCGTCTGTCTGCCTCCAGAGGTGTCAGACATCCTTGCTCCAGACATCCGCCTGGCCCTGAAATGGCCACCTGCCCACCGAGGGCTCCGCACACCTGTCCCAGGCCGGCCTGGCCCCTCCCCAGCCCATGGGCAGACACCGTGGGGCCAGGGCAGTGCCCCAGAGGTGGCAGCTGGCAGATGGCAGAGCGCCTGCCGACTGCTCACTCCCCGTCAGCTCTGCTCAGGGAGTCATTCACACTGTGTGGCCCGCTCAGCTCTCGTCCAGGCTGGCTGGGAAGGGTCTCTCTGGTCTGAAGCCTCCTGAGCAAGGGGAGATTCCTGCTGCCTCCCCAGGCCCGAGGCCTGTGCTCCCCCCCGGGGCTGCCGAGAGATCACACCCCACAACATGCAACTGGGGCCTTCTCCCCCGCAGCTCAGAAATGACATTTTTGAGGGGGGGTCACCACATGGAAACGTCAATCTTTCCCCACCCCACACCCAGAACAGCCCTGGTTGTCGGCTGGAGTCCTGTTCCAGACTAGTCCTCTTGCGGTGGGGGTGGAGCCCGTGAGGTCACAGCGTCTGTGTCCTGGTCCTGAGGAGCACAGCATGGTTGGGTGTGCAGGAAATGTATCAGACACCCTCCTCAGAGTCCCCGGGAGTGGGCACTGCCACACTCAGGCTCCCTGACCGCTGCAGGCCAGGGTGGTCCAGATGTGAGTCCCAGAGCTCTTCGGGGCAGAGCACAGGGCCCTCTGGGGAAAGGAGCAGGAGAAAGCAGGGTGGTTGCACCTGGCAGAGGGATGGGCCAGGCAATGCTGGGAGCAGAGACCTGCCCAGGGCATTTGCTGCTCTGGGAGAGAGCCAGGGCTGTGGGCACGCAGGGGAGGGGCAGAGATGGTAGAAAGGGTGGCAGCAGTGGTAAACGGACTGGCTGGCTGGGAGCTCAGGCAGGGCTGGTGCTCACGGAGGAGGAGGGAAGGGCACCCCCCACCCGGTGTCCCCGCAGGCCCCCCAGTAGCCTGGTGGGTGAATTTCCTGATCCCCAGCAGGGCTGCCCTTCCTCAAGGTCACACTGTATAGGGCTGCAAGGAATAGGGTCTGTCTGCTCCCATCCAGCTCTTGGGCACAGCCCTGTGGACCCCCATTCCCTTCCTGCCTGGATGTGCCTCTCTGCCCTTCACACCCCGTGCCCGTCCTGCAAGGGCACTCTGGCCAGAATGGGCCGGAGTGAGGTAAAATTGTGATTCACTGAACAAGCCCTTGAGGGGTCCCTGCAGCCCCAGGCTGGATCCTGTGAGCCCCTCCCAGCGGGTTCTACTCATAGGGAAACCCCAAACCTTCCTCATCCTGGGTCCTAGGAGAAGCCACAGTCCCCGGGAGCCTCAGCATCCTCCTCAGTGCAGTGAGGATTTAACCCCTCCCTCCAGGGTCTAGCCACCTGCTGACAGGCCACGCGCCCAGGAAAGCAGCACTGGGCTGTCCATGTATCCTTCCACCCTCCCCTAGGGCCTAGAACATCGAGGTACCAGCTTGACAGGGCACGGGCTACCCAGCAGGGGAACCTGGCCACTGACCACACAACGATAGGCCTGGGTCTTGGTCATCAGTGACCTGGCGTTGTCCAACCGACACAGGGCCGGCCACGAAGCCATTCCATCCAGGGCCGGCCACGGAGGCCACTCTATCCACGGCTTTGCCCAAGGTCGCAACGGGGTTCAGGGCTGGGCGAGGCCACATCTCTTCCAGAGCTGACACTTGTCATTTTTGTTTTTAAAACCAAACAGGTCAAGAAGTGGCGCTGACCTAGGAGCTCCTGCCTGTGGCCAGCCTTCCTCGCAGTGAGCTGGGCCTCCTGCCATTCTGGCTCTGGAGGTAGGAGCCATCGTGAGAGCCAGGACACTCCCAGTCCTCTCCGGGTCCCGCCCTGAGGCACAGAGGTCCTTAGATGGGGACCTTCGCCCAGGCTGTGCCCTCCCTGGAAGCTATGTCTCTTGTCTTCCCATAACTCCCCGAGGTGGCCCACCTCATCTGCCCACCATGCACTTGGGACATGGTGGCCTTTGCCCATGGTGGTGTGCCCCTCAGGCTGGGCAGGGCCTGAAGCCGCTGTGGTTGGTGGCAGAGTGTCTGAATGGAAGAGGTGCGAAGCCTCACCTCCACACTCGAGGACTCTGGCTCTGGGCTCTCTCGTGTGTACTGCCTGTCTCCAGGGCCCGGCCTGCCTCAAGGGCTCCCTGGGGACAGAAGCCCCTGCAGCAGCCCTTGCTGTCACCCAGCCATCACTTCTCCAAGGTGGGGCTGGGGGCCCAGGGGGAGAGCACTTGTGGTGACGGCCAGGGTGGACTAGGGGTCTGTCTCCTATTCTCTCCCTGCCTTGCCTTGTAGAGCCCGACCTGTGGGCTGGGGGCCCCCATGGTGGGCACTGCAGGCTCTAGGGGGCTGAAGTCCTGGCCTGGGGTACCAGTGGGGGCCAGGCTGGGGCCGGTGGAATCTGCGGTGGTCCCCACCTGCACTCCAGCTCCAACAGCTGATGATGGGGGCCCTGGCAGCTGATCCTGTGCCTCAGTGGGTAAACCATGGCTCACGAGGGCATGAGACCTGCCCAGAGCATAGCCCGGAGGCCAGCCTGGATGCCCACAGTGCTACCCGCTGGGCCGTCCTGCCCACCCACTCTTAACCTGCCGGAACCAGGGCTCAGAACCTAGTAGGTGAGGGGACCCAGCCAGCACAGATGGCCAGTCCAGCCTGAGGGGGTGGGAGTCTCAGAAACTAAGTCAGTAGCCCAGAGCTCATGCTGAGTGCACCCCGGCCCACAGCCTTCCCCAAGGCGCTTCCCAGGGGCGGAGATCGGGGCAGACGCAGGGACACTCAGGATGGAACACCTGAGTGGGAGCTGGTGACGAGGTGAATGGCAGCCTGAGTCACCCCACAGGGTGGCCTTGATTTCCCCACCTCGGCCACTCACCACTGCTGGGAGGGTACAAGGACACCCTTAGCCACTGTCCCTTCAGCCGCCGTCCCAGCCTGGCTGGCTCTGCCTGGACTGTCCTTAGGGACATCTTGGTCCTGCCCACCCACCAGGGGATCCAGAATTGGGACAGGGAACAGGACCCCAGACCCTCTCACATAGCTTTTGTTCCGAGCCCTTGAGTGAACAGGGGATGTCTGTTACCCGAAGCCAGATGGTGCCGGGATGGAGGAGAGCCAGGCTGCGTTGGGGCCCTCCTGGTCCCCATTCCCGGGTGTCAGCAAATTCGTCTCCAGTTCTGAGTGGGCAGCACCGGGCATGAGCCTCAGTGGTCTCCTTGCTGGCCGAGGAGCTGGGAGTTGCTCCAGTGGCCCTCGGGAGGGAGTAGGAGGCAATGGCCGGAGAGCAAGCAGACCCCTCCCCCACCAGCTTCTGGGAGCAAAGACACTTGGGCCCAGAGATACAGCTCCCCTGAGCCTCAGTTTCCCCACTATGAAGTGGGATCCATCATCTCAGCCTCACCAGAGCTGTGAGGATTACATGCTCCAGCCCAGCCTAGTGCCTGCCTGGAGTAGGCAGCCTGCTCAGGACAGGCTGAGGCAGGAGGGCTGGGGTTGACCCTCCAAGTCCACTCTGGTGCAGGGGAGCTGAGAGCCAGCGCGTGGTTTAACTTGGCAGGAAGCAGAATGTTTGGACGTCACTCTGCTCCCCCCAACCCCCCGGCTGTGTGACCTCGAGAAGGTCACCTTGCCTCTCTGGGCCTCAGTCTCCTCACCTGTAAGAAGGGTTGACAGGTGTGCCTGCCTCTTCAGCTCTTCCCCGGGCTCCCCCAGGAAGGTGGTGGCCACAGCAAGCGTTCGTTGAGGCTGAGCCTGCGCCAGGCCCGGGATCAGTGGGGCTCAGAGAGGCCTGTCTCTTGCCACATGTCCCTGCCACGGGAGCCCTGAGGCCCCTCAGCGCCCCTCAGCCCTCTTTCCTCCCCTACTCCAGGAGGTGCCTCCGGAAGCCATGGAGCCCCACCTCCGCACCGAGACCGACTGCCCTTTGGGGTGAGGTAGTAGGTTGTATAGTTTGGGGCTCTGCCCTCCTGTGGAGTAACTATGCAATCTACTGTCTTTCCTGAAGTGGCTGTAATATCTGCGGCGGACACAGCGTCTGGGACCTTGGCTGGGGAGGGGCAGGCGTGGGCTTGGGGACAGCCTTGGCAGCAGTCAGGGGTAGGAGCTGCCCACACTAAGTCTGACAGGCCCAGGCCCCACTTGCTGTGTGACCTGAGACAGGCCCCTGATCTCTCTGGGCCTGTTTCCTCCTCTGTAAAACGGAAGCAAATGAGGCTGGAAGGAGATGCAGTGTGGAGCAGCCGGGGCAAAGGAAAGCCGAGCCGACCCACCCTCTGCCCCAGCCGCACTGAGAGTGCGACCCACGTGGCTGTTTGTCCGACCTCGGTCCCTCAACCACCCCCCACATCAGGCCGGGCTCTTGGGTGGCCCTGAGCCGGAGACTGGGCCACACCCTCCGCTGAGCACCAGGAGAAGGCACCATGGGGCCAGGGGTGGCCAAGATGTTTGGGGGTCACAGGGCCGCGAGTGTGGGCCTTGCCTACCAGCCCAGGCACCCAGCACATGCCCCACCCTGGCCAGCTCAGTGGCAGGGCCTCTGCCTGTGGAGGAAGGAAGGCTGAGGCCCCTTTCCCGAGCAGGAAGTGAGAGCGACAGCTCTACACACTCCCTGGGTCCCACATGGGCACAGCCTGAAGGCAGATGGTGGCTCCTCTGTACCTGGGGAAACTGAGGCCCAGGTAGCCAGGGGCTTCCTGAGACCAGCCAGCAGCAGCTGCCCCTTCCAGGGGTGCCATCTGCACTGTCCCTCCTGCCCTGAGCCTGCCCAGCCCTTCTGCTCTGGCGGCTGAGGACCGCCAGGTGGGGGCGATGCTGGGCGGGGTTGGTGGGCCCTCCCGCAGGGCGAGGCCGGGCCTGGCGGGGTGAGGTAGTAGGTTGTGTGGTTTCAGGGCAGTGATGTTGCCCCTCAGAAGATAACTATACAACCTACTGCCTTCCCTGAGGAGCCCAGTGACGTGACCCCACGGGAGGGCTGCCTCCAAACTCAGTGACAGGCAGGGGGGCCTAAGCCAGAGGTGGGTGGGCATCTGGGGCCTGGATGCAATAAAGCTCTTCTGACCATGAACTTGGAACTGGCCCCTTTCATTCTGGAAGCCCAGGGACTAGCCTCTGGAGCACATCTGCCATGGGACACGGGGAGGCCCTGGCCACGAGCTATTTGGGGTCATCAGGCTCGCCTGTCACAGCTGCTGCTCCCACCTCCCGGTGCCTCCTGAGTCCTCGGATGGGCTCAGGACCCCGGCCCCCGCCCATTCTCTGCCCTCTCACACTGCTTTGAGCCAGGTGGGCTGAGCATTGGGAACCAGCCCTAGTGGAGAGGTCCCTGCAGGCAGCCACCGAGATCCCAGGTCAGCAGCGCAGAGCACTGCCGGGGCCTGGCTCCCGAGGCCCCCTCGATGCCTTGAACACCTTGACCAGAGTCTGAATGCACCTGTCCTTCCATGCTCGCCTAGGACAGTTCCTGGAGCACCTGTAATTCCTCTGACCGACTACCATCTCAAATGTCACCCATTCTCTTGGGAGGCCTCAGGCCCTCGTGCCAGCAGCTGCCATGGGCTGGTCCCAGCGATCCTGGCCTGGGCGTGTGGGCTTGCCTGTGCCTGGCCCAGCCACCAAGAGCACCTGGGGGGAAGTGCGGGCATAGCCGGCCACACCTCTCCTGCCTCAGTGCCCATCCTCGTCCCTCCTGTTGCCACAGACCATGGCCTTGGCCCAGATTTCACTCTGCACCCTCTTGGCTCTGCAGGCAAACCCAGCCCTGCATGGCCATGTCTGGGCGGACCGGCACCCCGTGCCCTGAAACCCGTCTGTGCCATGCCTGCCTGCCCTCCCAGAGCCTCTGCCACACTGTGGGCCACGAGCAGAGGGAGCATGGAGGAGGGGCCCAAGGGCAGGGAGGGCTTCCTAAAGCAGGAGCCATCTGAGCCAGGTCTCGACAGCTGCATAGGAGTTTGCAGCTAGAAACGAGTGACATGCCCCCTGGACAGAAGGGGGCCAGAATGGGTGACACGTGGGCATTGACCAACTCCGCTTCACCCCGTGATCAGTCAGCAGCCATGTCTGGCCACTTCTGTGAACACCACTTCCATTCCTCCCCACTCCCGCCGCCAGGCCTCAGAGTCTCAGCAGCCCCGTCCTTCCGGAGCAGACCTCTGAGTCCCCTGCCTGCACTGCCTCCCAGCACTCCTCCCTCAGGCCTGTGCTCACTTCCACCAGGACTCCCTCCTGCTCACCATGGCTCCCCCAATCCTCAGTCCATGGCTCAGACCCACCTCTGGCCACCGCAGCTCCTGTCTGTGTCTGAGCAGACCGTGAAGGTCCAGAGGAGCCAGCCTCTTCTCCCAGCCCCCACACTGTGTCGTTGGGGCAGGATTTGGCCCTATAGAGCGCAGGGCCTGGTCAGGGAGCTGCCAGGGACACACAGTGGCCATGTGTACGGGTCAGCAGCATCCCCAGATCCAGCCCTACAGTCAGGGGCAACTTCCTGGAGGAGGTGATGGCCTCACTCATCCCAAGTCCCTCCCTACCTTCCAGCTGAGCAAAACCTCCCTGCTGACTGGCCATACTCAGAGATGGGATTGCTAGAACTCATCCAAAAAACAGGCAGGAGGGCCCTGGGAGGAGGGAGCCCATGGCAGCTCTGGGGGCGACAGGCCTGGGTCAGTCACTCCGCTCACCAAGTCTGTTTCCTGTCTTGCAGTGGGGTCACTGTAGCTTCCACCTCCTGGGGTGCCTGTGAGGATTTAAGCAGGTACCAGATCAGAGTGCCCAGGGCTGTGGATGAGCCGCCTTGAGAACAAAGTCTAGGGAGGAGAGCTGGGGACCAGGGACATTCGAGGTGGCCCCAGCTTCCCAGGCTGTGCAGCAGCCACGTGCCAGGGATCCCTCCCAGCTCAGGCAGTGCCACCAGAGAACAGCTGTACCCTATGGAAGAAAAGGCGTGAGGCCCGTGGGCCCTGAGGTTCAAAAGGGCCACCCCTGAGCTGGGCCTTCCTAGGAGGACTGCAAAGCCAGTCTACCACTTGAACCTGTAGTCCGAGCACCAAGGGACAGGGCCATTATGCAGGGCCAGGGCTAGAACAAGGCCAGTGAGGGGGAAGAGAGGGAGCAAAGGGAGGCAGGGGCCTTTCTCAGGTCACACATCAGCACAAGCCGCAGAGCTGAGGGCCCAGGAAAAGTCTTGTTTCCATTTCTTTTAAAATGCAAAGAGAAAATGCTCCCCCATATTGAATATATAATATAGGGTGAGTAGATTGTAGAGAGGTGTGGGTGATGGGTGAATAGAACGAGGGCCCAGCCTGGGTTCTGGGTATCTTCTCGCCACCCCGGTCATGGGTACGGTTCATGATTTTGTTGTGAGTTGTGGAGGAAAGGCCCAGGAGGACCACGTGCCCTGCCAGGGAAGCCATAGAGGGCCCTGCCCCGGGCAGTCAGTGTCTCCTTCATTGCCATCCCTCGCCCCGCCCTGCTTCCCCCACCATCCGCCCGTCCCGGGTAGCCTGCCACCCTTGCCGCATCCCCTGCCCCCCCGCGGGCCACCCCTGCCATCGGACTGTGAGTTTCCTGACAGCGACACCGTGTGGCAGCAGGAGGCGGTGCGCCGGGAGCTCTGAGCTGCCAGGCCCGCTTGTACCCCATCTCTGAGGCCAAGGCTGTGAATAGGGCGACCCCTTCTGGGCTGTGGAAGCCTTGGGTTTGAGGACAACCCTGGAGAGGGGCCCATGCACTTCCCGCTCCCCTGGTGTGTGGTGGGGGGGCGGGTTGGGGACCTCTGTGCCCATCACAGCCACATGCCAGGGCCTCTGGCCATCGTCCCAAGGCAGTGACATGCCTGGCGGCCTCCCACCTGCCTATGCCCTGCTCACCACCAACGAGCCATCAGCATCACTGCCCCTGCTTGGCATCTGGCAAACCTGTTGGGTGTGAGCCAGAGGCAGCCGCCCTGTGCCCAGCAGAGCTGAGTTGAGACCCACATCTGTCCCCGGGCACCCCCCACCAGCAGGAAGACCAGACTGAGCCTGGGAGGACTCTGGGACTGGGTTATCTGAAGGCCTGGAGCTCAGGTGGCCCCAGGAAGAGGAGGTGGCACAGTGGAGGCCCACACATGGGAAGTGGGGTGGGGTAGCTGAGCCTCCAGAGCCTGAAGGGAGGCTGGAGCCCCAGGGAAGGGCCTCAGATGCCCAGGAGGGAAGGCAGGCCCTAGGGCTGAGCCCATGGCCCCCTGGCACAGACTCATGTCCACCCAGTGGCATTTAGTATCAGTGGGTTCCTCTGATGTTGCGTCTTGAAACAGGCAGGGTCTGTGGGGTCAGGGCAGGCCATGAAGCCTGGGGCATCCCTGTGCCAGCTGGGAGAACCTGGCTGGTCACTGTCCCATTATGAGTTTAGCCTCTTTCTAGAATGGGGAGGGAGGTGGCACCAGCCAGGTAGCACATCTCAGATCTGGGACAACTGGAGGGCTGAGGTGGACAAGGAAGGGGAAGGCTTTCAGGTCTGGCTTGCTCAAGGGACTTATGCTGTACTCAACATGAGTCACCCTCTCCTGTGCTGCCTCCCAGCCCCCCTCCCCCACGCCTGTGCTCACCTCCACCAGGACTCCCTCCTGCTCACCACGACTCCCCCACCTCTCAGTCCACCTCTGGCCACAGCTCCTACCTCGGCCCCAGCTGTTGCTGAGCCTGAGGGCAGGTGGTGCTGCCAGGGGCCTTGCGATGGCCTCCCTGCATGCGTCCTGCCTGGTGGCCCAATTCAGCATCCACACTTATGCCAGCCAGTGCCCTGTCCCTCCCCCACCCTTCCAATGCTCCAGGCTGCCCAGAGCGAGAGCTGCCTTGAGTCTAGGTGGGTAGCCGGGTCTCTCTCTGAGTGGGAGGTGCTCCCCCAGGGCTGGGAGTGGGGCCCAGGCCGTTGCCCTAAATGCTGGCCTGTCGGCCCCTCTGGTGCTGCGCCGGTGATGTCCCCGGCCTGATCTGCTTCCTCAGAGTCCCCAGAGGGCTGCCATCCTCAGCCCATTTCACAAATGTGGAGACAGAGGCTCAGAGAGGTGCAGTGACTCACAAGGCCTCACAGCAGCTCTGTCTGCCCTAATCTGTGGCTGTCCTGCCTTCCAGGCTGGCCGGGGTTGGGACAGGAATGATGGCAGAGGGAGGAACAGGTGATGTTCCGGGGTCCTTCCCTAGGACCAAGGAACTGGGCCAGGCCCAGGGCCCTGCCGGGTACCTCACTTCCAGCCTTGTCCCTGAAGGTCCCCCCAGGCAGAATAAAAGCAGCTGTCTGCACACCTCAGCCTCCCCAGAAGGAATGGGCACTCCCTCAGACTTTACCTGGGCTCAGACATGGTGGGCCTGTCCTTGGCGGGCCCGGACGCCAACCTTCACCCTCTCAAATCCTGGGTATCAGGGCATTGCCTCCAGCCAAGCCCCAGACAGGCGGCACTGCCCTGACCTTGAAGCAAGACATACTGACCCTCCTTCGGCCCCGGAAAGAAAACAGAAGGGGAGCCCATCTTCAAGAAGTCCTCGCCCCGTCCCTCCCCTATTCCCCGCTCCCCTCCACACCACAGACCCGACAGCCTCTCTCACCAAGCCTGTCTTCCACCCTCCTTGTCCTCCAGCTCAGCCTCCCAGGCTTCTGCCCATTTCCTGGGTCAGCCCACACAAGTCCAGGTTCCCGGCAAAAGCTGGAGCCCCAGGTAAAAACACCACATCTGGCCGGGCACAGTGGCTCACACCTGTAATCCCAGCACTCGGGGAGGCCGAGGCAGGAGCAATGCTTGAGCCCAGGAGTTCAAGACCAGCCTGGACAACATGGCAAAACCCCATCTCTACAAAGAAATACAGAAATTAGCTGAGCTTGGTGGCTCATACCTGTGGTCCCAGCTACTTGGGAGGCTGAGGTGGGAGGATCACCTGAGCCTGGGGAGGTCAAGGCTGCCGTGAGCCTAACTCACTGCACTCCAGCCTGTCTCAATCAATCAATCAATCAATCAATAATAAAGATATATCCTACGGAGCAGCTGGCCTGGGGGGTCTGGGTGTGTTGGGCAAGGATTCGAAGGCGGATGCGGGGGTCAGTGAGGGAGGAGAAGGGGTAAACCCAGGAAGGCAGCCGGGGAGGGGTGGCCTCCAGAGGAGGGGAGAAAGGCGGAGGGAGGGCAGGGGAGGGGAGAAAGGGGGAGGGAGGGCGGGGGAACAGTCACGGCTGGCCCCAGGCCTGGGGTGAGTGTGGGAGGGGTTCGGCTGGGCAGACACACAGGAAGTGCATTCCAGGGTCAAGGACGGAGTTAACAGAGGCCGTCAGAGCATCCAGGGTGCCGGGCAGGGAAGGGTGGCTGGTTCCGGAGCAGAGAAGGCCAAGCCATGTCCACAGAGGTCATGGTGAGCCCAGGAGTCCAGGAAGGGCCCAACCATGTTGTCCACTGCCCCTGCGAGGCCGGAGAGGTGGAGGCTTTGGGCAGCACCCAGCAGGCCCTGCAGTAGAGCTGATGTGGCGTGGGGTCGCCCCCGGGCGAGGCACCCTCCAGAGGCCTCTGTGCCCAGCCAGGGGCAGGCTGAATTCAGGCACTGGGGAGACCAGCTAACAGCAGGGACCGAAGCCCATGAGTATTTCACCCCCACAGCCCCAGTACATAACAGAGGGGCCTCGAGGCGGCAGAAGGAGCACAGGCGACAGAAACCACCCAGCAGAAAGGCAGTGGCCAGCTGTGAACCAACCCCACAGCCTAGGCGAGGCCCTTACCCTGTGTCCTATCCAGGCTGAAGACGAGGAGACCTGGCTCTCTTGGGTACTGAGAGGTCCGGGGGGCAGCAGGCGAGTGCCCTGCAAACACCAGCCAGGCTAGGCCAAACATGCCCATGTCCTGAGATGAGACCAGACCCACCTGCTCAGCGCCCCGCAGCCCGGCCTCCTCCCCTAGACATACAGGGCTGCACCTACCCCAGGCCGCCAGCACTCCAGCCGCTCCCCTAACCCAGTTTGCTCTTATCCCTGGGCAAGGTATCGGTGATGGGGTGTTTTGGGGGGAGTCTGCGGAGGGGGGCTCTGGGTTGGATGCTCTCAGGGCACCGCATTGTCCTCTGATCAGAGGCCTTAACAAGCCTCGTCTCCAGGGCAGGGAGCCCAGAGCGAGGCTGGAGCTGCGATTGGTGAAGCAGCCGCAGTCACCTGCGACCGGGGCCGGGAGAGGCTGGACGTTCTGCGCGTGGGTGACGTCCATGCTGTGGTCTGTGTTCAGACGTGATTATGAAGGAGGGTTTGATTTCGTCCTGACCCTCACAGTCCAGAGCAGCCTGGACTGACGCAGGTGCCTGCAGGTAGACACCCAGGGCCGTCTATGTGCCAGGCCTCGCCCACTGCCAAGGCTGCTTCCCCTTCCTTGCTCTCCCTGGCACATTCTGTGTCTGCCTGTGTGGGTGCTGCCCCATGTGGCCCATTCACTAGGCTGTGAGCTCCAGTGACCACGTCTTCTCAGCACCCAGCACGCAATAGATGTACCATCAATGCCCACTGAGGCCAGGCTGGTGGCTCATGTCTGTAATCCCAGCACTTCGGGAGGCCTAGGTGGGCAGATCACCTGAGGTCAGGAGTTCAAAACCAGCCTGGCCAACATGGTAAAACCCCATCTCTACCAAAAATACAAAAATTAGCTGGGCGTGGCAGGGCATGCCTATATTCCCAGCCACTCAGGAGGCTGAGGCAGGAAAATTGCACGAGCCCGGGAGGCAGCAGTTGCAGTGAGCCAAGATTTCACCACTGCACTCCAGCCTGGGCGACAGAGTGAGACCCCATCCCCCCCCCAAAAAAAAATCCCACTGAATGAACAGACAGGTTAGAGTGAGGGCTCAGTCTGGTGGAGCAGGGTGGAGGCTTGCACCACAGGGAAAGTGGCAGAGGAGGCTGCAGGGCAGGACAGGGCAGGGAGCAGCCCCGGGGAACCCAGGCTGAGGAGGAGGCTGGCTGGTTGGCACTCTGAAGGGCCTGGGAAATGCTCCTGGATGGCGCGTTCTCTGGACAAATGCACCTCCAGCCGCTGCTCACAGCGCCCTTTCCTGGAGTCATGCTGTGGTGAGCCTATCGAAGGCTCTGACAAGGCCTGCAGGGAGGAAACGGGTCTGTATGTCTTGGTTTACCCGAAGTTGGCCTGGCTGCACCAGCTCTGGCTTTTCAAGTCAGACTGGTGGCTGTCCCACAGTGCAGGAGCCATCACAAGGGCTTGAGCCCAGCCTGGCCTGGCCACTCTGCATTGGCCACCACGAAGAGAGATGTAGAGGGGCGTGTGAAGGGAGATGTCCGTGCGTGTGCAGAGCTCTAAGAGGGTGGCTGCCAAGGCCCAGGCCAAAGGATGTGCCCAGACCACAGTAATGGCCAGGGACAGTGCTGGTGGTGTTGGCTTTGAGATGCTGGGCAGAAGCGGGGTGGTGGGTGGGTGGACGGCCACTGGGACAGAGGAGCCAGGCTGGGGACAGGTCTGGGCAGGCAAGGTTTAGGACCTGTCATGTGTGAGGTGTCCAGGGATTGGCCTTGGGGGCTGGAGGCCAGGCCTTTGCTAGCAGGGGAATCACCTAGACCCACCCCGCAGGACGCCAGACTCCAGAGCTGCTGGTACCACCCTCCCTGCCCTCGGAGCTTCCAAGGAGAAGCCCAGCTCTCTTACCCTCTCACCTGGGGCCCTCAGGGTCAGCAAGCGCACCTCACACCCTGCCCCCATGGGACTCAGAGGGCTCAGGAGCAGCAGAGGGAACTGCAGTCAGGCACGGACAGGATTGGAGCTGGGCAGTGCTCTCAGATGCTCCGTGAGGCTGGCTCAGGGTGGAGCCCCGAGGACAGGCACTGAGCCTGGTTGGGTGCTGCCCCTCTAGGCAAAGCCCTGGGCCATTGCGGGGTCCCTGGTGAGCTGGGCCTTGGGCCTGGGCAGGGCCTTCCTCCTAGGTGTGAACCCCAGACCTGGTTCCATTTCCTTGCTGTCAAAAGTGAGGCTAGCGTCTCCTGAAAAGATGCTGCCAACCATGGGCCCTGGGGCCCGTGCTGGGGAAGCAGGCAGGACCTGCGAGTTGCCCTTGGCTCCCAGGCCTTGATGGGCCAGGGCAGGTGCACCGGACCTCAGATGCTGGGTTCAGTCCTCCGTCCTTGCAGGCCCAGGCCCCCCACTAAGCCACTTAAGCCCAGCCGCACGCGCTGGACAGGCATCAGGTGTCCTGACGGTCCCTAGTCCAGTCCCTGCCTCTCTGAGGGACCCGTTGAGCTCTACCCCTCCTGGGCGTCAGTTTCCCCAAGTTCACAGGAGGAGGACATTTGAGGGTCTGGGGATGCTTTCCACGCAGCTCGAGTAGCAGCGGCTTCTGGCTTGACCACCAGGTGGCGCCCAGCACCCAGTGAAGTGAGCAGTGCTGGGAAGGGGCGGCCCTGTGGACACCACCCCCAGCTGGAGAACCAGTGTCCTGGCCGCGTGGACACGACCCCCAGCTGGAGAACTAGTGTCTGGCCGCGTGGACACCACCCCCAGCTGGAGAACCAGTGTCCGGCCTCGTGGACGCCACCCCCAGCTGGAGAACCAGTGTCCGGCCGCGTGGACACCACCCCCAGCTGGAGAACCAGTGTCTGGCCGCGTGGACACCACCCCCAGCTGGAGAACTAGTGTCCAGCCACGTGGACGCCACCCCCAGCTGGAGAACCAGTGTCCGGCCTCGTGGACGCAACCCCCAGCTGGAGAACCAGTGTCCGGCCGCGTGGACACCACCCCCAGCTGGAGAACCAGTGTCTGGCCGCGTGGACACCACCCCCAGCTGGAGAACTAGTGTCCTGGCCACGTGGACGCCACCCCCAGCTGGAGAACCAGTGTCCAGCCACGTGGACAACACCCCCAGCTGGAGAACCAGTGTCCAGCCACGTGGACGCCACCCCCAGCTGCAGAACCAGTGTCCTGGCCGCGTGGACGCCACCCCCAGCTGGAGAACCAGTGTCCGGCCTCGTGGACGCCACCCCCAGCTGGAGAACCAGTGTCCGGCCGCGTGGACGCCACCCCCAGCTGGAGAACCAGTGTCCGGCCGCGTGGACGCCACCCCCAGCTGGAGAACCAGTGTCCGGCCGCGTGGACGCCACCCCCAGCTGGAGAACCAGTGTCCGGCCGCGTGGACGCCACCCCCAGCTGGAGAACCAGTGTCCGGCCGCGTGGACGCCACCCCCAGCTGGAGAACCAGTGTCTGGCCCCGTGGACGCCGTCTTCGCCTGGAGAACCAGTGTCCGGCCGCATGGACTCCACCCCCTGCTGGAGAACCAGTGTCCCGGAGGCCTGGCTGCCCCCACGCCAGTCCCGAGGCTGAGCGGCCCTTGGGTCAAGATGGAGGTGAGTGGCAGGTGCACAGCGTTTCCAGCACGGGCCTGACCTCCACCACAGGGTTGCATCATCGTCCGCTCCAGTGGCCGCATCTCCCAGCCATTAAGGTGCTGGGAAGTCTGGCAGCTGTGGGCGGAGAAGGGGTGTGCGGGAGGCTGGCCCCTCACCTCTCCCGTGGGGTTGCAGCAGTTCTGAACCCCACATCCCTCTGCGCTCACTTCCCCTGGGCTCTGCTATTCTCTGCCTCTCCGAGCCTCAGTTTCCCCATCTGTAAAACAGTTAATAACCCCATGCCTTCTCTGGGTGGGTGAGGCTGGCCACAGGCCCAGCCAGGAGGCCCTGCCCATCCCCCTCCTGTCAGCACCCCCCCGTTCCCCCTACGACCCCTGCCTCACCGTGGTGCCAGCCCCTGCACACAGGGTTTCCCCACCAGGGCCCCCTACAGAGTGGAGGGTGCTGCCCCATGCCCACCTAGCAGATGAGATGGCAAGAGTTAGGAACACAGAGGAAGCCATGGTGGTCCAGCACCCGGCAGGTGGCAGGAGGCAATTCTAGGTGTCCCATGTGCTCTCACCTCCTCCCAGGACAGACCGGGGCCCAATCTCCTATCCCTGTGCTCTAGATGAGGACACGAGACCCAGAGACAGGAGTCCAGGCTCACACTGTGGTGCCCCCAGGGACAGGGGCCTCCCTGCTCCACTCTGCCCTTGGGCCAGCCATAGGAGTAGGGCAGTAATCACCGCTGCCTCTTGCACCCACACGGTGATGGTTGGGTGACCCGGGCAAGTCTCCAGCCTCCTAGAGTCCCAGGAAGACATGCTCAATGGAGTCTCGGGGGTATCAGGGGCAGATACCAGCAGGGAGGGGCCAGGGCATGGGAACATCTTGGGCAGGTGGGCAGGAGTCCCTGGCAGCTGATGGGAGCTGGGCCCCCAAGGGCAGGGGAACCATTGGCTCTCCCATGGACCGACCCATGCCCCAGTGAGGGACAGGTAACCCACGGGTGAGACTTCCCCATCAGCAGTAGGCAGGGCTGCTGGCTGGCATAGTGGGAGCCTGGTGGCAGGCAGGGGAGCGGGTTGGGTGTTGTGGTGGGGCCTGGTGGGCTCCGCTGCTCTGTTCTGACCCTGACAGCCAGGGAAGCCTTGCCTGGGAGGCAGGCGATGGGTGGCGCCGTCTCACTGGGGCTGGGGGTGGTGAAGACCTTCTGGAGAGGTCGAGGCCCAGGCTGTAGCTGACCTTGCCCAGCACAGGGCCTGGCCCTGGACAGGGTTTACTGCCCAGAGACACCAAACTGCTGGAGCAGGACAGAGCAGGTGGCAGGAGTCCTCCCCTACCTGGCTCACACTCTCAGCTTGATCTCCCTAGCTTTGGGGGCTCACTCTCAGGGGCAACCTCTCCCCGCAGCCTCCCCCTCCTGCCACCCCTGAGCACAGAGCCTCCTGCTGGCCCCGTCCTTGGCTCGCTACCGCCCTGGGCCTTCCATCCTGCCATCCCCACACCTGCCAGCTTCCGCTCACAGCAACACCAGGCCTGGTGCTGGGCAGGGCTGCCTCACAGATGGTGACATCTGACCTCCTCAACTTAATGATGAGGAAATCGAGGTGCAGGGAGGCAGGGAAACCTTCCCAAGGGGTCCCACAGCCTAGAAGATGCCCGGGGCAGCCTTGACTGCAGACTGGCCATGACAGAATGAATATCGCCTCAGGCAATCAGCATTGGGGTTCGGCCCTCAAAACTGTATCTCCTTCAACAAATGGCGTGGACCAGAACAGTCCAGTCAAGGGAGGAATGGCCAGGGCCTGGGAGCACAGGATACGAGGGAGGACCCAGAGCAGAGCCGAGGTACTGTGCACTCAGGAGCCCAGAAGAAGCCTGGCAGCGGTGAGTGGGGCCGGCCTCGGATGATCTGGACCCCCGGCCCTGCTCTCAGCTCTCAGTGCCCCCTTCCAGATGAGGCAAGATGCCCCCCGCAGACAGATATCTTTCCCAAGTGCCTGCCCCCTGGGGCTGGCAAGCCCATGCCCTGCTGTCCCCGGAGCAGGATCTCCCACCGGGCTCAGTATTCTCTGCTGGGGGCACTGGGAGGGCCGGGAAGGTGGCAGCAGGCCCTGGCCCAGGAGGGGACAGCAGAATGTTCCAGTCTTGCGGCTCACAGCAGGCAGGACAGAGGCTCAGTGGCACCAGCCCGTACACTCCTGGCCTCAGTCCTCACCACTGCCCCAAAGCCATGCTCCCAGCCCTTGGCGCTGCTGTCACCAACCACACCCTGAGACCCACTTTGAGCCGCTCCCTGGAAGGCTGGGTTGGAGGGCTGATGGGAGAAGCTCTTCCACAAGGCAGGTGCCCAAGTCACAGGTAGGCTCAGCCCAGCCCCACAGACAAGAGGCGTGTCTGCGGCCTGAGAGTTCAGAACCTGGTCATGTGCCCTGGGCCACCTCCCCAGGAGAAAGGTCATGAGTGCTCTGTAGAGACCTGTCCAGGGAGGCTGGAGCCTGGCACAGGCTGTTCCTTCCTGCCCAGGAGCCCCTCCCCCGTGGCTTCCCCAACCCCACCTTGGCACCATGGTAATGACACGCCTGTGAGTCTCAAAAGAGCCCTGTATGGACAGTGAGACCTATAAGTACGCAGACAACAACTGCCATGGTGGCTTCTCTGGTGCCACGGAGAGCCGCGCTGTGGGTGTGGCTGGAACCTCTTTCCTTTGTGCACCTGTGCCCAGCCCATGCACAGCACAGAGCTGACACCAAGTGAGCACCTGTCACTAAGTGAGGCAGGGAAACAAGGTGACACTTGATCTGGGCTTTGAAGGATGAATAGGAGTTCATGGAGGGGAAGAAGACAGCCCTTCCCAAGTGGAGGATGCAGCAGGTGCCGAGGTCTGCAGGTGATGGGAGCTCTATGTGCCCTCCTTCTGCCCACCCTCTGCATGGGCTGGCACGAGCCCGGGGATGGGCTGAAGAGGTCGCAGCACCTCCACCTGAAGGAAGAGGCAGCTCCTGGCCTATGAGGAGTCAGTGTCTCCTCCTCCCGGCCCCTGCTCTGGCCTCACAGTCTGTCCCCTGGTCTGGCTCCCCAGCATAGCCCTGGGCACTGCCCTGAACGACTCCCCTTCCTCTTCCAATTCCTACCCCTCCTCCAGGAAGCCCCTGTGGACCACAATGACACTTCCTGCCCATTCCTGCCACTCCTGCCTCTGACCCGACCCTGGTCAGCCCATGTGACCCCCACTCCTGGCTGGACAGCACCCACTGGACAGATGAGGATGCTGAGGCTGAGGAGGGTGCCAGGTGGCCAAAAGTGACACCCTCAGCTGGGGCAGATTAAGTTGGGAAACCCGGGGTGGACTCCTAGGACGAGACTAAAGCCCCTTCTGCCTGGATGCCTGCACAGGGGCAGCTGCCCACCTGGCCCCATTCCCATGACCCCAGGACCTAGGCAGCCCCTGTCCCTGAGGGAGCCTCCTGAAGTCCCTTCCTGTGGTGAGTGACACCTCAGCCCTACCTAGCCAGGGCCCTGCTCTTCTGTCTCCTAAAGGCCCCTCGCCCACCTGACCCTCACCCAGCAACCCTGCCCCGATCTCCCGGGCTCCAGCTTCTCCCATGGGCTAGGGCTGGCAGGCAGAAAACTGAGCCCTCCTTCTGTGCCCATATGAACCTCAGCCTTGCCAGCTCTGCTCACAGCTTTCCTGAGGGTCCCCGATCTGTGTCACTAGCTGCCTGTCCCCTTCAGACCCCGGCCACACACAACCACTGGCATTGGCAGGTACCCCAGATCATTTCATGCCTCCCCTGCCCTGGCCCTGCCAGCCCCCTGCCTGGCACACTCCCCCAACACCACCCCATCCACACTGCCCAGCTCATTCTTCCACTTCTCCCATTCAGATAAAGCTGAGATCCTCTGCAGCACTGCCCCAGCCTCCCACGAGGCCAGGCTTACAGTCACCTTGCCACACCCCAGCCCCTGGTGCCTGACCCCAGCCCCATCCTCCTCCTGAGCACATGCAGCTGGACCACAGCTGTCCAGAGACAGCTCTCTGAGAACAGGCTGGGGCAAAGCTGCCCACTAGCTGGGACCCCAGGGGTGGATGGGGCCAGACCGACAGCAGAGCTTGGGAGGTGGGGCACTCAGCTGCAGAGGGCCTGCCCATGGCCCCCTGTGACCACATGTGACGGCCTTCAGCTGCCCAGGTCCATCTCGCCCCTCTGACCAGGTGGGGCGCTGCCCGCGAGCTGGAAGGCTGCAAGCTGTGGGCAACTCCTCCCAGTCCCTACTGGCATCCCTATGGCAGCAGCAGGGCAGGTGGGCTGGGGAGAGATGGGGGATCCCGGCCTGGCCTCACCCCATGTGCAGGGAGGCTTGGCCCTAATGGCTCTACCCCGAGATTCACGATCTTGCTCCTCCTATCTGTCCACTGCTCGCTCCTGCGCTGCCTGCTACCCTAGGGTTGAGACCGAGCCTCAGATCACCCGGCCAGCTCCCAAGAGCCCCGAGCGGCAAGGCCCAACTGCCATACAAGTGGGCGGGGGCTCAAAGTCCCCAGTAAGCGCCTGCAGCCAGAGCAGCCTCTGTCACCTGGTGTGAACAGGCCCCTCAGGCTGAGAGACCAGCAGGCCCACCCCAGCTAGGCTGTGTGTCTTCAGGCAAGGTCCCCACCAGCTCTGGGCCTTGGACGGTGAGGAGCCACACAGTGGAGAGAGAGGCTGGGGCTTGATCAAGCTTCAACACCTGAACTGATGGGGACAGGCCCCAGGTGCCCCCTCCTCTGGTTTCCTGGCCCCAGGCCCCCTAAACCATTCCCTCCCCTTCTCCTGGCATCCCAGTCCTGTGTCTCCATAGCCAAGGCCTCTCCTGGAATCAGTTGAACCAGATGGAGCCTTGTGGACAGGGCCAAGGACAGGGCTTGGCATGGTGCTGGGCCCACGTGGCCTTTGGTGAATAAAATGGTCAGTGGAAAGGAAAGGAGATGGGGAAACTGAGGCACAGGGAGTGAAGTGCCCAGTACAGGCCAGCACGGCCTCAGGCCCCACGTGGCTGCCTTCATCCCTGACGCTCACTCATCTGCCCAAGGCCTATGCTAGCCCCCAGTGTCCTGACCCAGAGCCTGTGCCACTGGAGGGTCTCTCAGCCCAGGCAGGGGCTGGCGACCAGCTGCTCGAGGTGACCTACAGTTGCGGAGGGGTGGCCTCAGTGCCCCCTTTGTTGCAGGAGGAGGAGGAAGAAGAGGAAGTGGCCCCTCTGCTTTATGGGGCTGTGATTCCGGTGCTAAATGTGGAAATACGGCTTGGCGGAGTGCCGCGTTCTGCCAAGGCCAGCTCCCAGGAACAGCTGGGCTGCCAGGCCATGACCCAAGGCCTGGGAACACAGCAAGGCCTAGCCCTGCTGCGAGGCCTTGGGGGTCTGACTGCTCAGGAGGCCGATGACCTTCCCAAGGGCAGGTGGTCAGAGAAGGGCTGAGAGCATGCCTGCTGTGTCCTGACGCAGGGCCCTCCCTCCCGGCAGCTTCGGTCCCTGGGCTGCTCCTGCAGGCCTGGCTCTGACGCATCATCTGAGGAATCCCAAGCTCCGGCTCCTGCTTTGTCCCCATTTCACAGCCGGGAACCAGAGGGTGGGTGATGTCAACCCAGGGTCACGCGGCGGCGAGTGACAGAGTTGGTGTTGCCAGCAACCCCTGGACGGACCCACCGCCACACCGCCCCAGCACACCCCACTGCCCCCCGTTTCACAGATGGGGAAGCCAAGGCTGGAGGGAGGCGCAGGGGGAGTGCTCAGGGTCACACCCTGCCTGCACACACTGCCCCAACCTCCGAAGTGAAGTTTGCCTACCTGGCATAAACCAGGAACCAGCCTCATCAGGAGGCTGGCACCAAACCCATTATGTGTGGGTGAAGGCAGCCACAGGGAGCATGTACCGGCCATGGGAGGTGTGCCCCCACCAGCCTGCGGACCAGGGAGGGCTTCCTGGAGGTGACGTGACCAGTGTCCTGAGTCCTGAAGGGCAAAGAGCAAAGTTCAAGCAGGGCTGGGAGTGGGGAGAAGCATGCACAGCAGCCACAGGTGAGGAAGCCCCTGCCAGGCACGGGGCCTGGGGGCTGGGGGAGGGCAGACAGGCCACCAAGGCCCTTGGGCACCCATGGGTCCCTGAGGGCCATGAGGAGTCACTGAGGGTTTTAGCAGGTGAGTGATGAGATCGGAGGAATGTTTTAGTTTTCGTTGTTGTTGTTTTTGCTGTTTGGAGACAGAGTCTCGCTCTGTGGGCCAGGCTGGAGTGCGGTGGCGCGACCTCGGCTCACTACAACCTCCGCCTCCTGGGTTCAAATGATTCTCCTGCCTCAGCCTCCTAAGTAGCTGGAACTACAGGCACCCACCATCATGCCCAGCTAATTTTTGTATTTTTAGTAGAGACGGGGTTTCACCATATTGGCCAGGCTGGTCTTGAACTCCTGGCTTCAAGTGATCGGTCCACCTGGGCCTTCCAAAGAGCTGGGGTGACAGGCATGAGCCCCACACCTGGCCCAGAGAAGTATTTTGAAAGTTCCTTTTGGCTGTGTATGGATTCTGGATTGGGGGCAC
Source organism: Callithrix jacchus (assembly GCF_049354715.1). Classification (NCBI taxonomy): domain Eukaryota; kingdom Metazoa; phylum Chordata; class Mammalia; order Primates; family Cebidae; genus Callithrix; species Callithrix jacchus. The sequence goes on along the minus strand of NC_133502.1, from coordinate 213,872,928 downwards.
AAGGGTTGGGGCAGGGAGGGCAGGTTGGTAGGTGGGGGCTTCCCCAGGCAGGCGCCCTGCAGTGTGGAGGGGAGGCTGGTAGGGACAGGACATGAGGCAGGGGCTGCACCCCACGACCCACAACTCTCTCTCCAGTGATGGATGAGGGGCATGGGATTCAGTAGCTCCTGTTTCTGGCAACGCCTGTGTCTGGGTCTGGTGCTGCCGGGCCTCTGGCCCCCATTCCCACACCCACTCCCTCTGCTCTCCCAGGTTGAATCTGCTGTCAGCCCCTGCACGTGGATTTGCACCCAGGGTGAGCCTGGCTCTGACAGTGTCCCCCTCCCAGCCCACACCCAGTAAACAGCCATAAGAGCAGTGAGAGCACTGGCTCCTGGTAGCGCTGGGCAGGTGCCAGGGTTGACACTACCATGAGGGCGCAGGGCAGGGGTCACTCCTGCTACAGCCCAGGGACGCTCCTCCCAAGTTGGGCCCTGGGTAGTAATGGCAGGAAGGGTGTTTTGGGCACAGGAACAGCATGTGCGAAGGCTGAGGTAGAGGGAAGTGCGTGGGTCCCTCGGGGGGCATTGGTGGGTTTGGGGTTCAGAGAGGGAGGCCTGTGTTCACTGTGGGCCGTGGAAGGAGGGAAAGTGCTCCAGGCGGGCAGAGGGGAGGGAGGCAGCCGAGGCTGGGGACAGACTTGGGCCCTGTGCACATGAGAGGAGGGGACAGAATGAAGACACTGTGCCTGTGAGCGAGATCATCCCCCTGCACTCCAGCCTGGCGACAGAGTGAGACTCCGTCTCAAAACAAACAAGCAACCGTGAACTAACTGCAAGGTGAGTGTCTGGATTGACTCTGGCTGGTCGTCGGTAGACCAGAGGCCTGAGCCCGCTCCGTGGGGTGCAGAGTCACAGAGGTCACAGAGGTCTCCTGGAATACACCCACCACCGTATTCATGGGACAGCTCCCGAGACCCCCAGGCCGATTTCAGGCCCCAGGGTGAGCAGAGAGCAGCCCAGACGAGGCCCTGAGCTCAGGGAGAAACACAGGAGGGGAAGACAAGGCACAGTGGGGGGCAGGCTTCCAGAAGGATGTGGCCCACAGGAGCGTGGGGTGGGGGACTGGGCTGGAGACAGGCAGCATGGCCCATGGCAGGAGCTAAGAGTGCAGGTGGCCAGGGTGACTGGGGCAGGGGTTGTGCCAGGAGCAGCCTCACAACCTCTGGTTTTCCCGAGAGCTGTCGGCACCCACGCCCAGTGCTTGGGGCTCCCACAAGCTCCCACAAGACCCAGGGTGCAGGAGTTTGCAGACCCTGCAATGGATGCTGAGATACACATGGCCTCAGTGCTCGTGCTTTCAACCATCAGGTCACCCGAGAAGCTACAGGCAGGGACCTGACACTTTCCACCCCGCAGAGCAGGCTCAGGCCCCTGGTCTGCCAACAGCCAGCCAGACCCGACACAGACACTCATCTTGTAGTTAATGGCTTTTTGTTTGTTTGTTTTGAGACAGAGACTCTGTCACCCAGGCTGGAGTGCAGTGGGGTGATCTCAGCTCACTGCAACCTCTGCCTCCTGGGTTCAAGAGATTCTCCTGCCTCAGCCGCCGGTGTAGCTGGGACTACAGGTGTGTGCCGCCGCACTCAGCTAGTCTTTTGTCTTGTTGGTAGAGACGGGGTTTCAGCATGTTGGCCAGGCTGGTCTCAAACTCCTGACCTCAAGCGATCTGCTGGCCTTAGCCTCCCAAAGTGCTGGGATTACAGGCCTGAGCCACTGCACCTGGCCTCATCTTGTAGTTAATGCTTTCTGTGTGCCTGGCCTGTGCTGGCCAGCACAATGGCAGTAGCCACCCACCTGACGGCAGCCAGCAGGTCCCTGGGCACAAGGGCCAGGTGGGAGAAGCTTGTCCTCACTCAGTCCTGAGATGACACAGCCACCTTGGGCCACACACCACTGAACCTGGCCCTGCAATGGAGGCAGCTGCCCTCGTGCTGGCTGCTGGCTGGTACCCTGAGGCAGAGGGCACAGTGGGGTCCAGCTGGGTCAGGGGCCCACTGCGGACCAGGGAGCAGCAGGGGGCTGGGTTGCAGTGCTATCTCGAGCACAGCCGTCCCCTAAAACCACTAGACCAAAGGGCCTCCTCACTCAGTGTCTCTGTGACGTGGCACTGAGAGTCCAAAGATCAGGCCAGGGTCACGCTGTGGTCCGTGCTGGCCAGGGCCAGAAGCCGCAACTCCCTCCCGACACCCACACAGAGACCTCTCCTCTGTGCAGGCCACGGCGTCCAGGCCTGGCGCCATGAGCCCCCGGTTTCCTCCTGTCCTGGGGGAGTCAGCCCCGGGTTGTGAGGGCTGCGGACTCACTGCGAGATGTGCGCTCCATGCAGTTCCAGCAGGAGCCCGTGGCATCCTCAGCTCTTCCAGGTGTGACAGGTGCAGGGGCAGGTGGCCAGCATGCTGGGGGGCCTCTGGCTCTGGCAGGGCGGCTGGGCACAGCCTGAGGGTCTGAGTGCCTGGCCTCCAGGGAGGCATGGCTTTGGGCCACCTTCGAAGGCCTCCTGCCCCACAGATGATTCAGCCACCACAGTCCACTTAGCAGGCCCTTTCCAGCCTGGCAGCGGGTCACAGATCACACTGACCCCTGAAGTGCCAGCCCACAGCTCCAAGGAGGGCTACAGGGGAACATCAGCTGGCTGGGAGCTCACAGAGGCCCCAGCAGTGCTCAGCTCCCTTCCCCGCCCTCCCACAGGGCCCTGCTGGCCTCTTCACCCCAGGCCTCCCTGTGGGTCATCCTTCCAGGGCAAAGGCCGCAGCACTCACTTGGGGCTCAAGCTGTCCTGGGCTCCCTACTCTCCCTTGGTCCCTGCCCTCCCCTCCCAGACACCTGCACCTCCTAGCCCTGCAGTGCAGACTAAGGCTGGCCCTGGTTGTCCCACCTCGCCCTAGCCCCACCAAGTCCGCTCCCCCCAGTCCCAGAGGCAGGACTGCATGACACTTAAGAGCCCAGCCTCCAGAGCCAAGTCTCTGGTTCAAACCCCGGCTCCACCAGTCCTTGCTCTGTGGCCCCTCTGCCCCAGTTTCCTCACCCGCAGCATGGGGATCACAGGTGCCGTCCTATAGGGCCAGCATGGAGGCTGAATGAGCCAGTTCTTAGAGAACCCGAGAAGAGCACTCCGGTCATTGCTCCAGTCTGGTCTGGCTGTCCTCCCTGCTAGAACATTCCTACCGCTCCCTCCCCTGACAATGCCTTCCCCACCCCACCCCTTCCACCTGGAAAGCAACGGGCCTTATGCATGGGAGGGGCCTCTCCTGACCTCCAACTCCTAGTGCCCAGACCGGGAGCCAGAGCACTCGCCGCTGACATGGTGGTGCTGGAGTCAGAGAAAGAGATGGGGTCACCTCTGCGTCCCCACCCAGAACAAACCCGGCCCTGACCAAATCCCAGCCCGGATAGCCCTGTACCTCCTCCTCCCGAAGGAGGCAGTGGTAATCCTCAACATGCCATTCTCCTGTCCTCTAAGATTCCGTGGCCTGTGGTGTCTGGAAAACTTGGAATTCCGTGACCACAGGAAGCCTGGGCCAGCCAGGACGCACTCCTATGCAGAGCCGTCAGCAGAGTGGGGGCCAGGGACCTGTAGGCTGCGGGCTCAGTGTCCTTATCATTCCCCGAGAGCCAGAGGCATGTGACGCTGGGGCTTCATCCTGTGGCCACGGGAAGGCTCCAGAACATTTTAGGCAAAGTGGCAGGCTCAGGGGTGTATTTATTTATTTATTTATTTAGAGATGGAGTCTTGCTCTGTCGCCCAGGCTGGAGTGCAGACTCCACTCACTGCAATCTCTACCTCCCGGGTTCAAGCGATTCTCCTGCCTCAGCCTCCTGAGTAGCTGGGATTACAGGTGCACACCACCATGCCCAGTTAATTTTTGTATTTCTAGTAGAGATGGGATTTCACTGTGTTGGCCAGTCTGGCAGTGGTCCATCTGCCTTGGCCCCCCAAAGTGCTGGGATTATGGGCATGAGCCCCCACGCCCAGCCCAGAGGTGCTTTTTGGGAAGGGCTGGGAGGGGCAGGTGAGTGCAGTGGGAAGTTTTTTGGGGAGCAGGAGGCCTGCCAGGGCACAGGCAACAGTGACAGAGCCAAGGGTAGTGAGGTGTTAAGGAAACCACTCCTAGGAGGTGGTCACAGGTGTGGAGGGCAGAGAGGCTGTCAGGCCACATACAGATTTCTGGCTTAGACACAAATGACTGGTAGGTGATGGCCTAGGCCAAGATGAGAGCAGAGAGGGATCAGGCTTCAGGGCAGTTCAGGGGCTCCTGTGAGGCACCCCAGTTGGCAGCCTGGGAGGCAGGGGGCAGCTGGAGGCAGCATGGAAGGCAGTGGTACCTGGGGACCCAGAGAGCACTCAGGGAGGTAGCTGAAGCCAGGAGGGGCCTGGAGGAGGAGGGTCAGGGAGACTTGTACCTGGAAGGGAGAAAGAGAGGCTGAGCATGTCCCACACATGCACATGGGCCAGGCATGGGTGATGCAGGATAGAATGGAGGCCTGGGAGGCACTGCGGGCATGGCCACCACTGCCCCCTGCCCCAGCTCCTCCCAGCAGCTTCAGAATTCCCAGGCAGCCCATGGGTCTGGAACCCTGCTTGGATAAGGGAAGGAAAAAATATATTCTTTGTATCCCTTTCCCACAAGCCACTACAATCCTATCTTTGTTCCCTGCTTGCAGCAAATGATGGGGAAATGGAAGGGCATTCGAATTCCTGTCGAGCCTTTAAGAGAAGCCCCCTAGAACCCCGGAGAAGGGCGGCAAGCTCTGAGTGATGGGGGCTGGCTGGCAGTGAAGGGCCCCATGGAGCACTGGCCTGGGGTGAGTATGCGTCCGTGGGGAGCTAACTGGAAACTGGGGCTTCCATGAGGGACACACAGCTGGCTTTTAGAATGGGCTTGAAACCAAAAGACACAGGCAAGATGCCCTCTGTGAAGAGAAGTTGGGAAATCATTGTCAGAGAAGGTCAAAGGCACTGGCAGCATCGTCCTGGGACGCGTCCTGGCTCTGCCGACCTTGACTTTGCCGAGCTCAAGGTCTCAAGGCCTTCCCGGAGCTGAGAGACTGTGGATTGGGGTAGGGCGGACCCTGGCCCAGGACATCTGCTTCTGTCCCTTCTGGCTTTGCCTCCACCTCCACGGCTCCTGATTGTCCGAGGGAGTAACAAGGTCATACACACACAGACACAAATACACACAGATGTGTACACATGTGCACATGAATAGCATGCACACACACCCATATGTGTATACAGACACATGCACATGTGCTCACATATACATGCAACACACACGGGTGCATTCATGCAGGCACACACAGGCATGCATGTACACAGATGTGTGCAAGCACATTCCATGGGGATACACATGCTACCACAGATGTCACGCAAATACACATGTGCACATACATGCCTGCTCACATGTATGTGTGCACACACATGCAGACACAAGCACACATCCTGTGCACACAGGTATGGCAGGCCCAAGGTGGCAGGCAGGCTTCACCAAGGACTTGGCCATGTGGAGTAGGCGGCTCCCCACCCTCCCACCCCCCGCCTTTCTCTGCTGAGCAAGGAGGTTGAGCCTTAGCCTGGGGGAAGTCCCAGCACACAGCCCGGCTGAAAGTCAGACAGATGTGCTCACTCTGGTTTCCAGGATTCCAAGGGTAGAACGCAAGGACCCCCAGCGACGTGGGAGGACACAACCCTGACAGACATGCAAGTCCTCTTTCTGTAAACCAGTAGAATCCACGCAAAAGTAGCCCCTCGCCAGCCATGTGGTTCAGGCCACCTTCCTGCCCTCCTGTCCCTCACTCCAGGGTGTGCCTGGCATGTTCTGAGTGTGTGTGCAGGCAGCGCTGAGCTCAAAAAGGATGGCCAGTTGTCCTGCCTACTGGCCACAGCAGTCAGTCCCTCAGCTACATGGGCCAGGGCTGCAGGAGGCTCCAGAGATGGCCACTACCCACAGCCCCAGCATTTGCAGTAGGTGTGTGGGAACAGCTGCAGGCCAGAGGCAGAAGCCAGGGAAATAGCACCGCTGGCCGGCTCACCCCGTCTGGGCCCCCTGAGCCGTGTCAGGTGGGTCTCCCCACCTGAGCCGTGGCTGGATGGAACAGGATGTCTCCCTGAGGGTGGCAGCCGCTCTGCCTTCCACCAGGAGCCTCCTGCGAGCCCCAGGGCTCTGGCCGCTTCCCCTCCAGGGCTGCGCGTTTGCCTTTTAGGAATCAGTTAGCAGCCCCTGGCCAGGTGTTGGGAACCCTGCCCCAGGTCCCTGGACAGCAAAGCCAACCTCTTGGAAGCCTCAGAAAATTTAACCCCCATCACACAGAGGGTTTCCTGTCTCTGCAGATACTTCACTGTCCCCTGCCCTGACTCCTCCTGCCCATTTCCTGGAAGCTCTTGTCCCAACGCCCACATGAACACAAACCTCCACCCGGTACTGACCAAGAGCCAGGCCCTACCTCACAGATGTCACCTTAGTGATCCTTTCAGCAAACTAATGAGGTAGGACTATCATTATACCCTCTTCACAGATGGAGAAACTGAGGCACAGGGCTGTAAAGTGACTTGCCCAAGGCCCCACTGACAGTCAATAGCAGAGCCAGGTACCCTCCCGGAGGGTACCCTAATCCTCAGGATCTGCAAACATGTCACCTTTCATGGCAAAAGGACTTTGCAAATATGCTGAAACATCTTAAGATGGCAAAATTCTCCCAGATCATCTCAGTGGGTCCAAGGTAAACACAAGGGTCCTCATGAGAGGAAGGAGGTCTTAGTACGAAAGGGGCCTGGGCCAGGTGCGGTGGCTCACACTTGTAACCCCAGCACTTTGGAAGGCCGAGGCGGTAGGATCACTTGAGCCCAGGAGTTCGAGACCACAAAGTACGTATCCTTGTTAAATCTGACATGTAGGATGTAAGACACCAAACAAACAAGCCAGAAAACCCGAGTGATCTGAACCTGCCGTCACCTTTTCCATCGCCTTTAATGTGAAACAGCTCCTCAGCCTGTGTGTGTGTGCGCGCGTGTGTGCGCGCGTGCGCGTGTTTCGTGACATTGACACGTCCAAAGAGTACATATCAGTTATTTTGTAGGCTCTCATGATGAGATCCAGGCTACCGTGCTTGGCAGGAAGACCACGAAAGGACATCAGGCTCTCGGGTATCATAGGAGGAGGTATCTGTTGATGTCTGTTTCCTTCCTGGCGATCACTTGATAAATAAGGAGTTGGCCAGATTTCCCTGCTGAAAAGTTACTGTGTTTCCTTTTGCCATTAGTAAGTATCTTGTTGGGTGATACTTTGAGACTTTGTAAATATCCTGCTACTCAAACTTTCACCCACTAATATTAGCATCCTTAGATGACTCTGCCCTGAATCAATTATTATAATGTTATTAAATGTAGTTCCTTCATTCCTGTAGTTACTGCTTCTAATCACCTCAGATGACATCCAGACTCCCAAGAAGCTTCTAGCCTAGCAAGGGAGATGACTTACTCAACAAATAAAATAAAGTGAAGTCAGCAGGAGGCACCGGGGCTGAAGGAGTACGGAAGAGGAACACGACCCAAGGAAGAGTGATCAGGGAGGCCTTCCTGGAGGAGGTGGTGCCTGAAGTAAATCCTCAAAGAAAAAAGTGAAGGGAGGGGATGCCCTACAGAAGGAAAAGCACGTGCAAAGCAATGGGATGGAAGTAGATGACTGGAGAGAGAGGAGAAGATGTGACCACGGCGGACTCCAGGTGTTGGGCCCAGGGACTCTGCCCAGGCCCATGGAGCTGTCAGCAGTGCAGGTGTTGACCAGTGGGTGGGCTGTGCAGGTGGACAAATGAGAAATGAAAGGGCAGGGTGGGCAGAGCAGGGCCAAAGCCAGGGCAACAGCTTGTTGACATGGGCCCCATTGACCTTTGTAACCTCTGACCCTCACAGTGACCCTCCAAAGGTAACCTTCTTCCCACGGAAAACAGAGGCACAGAGAGGTGAGACAATGTGTGCAGGGCCCCCAGCAGAGCCAGGACTCCAGCTCAGGCTCTCAGAGCAAGGGGTGATGGGGAGGCTGGGCACGGTGGCTCACACCAGTAATGCTGGCTGATCACTTGAGGTCAGGAGTTCAAGACCAGCCTGGCCAACATGGTGAAACCCCGTCTCTACTAAAATTACAAAAAAATTAGCCGGGTGTGGTGTTGGGTGCCTGTAATCCCAGCTACTTGGGAGGCTGAGGCAGAAGAATCACTTGAATCCGGCAGGCAAAGGTTCTGGGAGACAGAGCAAGACTGCCTCAAAAAACAAACAAACAAACAAAAAAAAAATGTGGGGAAGGGAAGAGAGTGTTTTTCTCAGCTGCCCACATCTTTCTTATGGGCCTGAGCCTGGCTCTGAATACCCAGAGAAGATTCAGTGGGATCCTGTCCCCAAGAAACCCCCCAAAAAGTTCCAACTGGGCCTCAGTTCCCAACAGGAGGTCCCTCCGTAGATGAATTCTTGGGCTCCCTCCCGAAGTGGGCAGAAAGGACTGGGTGAGGGGCCCGGGCCTGGTTTTCACTTCCCTAAGCCCAAGGGTCCTCTTCCTGGCGTAAGGCCTTGAGGACAGATGGGGAGCCAGTGTTCATCCTGCTGTTTTGTTATTTTGCCAAAGCATGACCCGTATGTCAGTTTGCCCCATCGGGTAACTCTCTTCGCCTTAGCAGGGCCCATCATTCCTGCTGCCTTCCAGCAAGATGCCAGAGCATATTTTTAGACCAACGAAGTTGGTGGGACAGTGGGTGGGACCTAGAGAGTGACTGACAGTGGGACAGCCCTGAGGGCGGGAAGGCCAAGCAAATTTCCCTCCCCGGATGGGGCTGGGAGGGGACGTGGAATGGTCTGTCAGCTATGAGTTTGTGGAAGTCAGAGTCAGTGACTTTCAGCTGACCTACCTCAGCCTGGAAGATTCCAGTAGAGAGGGGGAGGGCCACGGGCTCGAAGATCCAGGCCTGGGTGCTGGGTCTGAGAGCATTTCCAAAGCCCTGAGCCTGAGGCTCAAGGTAATTCACCATGAGGGCTCAGCTGGGGAGGACAGTGTGTGCTTCCCCCACCTCCCAGCCCCCCGACTCAACCCCAATACCCCCACCCACCTTGACTCAGGAAAAAGGCCTCCCTCATGAGCACTGGTGGCTCCCTTTGGGGGCATGTCATCAGCACACCCTGGGGCACAACACAGAATCCAAGGCTGGCAGGGGACATTTGAGATCAGCCAGTCCAGCCTCTCATTTTACAGCTGGGAATGGGCACAGGACGGCCATGGCTGCCCAAGGTCACAGAGCCCAGGAGGGAGCAGCAGGCACAATGGAAAAAGCAAGGTCATGTGAGCCAGGTCCTGGCACCAGGTCCAGGCCTGCTGCTCCCAGGCATGTGGCTCAGGGCAATGGCTCAGCCTCTCTGCCTCAGGTCCACAGCTGGGAGCAGGCAGAGGAACAGCTGTTTGCGGGGCTGCCCGGGGAGGAGCGAGGCTGGATGCCCTGTGCACACAGCAGGCGCTTCCTCAGCCACTCTGCAGGCAGCCAAGCCAGAGGGCCCTCTGGGCTCCTGCGCCTCTGCCCAGGAAGAGGAGCAGGGACCCACTTCCCTTTGGGCCAACAGTGCCTTTAAGCAACAGGCTTGAAAATCCCTGTTTAGTGACCACTTCCTATTGCTTGGCAAGACGAGGACAAAGACGGGTCCAGTTCTCCAGCTGTTGAACATCTGTCTCATCTAGAAGATGAGACAGCATGTGGAAAATAAATGTCTGCGCCTGTATTAACTGTCCCAGCTTCTGACGGCAGTAATGGCAGAGCCCTTGGATCACGAGGTCAAGAGAACAAAACCATCCTGGACAACATGGTGAAACCCCGTCTCTACTAAAAATACAAAAAATTAGCTGGGCGTGGTGGCGCGTGCCTGTAATCCCAGCTACTCGGGAGGCTGAGGCAGGAGAATTGCCTGAACCCAGGAGGCGGAGGTTGCGGTGAGCCGAGATCGTGCCATTGCACTCCAGCCTGGGTGACAAGAGCGAAACTCCGTCTCAAAAATAAAAATAAAAATAAAAATAAAAAAATAATTTAACAAAATCACATTAAAAGCATCAAATGGCTGCCAAGCTAGTGGGAAACCTCCTGGCCAAGCTCCAGGGAAAGAAAGAACCTAGGGAGGAACGCTGGGGCCGCTGTTGCCTGCGAGCATTTGCCGACCTGGCAAGCTGGGCTTCCACCTTGGAGGGAGGCGGGAGTAGACAGATGTCAAGGTATGAGAAGCCTGATTAGGGATTCACCCCCGTATCAAGCTGGGAGCCTGAAAGGCCCCGCCTTGGATGAAGACTGAAGCAGAGATAACCCTGACCCCTGCCCCGAAACTTCCCTTTCCGATTTAGAAGGCATTCGTTAGCATTCAAAGCAGTGGGAGGAAAAAAGGGAAGGACGCACAGACTCAAGCACAAAGAGCACGGAGCTCATGGGGACTTGGAACACTGATTCATTGGAACCCCTGGGCATCTGGTTTCAGGGGGTCTGGGCTGTCCATGTAAAAGCAAACACGAATCCTTGTGAGAAGGAACCTCTGTCCTGGACCTCACAGAAACCCCACAGACACCCTTCCGAGAGCCCCAGAAGCACACAAAGGTATCTAAGTCTGAAAGGGAAGAAGGAAGACCCAGCAGACAAAATAGCAGACACCCACACAGTCTGCCCATATTGTTACAGAATTATCGAACGAGACCCTAGGGGGCATTTCACACGTAATGGAAGAGACGGTCCATGTCTGGTGGCCAAGCGTAGCCCAGAGCTCATCACTCCTCCGGGAAATCCACGGAGGGGTAGCAAGTTCTGGAGTTCAAGCCACTGGGGAGGCAACAGGAGTGTAAGGGGCCACAGTTCAGGCGCTGATGGGCAGAGGGAGGGAGGGGTGCTCCAAGGAGTCCATTGGGAGACACAGGCAGGGGCTTCCCCTCACACGGATGCCCCGTAAAGGTGTGTTCAGCCTCGACGTAGGAATAACGGGGAATCTGATTTGCTATTCATTAAACATCTGCAGGAGCAGATGAACTCACAATGCACCTTCACGGCTGAGGCAGAGTCTGCCTTCTAAAAGGCGTGGGCATTTTCCTAGGGTCCTTTTTCTATCTTCGGTTTTGTTTGCCGTTTCCTGAATCTAACACTGTCCGAGGGGGCTGCTGAAGAGTTCAGAATTTAATAATTACCCAAGTTCACAGTTAAACAGTGCCCGGTAGCAGCACACTCACCACATTTGATCGCTTTTGCTTTGCCTTGCCTGCATGTGCTTGTCACAGAAATGCTTTAAAAAGTGGACTTGGGGCCACACACAGTGGCTCACGCCTATAATCCCCGTGCTTTGGATGTCAAGGTGAGAGGATCACTGGAGGCTAGAAGTTCAAGACCACCCTGGGCAACATACCAGGGTCCCTTCTGCAGTCTCTCTACAAATAAAAATAATACTAATTTTAATTAGGCAGGCATGGTGGTGCACACCTGTAGTCCCAGCTACTCAGGAGGCAGAGGCAGGAGGGTTACATGAGCCCAGCAGTTTGAAGCTGCAGTGAGCTATGACTGTTCCATTGTACTCCAGCCTGGGTGACAGAGCAAGATCCAATCTCCCCCCACCAAAAAAAAAAAAAAAAGGAAAGGAAGAAGACAGGCTTGTGCCACACAAGTGGTGCTTTTGAATTTCCACTCAAACTATTATCTCTGAATTAGGGCAACACCACTCCCCACATTGGTATCTTTGCAGCAGTGCCATTGTTCCTTACAGAACAGTGTCTCAGGATGCCGCTCCTGCTCCTCCTGCTGGCTCTGAGCACGTGAGGACACGGGCTGGGAAGGTCCCCTGTGTCTGAGGCCACCGGTGCTCAAGCGTCTTTTTTGGCCGCCCACTGTCTGTAGGACAATCCCAGCTCCTCAGCCTGTGTCTCTGGCCTTCCAGGTGCCGGCTGCATCCGTTTCTCAGCCACAGCCCTGGCCTGCCTGGGCTCAGGGCTGACTCTCCAAGGGCAGGCAGCATGAAGCTAGAGCCTTTTGGCAGCAGGAAGGATTCTGCCAACTAGGAGCTGAGGCCACACATCCGGGGAAGGCGGGCTTCCTCTGCCAGAGCCTCTCCCAGTGTGGTGAGGGAGGCAGGCACGCAAAGAAGGAGTTAGAAGAATAAGGGTTAGTGGGAAACTGAGGTCTGCCCCAGGCATGAGGGCACAGTGAGGGCAGACTCCTAGCCCAGCAGGGAGGGAGGCACCGAGAGCACACAGCTCTGAGTGAGCAGCAGCTAGTCCAGGCTGGGCAGACAGCCAGTCCCGCCTGCAGCGCCCTCCAAGGTCCCAGGAAGCTGGGGAATGGGCAGAGCTGAGAAAACGTCTTGCCAACTCCACAGGCACCCAGAGCTCACCATGTTCTCTGAGAAAAAGTCAGCACTGGGGACACTGGGCAAAGAAGCAGGGGGCCTGCCTGGAAAAGCCAGCTCAGTCCTTGGCACCCACTGAGCACCCACCAGCTACTTATTTGGTTTTGTTTTAAAAACTCAACTCAGCATGAACACTCGCCAAGATGCTTTGACCTAATTTAATGCCTCCACCTGGAGAGGGGGAGCAATGAATTGACAGTCCCCAGCCTGCTTCCTCGCCAGCCATCCAAGAACCCTGCCTGCCCCATGCCACCGTCACAGAGAAACACTGATTGCCTTCACACATCTGGCTGCAGCCAGCTCTCTCCTCTGCACACCTTGAGGCTCCCAGGCAGAAGGGAGGTTCCTCCCCAGGTCAGGGGCCCCCTGGGAGGTGTCCAATGGCGTTCGAGCCAAGGCCCGTGTGGGCGCTGCTCCTGCAGATTCTCAAGGTTGTAGCCCACACCCTGCTCCTTGGCTTTGTCAAAGATCAAAATCAGGCCCTCACATAGAACTTTATATTGTAACGTTGCAAGTCTCAACACAAACCGATGTGTTGACTTGAAAATAAATATCACTAATAAAATGGAGAAAAGGCCTGGCATGGAAAGATTGGGAAATGTCCAGAGTCCTTTGTGCCGCTTCTTTCAGTCAATAAAGCGCATCTGAGGGGCGAGGGGCAGCCCCTGGACCTTGGGCTGTTACAGACGGGTGCCATTTGCAACGGCTCTGGGGACAGACCTGTGGTTTGTCAATACCTTGGTTTTGCCAATTCAAAGCTAACCAATCTCTACCACAATTACCAGCACTTAATCTAAGCAGTTCTCAGCAAGGAAAGGTATTTTCAACTACAATAAAGGAATAGAAGGTATAGTCTTGGAAAGGAAAAGGCTATTTCTCTTTTTCCTCTTTGAGACCGGGTCTCTCAGTGTTGCCCAGGCCTGAGTGCAGTGCAGCCATCACGACCTCCCAGGCCCAAGCACTCTTCCCGCCGCAGCCTCCTGGGGAGCTGGGGCCACAGGCACACGCTACCGTGCTTGGTTCATTTTTTTTTTTTTTTTTTTTTTTTTTTTTAGAGAAAGGGTCGCATTATGTTGCCCAGGATGGTCTCAAACTCCTGGCTTCAAGCAATCCTCCCGCCTCTGCCTCCCAAAGTGCTGGGATTACAGGTGTGAGCCACTGTGCCTGGCCTGAAAAACAGGCTCTTTCTTTCTCTTTCTTTCTTTCTTTCTTTCTTTCTTTCTTTCTTTCTTTCTTTCTTTCTTTTCTTTTCTTTTCTTTCTTTTTTTTTTTTTTTGAGACAGAGTTTTGCTTTTGTCACCCAGGCTGGAGTGTATTGGTGTGATGTCCACTCACTGTACCCTCTGCCTCGTGTGGCAATTCTCCTGCCTCGGCCTCTCAAGTAGCTGGGACTACAGGCATGTGCCACTATGCCTGGCGAATTTTTGTATTTTTAGTAGAGACGGGGTTTCGCCATGTTGAGGTTCTAGAGGGACCTTCACAATGTCAGGGGTTTTTGTTTTTGTTTTTCACTTTGCTGCAGACCCAAAAAAATTGTCAAACATGATCTGTCCCTTCCAGGAGATGAGGAACCATGGCCCAGTCCCACATTTTAGTGAAATCCAAGGCAGAGCAATGCAATAGGGCAGCCTCCCTCCACTCAGGGGCACAGGACTCCTGGTTGTCAGGACTCTGGTGAAAAGCAGATAACGGGGTGGGACTGGGGTTCACAGGCAGGAGGCTCGTGGGCACTGGGGCTGGTGTCTGCAAGGCATGAGGGGTGCCTGTCACCTGTCCTGAGTGGACAGACAGGACCAGGCAGTGGGCCCCGTAAAGATGGTGCTGGATGTGACAAGAGCCACTCGGAGCACAGGAGCTGGTGGCCACAGAAAGTAGAGGGCAGCTTTGGCAGGGGGATGGTTGCCAAGCAGGCTTCCTGGAGGAGGCAAGCATTGGCAGAACCCTCAAGCTGGTGGTTACCATGTCCCAAATACGACCCACTCACCAGGCCCCGCCCTGTACCATCCCCGCACTTCCTCCTCAAACTCACACCAGGACCCACTGAGGCAGGCCTCCCTGCCCCGCTGTAGGGATGAGGGGGCTGGGATAGGCATTGCTGACTGGGGGTTGTAGTGTGAGGGAAAGGTACAGGAGGATTTGAATCCAGTTCTATTGAACTCCAGACCCCAGGCACTGCTCACTCATTCCATGAGGGAAGTGGGGGACGGCACCCAGGTGCTGCGCACTAAGCTTGCCTGCCGCATGCGTTTCCAGGCCTCATGTCTGCATCTCCAGCCTTCCCTGCCTGCAGCAGCGCCGCTCACGACCAGGCCACGGGGTCAGATCACTGCAGAATCCAACTCCACGCAGAGCACATCGTCCTTTATGGACCAAATCTATCTGGCCGGGTGCCTCACACCTGTAATCTCAGCACTTTAGGAGGCCAAAGTGGGCAGATCACCTGAGGTCAGGAGTTCAAGACCAGCCTGGTCAACACAGTGAAACCCCATCTCTATGAAAAATACAAAAAATTAGCCAGTTGTGGTGGTAGGCACCTGTAATCCTAGCTAGTCAGGAGGCTGAGGCAGGAGAATCGCTTGAACCCGGGAGGTGGAGGTCACAATGAGCCAAGATTTCCCCATTGCACTCCAGCAAGTGCAGAGCAAGACTCCATCTCAAAAACAAAAAAGAGAGAGAGAGAGAGATAGAAAGAAAGAAGAAAGAAGGAAAGAAAGAAAAGAAAAGGAAAAGAAAATTTGTCTATCCATATGTCACACTTTGCAGTGAGACTCTCACAGCACCTAGAACGACAGTCAGGGGTCTCACAGTTTCCTGTCCATGCCCTGGAGCTGGATCCTGTGTGATGAGGGGGCACCTGTCCCTTTGGAGGGGCGAAGAGGGGAGGCAGTGCAGCTGCAGGTGGGCTGCCCTGGCCTTCTCAAGATCGACAGAGAGACATCTGAGCCATGTCGAATGGGGCCTGCTGCAAAGCTGGAGACCGCTTAATTATCAAAGGGTAGAGGGTCATGGCAGCAGCAGTTCCTGGGCCTGCAGAAGCTTCCAGAACCTGCGAAGTTAGAATACATGCACAGCTTAAGCCCCTCCCCACTCCAGCGGTGACCACTGGTTAACGTGTAGCATGCAGCACGCAGCACTCGGTGCTAAGCTGATGGAGTCACGCTCCTGCTGACAATCCTCCATTGCAGGTGTCCTGCAGCCCTTATGACCACAGCCTAACTCCCCACCGGCCGTAAGACCTGCCTGGCCAGGGCCCTACCCAGCTCTGCCCTTCTTGTGCCATCTCCACACTGTTTCCCATTGAACATGGCCCCTCTCTCCTGCCACAGGCTTCTGCACATGCTGCTGCCACCCGCCTGGAGCTGTCAGGCCAGGACCAGCTACCAGGGAAATCCTGTCATTGACCCTAGACTCCTGAGACTTCCGGAGTCTGCCATGTCAGTCAGCAGACAGCTTCTGCCCCAGGCAGCTGGATCCCAGGAGTACCCAAGACCAGGTGCTGATGGACTGGGACTCGGGAGAGTTCTCACTCCCTGCTGGGGACCTTGGCCACGTGCTGCCTTTCCTGGCCCTTCATTCCTCATCTGTAAGATGGCGTAGGCACAGCCACCTTATGAGACTCTTGTGGGTTCTGTGCCCTAGTGTGACACTCCTTCATTACCTTGGACCCATAGGGGTTTGCTGTCAGTACCAGGAGGGCAACCAAGGACATACCCAGGTTGGCTCTCACCAACGAGGTCCAGCCTCGGGTCACCAAGCAGCTCCCTGCTCGCTGACAATGAGCCCTCCCTTTCTCGGCCCACAGCCTCTGCCCTGGTGGACTTCCACCACCTGACCTGCAGGCGTGCTTCCAGGAGCTCAGAGGCCACTGCCCTGGTGGATGCCATCCTGGAAGCACACATCCCTTTGACAGAGGGATTTGCACACCAGCAGAGGGCAAGTCAGCAGCAACCTTTGCAGGCCCTGGATCGCAAACAGACTGCAGCCTAGACCCCAGGCCCATGGGGGAAGCTTCACCCTGGCAGGATCAGGGAAAGCACTTGGGTCCCTAAACACAGATGACTGTCATCACCTGCTCCTAGCACTCAGGGTCTAAGTGCTGCCTGCTACTGAGTGGCCAAGCCCTACCACTCCAGGTTGCCTTCTCCAGCAACCCCTTCCCCTCTGAATTCCCAGCTTCCCAATCGTTTTCCTGAGACCGTGGGAGAGGCTGGGCTTCTCTGGCTGACTGGCAGGTCAGCACTTGCAGGAGTGAGAGGCTTAGCAGGGCAGCCATGGGCTTTACAGACCTGCCTTCTGTCCTGTGCCCTGCCACTGGCCTGGGGGACCCAGTGCAGATGGGGCCACTCTGTGCCTCAGGTTCCTTCTCGTAATGTGGGCACAATAAGAATTACCCTCAGAACGTCTTCAAGACCAGAAAATGTCAAAAGGGACCTGAGACAGCATTGTCACCACATAAATGGAAGCTATGAACTGAGATCCCTGTGCACCAGACAGGTGCTCCCTGTAGTCACTAGGCTCCAGAGAGGAAACTCAGGGCATGCTCAGAGACATTTTCAAGAGCACTGATTTGTCCTCCAAGTATAGATTTCTACTCAGTCCCTGCACCAGTGGCGTTTCTGTTCTGTCGTGTGGCCCTCATTTCAACAGCACTGAAGAAGGTAAAGAGAGGCTTCCTGAGCTGGGGATGGGGGTGGGGTGTGCCCTTTGTGACAGTTGCTCCCATGCTGGGTGTGTGACAAGGTCTTCGTGGCCAACAGAAAATTGTTTCACCTCTCTCATGTGAGCCTGGTTTCCCAAAAGAAACCTACCAGCCCCGGGAGGCATTAGATAGGGGCTGTTTCTGGCCAGGATGCTCCCAAGAGTCCTGAACTCGCTTCTACCCCAGGACGTCTGCGGGAGACTGGCTGAGAGCATTTGATTGAAAATGCTTATTTCTGGGACACATGGATGAAAACTAAGTTTTTTCTTCCTAAAACCTTGGGAGCCCCAAGAACCCAGGAATGTCGTCTTTTCTGTGTCCGCTGAGTGTTCATGGCCACTCTTCAGAGCCCCACTCAGCCTTTGTCCTTGTTCATGACAAGATACACCAGGTCTTTCAACACCTGGTTGACCTGGATGTTGCATCTGGGAAAAGAAGCCAACACAGTTGTGTGGACCCTGGTTCTTGAGAGCCTGGGATGTGGTTATGCCACATAATGTCCTTGAGGCCAGAGGTCCTCATGAGGATGTAGCCCCTGAGCTCTGCATGGGCAGCCGAGGGTCAGCTTCCCTCACCAAGCACAACAGGGTGACAAGCTTTGATGTGGCTGCTGGCACATCCCACGAGATATCCAGGATATTAACTGTATGGATCACACTGTAAACTCTGAAACACAACATGAATCTGTGCTATTGGTGGCTAGCATGTGCAAGAAAAGCTGAGCCTGCCATGTGCCAGCGGGAAGGATACGTGGGAGGGTCTGGAGGGTGGGGCAAAGTTCACCATAGTTGCCTGGCTAATCAACAAGGGTGAGTTTAAGGGAAGTCTGTGCAAGGGCCAGTTCCTGCCTGGTCTGCAGTTCCCCAGCCTAATGAGATTTGCGTTTCCTTTCCGGAGTGGGTCCTCCTGGGACCACAAATAGCACAGTGGCAGGCGCAGCTGGCAGTGGGGCTGGCATAGCACACATTTCGTTCCCGAGGAGGGGCGCCCTGATGTGCCGGCACCCAGGGGCTTTGTGCATTCCGCGCAGAGAGCTCGGGCGTCACAGCGCGAACAAAGCGGCTTTGCAGGGCGCTCTCCTACTCCTCGCCATTGGCCGCCGGGCCGCGACCTCTCCCTGCGCTGGCAGAGTCCCAGCGCCTTGCGTGGGCACAAAGTCAGCCCCTCATCACCCCCCCGGGCACGGAGTAGGGGGCGCGCATGGCTCTCGGGCCACTGGAGATGGGTGGGAATGTGGGATCGGAGCTAGCGGCTCCTCCCCGAGCCCGTCCGCGTTGCCCTTCACCCTCCTCGTTCCCCCGCCCGCCACACCACCCTGGCACCTCCTGCCACCTGTTTCCTCGTCCTCCCAGCTCGCCTTCCCCTTCCCCTTATTTTGCATCCTAGGGTTCCAGGGACAAGGTCCTTCCCGGCCTGCCTACCACCCCACGCACTTTGGAGGCTCAAGGGCACCCGGTCCCGGATCTAGACCCGCTCATTGCACCGAACGGCGGAGCCCAGCTCCCGGAGGAGGCAGGAGGGACTCGCCAGCGTGGCACGGGCGCTCAGCGGGAACCTCCACCCTCCCTGCGGCCGCGCGTCCCCTCCTCGAATTCAGCCCCATCGGGTGCGCGGGGCTGCAGGGGCGCCCACGCTCAGCGGCGTCCCGGCGGTGACCTTGGAGGGCTCCTCCACCTATTCGGCCTCAGTTTCCCCTGGTTGCAGCGGACGCGAGGCACTAGGTGGGAGCAGCGGAGAGTTCCCGGGGCCCCGCCCCCTCGAGCAGCCAATCGGGCGCCGCCGTCCGGGGGGTGTGTCCCGGGGCCGGAGCCCGGGCGCCCCGAGGGCGCGCGGGGCGGGCGGGGCTTCCGGGTCGGGCCCGGGGACAGGAGCCCGCGCGGACCGGGGCGGGCCGAGGGGCGGTGCGTGTGGCGGGGGCGCGGCTGGCACGGACGCGCGGAGGCGGCGCCGGGCATGGGCCGTGGACGCGGCGGCCCCGCGGCAGGGGCAGCGGGCGGCGGGGGCGGAGGCGGCCGCTAGCGCCCTGCCCGGCGCCGCCTCCTTCGGCGCTCGTCCCACGGACTGGCAGGCGGCGGACCGCGATCCAGGTGCCCGCGGGCGGAAGGGCGCGCGCGGGGGTCCGCCGGCAGGGCTTCCCCAGTCCCGGGACCCAGACGGCGGCGGACGGGGGAGGGGCAGGGGCTGGGCGGCGCATGCGCGGGGCCCGGGGTCTCGAGGTCTCGGGGGCCCGGGGATCCAGGGTCAGGGTGCGCGGCCGGAGACGTGAGGGCGAGGGGCGAGGACACACGCCGAGGACTCGTGCAAGGGGTCCCGGGGCCCTGCTCGTCCTCCCTCCTACCGCCGGGGCCCTGCCTGGAACCGTAGACTCCACGGCTCTCCATGGGGCTTGGCGCTGCGCGGAGGTCGGGTCTGGCGACCGCAGCGACTCTAAGTCTTCGGCTTGTCCCTTGGGAGGGAGGCTCTCGGGCGGGACATCGGGGCTTGCCCATCCCTCCGCGCCGTGGCTTCCCAAGACCCCCAGGGATCCCTGAGGCAGGGAAACCCGGGCCCGGACTGACCGACCCTGGGTGGGTGCGCCCGGCGGCTGCCGCCGGACCAAGACGCGCGTGTTAGCTCCTCCGGCTGTGACCGCCTTAGAGGAACGCTTCCCGCTTGGTGCCCCAACGCGGCGGGGTGACCCCCGGCAGCCCGAACGGGCTGCTCTCGGCCGGGTGGCTTCTCTGCGGAAGCCGCGCCATGTCGCTCCCGGTGGGGGCCGCTGCGGGTCTGGCGCGGGCATTCCCAGGTCTTTCCGGAGTCCTGGGCTGCGCGGCCCGCGTGGTGCGAGTGAAGCCGGAGGGGCGCTGGGTGGTGCCGGTGGGAGTCAGGAAGGTCCGCTCTGCCCCGTCTCCCACCCCAACTACCAGGGCACACCTGCGTGCCTGCGCGTTTCTGAAGCCTGCTTTAAAAGTTAAACGAGAGGAAGTGTGCTCCCAGTGCCAGGATTCTTTCCAAGAAAAACCCACAGTTGTCTAACCGGCGGGCTTCATGCGACCCTCCGGGACTGCGTGCCCACCTCAGCCCCAGCTGCCCCACCGACTCCCCCCCCCCCCCCCCCCGCCCAGGAAACCAGGGAGGCCTCTCCTCTCCCAGCCCGCTTGGGATAAGGGTGCCCTGGAGAACCGGGTCAGGGCAAGGGCACGGGTTTTCCTGAGAAGGACCGTGAGACACCTGTGTGGTTGTGGGGCAGGGGCAGGGTGACTTTCCTTTTCCAAGGTGGTGGAGAGTTGGGGGCATCCAGAGAACATAGCGTAATCACTTCCTCCTCCATCTTCTTCCTCCAGGCTGAAGCTCCGGGCCCAGCCTGCTCTGTGGACACACAGTTTGCGGCAAGACAAGCTCAGAACTGAAGTTGTCACCACAGGTAAATAGAAAGCTTGATTTACTGTTTCCAGATGGAAGTATTTAAGTGTGCTGTGTTTATTTCTGTTGTGCCGCAGACCAGCAATGTGGAGGTTAATTATTATTACTTCGGGATGCAACCTTAGATACGTTTTCAGACTGAAAGTAGCATACATGGGCATGGATTCCCTTTTTTTTTTTTTTTTTTTTTCCCGAGATGGAGTCTCCCTCTGTCGCCCAGGCTGGACTGCAGTGGCACAATCTTGGCTCACTGTAACCTCTGCCACCCGGATTCAAGTGATTCTCCTGCCTCAGCCTCCTGAGTAGCTGGGATTACAGGTGCCTGCCAACCTACCTGGCTAATTTTTGTAGTTTTAGTAGAGATGTGGTTTCACCATGTTGGCCAGGCTGATCTTGAATTCCTAACCTGGTGATGTACCTGCCTGGGCCTTCCAAAGTGCTGGGATTACAGGCATGAGCCACCCCGCCCGGCCTAAGATTCACTTTTAAGTTCTGAGGTACGGTGTCAGTTTTGCCAGGAACTTCATTGCTTCATGGCAGCCATGTTTTAAATTCATGTTATCAATTTAAAACTTGATAACATTAACTTTGAGAAATGTGAGTGCTTAGCAGACACTTGGGACATCCACACCAACTGGAACAGAGCTGTTTTCATTGTGATTTGATTATTAAGCAGGTGGCTTGTTGGGCAAGGCCCATGACAGAACATGCCAGGGATGGGCTGAAGATACAGGCCAGACGATAGGATGTGTGTGGTCACCATCCGTGAGAGGCCAGGGACAGAGGGGCTGAAGGTGACCTGTGCAACTCTGAAGCAAAGGTAAATTCACTGGCAAGCAAGGCACGGTCTCTCACTCCTGTAATCCCAGCACTTTGGGAGGCTGAGGTGGGAAGACCACTTGAGGCCGGGAGTTTGAGACCAGCCTGGCCAACATGGTGAAACCCCATCTCTACAAAAAAAATATAAAAATTAGCCAGATGTGGTGCCAGACACCTGTAATCCCTGCTTGAGCCTGGGAGGTGAAGCCGAGATTCTGACACTGCACTCCAGCCTGCATGACAGGGCAAGACTCCGTCTCACAAAAATAAAATAAAATAAATTAATTAATTAATTGACAGTAGAAAAAATGTTTTCTTTTACCTCTTTCTTTCTTTTTTTTTTTTTTTTGAGATGGAGTTTCACTCTTGTCAGCCAGGTTGGAGTGCAGTGGCGTGATCTTGGCTCACCGCAACCTCTGCCCTTCTGCTGCCTCAGCCTCTTGAGTAGCTGGGATTACAGGCATCCACCACCACACCCAACTAATTTTTGTATTTTTAGACGCGGGGTTTTGCCATATCGGCTAGGCTGGTCTCTAACTCTTGACTTCAGGTGAATCACCCACCTCAGCCTCCCAAAGTGCTGAGATAGGCTGGGCGCAGTGGCTCACACCTGTAATTCCAGCACTTTGGGAGGCTGGGGAGGCCAGATCATGAGGTCAAGAGATTGAGACAATCCTGGCCAATACGGTGAAACCCTGTCTCTACTAAAAATATGAAAATTAGCTGAGCGTGGTGGCGTGCACCTGTAGTTGCAGTTACTCAGGAGGCTGAGCCAGGGGAATCACTTGAACCTGGGAGGCGGAGGTTGCAATGAGCCAAGACTGGGCCACTGCACTCCAGCCTGGCAACAGAGCAAGACTCTGTCTCAAAAAAAAAAAAAGTGTTGGGAGTAAGCCCCGGCTCCAGGCCCATTTCTGGCATCTTAGACGTAAAATGAGAGACATGCCATAGGTATCAAACACTGTGGTTTTCCCTAGCTCCTGTTTGTCCAACTTATGAACAGAGTTTTTTTTTTTGTTTGAGATGGAGTTTGAGCTCTTGTTACCCAGGCTGGAGTGCAATGGCGTGATCTCGGCTCACCGCAACCTCCGCCTCCTGGGTTCAGGCAATTCTCCTGCCTCAGCCTCCTTAGTAGCTGGGATTACAGGCACGCGCCACCATGCCCAGCTAATTTTTGTATTTTTAGTAGAGACGGGGTTTCACCATGTTGACCAGGATGGTCTCGATCTCTTGACCTTGTGATCCACCCACCTCAGCCTCCCAAAGTGCTGGGATTACAGGCGTGAGCCACCGCGCCTGGCTCATGAACAGAGTTTTAAAAGTTATGTGTGTGAGAGAGAGAATGAGAGAGAGAAGAGAAAACATATGTCTTCTTTGTAAACTATTTTGTGACTTGCTTTATTAACTATTTAGGTTATGAAAAATCTTTCTATGTGAAAAATATTTATGACTCATTTGAAATGTCTATATCATATGTTTAGATGCAATCATATGTAGCCAATCTCTTCATATATGTATATATTTATTTAACGCAGTCATTCTATAAATATTTACTGAGTAGCTGCTGTGAGCTACTGTCCCCAGTGCTGAACAAGACAAGCTGGATCCAGGAAACTGATTTTCATACTAGCATATAAAAAAAGAAACTTAAAGACAGTCCTCATCGTGGTAAAGGATGAAGAATCTGTTTTTCCCAGAACATCTTACTCTTTAGAAATTGGTGACCAGTGTTCTTTTTCTTTCGTGCTATTTTGGAGTCTGTGTTTTTGTGATAACTATTTAAGAAGGCTGGGCACAGTGTGGCTCATGCCTGTGATTCCAGCGCTTTGCGAGGCTGAAGGGGATGGATTGCTTCAGCCCAAGACTTCAAGACCAGCCTGGGCAACCTGGTGAAACCCCATCACTACCAAAAATACAAAAAATTAGCCAGATATAGTAGCATATGCCTGTGGTCCCAGCTACTTGGGAGGCTGAGGTAGGAGGATTCCTTGAGCCTGGGAAGTGGAGGTTACAGTGGTTGAGATGGCGCCACTGTACTCTGGCCTGGGCAACACAGTGAGAAGAAAAAACTAAATAAATGTTTATGTAGTCATCTTGAAGCAGTCTTAAATTGTATTTATTTATTTACTTTTGAGACAGGGTCTTGCTGTGTCACCTAGGCTGGAGTGCAGGGGCATGATCGTGGCTTTCTGCGGCCTTGACCTGCTGGGCTCAGGTGATCAGCCCACCTCAGCCTCCCAAGCAGCTGGGACCACAGGCACATGCCACCATGCCTGGCTAATTTTTGTACTTTTTTCAGAGATTGGGTCTTGCTGTGTTGTTCAGGCTTGTCTCAAACTCCTGGGCCCAAGGTATCCTCCCACCTTGGCCTCTCATAGTGCCGGGACTATAGGCCTGGACCACTACACCTGGCCTAAGTGGTCTTCAAAAAAAAAATACACACACATTAATTAAAGTATTTATTTCCTTATTATAAATATATTTGAAACATGCCAATTTTTCTTCTCTTTTTTTGCTCTCTCAGTTTCTGTGTATGAATGTGTGTGTGTGTATGTATATATATATATATATCTTTCTTATTTTTGAGACAGAGTCTCTCTCTGTCATCCAGGTTGGGTTGCAATGATGCAATCTCAGCTCACTGCAACCTCTGCCTCCCAGGTTTAAGCAATTCTCCTGCCTCAGCCTCCTGCGTAGCTAGGATTGCAGGCACGTGCCACCATGCCCAGCTAATTTTTATATTTTTAGTAGAAATGGTATTTCACCATGTTGGTCAGGCTGGTTTCGAACTCCTGACCTCGTGATCTGCCCTCCTCGGCCTCCCAAAGTGCTGGGATTACAGGCATGAGCCACCGTGCCCAGCCAGATATAGTTTTAATGGCAAATAGGATGAGTGTCTTAACTTCCAAGTCGCCAGTGTTTTTGTTGAATGTTTGCACTAATTTTGTCACACTGCAGCTAGAGGCTGTGGCCTGTCTAATTTCTGCTTTTTTGGAACTTGAGGGTCTTTGTTTTTATTTGTTTTTGGTAGCTTGGCATAGAGTACATTTTTCTTTTTCTTTTCTTTTCTTTTCTTTTTTTTTGAGACAGAGTTTCACTCTTATTGCCCAGGCTAGAGTGCAGTGGCACTAACTCAGCTCACTGTAATCTCCACCTCCCAGGTTCAAGCGATTCTTCTGCCTCAGCCTCCCGAGTAGCTGGGACTACAGGTGCCCACCACCACTCCCAGCTCATTTTTGTATTTTTAGTAGAAACAGAGTTTCACCATGTTGGCCAGGCTGGTCTCAAACTCCTGACCTCAGGTGATCCACCTGCCTCAGCCTCCCAAATGCTGGGATTACAGGTGTGAACCACCACACCCAGCTGTAGATACTTTTTGAAAAGCTATAGTGTCTGATTACAGGGTAGAAATGTGCTATATCTGTTATTTCAGCCTTATGAGTTGCATAGAATAAGCCAGATCACCTTTAAGGCTGTGTGGTTAGGGACACTTAGGCACAGAATTTACATTTACAACTTGGTGATAAGATGGTTATAAGGTAAGAACTAAATAAGAAAACCCTTAGCTGTTCCAGTGGCCCACATTTAAAATAACATGTTTCTTTTTCCACTTGCATGCACTGAGCTTCTACGGAAAGGAGCACCGTGCAGGCACGTTTTCCAGACGTGACCGGATTTGCTCGTTACTCGGAGGCGTGTGCATTCTTTGCTTTTAGAATATTTAATTAGCACATTTTAATAGTGATATTATGGTGTCTTGAAAGTTTATGCACTTGCAAAGTAAAGAACTAGCCAGGGGCGGTGGCTTACGCCTGTATTCCCATCACTTTGGGAGGCCAAGTTGGGCTGATCACAAGGTCAGGAGTTCTAGACCAGTCTGACCAACATGGTGAAACCCCATCTCTACTAAAACTAAAATAAAATAAAAATTAGTTGGCGTGGTGCCAGGTTCCTGTAATCCCAGCTCCTTGAGAGGCTGAGGCAGGAGAATCACTTGAACTTGGGAGACGAAGCTTGCAGTGAGCCGAGACCACACCATCGCACTCCAGCCTGGCCAACAGAGTGAGACTCCGTCTCAAAAAAGAACAGAAAAGAGAAGTACTTACTCTTTGCTGGGTCTCACCCGATTATAGTTATCTTTGCAGCTAAGCTGCATTTTTTTGAGGCTCACATATGGTAAACGTGGTGGGAAATTTGGAAATTTTGCTTTGCATCAGCAAAGCAGCTTGATATGGTAGAAAAGGTATTAGGTCATTAATCATGAGATTTGGATTCTAGCCCCTTAGCTGCTGCCTGCCAGGCCTGGAGACCTTTGTCCCCCTCTTTAAACTGCTGTTTTCTCATCAGAAAATGGAGTTCCTCTCCCTGCCCCCTCTCTGAAGGGTCGTGAAGCTCAAAGCTGTGGCTTACGAACCTGCCATCTCAGGAGGTGTCTGAAGGAGGAGGACATGCCCTTGGCTGCCTGCATTCTCTCTTAGCCAGGTCTCATACCTGTGTTGCATTTGCTCTGGCCATGTTATGATTTTTAAAAGACTTTTAGAAGGCAACGTACTACCCTGCCTTACACACCACCGTTGCTTTCATTTTGGAATATACAATTGAGAGTTCTCCACCAGGACAACAGAAGGTGTTGCAAGTGGTTCCTATGTGTGTTTTTGTGTTTGTGTTTTGAGATGGAGTCTCGCTCTGTCGCCCAGGCTAGAGGGCAGCGTCGCGATCCAGCTCACTGCAATCTCTGCCTCCCGGGTTCAAGCGATTCTCCTGCCTCAGCCTCCTTAGCAGCTGAGACTACAGGCACCTGCCGCCATGCCAGGCTAATTTTTGTATTTTTAGTAGAGATGGGGTTTCAGCATGTTGGCCAGGCTGGTTTTGAACTCCTGACCTCAAGTGATACACCTGCCTCAGCCTCCTAAAGTTCTGGGATTGCAGGTGTGAGCCGCCGCACCCGGCCTCCTGTGTGTTTTGAATGTGACTGTGACCTCAGGTTTTGGTGGGGTGACACCTTGCGTTTGCTCTTACTGCAACTCCATGGCATACCCAGAGCAGGCCTCTTCATCGTGAAGAGGGGTCTGCTGAAATGCAGGCCCAGTGAATCTCCCCGCGCCCAGACACACTTCCATCAAGCCATAGCTTGGTGCTGCCTGCACCCCTGTTCCCTGTTAGTCTGACTGTCCCCACTGGGTCTAACTCCCCGAGGGCAGAGAGGATGTCTTACTTATTTCTGCCCTGCTAGACCAGTATACTGAGTAGGTACTTGTAAATGTTCATGGAATAAGTACATGATTCACAGAATTTAATTCAAGGAGGATGTATTGATGGGCCTCTGTAGCCACCACAGTACTCAGATGTAGGTGGGAGCTGGCCGGATGTCAGGGGGGCCTAAACAGGAGTGCAGACAGCAGCGACCTACAGATGATGGCTGGCTCCATCCCACCGCAGGGAAATTGCCTGGGCCTCTGGAGCTTCCGCCACACCTAGACTGAGAGCCCTTATTCTGTCTGTACTGAGCAGTGTCCCCCCTAGACATCTAACGTGTAGTTCTCATCACAGCGGTGTTGGGCAGCACTGATGTTTAACTGGGTGGGGGTCCTTCTCCCGCGGTGATCGTCAAGCTGAAATATTCCCAGGAGAAATTAGAGAAAACTTGGATGAAATATCGTCTGTGTTCCAAGAGGCAGGACTCATCAGACTGCTTTTATTTTGCTCCATTTTAAGAGCTCCAGATAAAGAGGAGTGAAGATTTCTATTCTGATCGATTTGTTTTATACTTTTAACTTATAGACCACAAGCCAACCTTCAAAAGAGCATCATTTTGAATAGTAAGAGTTAGGAAGGCAAACACACAAGAACTAATGGCTTCAAAGATCGTGAGCTTCGTAGGAATGGTTTGAGATGAGGGTCTAGTTAAGCAGAATGTTGACGCTCCCCTAACCCCACTTCATTTTTAAGAGTGGGGAAGGCTGGGCACAAAGGCTCATGCAATCCCAGCACTTTGGGAGGCTGAGGTGGGCAGGCCGCAAGATCAGGCGTTTGAGACCAGCCTGGCCATCATCATGAAACCCCATCTCTACTAAAAATACAAAAATTAGGGACGGGAGTGTTGGCTCACGCCAGTAATCCCAGCACTTTCAGAGGCCAAGGCAGGTGGATTGCCTGAGGTTGGGAGTTCGAGACCAGCCTGACCAACATGGAGACAGGAAAATCACTTGAATCCAGGAGGGAGAGGTTGTGGCAAGCTGAGGTCAAGCCATTGCACTCCAGTCTGGGCAGCAAGAACGAAACTCCACCTCGAAAAAAAATACAAAAATTAGTTGGGTGTGGTGTCGGGTGCCTGTAGTCCCAGTTACCCTCGAGGTTGAGGCAGGAAAATCTGCTTGAACCCAGAAGGCAAAGTTTGCAGTGAGCTGAGGTCGCACCGCTGCACTCTGGTCCAAGCGCCAGAGCAGGACTGTGTCTCAGGGTGAGCGAGGTCCCAAGTTTATTTGCATCCATTTGTAACTGAATACATCTGTGGTTATGTGATAACCACACCAAGGTGACAAATTGCCAAGTTTCAGCAAGAGAGATCCAGTTATTTAGAGGTTGACACGTGGCTCCGTCCCTTTCTAAGAAGTTAGCGGTCAGCCTTACGTGAGTATTTAAATAGGTGTTTATAATTCAGCAGTATGGCTTGTAAAGTACAGAGTGCCCCATCGAGCGACATGTGAATCTTGATTATCTGAGACAGTTTCTCATCTGCTGTCTGTGGAAGAAGTGGTAACAGGGATGTTTAAATGGTTGGGTTTCTGAGGCAGTGTCAGGCAGCTTTCCACACGGAGCAAATGACGCGGAGTGGGCTGCTAGCATGAGGAGCGTGTTGCCCTCTGCCTAGGATTAGGAGTAAGCGTAATAAATTCTAGACTACAGCCTCATTTCAGCTCATTTTATAAGACAGCTTGATAAATGGGATAGTGTCTTCTTTTCAGGGGGTGCCTGGAGTCTCGTTCTGCTGCCCAGGCTGGAGTTCACTGGAGCGATCTCAGCTCACTGCAACCTCCGCCTCCCGAGTTCCAGCGAGTCTCCTGCCTCGGCCTCCCAAGTAGCTGGGATTATAGGCGTGCGCCACCGTGCTCAGCTAATTTTTGCATTTTTAGTAGAGACAGGGTTTTACCATGTTGGCCAGGCTGGTCCTGAATTCCTGACCTCAAGTGATTCACCAGGCTTGGCTTGCCAAAGTGCTGGGATTACAGGTGTGAGCCATTGCTCCTGGTGGCAGTGTCTTCTTCCCCCCGCCCCCAAGACAGAGTCTTGCTCTGCCGCCCAGGCTAGGGTACAATGGCCTCATCTTGACTCACTGCAACCTCTGCCTTCCCAGTTCAGTGATTCACCTGCCTCAGCCTCCTGAGTAGCTGGGATTACAGGTGTGTGCCACTATGTCCAGCTAATTTTTGTATTTTTAAGTAGAGAAGGGATTTCACCATGTTGGTCAGGCTGGTCTTGAACCCCTGAACTCGTGATCCACCCTCCTCAGCCTCCCAAAGTGCTGGGATTACAGGCATGAGCCACCTCACCCAGCAGTAGTGTCTTTTATTCACTGTCCACTCTCTTTCTATTTCTGTTTCTCTCTCTGTACATTGGGAATGAAATTAACATGAATGATGTTTAAAGAAAAAAAAATGTTCAGAGAAGTTAGATACTTGCTTTAAATTGGAATTGTCTCTCAGTATGTGAAAGTTATCTGTAGGCTGGACACAGTGGCTCTTGCCTGTAATCCCAGCACTTTCGGAGGCTGAGCCGAGCAGATCATGAGGTCAGGAGATCAAGACCATCCTGGCTAACACGGGGAAACACCCCGTCTCTACTAAAAATACAAAAAACTAGCCGGGCATGGTGGCATGCACCTGTAGTCCCAGCTGCTCAGGAGGCTGAGGCAGGAGCATCGCTTGAACCTGGAAGACAGAGGTTGTGGTGAGCTGAGATTGCGCCACTGCACTCCAGCCTGGGTGACAGAACGAGACTGTCTCAAAAAAAAAAAAAAGTTATTTGTAATAGAAACAAACAGGGCAGTATTTGACCTGTTGACAGTGTCCTTGGACTTTACAATTTGTGAGGGAGAGTATTTTGCTTGAGTAGTACAATTGTCTGTTGGGTTTTTTTCCCCACTTTGACAAACGTTACAGACTCTGTCCCCAGATACAGGCAAGGGAGCCTGGGCCTCCCATCTCTACGCAGCTCACTGTGATTCACAAGCACAGTTAGAAGTGCACAGAAGTTCAGAATGCGATTTTCGTTCTCTTTTTTCCCTAGAACAACTGACGGTGCTGAGAGCTTTTCCAGAAAGGAAGGCACTGTATTGTAGTTTTCAAGTCATAAAAATTAGCTTCATCTAGTCTATTCAGCGAGGTGTTCTGAAAGACAGACATTTTTTTATGTTCAGTTGTGCAGAGATCTTGGGAGAGTGCTGTCCTGGGAAGAAGGCTTTGGAAAATGAGAGGCACGAAGGGGAGAGGGTATTTAAATGTGTTTGAAGCCAAGGATCCTTGAGAGAAAAAGCTGGGACTAACAGGGTTAAACAAACTTGCGTGACAAGTGATTACTAAGGATCCCAGGGGTGGGATGTGGGTGCCTAGTGAACTCCTCC
This sequence comes from Callithrix jacchus, assembly GCF_049354715.1. Taxonomy (NCBI): domain Eukaryota; kingdom Metazoa; phylum Chordata; class Mammalia; order Primates; family Cebidae; genus Callithrix; species Callithrix jacchus. Next base: position 213,842,953 of record NC_133502.1, on the reverse strand, counting down.
AAAGCCAAGAGAGAGGATTCCAGACCCAGGGAAGAAGGGAAGAAGGTGTGAACACCTAGAAGTGGTGTAGGAGGCAGAGATTCCGATCGCAAGCTGTGAAGGAAAGATGCCGACCACCACTGCAGCAGCCTGAAAGCCACAGTCTGGGACCGCCAGGGAAGGGCCAGGAAGTGCGAATCCAGCGCTGACGCCCTGAACCCAGAGGGGCAGGCTCCCGTTCCCAGCTAAGGGTGGCAGCCGGTGGGGATCCTTCCGGGAGAAAGGTGCGAGTGGACGCCTTCCATTCGGAGCAGCAGCAATGCCTCAGAAGTCCCAGGCTTCACGTGGGAACAGATAATGTGAAGAGTATTTAGCAGGGTGCTAAGATAAGAAGAGATCAGTATCGTTTTTTTGTTTTGTTTTGTTTTTGAGACAGAGTCTCACTCTGTCACCCAGGTTGGAGTGCACTGGCGCGATCTCGGCTCACTGCAACCTCCACCTCCTGGGTTCAAGTGATTTTCCTGCCTCAGCCTCCCCAGTTACTGGGATTACAGGCGCCTGCCACCACACCCAGCTAATCTTCATATTTTTTGTGTAGATGGGGTTTTACCATGTTGGCCAGGCTGGTCTCGAACTCCTGACCTCATGATCTTCCCGCCTTGGCCTCCCAAAGTGCTAGGATTACAGGCGTCAGTCACCGCGCCTAGCCCAATATCATACATTTATTTCTTTTTGAGACGGAGTTTTGCTCTTGTTACCCAGGCTGGAGTGCAATGGCACGATCTCGGCTCACTGCAACCTCCGCCTCCTGGGTTCAGGCAATTCTCCTGCCTCAGCCTCCCGAGTAGCTGGGATTACAGGCACGCACCACCATGCCCAGCTAATTTTTTGTATTTTTAGTAGAGACGGGGTTTCACCATGTTGACCAGGATGGTCTCAATGTCTTGACCTCGTGATCCACCTGCCTCAGCCTCCCAAAGTGCTGGGATTACAGGCGTGAGCCACTGCGCCCGGCCGTCATTTATTTATTTTTAGACAGGGTCTCACTCTGTCACCAGGCTGGAGTGCAGTGGCAAGATCTCGGCTCACTGCAACCTCCGACTCCCGGGCTCAAGCGATCCTCCCACCTCGGCCTCCCGAGTAGCTGGAGCTATCGGTGCACACCACCACACCCAGCTACACTTTGTGTTTTTTGTAAAGATGGGGTTTAGTCATATTCAGGCTTGTCTCAAACTCCTGGACTCAAGTGATCTGCCTGCCTCGGCTTCCCAAAGTGCCAGGTTTACAGGTGTGAGCCATCATGTCCAGCCTAGTATTTTTCTTTCACTCTGGAAAGCAGAAATTATCGACTTTTTTCCTGCTGCATGCTCTTTACTTAGATGAATCTAGTTGTTAGTGTCTAGGTCAGAAGTCTAAGTGAAAGTGAATATTTAACCACACTCAAGCACAGCTAACGACCTTTAATACTAATAGAGGTATAAGACTTAAACGAAACAAGAATCCAGAGGGAAATGTGGCTGGTGATGGACGCAGAGAAAACCATGGCAGCTTCAATGGACCCATAAAAAGACCCAACACCTAGGAAGCGCACCGAGACTCTCTTTGGAATAATGAATGAATTCCAATGTGGGCTTTCTTAGTAGGTTAAATCGTTTTCTAGAAAGGATTTCAGAAGGATGCATTGACCAATTATGGTATCAGGTCGGCTACAGACTCTTTGAGAAGGAAACCTCTGAAAGACAAGAAGGAACAATTAAAAATTAGAACTCAGCCGGGTACAGTGGCTCATGTCTGTAACCCCAGCACTTTGGGAGGCCAAGGTGGGCGGATCACGAGGTCAGGAGTTCGAGAGCAGCCTGACCAACATGGTGAAACGCTGTCTCTACTAAAAATACAAAAGTTAGCCAGGCATGGTGGAGTGTGCCTGTAATCCCAGCTACTCAGGAGGCTGAGGCAGGAGAGTCACTTGAACCTGGGAGGTGGAGGTCGCAGTGAGCCGAGATCATGCCACGGCACTCCAGCCTGGCAATACTGAGCGATACTCCGTCTCAAAAAAAAAAATTAGAACTCAGAAAAGGAATTGATTACTTTTGAGAGACAAAAAGATGAGATTCTAGCCTAAGGTGTGACACATGTATCCACCAGGTATCATTTTTATACATGTGAAGCTAAATCACCGAAGGAGCAGGTGAGCAGATGTGGACTTTCCAGCTGTGTGTGCGCCTTCCTCAGACACGCAGCGCCGTTCCCACCTTGGCGCTAGCGTTCGATCTCTGGTTTCCTGGATGCCCCCAGCCCCTCTGGTTCCACGAGGCCACCTGCACTTCACACTTCACTATCACCCTTGTGAGCTTCAAGTCTGTCACCTGCCCACCTTCCAGATGTGGCCTGGGCCCCCCTGGAGGCCCTCAAGCTCAGTGTGTCTGATTCTGAGCTGTCCTGCTATTTCCCCTCCCCTGACCCTGGTGACTCTTTTCGGTCTCAATTGCCAGCCTCCTGCTAGGGCTGGGGTGGGGGACATCAAAGGCAGGACAAAGCGCAGGGTCCTGACCTAGCACTTAGCTCTCAGATGCAGACAGATTTCTCAGCTGGCCTGTGGCTCAGTTCCCCTCCGCTACAAGAGGAATGCGGACTAGTGTTTTCTGTGGATTGCTGCCCCTGGCAGGCAGTGAGAGCTTGGTGGGCGCTTCCTGGCTTATCATGACCCCTCCCATCTCAATGTTGTCCCATCCATCCAATGTTTATGGAATGAGAGGTTGACAGGAGGGCCTGGCCCTGATGTTCCAGGGACTAACACGCTTTCTACACAAGCCCCTTCTGGTTCTTCTTGAGCAGTGGACGTGCTGGTGACACACTCCCTTATCTGACCCTCATCCCCCACGACACACCCCCATGACCTCTACCCTTGAGATCTCAGCTTACATTCACTCGTAGAGGCTCCCTGAACCACTTGCTGGGGTTGTGTGCTGATGCAGGTACTCGCAATACCTGGTGCTTTTCCTCCGATGCAGTCAGGCAGTGTTTATTCCAGTGGTGGCTTGGTGGCAGTGGCTCTCCCATGAGGCCAGAATTCGTGGCTCCTCACTCATGGTTGAACCCAGAGCCTCTTGCTGGTAGGTGCTTCAGGACTGGTTGTGGGAGCCCCAGGCCCCTACCGGGCACCCACCGCTTGGGATTCAAGTCTTAATCAAACACCACCTCCTTCCCAAAGTCTTTCTTGCGGATCCCCCAAACTAGAGGCAGGAATTTTGTCCTTCAGACACCCTATGGCATTTGAATCACTCTGATTGGACAAATTCTGCCTTCACTTGAACAGCTATTGGGGGCATGTGTCAGTCATTCATTCCTGAGTTCATTCATCTATTCAGCCAGTATTACTGAGCATTTACTGCACACCAGGCGCCGTCCTGCTGTGGAAAACAGGCACGATTCCCTGCCACCGTGAAGCACTGCAACACGTAACCGGCAGATTCCCAGCTTCAAGGAGAGGCACAGAGGGAAACTGAGGGAGGCCTGCAGGGTGGAAAGAGAGGGGACAGAGGGTCACGGGGGCCACCAGGGCATGTACGTGGCACCTGCCAGTGAACAGAATGTGCAGCTCCGTATGTAGTTGTCTTTTTTTTTTTTTTTTTTTTTTTTTTAATGAGACTGTGTCTCACTCTGTCACCCGGGCTGGAGTGCAGTGGTGTGATCTCGGCTCACTGCAACCTCTGCCTCCTGGGTTCAGGCAATTCTCCTGCCTCAGCCTCCTGAGTAGCTGGGATTACAGGCACCCGCCACCAGGCCTGGCTAATTTTATTTTATTTTTGTATTTTTAGTAGAGATGGGGTTTCACCGTGTTTGCCAGGCTGGTCTCAAACTCCGACCTCATGATTTGCCCGCCTTGGCCTCCCTAAGTGCTGGGATTACAGGCGTGAGCCTCCGCACCCAGCTATATATAAATTTTTTAAATAATAGAGACGGGGTTTTACCATGTTGGCCAGGATGGTCTCGATCTCCTGACCTCGTGATCCACCTGCCTTGGCCTCCCTAAGTGCTGGGATTGCAGGCGTGAGCCTCCGCACCCGGCTATATATATATTTTTTAAATAATAGAGACGGGGTTTTACCATGTTGGCCAGGATGGTCTCGATCTCCTGACCTCGTGATTTGCCCGCCTTGGCCTCCCTAAGTGCTGGGATTACAGGCATGAGCCTCCGCACCCAGCTATATATATTTTTTTTAAATAATAGAGACGGGGTTTTACCATGTTGGCCAGGATGGTCTCGATCTCCTGACCTCGTGATTTGCCCGCCTTGGCCTCCCTAAGTGCTGGGATTACAGGCGTGAGCCTCCGCACCCAGCTATATATATTTTTTTTAAATAATAGAGACGGGGTTTTACCATGTTGGCCAGGATGGTCTCGATCTCCTGACCTCGTGATTTGCCCGCCTTGGCCTCCCTAAGTGCTGGGATTACAGGCGTGAGCCTCCGCACCCAGCTCAGTTGTCTTTAAACTTCCTTTCACTAAAGGAACAAAGTCCAGGGAGAGGAAAGAGTGAATACAAATTATCCAAGCAACTTGAGAGCTCATTTTAGTTCTCCTGATTATGATCTTAAAGGCATTAAGTGCTCGAGTTAAACTCCTTTTGACCCACATAGGCTAGCAGCATTTAAATCCTGGGTGATCATTAACCCTAATCATGCGTCTAATGGCCTCTATTGAAGACTCTCCACCTGTTTAGTTATGGCCTTGGCCTTTGCCCTGTCACTGATAGTTCCAGCCTAAAAAGCAGATGAGCCCTGAGGGCCGCGATCCCACTGCGGTCACATAAGCGGGACAGTCGCTCCCTGGGGAGCAGCGTTGGAGCAGGAAGAGCAGGCTCCCGGCTGCTGCCAGCTTGACTCCATTTGGTTTGACAAAAATGAGAGGCGCGGGGCACAGTGGCTCACCTGTAATCCAGCACTTTGTGGGGGCTGAGGCAGGTGGACCATGAGGTCAAGAGATCAAGACCATCCTGGGCAGCATGGTGAAACCCTGTCTTTACTAAAAATGCAAAAAATAATTAGCCGGGCATGGTGGCATGAACCTCTAGTCCCAGTTACTCAGGAGGCTGAGGCAGGAGAATCACTTGAACCTGGGAGGTGGAGGTTGCAGTGAGCCAAGATTGCACCACTGCACTCTAGCCTGGTGACAGAGAAAGACTCCATCTCAAAAAAAGCGAAAAGAAATGAGAGGAGGTGGTTCACTAGACAAATGCAGACCTTTGTCCAAGCCCCTTTTCCAGAGCGAAGTGACAAGAGTGGTCTGTGCCTTCCAGGGCAGCCTCGTCCTGCTTTGCCCAGCCAGGTCACTGGGGACAGAGGTAGCCACATCCTGCCCAGGGCTCACAGACCCTGCTGAATCAGGCGGGAGCGGGGCTGGCTCCCTGATGTCCTTGGAAAAGTCGCCCATACTGCCTTCCCCATGGGAGTGACCACGATGTGTCCTCCCAGCTTCCCATAGCCAGCTCCTCACTCTATTAACCCCCAAGAAACCAGGCTATGGAGATGGATTTGAGAGTTTGTATCGGTGTTTTTAAAGTCAGGTTGGCCAACTGTGGTGGCTCACACCTGTAATTCCAGCACTTTGGGAGGCTGAGGTGGGCAGATCACCTGAGGTCGGGAGTTCGAGACCAGCCTGGCCAACATGGCGAAACCCCGTCTCTAATAAGACTACCAACAAAATTAGCTGGATGTGGGGGTGGGCACCTGTAGTACCAGCTACTCAGGAGGCTGAGGCAAGAGAATCACTTGAACTCGGGAGGCGGAGGTTGCAGTGACTGATTGAGCCACTGCACTACAGCCTGGGTGATGAGAGTGAGATTCTGTCTCAAAAATAAAATAAAATAAAGTTGGGTTTATTAAGATATAATTTACATACAGTAAAAAAAATTTTTTTTTGAGACGGAGTTTTACTCTTGTGAAAGTGGCGTAGGCCTGGAGTGCTGGCCTCATGCAGTGGGTGAGTGTGTAGGGGAGTGATACGTCTGACACGCAGCGTGAGTGGCTAAGTATGGTGGCTGCCCCCTTTGCAGGAGCATTAGGGTGGTGTCCGGGGGAAGCCATGATCATGGCTGCCTAGGGTCCAAGTGAGTGGGAGGGTGCTGGGAGTACCAGGAGGCAGTGGGCCTCGTGGGACTGTCACAGCTCGGTGCCCTGTTTGTAGGAGAGAACGCTGTCGAGATTGTGCCACTGCACTCTAGCCTGGGTGACAGCGCAAGATTTCATGTAAAACAAAACAAAACAGCAATAACAAAAAAACACAACCAAACAAAACAAAAAATCAAGAAAAGTTATTTGTCACTGTTTAGTTAGTTAAATAACCGTGATCTCCCAACAATACTGATCACATCCCAGCTCCCGTGGCTTATGCACTGTGAGTGCTGTATCAAGTGCAAGCTCTGCGCCAGTTCTCCAGCCTACCAATCACGGTATAGATAACAGATGTGCATGATGATCACTGACCAATCGCATAACTTCTCTCAAAGTTGGTCTGTAATTGGTCCCTGAGCATCTGTTGGTCAGTTTCATGCACAGACTGCAGAGTGTGTGATCGTGTCGCCTTCTTGTCTCTCAGTGATAAACCGACATGGCATTTTATAAAAATAGATACACCAAGTCGAGGGCAGGCTCATGCCTTTAATCCTAGTACTTTGGGAGGCGGAGGTGGGTGGATCACCTGGGGTCAGGAGTTCAAGACCAGCCTGGCCAACATGGTGAAACCCCATCTCTACTAAAAATAACAAAATTAGGCCAGGCGTGGTGGCTCTCGCCTGTAATCCCAGCATTTTGGGAGGCCAAGATGGGCAGATCACCTGAGGTCAGGAGTTCGAGACCAGTCCGGCTAACATAGTGGAACCTCGTCTCTACTAAACACACAAAAAAATTAGCCAGTTGTGGTAGAGCGTGCCTGTAAACCCAGCTACTCTGAAAGGTGAAGCAGGAGAATTGCTTGAACCCGGGAGGTGGAGGTTGTAGTGAGCCAACATGGCGGCGTTGCACTCCAGCCTGGGCACCAAAAGGGAAACTCCATCTCAAAATAAAATAAAATAATACATAAAATTAAAAAAAATTAGCTGAGTGTGGTGGTGGGTACCTGTAATCCCAGCTACTTGGGAGGCTAAGTCAGGAGAGTTGCTTGAGCCCGGGAGGCGGAGGTTGCAGTGAGCCGAGATCATGCCACTGCACTCCAGCCTGGGTGACAGAGTGAGACTCCATCTCAAGAAACAGCAGCAACGAAAGTGGATACACCAAAGAGCAACTGGCCAACAAAGATGAAAGTGCAGCAAATACGTGAAAAGTGATAATGCTGGAAGTAAAGTTAGAATTGAGCATGATTGGAGTTACAGAAAACCACTGACCTGGCTGCCGTTGGAGAAACTAGCAGTGCAGGCAGATGTGCAGTGAAATTCACTTATCACGTAAATGAGGAAAGGGGCTGTGATGAAAAGGACGAAGATGCCCCAAAGGAGGTGGTCCCAGCAAAAACCTGCACATCACAGGAACTCTCAGACATTTTATATTAGAAAGAAAGAATAGAATAATGGGAGCAGATCTACACTTGGAAAGGAACAGGACAGGCCGGGCGTGGTGGCTCAAGCCTGTAATCCCAGCACTTTGGGAGGCCGAGGTGGGTGGATCACGAGGTCAAGAGATCAAGACCATCCTGGTCAACAAGGTGAAACCCCCTCTCTACTAAAAATACAAAAAATTAGCTGGGCACGGTGGCACGTGCCTGTAGTCCCAGCTACTCAGGAGGCCGAGGCAGGAGAATTGCCTGAACTCAGGAGGCGGAGGTTGCGGTGAGCCGAGATCGTGCCATTGCACTCCAGCCTGGGTACCAAGAGCGAAACTCCATCTCAAAAAAACAAAAAAAGAAAGAAAAAGAATAGGACAATTTGCTAAGGCACAGAAAAGGCTGCGTGCTCTGTTTCACAAGTTATACAGTGAGAAGACAAGCACCTTTTAAACTGCTCCTCAGAAGTTTTTTTGGTTTTGTTTTTTTTAAGAAAACATTTTGATTCTGGGTATTTCTAATCTTTTACAATGTGCCAAATAATATTCGTGTTACTACCTTTTTTATTTCCCTGTGCATTTACAACCAACGGCAAGAGTGTTTTTAGTATTTTGTAAAAAACATTTAAAGGTCATGGGAACAATTTTAGTTTTCCCCACCAATTATTAGAATCGCATTGCACAATTTCTGCTTGCATAATCTGATATGGTCTTGCACTACCGAGCACATCAAGACCACGGATGTAGTAATGACTCACAACAGAACCTGCCAAGCATATGAGGCGGGAAGACCTCTTGAACCAGCAGAAGTAACAGATGGTAGAAACAGACCCACATAATGCTAAATATCAGACGCAAAGGGCATAAAGTTTAAAATAAGCTTGCTTACCTTTCTTCAAGAAGAATAAAAGATTGAGAATTTTGATACAGCACTAGAAATTATATTTTAAAGGGATATTTGTTTGAAAGTAACCAAATAGAAATTATAAAGCTAAAATACATAAAAACTGAAATCACATAACTGTAGGTAGATATAATGGCAGAATAGACACAACTGATGGCTTAATTGGTGAGTTATAAGATTGATCTGATCAGAAAAAAATCTAAAAGCACCAAGAGACAAATAAATACAAACAAAGATCATAGAGAAGAATTCTCCCATACGTGTTCAGTAATTGGAATCTTGGAAAAGGGGCCGGGCGCGGTGGCTCAAGCCTGTAATCCCAGCACTTTGGGAGGCCGAGGTAGGTGGATCACGAGGTCAAGAGATCGAGACCATCCCGGTCAACATGGTGAAACCCCATCTCTACTAAAAATGCAAAAAATTAGCTGGGCGTGGTGGTGCGTGCCTGTAATCCCGGCTACTCAGGAGGCTGAAGCAGGAGAATTGCCTGAACCCAGGAGGTGGAGGTTGTGGTGAGCCGAGATCGCGCCATTGCACTCCAGCCTGGGTAACAAGAGTGAAACTCCGTCTCAAAAAAAAACCAAAAAAAAGAAGAAAGAGAAGGCTAATGGAGCAAACAGAATATTTGAAGAGACACGGCCAAAGTTTTTCCAACACTGATGAAAGACATCAAGTCACAAATTCAAGAATCCTAAAAAGCAATAGGAAGTATTTCTTTTTTAAATCCATACCTAGATGGAATTTTTAAAAAAAACTATACCCAGTAAAGTTGCTGAAAAAGCAACGGTGAAGAGATAACGTTAAAAGGAGCCAGAAGTAAAAAAGAAAAGACATTATCTTCTAAGGAGCAATGACTGAGAGCTAATTTCTGAACCAAAACAATGGAAGCAGAAAACAATTTTTAAAAAATCTTCGGTATGCTGAAAGCTGGGTTTCTTCCAGGAATGCAAGGTTAGTTGAATGTTTAAAAAGTAATCAAGCATCAGACCAGGTGTAGTGGCTCATGCCTGTAATCCCAGATCTCTGGGAGGCCAAGGCAGGTGGATCACTTGAGATCAGAGTTCAAGACTAGCCTGGCCAACATGGTGAAACCCTGTGTCTACTAAAAGTACAAAAATTAGCTGGGCGTGGTGGCGCACACCTGTAACACCAGCTACTCAGGAGGCAGAGGCAGAAGGATCACTTGAAGTTGGGAGGCAGATGTTACAGTGAGCCAAGATTGTGCCACTGCACTCCAGCCTGGGTGACAGAGCAAGACTCCCATCTAAAAAAAAAAAAGTAAACAAGCAGGGAAATTAGGAAATGCTCAGAGATAAAATGTGCAAGGCATGTACACTGGAATCTACAAAACGCTGCTGAAAGAAACTTTAAAAGACCTAAACAAATGGCAAGTTATAACATGCTCTTGAATCAGAAGACTCAGTATCATTAAGATGATGATTCTTCCCAAATTGATTTACAGATTCAAAGCAATCAGAATCAAACCTCAGCATGCCTACTTGTAGAATATGATAACCTGATTCTAAAGTTTATATGGAAATGCAAAGGACCTCGCGTTACTAAAATAACTTTGAAAAATAACACAATTGAGAGACAGACTGCCTGATTTCTAGAATTATTGTAAAGCTACAGTAACTAGACAGTATGATATTGACATGAAAATAGATAATTAGATGAATGGAACAGAACGGCAAGTCCAGAAATAGATCCACACATACACGATCAATTGATTTTCTGTTTTTTTTTATTCCCTCATCCCTGGGCACAAAGGTCAATTGATTTTCAGTAAGGTGCCAGGTCATTTTAGTAGGGAAAAGGTAATCTTTTGAACAAATGATGCTGGAACAACTGGATAAACATATGCAAAAGAACCTCAACCCTCAGCACACAAACTCATAATCACTATCATTATATTATACCATTATGTGCTAGTATATATAATCTGCATTTATTATGTAATATCATATATATTACATGATAGTGTGTTATATTGTCATATAATCATTGTTATTGAAATGGATCATACACCTAATTGTAAGAGTTAAAACTGGCCAGGCACAGTGGGTCATGCCTGTATTCCTGCCCTTGGGGAGACCAAAGCAGGTGGATCACTTGGGCACAGGAGTTCAAGACCAGCCTGGGCAACATAGCAAAACACTGTCTCTACAAAAAAAAAATTTTAAATGACCAGGCGCAGTGGCTCAAGCCTATAATCCCAGCACTTTGGGAGGTTGAGATGGTCAGATCACAAGGTCAGGAGATTGAGACCATCCTGGCCAACATGGTGAAACCCCGTCTCTACTAAAAATACCAAAAAAATTAGCCAGGTGTAGGGGTGGGTGCCTGTAATCCCAGCTACTCAGGAGGCTGAGGCAAGAGAATTGCTTGAACCCAGGAGATGGAGGTTACAGTGAGCTGAGATCATGCCACTGCACTCCAGCCTGGCAACAGAGTGAGACTGTGTCTCAAAAAAAAAAAAAAAAAAAATCAAAAAATTAGCTGAGCATGATGGTACTCATCTTTAGTCCCAGCTACACAGGAGGCTGAAGTGGGAAGGTCACCTGAGCCCAGAGAGGTCAAGGCTGCAGTGAGCCATGATTATGCCACTGCACTCCAGACTGAGTGACAAAGAGACCCTGTGTTTAAAAAAGAGTTAAAACTATAAAACTTCTAGAAGAGAATGTGATAAAATTCTAGTAATTTGGGGTTTGGCAAACATTTCTTAAATATGTTTTAAAAAAGCATTAACTGTCCGGGTCTGTTGGCTCACACCTGCAATCCCAGCACTTTGGGAGGCTGAGACGGGCAGTTCATGAGGATGGGAGATCAAGACCATCCTGGCCAACGTGGTGAAACCGCTTCCCTATTAAAACTACAAAAATTATCTGGGCGTGGTAGTGTGCACCTGTAGTCCCAGCTACTCAGGAGGCTGAGGCAGAAGAATGACTTGAACCCAGGAGGCAGAGGTTGCAGTGAGCCAAGATCGTGCCACTGCACTCCAGCCTGGTGACAGAGCAAGTCTCTGTCTCAAAAAAAAAAAAAAAAAAAGCATTAACTAGGTCAGGCATGCTAGCTTACACTTGTTATCCCAGTGCTTTAGGAGACCTAGGAGGGAGGATAGCTTGAGGCCTGGAGTCTGAGAGCAGCCTGGGCAACATAGCAAGAATGGGTTTCTACCAAAAAAAACTCTGCCAGGCACAGTGGCACATGTCTGTAGTCCCTAGCTACTCAGGAGGCGGAGGCAGGAGGATCACTTGTGCCCAGGAGTTGAAGGCTGCAGTGAATTATGACCATGCCACTGCACTCCAGCCTGGGCCACAGAGTAAGACTCAGTCTCTTAAAGAAAAGAGCATAAACTATAAAAGAAAAAATTAATAAATTAGTCATCTTCAAAATTAGAGCCTTTTACTCATCAGAAAACAATAAAATGAAAAGTCAAGCCACAGACTTTGAGAAAATGTTTGCAAAACGTATATCTGACAAAGGACTTGGATATAGATTATACAAAGAACTGTTATAATTCAGTAAGACGTCAAACAACCCAATTAAAAATGGGCAAAAGATGAATGAACTCTTCACCAAAGGGCGCGTTGTTTGAATGGATGGTAAGTAAGCACATGAAAAGATGTTCTTTCCCTCACTAGTCATTAGGGAAATGCAAGTTCATAGATACCTTTCTTGGCAGAGAGATATCACTACACACCCCAAGAGTGTCTGTAATTAAGCAGTTTGACCAAATATGCATAAGAATGTGGAATAAGAACTCTTGCCGGGCGTGGTGGCTCGTGACTGTAATCTCAGCACTTTAAGAGGCCAAGGTGGGCAGATCACAAGGTCAGGAGTTCGAGACCAGCCTGGCCAACATGGTGAAACCCCCATCTCTACTAAAAATAAAAAAATTAACTGGGCATGGTGGCACATGTCTGTAACCCCAGCTACTTGGGAGGCTGAGGCAGGAGAATTGCTTGAACCGGGACCCAGTAGGCAGAGGTTGCCGTGAGCCAAGATCACACCACTGCACTCCAGCCTCAGCTACAGAGTGAGACTCCGTCAAAAAAAAAAAAAAAAAAAAGAACTCTCATACACTGCTGAAGGGAATGTAAAATGATAGCAGCTACTTTGGAAAAAAATTTGGCTAATAATACCGCTTACATTATCATCAAAAGTATTGTATACCTGAAAGAACTCAAACTGAAAAAGCTACATACTGTCTGCTTCCAACTGTCCACATTACGGGAAAGTCACAACCATGAAGACGGTAAATGGATCCACCAGGGCCTCAGCAGGAAGGAAGGGAATGAATAGGTGGAACATGGGCATTTTTAGGCTAGTGAAACTATTCTGTGTGGTACTGTAATGATGGATACATGTTATTAGCCATCTGTCAAAATCCGTAAAATGTACAACACAAAGAGTGAAAATGAAAACTGTGGACTCGAGTTAACAACGATATGTCAATATTGTTTCATCAGTGGTACAACAAATGTACCTTGCCAATGCAAGATATTCATAATATGGAAACTATGGTGGGAGTGAGGTGGTATATGAGACCTTTCCATACTTTCCACTCCATTTTTCTGTACGCCTTAAACTGTTATAAATAAGAAAGTTTATTAATTGAAAGTTACATTTGGCCAGGCGTGGTGGCTCATGACTGTAATCCCAGCACTTTGGGAGGCCAAGGTGGGTGGGTCACAAGGTCAGGAGATCGAGATCATCCTGGCCAACATAGTGAAACCCCATCTCTACTAAAAAGACAAAAATTAGCTGGGCATGGTGGCGCATGTCTGTAATCCCAGGCTGAGGCAGGAGAATTGCTTGAACCAGGGAGTCAGAGGTTGCAGTAAGCTGAAATAGTGCCAGTGTACTCCAACCTGGTAACAGAGTTACCATCTCAAAAAGAAAAAGAAAAAAAAAGTTACATTTATAATGTAACTATATAATGTATCTAGGAATAAATCTGAAAAAGATATGTAAGATCTCTACTCAAAAAATGATTAGGTTGTTAAGAGAGCTTAAATATAGCTCAAATAGACAGATGGATATACTATGTTCATGGAAGGGACAACTCAGTATTGGGAAGGTGTCAGTCATCTTAGGAAGGGCCTCATGTGCCACACAAGGGATACAGACATCTGACCCCAAGCACATGTAGGCATCCTGACTGTGTTTACTTGAATGACATGGGCTTTCCAGAGCTGACTGCAGACATTTTAAATGGCCTGAAAACTGTTCCATGCACTTCCCCCCAGGCTGTCACGGGATGCACTTCAGGAACTTTACTTTTTAACAAGAAAATTTAGTTTCTTTTCTTAAACAGCTTGTTTCTGTTCCATTACCATTCTCATCATCTTTTTTTTTTTTTTTTTTTTTTTTTAGAAAAACATGTATTTTGCAACAAGCCTCATCCTTTTTTTGTTTTTTTGAGATGGAGTTTCGCTCTTGTTACCCAGGCTGGAGCACAATGGCGCGATCTCGGCTCACCGCAACCTCCGCCTCCTGGGTTCAGGCAATTCTCCTGCCTCAGCCTCCTAAGTAGCTGGGATTACAGGCACATGCCACCGTGCCCAGCTAATTTTTTGTATTTTTAGTAGAGACAGGGTTTCACCTTGTTGACCAGGATGGTCTCGACCTCTTGACCTCGTGATCTACCCACCTTGGCCTCCCAAAGTGCTGGGACTACAGGCTTGAGCCACCGCGCCCGGCCGATAATGAATTCTTTCAGCTTTATTTTGCCTTCTTTTTTTTTTGAGACGGAATCTTGCTCTATCTCCAGGCCAGAGCGTACTGGCGCGATCTTGGCTCACTGCAACCTCTGCCTCCTGGGTTCAAGCAGTTCTTCTGCCTCAGCCTCCCGAGTAGCTGAGATGACAGGCACCTGCCACCACACCTGGCTTTTTGTATTTTTAGTAGAGACAAGCTTTCACCATGTTGATCAGGCTGGTCTTGAGCTCCTGACCTCAGGTGATCTGCCCACCTCAGCCTCCCAAAGTGCTGGGATTATAGGCGTGAGCCACCGCGCCCGGCCTGCCTTGTCCTTTAAATACTTGTACTATACACAGGCTCTTCTCATAGGCTCATTACTTAAAATAATTTAAGTGTGTTTTTGGTGGTGGGGGGATTCTTTGTTTTATTGAGACAGGGTCTTACTCTCACCCAGGTTGGAGTGCAGTGGTGTGATCTTGGCTCACTCCTGGGCTCCAGTGATCCACCCATCCCAGTCTCCCAAGCAGCTGGGACCCCAGGTATGTACACAACGCCCGGTTGATTTTTGTTTTGTTTTGTTTTTGTAGAGATGGGGTTTGGTCATATCACCTGGGCTGGTCTCAAACTCCTGGACTCAAGGGACCAGCCTGCCTCAGCTTCCCAAAGTGCTGGGATTACAGGTGTGAGCCACTGTGCCTGTCCTGATTTGAGTTTTTGCAAGATGGGGAAAGGAACAATGTTCAGAATTTAGCACCAGTGTCAAATTCATTCTGTAAATTTTTTTTTTTTTTTTTTTTTTTTTGAGGCAGAGTTTCACTCTTGTTACCCAGGCTGGAGTGCAATGGCGTGATCTCGGCTCACCGCAACCTCCGCCTTCTGGGTTCAGGCAATTCTCCTGTCTTAGCCTCCTGAGTAGCTGCATTCTGTAAATTTTTACTAAACATCTACCTTGTGTAGGGGAGGAAGATGACAGACAAGAATTCTTTCTCCAAGAGTTACAGGTCAGTCGAGCAGAGAAGGGATACATTAATACCTGAAATGAGAGCTGTGGTGATTCAGAGGTGAGACGGAGTCCTTCCCTGGGGTGATCCTGAGTGCTTTGAGGAGGGAAGGCATCTGTACTGCCTCCCACACGTGTAGAACGGGATGTGTTCCTGGCAGAAAGGAGTTGGATAAAGTACAGAGGCCAAGAAGCCTGGGGTGTGGCGCGCAGATGCCAAGTCATCTATTTTGGCCAGAGTCCAGGGCTTGCAAAGGGACATAAAGAGAAGATTCATGCATTCAGGTTCAAAATCCATCAGATATTTATTGAGCTCCTTCTCTGTACCAGGCATTGTTCTAAGATACATAAGTGAGCAAAACCCATGAAACCCTCGTCTATGAGAGCTAATGCTCTGGCAGGGACAGACAGGTCATGGGTAGAGTGAGGCAGCAGGTGGCCTGGTGAGTTAGCCACCTCCAAGTGCAGTAGGAGAAGCAAGCCCAGGATGGGTGAATGGGTCAAAGCCTCCAGGAGGGGCAAGGGCACCAGGAGGCTGGTCCAGGTTGGCCTCCCTGAGGTTGTGGCCAGGACCTAGTGTCTCAGGAAGGACTGGAAGCAGGTGACAGCAGGCAGAGCAGACATCAGGATGGGAACATCCTGGCGGGGGCAGGGGGTGGCAGAGAGGGGTCATGGGAGGAGCAACCAGGAAGTATGACTGGAGCAGTGTCCTGGAGAGGAGGAGGAGAAGAAGGGGGTCAGGAGGTCCCAGGGGAGAGGCAGGGGCAGCCTCGTGGAGGCCGGGGCCATTGTGGGGACTCTGGTTTGTGTTGTGTATGAAAGGCCATGAGATGGGGACCAGTAGGGCCTTCTTAGGGGATGGATATGCTCTGATCTAGCTGCTAGAAGGGCCCCTCAGGCAGCTTTCAGGGCCTGGGCAGAGGCTGTAGGTGGTTCTGAGGTTTGCAGAGCAGCCTGGCCAAGCAAGGCAGCTAAGTGGGAAAGGCTCCAGCACATCGGGGGCAAGGAGACCTTGACCTTAGCTCCAGCCCAGCCGCTGGTCTATTTCCCTATCTATGAATCCAGGTACTTGGAAGCCACGATCTTGAGAGGAGCCCATCCACAGAAGGTGATCAGGGCTCTCCTTCAGGCAGTGAACCTGGCAGCCGTGTGTATGAGAACCTTGAAAAGGGGAGAGGGAGGAGGCTGTGGCAGGAGGTGAGGAGGGAGGGAGTGACGCCCGGGGCCAGGATGCCATGAGCTGGGATGGAAACCACAGGATGGATGCAAGTAATTTAAAAAAAAAAAAGCAGTCTTGGACTGGGCACAGTGGCTCATTCCTGTAATCCCAGCACTTTGGGAGGCCAAGGTAGATGGATCCCCTGAAGTCAGGAGTTTGAGACCAGCCTGGCCAACATGGTGAAACTAAAGATACAAAAATTATCTGGGCATGGCGGCACATGCCCATAGTCCCGGCTACTCAGGGGGCCGAGGCAGGAGAATCGGTTGAACCTGGGAGGTGGAGATTGCAGTGAGCTGAGATCACGCCACTACACTTCAGCCTGGGCAAGAGAGCAAGACTCCATCTCAAAACAAAAACAAAAACAAAAAGCAGTCTTTCAGACCGAATGATAGACAAACAAACCAGACCGTACAAACAGCCATGAGCTGTGACTGTGCAGAGGTCAAAGACCGAGGTCACATCAGGACCTGGTGGACTCAAAGCGTGTTGACAGCTGTTCCGGGCTCCAGGCAGACCCTCTGGCTGGCGGCTGTTCCGGGCTCCAGGCAGACCCTCTGGCTGGCGGCTGTTCCGGGCTCCAGGCAGACCCTCTGGCTGGCAGGGGAGCCACAGGGCATGTTGAGTAGGAAGCCTTGTTGCTTTGACAGGTTACTTGGCTCCCTGAGGGACAATCCCATAGTCAGTTACCCCAGAAACGTGACTGTCTCCTTGAAATCCTCAGCATGGGGTCTTATGAATAAATTTCCTGTTTTGTCTTATTTTTATGCAGAGCTTTACTTTATAGCAGAAAATTCCATTTTTACCCTTAAACGGCTTCTGTTCCCTGAGTGTGCTTGTCACTTTAAGTGGCATTCATCTTTGTTCCTTTAGAAAAGGATTTGTTCTACAAACAGCTCTTGCAGAGGTACTTGGTTTATTGTTACCGATGTTTGCTAAATGTTTGAATTATGTTGAGTTGCTGAAAGTCATGCTCTCAGGTAGACGTTGTGGCTCTTCTTTTCACTCTCTTATTTGGGGATTTACAAAATAATTATGCTTTTGGTTCTCTTTTATTTGTTGTGTTGAATAGGCATGTAGCTTTGGGAACCTCTAGTTCCAAATAGGAAAGCCTTGGACACATTTCCAGCTGGCAAGCTGGCAGAATAGAGGGTGTGCAACTTGCTAGAGAGGCTGGGAGGCTATTTAAGAACCAGCTTCAGGATGGGACGTGGGATATACCTCGAGTTACAGGTTCTTATTAAGTATGGATTCCTCTATGCAGACATCTACCGCAATGTAAGTTAGTATACGTCAATATTAAGGCACCCACGACATTCTATTTGGAAAGGGGAGGAAGACAGCTTGCAAACGGTATTCCTTAAAAATGTCAGTGTCATCAAAGACAAAAGCTGTGGACATGTTTCAGATTAAAAGAGAAATGACAACAAAATGACATGCCTGACTCTAAACAGCATCCTGCACGGAAGGAGAAAGAAAATGCCATCACGGACATTATCGGGTCAACTAACAAAATCTGAATACGAATCGTAGATTGAAGTGTGTCTGTTTAGTTCACTGAAGTGAAGTGTTCCGTGATGTGTAAGAGCACAGTGTCATTCTTAGCAAACATGCAGGGCAGTACGTAGGAGAATGAACCACGATGTATGCAACTCACCCTCAAATACACATACACATGCACATGCACATACATACATGCACATACACATACACACATGCATACCTATAAGGAAAGAAATTATGATACACCAAATGGGTAAATTGTTAACTGCCAGGGAATATGGGTCAAGTTATGGTGTTTTTTTTTTTTTTTGAGACAGAGTTTCGCTCTTGTTACCCAGGCTGGAGTGCAATGGCGCGATCTCGGCTCACCGCAACCTCCACCTCCTGGGTTCAGGCAATTCTCCTGCCTCAGCCTCCTGAGTAGCTGGGATTACAGGCACGCGCCACCATGCCCAGCTAATTTTTCATATTTTTAGTAGAGACGGGGTTTCACCACGTTGACCAGGATGGTCTCGATCTTTTGACCTTGTGATCCACCCGCCTCGGCCTCCCAAAGTGCTGGGATATGGTGTTCTTTATACTGTTTTTGGGGTGCAATTTTTCTATAAGTGAAAGTACTTCCAAATAAAAAGTTAAGGCTGAGGCAGGGGATCACTTGAATCCGGGAGTGAGCTGAGATTGCGCCACGGCACTCCAGCCTGGTGACAGAGCAAGACTCTGTCTCAAAAAACAAAAGTTAAAAGGCAAGCAAATAAATAAAAGAAACAGTTCCTGTGTTATATATCCTGGCTGTGTTTCCCATGTTAGAATTCTGAAAGCTGCAGAGCAGGCATGACGAACAGAGCACCTCTTCTTAAAATAGCACTGTGGCCAGGCAGAGCAGTTCACTCCTGGAATCCCAGCAGTCTGGGAAGCCGAGGCGGGAGGATCACTTGAGCTCAGCCATTTGAGAACAGCCTAGGAAACAGAGTGAGACCCTGTCTCTACAAAAAAATTTAAAAATTAGCTGGGCGTCATGGTTCATGCTTGTAGTCTTAGCTACTCAGGAGGCTGAGGTGGGAGAATTGTTTGAGCCCAGGAGGTTGGGGCTGCAGTGAGCCATGATCGCACCACTGCACTCTAGCCTGGGCAACAGAGTGAGACCCTGTCTCAAAAAAATAAACAAAAAAAAAAAAATCGTCCTAATTTGCCTCCCTTTTAATACTTTTTAAAAATTAACTTGAAACATGTTTTGGATAATCATAGTTTTCTTTTTTGAGATGGAGTCTCACTGTCACCCAGGCTGGAGCACACCGGTGTTATCTCAGCTCACGGCAACCTCTGTCTGCTGAATTCAAGCGATTCTCCTGCCTCAGCCTCTATGAGTAGCTGGGATTCCAGGCGTGCACCACCACGCCTGGCTCATTTTTATATTTTTAGTAGAGAGGGGTTTCACCTTGTTGGCCAGGCTGGTTTCAAACTCCAGACCTCAAACGATCTGCCCACCTTGGCCTCATGTGCAGTTTTAGGAAATAATACAGAGAGAGCCCCAGTACTCTTGCCAGTTTCCACCAAGGGTAACATCTTGCAAAACAAGAGGATGATATCACAGTCAGGATACCAACGCTGGTAACATCAAGATACAGAACGTTTCCATCACCGGTCAGCCGTCAAGGTGCCGTTTATAGCCAAGCCCCCTTCTCTTCTGCCTTCCCACTCCTTTGTAATTCTGCCAGTCATTAATCTGTTCTCCATTTCTATCCTTTTGTCATTTTAAGAATATCACACAGTGAATCACATGGCATGTAACCTCTTGGGACTCAGGGAGGTTCTCATGAGCTTCATCCCGTCGGTAGCCTTTTCCTTTTCATTGCTGAGTAATTTTCATGGTAGGGAGGAACCATGGTTTGGGTAACTGTTCACCCATTGGAGGACACCTAGCTTGTTTCCAGTTCGGAGTTGTTATGAATAAAACTGCTGTGGACATTCGTGTGCAGGTTTCTTGCTTTTCAACAGTTCTAGCCAGGCGCAGTGGTGCACACCTGTAACCCTAACACTTCAGGAGGCCTAAGCAGGAGAATTGTTTGAATTCAGAAGTTTTAGACCAGCCTGGGTAATGTAGCAAGACCCCGACTCTACAAAAAAATTTAAAAAATTGGCCCTCCATGGTGATGCCTGTCTATAATCCCAGGTACTTGAGAGGCTGAGGTAGGAGGATTGGTTGAGCCTGGGTGACAGAGGTTGCAAGGAGCCGAGATTGCGCCACTGCACTTCAGCCGGGGCAACAGAGCAAGACCCTGTCATTCAAAGAGAGGTGGGTGGGTGGGTGGATGGGTGGATGGATAGATGGATGGATGGAGGGACGGATGGACAGACAGGTAAGTAGGTAGGTAGATAGATAGGTAGATAGATAGATAGATAGATAGATAGATAGATAGATAGATAGATGATAGATAGATAGATAGAAATATAAATTACAGGGCCACGCTCAGTGGCTCATGCCTGTAATCCCAGCACTTTGGGAGACCAAGGTGGGCAGATCACCTGAGGCAGAAGTTCGAGACTAGTCTGGCCAACATGGCAAAACCCCATCTCCACTAAAAATATAAAAATTAGCCCAGTGTGCTGGCATGCACCTGTAATCCCAGCTACTCGGGAGGCTAAGGCAGGCGAATCTCTTGAACCCAGGAGGCGGAGATTACAGTGAGCAGAGATTACGCCACTGCACTCCAGCGGACCACAGAGTGAGACTCTATCTCAAAAAAAAAAAAAAAGAAAGAAAAGATATGGAAATTACATACCACATGACATTGATTTAAAACGTACATTCCATAGTTTTTAGGATACTCACAAGACTGTGTGATGGTACCATTAGTAATCACTGCCTGTTCCTTCCAACTGTCCTCCCTTCCCCCAACTAGCCCTAGACAATCTCTAATCTACTTCCTGTCTCTACAGTTTGTCTATTCTGGACATTTCATATAATGGAATCAAAATCTGTGGTCTTTTATGACCACCTTTTTTCCATTTTGCGTAATGTTTTCAAGGGTCATTCGTGTTATAGGGTGTATCAGTACTTTCTTTCTTTTTTTTTTTTTTGAGATGGAGTCTTGCTCTATCGCCAGGCTGGAGTGCAGTGGCACAATCCTGGCTCACTGCAACTTCCGTTTTCCAGTTTCAAGCAATCCTTCTGCCTCAGCCTCCTGAATAGCTGAGACCACAAGCCCGCACCACCACGCCCGGCTAATTTTTTTTTTTTTTTTTTTTTGTATTTTTAGTAGAGATGGGCTTTCACCGTGTTGAAAGATGGTCTCGATCTCTTGACCTCGTGATCCACCCGCCTCGGCCTCCCAAAGTGCTGGGATTACGGGCATGAGCCACCGTGCGGGCCACTTTATATTTTATTGCCAAAAACATTCCATTGTATGGATAGAACACATTGTTTATCTGGTTTTTAGTTGTGGACATTGTGTTTTAACTTTCCGGTTATCATGAGGAATGCCACTCTGAACACTGACATACGAGCTTCTGTGTAGAGGTGTGTTTTCATTTCTTTAGGAGTGGAATTACTGGGTCATGTCGTAGATCTGTGTTTCCCTTCTTGAGGGCTGCCAAACTGTTCCTGCTGCGGAGCTGGAGACCGCGTGATTATCAAAGGGTAGAGGGTCATGGCAGCAGCAGTTCCTGGGCCTGCAGAAGCTTCCAGAACCTGCGAAGTTAGAATACATGCACAGCTTAAGCCCCTCCCCACTCCAGCGGTGACCACTGGCTAACGTGTAGCATGCAGCACGCAGCACTCGGTGCTAAGCTGATGGAGTCACGCTCCTGCTGACAACCTTCTGACCGTCTCTACTTCCCACTGGCAGCATGTGAAGGAAGGTTCGAATTTCTCCACATCTCTGGCAGCACCTGTTACTGTGCATCTTTTTAATCACAGCCATTCCAGGGGGTGTGAAGTGGTGTTTCATTCTGGTTTTGATTTGCATTTCCCTAAAGACCAATGACACTCAGCTCCTTTTCATGTGGCTATCGGCCATTTGTCTATCTTCTTTAGAAAAACGTCTATTCAATTCCTTAGTTCATTTTTAAATTGAGATAGTTGTATCTTTGTTGTTGACTTTTAAGAGTTCTTTTTTTTTTTTTTTTGAGACGGAGTTTCACTCTTGTTACCCAGGCTGGAGTGCAATGGCGCGATCTCGGCTCACCGCAACCTCTGCTTCCTGGATTCAGGCAATTCTCCTGCCTCAGCCTCCCGAGTAGCTGGGATTACAGGCTGCGCCACCATACCCAGCTAATTTTTTGTATTTTTAGTAGAGACGGGGTTTCACCATGTTGACCAGGATGGTCTCGATCTCTTGACCTCGTGATCCACCCGCCTCAGCCTCCCAAAGTGCTGGGATTACAGTCGTGAGCCACCGCGCCCAGCCCGACTTTAAGAGTTCTTTATACATTCTGATATAAGTCCCTTATCAGAGATATGATTTGGAAACATTTTCTCCCTTTTTTTTTTTTTGAGACCAGGTCTCACTCTGTCACCCAGGCTGCAGTGCAGTGGCGTGATCTCGGCTCACTGCAACCTCTGCCACCTCTAGGTTCAAGCAATTCTCCTGCCTCAGGCTTCTGAGTAGCTGGGATTACAGGCACGTGTCACTACACCCAACTGATTTTTTGTATTTTTAGTAGGAACAGGGTTTCACCATGTTGGTCATGCTGGTTTTGAACTCCTGACCTTGTGATCCACCTGCCTCGGCCTCCCGAAGTGCCGGGATTACTCTCCCCAGACGTGAGCCGCCGCGCCTGGCCTTTTTCTCTCATTTGTGTGGGTTGTCTTTTCACTTTCTTGATGGTAGCGTTTGTAACACAAAAGCTTTACATGTTGATGCCCATTTTTTTTTTTTTTTTTTTTTTTTTTTTGCTTTTTATTTGTCACCTGTTCTTTTGGTGTGTATACAGGTTTCTGTGTGAACCTCAGTCTCATTTCACTTGGATAACTGCCCAAGACTGTACTTACTGGATCAAATGGTAGTTGCATGTTTCCTTTTATTTTTTAAAACTGCCAAACTGTTTTCTCAAGTGTCTGTACCATTTTACATTCCCACCAGGAATGTCTGAGTGACCTGTTTGTCCGTGTCCTTTCAAGCATTTGGTGTTATCGCTGTTTTTTATTTCAGTCATTTGATAGGTGTGCAGTGACACCTCACTGTGGTTCCGGTTTGCCTTTCCCCAGTGGCTGATAATGCTAAACATCTTTCCATGCACTTATTTGCCATGTGTATATCCTCTAGTGTAAAATGTCTCTTCATGTCTTTTGCTCATTTTTTAATTGGATTGTTTGGTTTTTTAGTTGTTTGGTTTTGAAAGTTCTTATGGCCGGGCGCGGTGGATTACGGCTCACGCCTGTAATCCCAGCACTTTGGGAGGCCGAGGCGGGTGGATCATGAGGTCAAGAGATCGAGACCATCCTGGTCAACATGGTGAAACCCCGTCTCTACTAAAAATACAAAAAATTAGCTGGGCATGGTGGCGCGCGCCTGTAGTCCCAGCTACTCAGGAGGCTGAGGCAGGAGAATTGCCTGAACCCAGGAGGCGGAGGTTGCGATCTCACCATTGCACTCCAGCCTGAGTGACAAGAGTGAAACTCCATCTCAAAAAAAAAAAAGAAAAGAAAGTTCTTACATATGCAAGATACTGTCCTTTGTCAGACATTTAGGTTCATGACCCATTTTTAATTAATTACTTCAGATGTAAGACTTAGTTTGAGGTTCTACTCCTGCTGCCCTCATGGATGTCTGGTTGCCCTAGCAGCAGTTTTTGAAAGGCTGTCATTCCTTACGGAATTTTGCAGCTCTGTCCAAAGTCAGTTGGGCCTATTCTTGGTCCGTTTCAGAGTTTTTAGTCTGTTCCATTGGTGTATGTGTCTGTTTCTCCCACACTGTCTTTATTACTGAGTAGGTCATATCATTAAGTAGAGTGATTTCTCCCACTTTATACTTCTTTGCTGGTTGTTTTAGCCCTTCTAAGGCATGTGCCTTGCCTTTCTGTGTAAGCTTATCTAGCTCTATAAAAACTATTGCTGGGACTTTGATAGGAATTACACTAAACCTACAGATCAACTTGAGAAGAATTAACATCTTTATTATGTTGAGTCTTTCAATCCATGAACATGGTATGTTTCTTCTGGAGGCCAGTGGTATGACCAAGGCTTACTGCAGCCCTGATCTCCTGGTCAACCCTCCTGCCTCAGCCTCCTGACTAGCTGGGACTACAGGTACACTCCACCACACCTGGCTAATTTTTTTTTTTTCATTTTTTGTAGAGATGGGGTCTTGCTTTTTACCCAAGCTGGTCTTAAACTCCTGGCCTTCAGCGATCCTCCCAAAGTGCTGGGATTTTAGGCATGAGCCACCACACCCAGCCTTCTTTGATTTTTTTTTTTTTCCATCAGCATTTTATAATATTCAGTATACAGATCCTATATATGTTTTGTTAGGTAATAAATACCTAAGTATTTCATTTTCTTTGGGGTGATTGCAAATGGCAGTGTTGTTTTTAAGTTTTATTTCTGAATGTTGTTAGTAGATAGAAATGCAATTTATTTTCGTATGCTGATCTTGCTGTATTCATTTCTTAGTTCCAGGAGGGTTTGTATAGATTCCGGGGGATTTCCATGTCATCGCCAGTAGGGAGTTTTCTTTCTTTCTTCTCAGCATGTCTTTTATTCCTGCGTTATTACAGTACTTAGAACTTCCATCACTACGTTGAGGAAGAGTGGTGAAAGTGGACATCGTTGCCCTTGCTCCTGATCTTAGTGGGAAAACATTCAGTCTTTCTTCACTTCCTTGAGAATATGTTAGCTGTCAGTTTTTGTGAATGTTATTTTTCTAGTTGGAAAAAAGGTTTTCCAAACTTGTTGAGAGGTTTTTTTTTTTTTTTTTGAGACGGAGTTTCGCTCTTGTTACCCAGGCTGGAGTGCAATGGCGCGATCTTGGCTCACCGCAACCTCCGCCTCCTGGGTTCAGGCAATTCTCCCGTCTCAGCCTCCTGAGTAGCTGGGACTACAGGTGCACACCACCATGCCCAGCTAAGTTTGTTTTTTTGTGTGTGTGTGTGTGTGTGTTTTGAGATGGAGTTTTGCTCTTGTTACCCAGGCTGGAGTGCAATGGCGCGATCTCGGTTCACCGCAACCTCCGCCTCCTGGGTTCAGGCAGTTCTCCTGCCTCAGCCTCCCGAGTAGCTGGGACTACAGGCACGACGCGCCACCATGTCCACAGTGCTGGGATTACCACAGTGGTGGGATCACAGGCGTGAGCCACCACGCCCGCCCGAGAGTTTTTATCATGTCTGGTTATTACAATTTGTCAAAATACCTTTTCTGCATCAGTTAATAAGAGCAAATGGTTTCTCTCCTAGAGCCTGTTGACATGGTGGATTACACTGATTGATTTTCCAATGTTAAATAGCCTTGCAAACCTGGAATGAATCTTACTTGGTCATGGTAAAGAATTCTTTTTATATACCGTTGTATTTGATTTGCTGATATTTTGTTAAATACTTTCATGTCTAAGCTCATGAGTGAAACTGATCTGTGGTTTTCTCTATTTTCTATTAGCTTCCTTGAGTTTCGTTGTCAGAGTAATATTAGCTTCACGAAGATAAACTGGGGAGTGTCCTCCTCTTCTACTTTTTTTGGAAGAGATTATATGAAACTGGTATAGCGCGGTGGCTCAAGCCTGTAATCCCAGAACTTTGGGAGGCGAGGCAGGTGGATCACGAGGTCAAGAGATTGAGACCATCCTGGTCAACATGGTGAAACCCCGTCTCTACTAAAAATACAAAAAATTAGCCGGGCATGGTGGCGCGTGCCCGTAATCCCAGCTACTCAGGAGGCTGAGGCAGGAGAATTGCCTGAACCCAGGAGGCGGAGGTTGCGGTGAGCCGAGATCGCGCCATTGCACTCCAGCCTGGGTAACAAGAGCGAAACTCCGTCTCAAAAAAAAAAAAAAAAAAAACTGGTATAGCGGTATTTCTTCTTTAAATGTTTGGTAGAATTCTTCCATCTGAGCCTGGGAATTTATTTTCAGGAGATTTTAAAATCACAGATTCAACTCTTAAATGGTTATAAAGCTATTGAAACTGTTTCTTTTTTCTTGGTTAAGTTGGATAGTTTGTAGTTTTCAAGTAATTGATCTTTGTCTTCTTTTGTAGAATTCACTAGCTCAAAATTGTTTGTATAGTTTCTCATACTGGCTGCAGGATCTGTAGTGATACTCTGTTTCATCCTTGATATTGGTGATTTACATCTTGTCTCTTTATTTTTGTCAGTTTTGCTGAAGGTTTATCAATTTTACTGATTTTTTTTAAAAACGTCTTTTTCATTTCACTTTATTTTCTCGATTGGTCTCTCGATTTCCATTTTATTGATTGTTCTCTTTATTATTTCCTCCCTTCTGCTTGCTTTGGTTTATTTTGCTGTTATTTTTCTAGTTTCTTGATGTAGGAATTTAGATTGTTGTTTTGAGATTGTTCATCTTCTCTGTTGCAAACGTTTAGTAATATACATTTCTCTCTCAGCACTGCTCTTGCTGCAATCCGTGTATTTTATATGTTGTATCTTTATTTTCATTCAGTTCTATTTTTTTTTTGTTTGTTTTTTAGGGTTTTTGTTTTTTTGTTTGTTTGTTTGAGACAGAGTCTTGCTGTATCACCCAGGCTGGAGTGCAATGGCGTGATCTCGACTCATTGCAACCTCCGCCTCCTGGGTTCAAACAATTCTCCTGTCTCAGCCTCCCAAGTAGCTGGGATCACAGGCATGCACTGCTACGCTTGATTAATTTTTGTATAGTAGAGACAGGGTTTTACCATGTTGACCAGGCTGGTCTCAAACTGCTGACCTCAGGCGATCTGCCCGCCTCAGCCTCCCAAAGTGCTGGGATTACAGGCATGAGCCACTGCACCCAGCCCAGTTCTATGTAATTTTTATATCTTCCTTGAGACTTACTCTTGACCCATGGATTATTTAGAAGTGTATTGTTGAATTTTAGAACATTTACAGATACTCCTGTTGGTTTTCTGTGATTATAGTTTACGTTCATTGTGATTAAATTATATACTCTGTATGTCTTCAGTTCTTTTACATGTGTTGAGGTTTGTCTAATGGCCAAAGATGTGGTCTCTCTAGGTAAATATTCCATGGGCTTTTAGGGGGGAAAAAGTGTACTCTGGTGTTGTTGAATGGTGTCTTGCTCCATTCAAGCTGCTACAACAAAGTGCTATAAACTGGGTGATTTATAAACCACAGAAATTTCTCTCTTGCAGTTCTGGAGGCTGGGAAGTTCCAGATCAGAGTGCCACCAGATTCGGTGTCAGGTGAGGACTTGCTTCCTGGCTCACAGATAAGAGCTGCAGGCATGTTTAGGCCCATCATGTCTTCCTGGCGGATGAATCCCGTTATCATTAGGTGATCCTTTCAGTATTTTTAAAAAAGAATCTGTTTAATAGCCTACTAGTATTCTTCCTTTCCTATTTTACTGAGAATTCATTAATCCTAACATTAAGTCTATGTCAGGACTCATGACTGTGTGAAAATTTTATAGTATTGGAGGCTGAGGCAGGAGAATTGCTTGAATCCAGGAGGTGGAGGTTGCAAGGTTTCAGTGAGCTGGAATCGTGCCACTGCACTCCAGCCTGGGTGACAGAACAAGACTCCATCTCAAATAATAATAATAATATATCCTGCAAGATTCAAAGTGAACTTCAAATAATCTTATACAGTCTTAGCTATGGGATGCATCCCAGTATTGAGATGAAGCAGGGATTGAGTGTTTGAGGGAGGGAGGTGTACCCGAATCTAGGGCATGAACACAAGAAGCCATATCAGAACCTCAGGTGTATACCAATGAGATAGATCAGAACTTCAGGCGTGTACCTGGTGAGACAGGTCAGAACCTCAGGCTTGTACCCACTGATAGATCAGAACCTCAGGCACGTACCTGGGGAAGACAGATCAGAACCTCAGGTGTATACCAATGAGATAGATCAGAACTTCAGGCGTGTACCTGGGGAGACAGATCAGAACCTCAGGTGCATCTCTTGTGAGACAGGTTAGAACCTTGGTCATGTACTCAGTGAGATGGGTCAGAACCTCAGGTGCGTACCAGTGAGATAGATTAGAACCTCAGATGTGTACCCGCTGAGACAGATCAGAACCTCAGGTGCATCTCTTGTGAGACAGGTCAGAACCTCGGGCATGTACTCAGTGAGATGGGTCAGAACCTCAGGTGCGTACCAGTGAGATAGATTAGAACCTCAGATGTGTACCCGCTGAGACAGATAAGAGCCTCAGGTGTGTAACCAATGAGCTATATTAGAATCTTGGGTATCTACGCAAAGAGGTATAGCAGAGTCTCAGGTATATACTCAAGAACGCATCTTAGGGTTTCAAGTATCTAGCTAAGGATTTTTGTATCAGGATCTCAGGTTTACACCTAGGGAGGCATAGCAGAATTTTGGGTATAGATCTAAAAATAGCTATCACAGTCTAGGGCCTATAGCCAAGGAGCTTTGTCAGAATCTCAGGCACATGCCCAGAGAGGCATTTTAGGACTAGTAAGGAGGTGGTAGATTTCAAAAGTCTAGCCTAACAGTTTATATACTTTGAAATTTAAAACAGTATTAAAAGATATCGTGAAATGTTTCTATTTGTTAGAAGGTGACATGTGTTCTAAACAATTAAAATATACTGGCTGTGGCCTTGTAACCAACTTATTATGCCTATAAAAATTACAGGCCCCAAGGTCCGGGATAGAATATAAGGGACGGACTTACCTTCTCACCTGAGACAACCAGTCCTCCATACAAATACATAAAATAATGTTTTCCAAGATGCTGAACTTCAGCGGTGAAGGGTAATGATGGTTATAAGACAAACAGGTGAGAGGTGTGGCTTGAGAGTTTCTAGGCTGCAGTGCATAGAGGGGAAACTGAGGCAGATCTTGGCAGACTTCCTCAGTTGACAAAATAGAGCTGAGAGTCCAGGGAGACCATGACGTATAGATTATCCCAGGCAAAGCATTAGAGGCGCAAGCCATGCACAGAGGGACTGCAGAGACCTACCAAAGTACTGCTTGCCACGTGCATGTGAGCAAAACTACTTGAGGCCAGGAAAAGAACCGTCTGAGAGGATTAGAAGGAACAGTGCCCAGCACTCCTGCCAGCCAAGTAGTGCTCGGTGCTCACGCAGGGCCAGGAACAGTGCAGACACTTGAGTGTTTGTTAGAAGAGGAAGGTATATCAGAATCATGGGCATAAACATAAGGAGCCATATCAGAACCTCAGGTATGTACCCGGTGAGATAGATCAGAACCTCAGGTGTAGACACAGCGAAATAGATCACACTCTCAGGTGTCTGCCCAGTGAGGGAGATCAGAATCTCAGGTGTCTATACAGTGAGATAGATCAGAACCTCAGGTGTCTGTCCAGTGAGATAGATCAGAACCTCAGGTGTAGACACAGCGAAATAGATCACACTCTCAGGTGTCTGCCCAGTGAGGGAGATCAGAATCTCAGGTGTCTATACAGTGAGATAGATCAGAACCTCAGGTGTCTGTCCAGTGAGATAGATCAGAGTCTCAGGTGTCTACACAGTGAGATAGATCAGACTCTCAGGTGTCTATACAGTGAGATAGATCAGAATCTCAGGTGTCTACACGGTGAGATATATCAGAATCTCAGGTGTCTATACGGTGAGATAGATCAGAATCTCAGGTGTCTACACGGTGAGATAGATCAGAATCTCAGGTGTCTACACGGTGAGATAGATCAGAATCTCAGGTGTCTATACGGTGAGATAGATCAGAATCTCAGGTGTCTACACGGTGAGATAGATCAGAATCTCAGGTGTCTACACAGTGAGATAGACCAGAATCTCAGTAGTCTGCCCAGTGAGATAGAGCAGAATCTCAGGTGTCTACACAGTGAGATAGATCAGAATCTCAGGTGTCTACACGGTGAGATAGATCAGAATCTCAGGTGTCTACACAGTGAGATAGATCAGAATCTCAGGTGTCTACACGGTGAGATAGATCAGAATCTCAGGTGTCTATACGGTGAGATAGATCAGAATCTCAGGTGTCTACACGGTGAGATAGATCAGAATCTCAGGTGTCTACACAGTGAGATAGACCAGAATCTCAGTAGTCTGCCCAGTGAGATAGAGCAGAATCTCAGGTGTCTACACAGTGAGATAGATCAGAATCTCAGGTGTCTACACGGTGAGATAGATCAGAATCTCAGGTGTCTACACGGTGAGATAGATCAGAATCTCAGTAGTCTGCCCAGTGGGATAGAGCAGAATCTGAAGTGTGCACCCAGTGAGACAGATTAGGAAAGATGAGTGAACTAGAAGGCATAACAACAGAAACTATTGAAAAATGAAGCACGCAATGAAAAAGGAATTTTTTTTTTAATGAAAACACTTTAATGAACTGTGGAATAACTTTAGGTAGCCTGATACATGTAAACCTAGAAAAAAAGAAATAGTGGGACCAATGCATTGACAAAATTTAGTTCTAAAATATGTATCTGATAACAGCTTAAAAATACGAGGAGCAAACACTGATAGAATTGCGAGGATACAGAGACAAATACACAATTATAGTCAGATTCACAGAACAAACACAGAGAATATCAGCAGGATGTGGGACATTCGAACAATGTTGACAACCAGCTTGATGTAACTGACATTTACCTACAGAACACCAAAAACAGCAGAATGTTCATTATTTTCAGGCACATACAGAACATTTACCAACATAGACCACATTCTGAGCAAGTCTCAGTAAATTTAAAAACATGCAAGTCATCCAAAATAGATTATCAGACCGTTATGGAATTAAATTAGATGGTGCCTGGGCACAGTGGCTCACGCCTGTAATCCCAGCACTTTGGGAAGCTGAGGCAGATGGGTCACTTGAGGTCAGGAGTTCAAGACCAGCCTGGCCAACATGGTGAAACCCGTCTCTACTAAAAATACAGAAGTTAGCAGGGCATGGCGGTGCACACTTGTAATCCCAGCTACTCGGGAGGCTGAGGCGGGAGAACTGCTTGGACTTAGGAGGCGGAGATTGCAGTGAGCCAGGACCGCACCACTGCACTCCAGCCTGGGTGACAGAGCAAGCCTCCATCTCAAAAGAAAAAAAAAGCAGAAAGTACACAAATCAATGACCTTAACTAAGAACAGATGAAACCCAATGTATTGATAAGTAGAAAAAAAGAAAATAATGGCGATTAGAGCAGAAGTCAATGAATAGAATACCAGAAAAATGGTAGAGAAAATCAATAAAGCTCAAAGAGATAAATAAAATGGATAAACCCCTATCCTGGCTTATCCAGGAAAAAAATAAAAGAGAAAAGGCACAAATTGCCAATACCTGGAATAAGGGATGTGATATCGATATGGATATCGAAAGGATGAGGGAATAATGTGAACACATTTATGCCAATAAATCTGACAACCTAGATAAAAAGGGTAAATGACTTGAAATACAGACTTCCAAAGCTGAATTCAAGAAGAAATTGTTCAGCTGAATTTTAAATTAAATAAACAAAATTTGCAGTTTAAAAAAGAAACGCCAGGCTCAGATACCTTCTTGGTGGCTTCTACCAAATATCTGAGGAAGAAAACCTACAATCTCTAAAGAAAACCTTCCAGAAAAGAGAGGTGAGAATGCCCCCCAATTCTGTGAGTTCAATATTGACCTGCTAACGCACTAGACAAAGGCATCACAAGTAAACTGAAGACCAATGTCCGTCCTGAACGTAGATTCTGACAGACTTCTAGAAAGTTGAATTCAACAATTTATGAAAAGAATATTATCTTAGTTCATTTTTCTGTCGCCATAATAGAATGTCACAGGCTGAGTAATTTATAAAGAAGAGAAGTTTGGGCCGGGCGCGGTGGCTCACGCCTGTAATTCCAACGCTTTGAGAGGCTAAAGCGGGCAGATCACGAGGTCAAGAGATCAAGACCATCCTGGCCAACATGGTGAAACCCCATCTCTACTAAAATTACAAAAGTTAGCCAGGCATGGTGGCACGAACCTGTAGTCCCAGCTACTCGGGAGGCTGAGGCAGGAGAATCACATGAACCTGGGAGGTGGAGTTTGCAGTGAGCTGAGATCTGGCCACCACAGTGCATCCTGGCGACAGAGGAAGACTCCGTCTCAAAAAAAAAAAAAAAAAAAAGTTTATTCTGACTCTATCCACCTGGAGATAAGACGAGTTTACATGGCCCATTGTTCTGGAAACTGGGAAGTCTGAGAGCATGGTGCTGGCCTCCAGTGAGGGCCCTCCTGCTGGATGGAGACGTGAAGCAAGGCAGAAAACCTGTCAGCTCAGGCTCTCTTCCTCTTCTTATAAAGCCACCAGTCCTATCATGGAGGCCCCACCCTCATGATCTTATAATCCTAATTACCTCCCAAAGGCCACCTTCAAATGCCGTCAACATATGAATTTGGAAAGTAAGTTTCCAGCACATGAAATTTGTTCAAAGTATAGCAAATATTATATCACAACCGGTAGGGTTCATCCCAGGAATGCCCAATGGCTTGACAATCAAAAATTAATGTAACTCACCATATTAACAGAATGAAAAAGAAAAACCATATGATCATCTTAGAAAAAGCATTTGATTAAATCCCACATTCGGCTGGGCTTGGTGGCTCACGCCTGTAATCCCAACACTTTGGGAGGCTAAGGCAGGTAGATCACAAGGTCAGGAGCTCAAGGTCAGCCTGGCCAAGATGGTGAAACCCCGTATCTACTAAAAATACAAAAATTAGCTGGGAGGGGGGGTGTGTGCCTGTAATCCCAGCTACTTGGGAGGCTGAGGCAGAGAACTGCTCAAACCCGGGAGGTAGGGGTTGCAGTGAGCCAAGATCACACCACTGCACTCCAGCCTAGGTGACAGAGTGAGCCTCCGTCTCAAAATGAAAAAAAATAGGATAAATAAAAAAACAAATCCCACATTCAATTCTAACTTAAAAAACAACTGGATTTTGACAGAGGTGCAAAGGCAATTTGGTAGAGAAAGGACAGACTTTTCAACAAACGGTCCTGGTGCCACTGGTTATCCATATGCCCAAAATGAACTTTGACCCATGCCTCATGCCAAACACAAAAATTAACTCAAAGTAGATCAGAGATGCAAAGGTAAAATGTAAAACTATAAGCCTTCTAGAAGAACACACAGGATACAAATCTTTGTGACCTTGGGTTGGGCAAAGATTTCGTAGCTGTGACACCAAGAACACAATCTATGGAAGAAAAAAGAATCAATAAATCGAACTTCATCAAAACAAAACTTTTACTCTTCAAAAGACAGTCTTAGGAGAATGAAAACAAGTTACAGACTGAGAAGAAATATTTGAAAAGCATTCGCCTGATAAAGATATCATAGCTTCAAGACAAAAAGAACTCTCAAAACTCACCTAGAAGAAAATAAACAACCCACTTTTAACAATGGGCGAAAGATCTGAACAAACACCTCGTCAGAGAAGATACGTGAACAGCAAATAAGAGCGTGAGAACTTCTCAGTGTCGGCCGGGCGCGGTGGCTCACGCCTGTAATCCCAGCACTGTGGGAGGCCGAGGCGGATGGATCACAAGGTCAAGAGATCGAGACCATCCTGGTCAACATGGTGAAACCCCGTCTCTACTAAAAATACAAAAAATTAGCTGGGCATGGTGGCGCGTGCCTGTAATCCCAGCTACTCGGGAGGCTGAGGCAGGAGAATTGCCTGAACCCAGGAGGCGGAGGTTGCGGTGAGCCGAGATCGCGCCATTGCACTCCAGCCTGGGTAACAAGAGCGAAACTCTGTCTTTAAAAAAAAAAAAAAAATCTCAGTGTCTCACTCTGCCTCCCAGGCTGGAGTAGTACAGGGGTGTAATCTCAGCCCACTGCTACCTCTGCCTCCCAGGTTCAAGCAATTCTCCTGCCTCATTCTCCTGGGCAGCTGATGTTACAGGTGTATGCCACCACATCTGGCTTTTTTTTTTTTTTTTTCCAGTAGAGCCAGGAATTCGCCACATTGGCGAGGCTGGTCTCAAACTCCTGACCTCAGTTGATCTGCCCACCTTGGCCTCCCAAAGTGCTGGGATTACAGGTGTGAGCCACCGCGCCCAGCCAGCAGTTCCTTATAAAGTTAAACAAATGCCTACCATGTGATATGGCAATCCCACTCCTAAGTATTTGGCCAAGAAAAAAGAAAGCATGTATTCCATACAGAGCCTAGTCCTGAATGTCTACAGCTTATTTACTTATTTTATTTTATTCATTATTTATTTACTTTTTTCTGGTGACAGAGTCTTGCTCTGTCACCAGGCTGGAGTACAGTGGCACAATCTCGGGTCACTGCAACCTCCACCTCCCAGGTTCAAGCGATTCTCCTGCCTCGGCCTCCCAAGTAGCTGGGATTACAGGCACCTGCCATCGTGCCCGGCTAGTTTTTATATTTTTAGTAGAGATGGGGTTTCACCATGTTGGCCAGGACGGTCTTGATCTCTTGACCTTGTGATCCACCTGCCTCTGCCTCCCAAAGTGCTGGGATTACAGGTGTGAGCCACTGTGCCCGGCTATAGCTGCTTTATCTAATAGCCCAGACGTGGAAACAATTCAGATGCCATGAATAGGTGAGTGCCTTCTCAGACTGTGCTTATCCATGCAGGGGGGTAGTACTTTGCAGTAAGAAGCACGGATGAATGCTAGAATAGTCATGCTGAGTGAAAGAAGCCAGGAAAAGTAAGTATGCTACATACTGCTAGATTCTACTTATATAAAACTAGAAAGTAGAAACTAATCTGTAATGACAGAAAGCAGACAAGTGACAGTGGGCGTGGAGCGACAAGAGGGAGAGATTAGATGGGCACAAGGGCACTCTGGAGATGATAGGTGTGTGTACTGTCTTGGCTCCGATGGTGGTTTCACAGGTATATGCGTATGGCAAGAAATATCAAATGTGTACACTCTACACGTGTACAGATTATTGTATGCCAGTTACACGTTCACAAAGCTGTTTCTCTTGTTGTTTTGTTTCATTTGGTTTTTCATTTGACGGAGTCTCTCCCTGTCGCCCAGGCTGGAGTGCAGTGGCACCATCTCGGCTCACTGCAACCTTCACCTCCTGGGTTCAAGCGATTCTCATGCCTCAGCCCCCCACGTAGCTGGGATTGCAGGCACCCACCACCATGCCCGGCTAATTTTTGTATTTTTAGTAGAGACAGGGTTTTGCCATGTTGGTCAGGCTGGTCTCGAACTCCTGACCTCAGGTGATCCACCCACCTCAGCCTCCCAACATGTTGGGATTACAGGCGTGAGCCACCATGCCCGGCCCCTAAAGCTGTTTTTTAAATGAAAAACGTTAGCTTGGAACAGGCACTAGAACTGTGGCCCTGGCCCTGAGGTCCCCCTCCGAGGATCCGGACTCCAGTGTCCCAACGTGGCGATGCTTACAGAAATGATGACTTCCTCTGCTGAATGAGCACACAGGCAATTCTCCGCCGAACACACACTGGTTCGCAGCGTGGGGAGCAAGAGTTCAGATAACCCTCACACTCCAATTTGTCATTAGTTTAAAATTCCAGCCTTTGCTTTAAAAACACATTAGAATAACACTACGTTTTCCCTCATAACCTTTACTAAAGACTCCAACAGAGAGAGATATTCACTCACAGGAGCATCAAGAAAGAAAAGAAAAGCTAGATTATCAGTCTCTAGATCGTTGATGGTTGGATGTGAAGTTGAGAAATGTTTGTAGTGGGAGGTGATAGAGGATCATAGTGTGGTAGGAGTAGAAACTAAGGGCTTCTAGAGGCTTCTCCCTGGGGTCAAAACCCGGCCCTGCTGGTTCTGTGCCCCAGGGCCTATTGCGGTAATCTCTGTGCCCTTCAGTTTCTTCATCCGTATAAAGTAAACAAAGATAATGCCTGCCTCATGGGGCTGCTGTTACCGTGAAGTGAGTTCGT
This sequence comes from Callithrix jacchus, assembly GCF_049354715.1. Lineage (NCBI taxonomy): Eukaryota > Metazoa > Chordata > Mammalia > Primates > Cebidae > Callithrix > Callithrix jacchus. The sequence continues at coordinate 213,807,110 of NC_133502.1, read as the reverse complement.
GCATGTTAGGTGCCCATTTATGACAGTGCCTGGCAGCTCAAAAAGTGTTAGCTGGTACCACTGTCATTATCATCAACATCTCTAATTTTTTTTTTTTTTTTTTTTTGAGGCAGAGTTTCACTCTTGTTGCCCAGGCTGGAGTGCATGGCGTGATCTCGGCGCACCGCAGCCTCCACCTCCCAGGCTGAGCGATTCTCCTGTCTCAGCCTTCCAAGTAGCTTGGATTACAGGCTCCAGAGACGGGGTTTCACCCTGTTAGTCAGGCTGGTTGCAAACTCCTGACCTCAGGCTCACACCTGCAATCCCAGTACTTTGGGAGGCCGAGATGGGTGGATCACCTGAGCTCAGGAGTTCAAGACCAGCCTGGCCATCATGGCAAAACCCTGTCTCTACTAAAAATTACAAAAATTAGCTGGGCGTGGTGGTGGGTGCCTGCAATCCCAGCTGCTCCTGAGGCTAAGGCAGGAGAATCATTTGAACCCAGGAAGCAGAGGTTGCAGTGAGCTGAGATTGCATCACTGCACTCCAGCCTGGGTAACACAGAGAGATTCCATCTCAAAATAATAATAATAATAATAGTGATAAGTATTCTATTGGATTCTTTGCATACATGTTTGTACCCCTTAGAAAGCTCATAGGATCTTCTCTTTGTCTCTGGCATGGTTCTGTAATTTCCAAGTGAGCGACCATCGGTGTGTGTGCATTTATCTGTTCTCTTGAGTCCCTGGTGGGCCCTTGCAACCTGGAAATCATTTCTGAGAAATTATCTTGAGTGCATTGGTTGGCGGTTCCCATGTTCCGTGTTCTTGCTTCCTGCTCCTTGGAGCTCCTGTTCCTTGGCTGAGTGTCGTCTCCTAGGCTGGTCCTCTCTCACTTGTTTTTCTTTTCCCATATTCCATCTATTTTCACTCTACTCTGTGAGATCAGGGCTTCCATCTCCCAACCCTTCTATTAGGTTTGCAGTTGTGCCTGTAATTCCCTAGAGCAGTTCTTGTTCTCCGAATGTCCCTTTTGGTACCATTCTCTTCCTTATCTATGCATGCAGTATTTCAGCAGCACTCTCATCAGAACGTGCTAGTGTCTCGCATTTCCCTGACTTTCTAGAGCGAGGACCGTTTGACCTTCAAGTGCCCTTGTTTTAAAACTGTCTTCTTGACCCTGTTACCCTCTTTTGCTGCTGCTTTTTACCCGACTTTGAAGAAGCGGAAATATGTTCAGAAATTCTCTGCTCTGGCAAAAGACAATACCAGTGGTTTAATCTAAAAACTGAAGAAGAACGTTCAAGGCGAGAGGTTTAAAAATACAGCCATCTCTGGGCCAGGTGCCGTGGCTCACGCCTGTAATCCCAGCACTTTGGGAGGCTGGGGTGGGTGACTCACCCGACGTCAGGAGTTCAAGACCAGCCTGGCCAACATGGTGAAACCCCGTCTCTACTAAAAATACAAAAATTCGCCAGGGAGGGTGGAGGGCGCTTGTAATCCCAGCTACTCGAGAGGCTGAGGCAAGGGAATCACTTGAACCCAGGTGCCAGAGGTTGGAGTGAGCCAAGATCACACCACTATACTCCAGCCTGGGTGACAGAGTGAGAACCTGTCTCAAAAATTTATTTATTTATTTTTTTTATTTTTCAGACATTCTATTTAATTGACATGGCAAATTAAAAAAAAAAAATACATATATCACACACACACACACACATACACACACACACATACACACACACATACACACACACATACACACACACACATACACACACATACACACACATACACACACACATACACACACACATACACATACACACACACACACACACACACATACTATCCCTGAAACCATGAAACAGAACCTTCAGCAGGGCCGGGCGGTGGCTCAGGCCTGTAATCCCAGCACTTTGGGAGTCCGAGGTGATGGATCACGAGGTCAGGAGATCGAGACCATCCTAGCTAACAGGATGAAACCCCATCTCTACTAAAAATATAAAAAATTAGCCTGGTGTAGTGGCATGCCTGTAATCCCAGCTACTCAGGAGGCTAAGGCAGGAGAATCACTTGAACTTGGGAGGCAGAGGTTGTGGTGAGCTGAGATCATGCCACTATAGTCCAGCCTGGGTGACAGAGTGAGACTTCGTCTCAAAAAAAAATATATATATACACACACACACACACACACACACACACACACATATATACACACACATCTCTTTATCCCCGAAACCATAAAACGAAACTAACCTTCGGTATATAGGACTATTGCAGAAGAGATTATCTCTCTACCTGGTTGGTTCCTCTTGGTCTTCAGCAAATTTTGATTCCTGAGTTGGCCCCTAGAAGTTAAAGGTAAAGGGCCCTTTCTCTTACCCTTGAAACCAATATGGCATATTTGTTTTAAAGAAAAAACGGCTTGGTGCAGTGGCTCATAGCTGTAATCCCAGCACTTTGGGAGGCCAAGGAGGGAAATCGCCTGAGGTCGGGGTTCGAGACCAGCCTGACCAACCTGGAGAAACCCCATCTCTACTAAAAATACATGATTACCCAGGTGTGGTGGCACAGGCCTGTAATCCCAGCCACTTGGGAGGCTGAGGCAGAAGAATTGCTTGAGCCCAGGAGGGGGAGGTTGCAGTGAGCCGAGATTTCACCATTGCACTCCAGCCTGGCCAAATATGGTGAAACCTCATCTCTACTAAAAATACAAAAAAAAAAAAATAGCCGGATGTAGTGGTGGTGGGTCCCTGTAGTCCCAGCTACTCGGGAGGCTGAGGCACGAGAATTGCTTGAACCCAGGAGGCAGAGGTTGCCGTGAGCCGAGATTGTGCCACTGCACTCCAGCCTGGGTGACAGAGCGAGACTCCCTCTCAAAATAAATAAATAAGAATGAGAAAGGGCCGGGCGCGGTGGCTTGAGCCTGTAATCCCAGCACTTTGGGAGGCCGAGGCGGGTGGATCACGAGGTCGGCAGATCGAGACCAACCTGGTCAACATGGTGAAACCCCGTTTCTACTTAAAATTACAAAAAATTAGCTGGGCACAGTGGCGTGTGCCTGTAATCCCAGCTACTCAGGAGGCTGAGGCAGGAGAATTGCCTGAACCCAGAGGGTGGAGGTTGCGGTGAGCCAAGATCACGCCATTACACTCCAGCCTGGGTAACAAGAGCGAAACTCCGTCTCAAAAAAAAAAAAGAATGAGAAAGAAAGTATCTACAAAGGACCTTCTGGATCCAAGAACCTCCATGTCTAATACAGGGGTGCACCCGTGGATGAGACCCAGCAGCTGCCCCGGGGAGCCCGCAGGGGAGGGGTTTCCCCTTGGTCTTCTTTTACTGCAGGCAGGTGGCGAAACTACCTTACTCTTACTACAAAGCACTTTCTTCTATCACAGAGCACTTCTCATGTTTTTTTGGAAACTGTGTCTCAAAAAGAAAAAAATACATGCACCTGCTATGGAGGGCCTGGCCCAAGTGTGGTGTTAAATAACATTACTTCTCCTTTTCCCTCCTGTGCCAGCACCACAGCCCCTACCCCAGCGCGCGGGCGCCGCGGGTCCCTTCAGAGCTGAGATCGCCTGTCTGTGGGCTACAGTGCTGAGCGTGGCTGCATGCTCATGTGCTCCATGAAGTTCAGGGCTCACCCCCGTCAAGTCTGCCTGCTGCAGATCTGATGTATTTCTGCTAAAACCCATTAGGCCTTCCTCGTTCCGAAACGTCATCATTTGTTGTATGTCACTTCACTGGCCAGGCCACTGCCCCCAGGCTGTTTCCTCATCATCTGGCTCCTACATGCTTCAACCTCGCCCGCCTTGCTGTGCGTCCCGGCCCGGCCCATATCGGCTCAGAGCTCTCCAGTGGCGAATACAAACTTCATTTCAGTTGACTTTGATGCTTTTTTGTTTTTTTTTTGAGACGGAGTTTCGCTCTTGTTACCCAGGCTGGAGTGCAATGGCACGATCTCGGCTCACTGCAACCTCCGCCTCCTGGGTTCAAGCAATTCTCGTGCCTCAGCCTCCAGAGTAGCTGGGATTACAGGCACGCGCCACTGTGCCCAGCTAATTTTTTATATTTTTAGTAGAGACGGGGATTCACCGTGTTGACCAGGATGGTCTCGATCTCTTGACCTCGTGATGAGCCACCGCTCCCGGCCGCCTTTGGTTCTCGTGGAAGGCCTCTCGGCTCACTCACATTTGGTTGCAGCAGACACAAAATGTGTCCAAACTTGCAGCTTTTCTTCACCGATTTTGTTACCGCCATCCACGAAGATACAATTATATTTTAAAACAATAACTACAAACTTCCTGACAATTACAACAGATGTAAAGCCCGTGGGGAGTTTTCTTCTGGAAACGGTTGAGAACATTGCGTTTTTCACTTTCGGGGTTAAAGGGAGAGGCGCTCACAGCTCTTTTGCCACATCGGGCTTGTCCCTCTTTTTTTATGACAAATTCTTTTGATTACAAAATTCCTAATTTAATGCCTTAGGTATTGTTGGGCAAGATCTAGATGTCTCTAGTCAAGTGTAGGTGATGTGCAAACTATTTAAAATGCATTTGATTTAAATTCCTTAAGATACAGTTCTAGTGTCTTTATCAGCATTATAGCCTGGTCCTTTTCCTTCTGTTTTTTTTTAATATGTATTTTATTGTGTTTTAAGTTTTGGGGTACATGTGAACAACAGGCAGGATTGCTGCACAGGTACATACATGGCAGTGTGGTTTGCTGCCTTCCTCCCCATCACCTGATCTGACATTTCTCCCCATGTTATCCCTCCCCAACTCCCCACCCCCTGCTGTCCCTCCCCTAGTTCCACCCCCACAGACCCCAGTGTGTGATGCTCCCCTCCCTGTGTCCATGTGTTCTCATTGTTCAACAGTTGTCTATGAGTGAGAACATGCAGTGTTTGATTTTTTGTTCTTGTGTCAGTTGAAATGCGGTCAAGAGATCGAGACCATCCTGGCCATGATGAAACCCCATCTCTACTAAAATATAAAAAAAAAAAATTAGCTGGGCGTGATGGTACGTGCCTGTAGCCCCAGCTACTCCAGAGGCTGAGGCAGGGGAATTGCTTGAATCCAGGAGGTGGAGGTTGCAGTGAGCTGAGATCACACCACTGCACTCCAGCCTGGTGACAGAGTGAAACTGTCTCAAAAAACAAAAAAAGGAAAAAAAAAAAAAAAGAAATAGATATTGAACACCTGCTAATAGCAGGGATTGTACTAGAAGTATGGATGCAAAGATCAGGCAGATGTGTTCCCTAGCCTCACAGAGCATGCGGTCTACTGAGAAAGACAGACATGTGAGAAGTTTCCACAGCACAGATGATCAGGGCTACGGCAGAACTGGGCCCAAGATGCTGGGGCAGTCTAGAGGAGAATGGGTTTCATGAAGGAAGAGCTCCTTCTGCCGTTGATCTCATTTTAGCCTAATCTTGTATTTGCCTATTTTTAAATGTTCCACGATTTTCATATACTCTGTTTCATGGTTCTCAAAGGACTATTTTCATTGATAAATGTTTAGTAAGACCTAAAAATAGAATTCAGTAGTTTGAGCTTATGCTATACAAGATGCAGCTCTAGCATTTAAATTGGAAGGGAAATATATCAAAAAGATATCTACACTCCTGTGTTTATTGCAACACTGTTTACAATAGCTAAGATTTGGAAGCAACCTAGGTGTCCATCACCAGGCAAACAGATAAAGAAAATGTGATATATACACCCCATGGAGTACTATTCAGCCATGAAAAAGAATGAGCTCCTGTCATTTGCAACAACGCGGGTGGATCTGGAGGTCATTATGTTAAGTGAAATGAGTCAGGCAGAGAAAGACAAACCTCACATGTTATTACTTATTTGGTGGGATCTAAAAATCAAATCAGTTGAACACAGAGAGGGTAGAAGGATTGTTACCAGAGGCTGGGAAGGGCGGTGAGGGGCTGCGGGCAGTGAAGATGGTTAATAGGTACCAAAAATAGGACACGGGAACTGGTCCGCCTGGTTCACTCTTGTCAATGAGCTTGGCAGGGGTATAGAAAGAATAACCTACTAGGTTTTTTTTTGTTTTTTTTTTTTTTTTGAGACAGAGTCTCACTCTGTTGCTCAGACTGGAGTGCAGTGGCATGATCTCAGCTCACTGCAACCTCCACCTCCTGGGTTCAAGCGATTCTCCCGAACTCGGCAACTATTTGATAGTGTGACAGGGTGACCACAGTCAGTAATAACTTAATTGTGCCGGGTGCAGTGACTCACACCTGTCATCCCAGCACTTTGGGAGGCTGAGGCGGGTGGATCACCTGAGGTGGGGAGTTCGAGACCAGCCTGACCAACATGGAGAAATCCCGTCTGTACTAAAAATACAAAATTAGCAGAGAATGGTAGCACATGCCTGTAATCCCAGCTACTCGGGAAGCTGAGGCAGGAGAATGGCTTGCACCTGGGAGGTGGAGGTTGTGATGAGCCGACCACATTGCACTCCAGCCTGGGCAGCAAGAGCAAAACTCCACTCAAAATGACAATAATAGCAATAACTTAATAGTATATTTTTAAATAACTTAAAGAGTGTAATTGGGTTGTTTGTAACTGAAAGGATCAATCCTGAGGGCATGGCTTCCCCATCCCCCATGACGTGCTTAGTTCACACAGCATGCCTGTATCAAAACATCTCATATGCCCCATAAATACACCTAGTATGTACCACAACCATTTTTTTTTGATGACTTTAAAAATAAAAAAAAATTATAAGGGAAAGAAAATTATGAATTTAGAAATGTAAAAGGTCTCAGGTAAGGAAGGAATGAGGATTATGCAGAAGCTCCCATCATTGCTGGGACTAGAACGGAAGCCCCGCCTTTTGCCAACACCCCATACACTCTCCCACACCTCTCAGCTTATGTGAGACTCTGTGCTACGAAACTGAAGACCTGCTTCAGTGATGTTTGCGTAGTCTTGCCTCTGGACCAGATTTTGGAGTTGCTGAGAAAAGAGATGGTTGATTGTATGTCTTAATCCCCCGAGAGCATTTGGGGCATAGGACACGGGAACTGGTCCGCCTGGTTCACTCTTGTCGATGAGCTTGGCAGTGGTATGTCATGTGGGTGATAGGCAAGGGTGGGGACTTCCCCAGGATAATTCTGCTCCTGAGCAAAAGCTCCAGTGATGTGGGAGGAGCCCCAGCGCCAGAGCATGCTGGGAGGTTGTGCAGGGTGGGGCGGGTGCCTGCTTGGCCTCTGCTGTCTATCTGGGAGATACATCCAAAGGCAACTGTTCCTAATCTGCTCTTGTTGGGAGCAAGGAAGGACCAATTTGTTCAGTGATCTGTACAGAGATGGTCCCTCTGGCCAGAGTTTAAGACAGTATTGCCTCACTCTAGATAGAGATTTTGTTTTGATTTTTTTATGGCAAGACCAATGTTTCTCTCAATTAATCCCAGGTATTGTTTAAAGGCAACTAAAAATGATAAAATTATAAAACTTTGAAACTCCCTGAATGTAACTACAAGGAAACTGACATTGTCATATTAGTCAGATGCTACTGGCTAGGAGAGTGTGAGCAGGGATAAAAGGCATGGTCTACACGCATTTTCCATTCCTGAGAACGCAATCGGGAGAAGAGTGAGGTAGCCACAGCCCATCCATCACACAGTCCCTGCCCAGCGACTTGCTTTCTTTTTTTCTGTTCTTTTTTTTGTTTTTTGTTTTTGAGACGGAGTCTCACTCACTTTATCACCCAGGCTGGAGTGCAGTGGCACAATTTCAGCTCACTGCAACCTCCACCTCCCACCTCAAGCAATTCTCCTGCCTCAGCCTCCCGAGTAGCTGGGATTACAGGTGCCCGTCACCACACCCAGCTAATTTTTTTTGTATTTTTAGTCAGACAGGGTTTCAACGTGTTGGCCAGGTTGGTTTCAAACTCCTGACCTCAAGTGATCCACCCTCCTCAGCCTCCCAAAGTGCTGGGATTACAGGTGTGAGCCGCCACGCCCGGCCCCAGCCACTTGCTCTCCACTGGGATATACTGCATGGTTAATAGAGTCAGTTAGTGACTGTAACTTTGGAACTTTTTGTTCAAAGTGAAAAATATTTTAAATAATGCTTACCCCATTATCTTTCTTGCTGTTAGGAAAAAACCTCCTTTCAGATAGAATGCAGAATAAAATATGATAGAAAGTCTATACAGATTCACAGCCTGACTTATGCTACTAGGTTACAGATGGAAGGAAAGCCTTCTAACCCCTACGAAAGGGCAATCTTTCTCTTTCATTTTCCCCTGTGTGCGATTTGATGTTTCCCTGTGAACTCTGAGGACTTACTGCCAGAATTCCAAACATAAGATATGATTTCACAAAGATGGATGAATGGTATCCATTTTGGGTATTGGTAGAGGAAGCTTCCTCACCACACTGAAAGCTGTTGTTTACATTAAGCAAACGTCAAATGTGAACATATTTTTATGCACATGCGTTTAAGGGATAAATATTTCCTTTGGGGAAGTACTCTTCACTCCAGCTGGAGAGTCGGGGGTTCCGTGATCACCGTGTGATGAGGGCTACCCTGACAGTGACTGGTGGCAGCATCTAACCACCTGAGCCTCTCCATGGTGCGAGCCGTGGGCATCAATGTGACCATTTTCAGAAGGGAAGACAGTTCTGGAAGCTCAAGGTCACCTACTCAGCCTCATTGGGCAATTGATGACTCGGCCGGGTTCAGGGAGGTGGACCTGAGGCAGAGCCTCCAGAAGGCAGCAGTGGGCAAGGGCGGGTTCAGGCAGGTGCACCTGGGCAAAGGTGCGGACGTGAAATCCTGAAAGCAATTCTCAGTGCTGCTGGGCTTCTGGAGGGTAGAAAGACAGTGGCAAGTGCACGATCGGGAGGGACACATGTGGAGGGGCTGGAACAGTGTGCTCAGGAAACGGGGCTTCAGTCTGGAGGTCCCACGAAGTGGTATAAGATGTTTCAGTGAGCGTGATAGGGACTCACCGCGGAAGGTGGCTGCTTTGTCACTGTACCCTTAGGGAAAGGTTCACCTGCTAGTTGGCATAGCCCATTGATTGTCTGGGACTCACCCACTTAGATTTGTTTGGACTCTACGAAGTATTCATGGCCCTACAGTCACAGTCCAGGACCCCCTGCGTGAGCTGCCTTCATGGCTACAGGGAGAACACACCGGAATGAATGTCACACCCAGCACACACGCCGCCGGCTTGGCTGCGCTCCCCGCGCCCTGCAGCCTGAGCCGCACTGGCTGCCTGTTGTTCCCGGAATGTGCCAACGTGTTTCAGTCCTGTGGCCTTTGCACATGGTGTTCTGTTTGCCGGAACGCTCTCCCCCAGGACATCGATACAGCTTGCCCCCTCATTTCGTGAGGTCTCTCCTGCCCCTTCATCAGTGAGGCCTTCCCTGGCCTCTCCACATAAAGTAACATCTATTCTGTGTCTACACCTACTAGGTTATGTGCATTTGTGTCTTTGTTCATGGTCTGTGTCCCAGTTAGAAGGGAGGCTCCCCGAGAGCAGGAATCTGTTTCTTTTGTTTGTTTGTTGAGACACAGACTCACTCTGTCGCCCAGGCTGGAGTGCGGTGGTACTATCTCAGCTCACTGGAACATTCGACTCCCAGGTTCAAGAGATTCTCCTACCTCAGCCTCCTGAATAGCTGGGATTACAGGCATGTGCCTAGTTAATTTATATATTTTTACTACAGATGGGGTTTCACCTTGTTGGCCAGGCTGGTCTCAAACTCCTGACCTCAAGTGATCTGTCTGCCTTGGCTTCCCAAAGTCCTGGGATTATAGGCGTGCGCCACCCTGCCTGGCCCAGGGTGCTCAGTGATGAGTGAGAGATCCTGGCCTCGTGGGCTGTGGCTCCTTCAACATTTGTTTAAACATTTTTCACTTTCTCGGCATGCCGATCAAGAGCTAAGCCTAAAGGAGAGGCTCAGCAGTGGTCCTGTTTAGATGATGGATTCAGGCGTATCTTCAATGATAAATGACGTTGCATTTAAAAACAAACAAGTGGCCAAGCACAGTGGTTCACGCCTGTAATCAAAGCATCAAAGCGGGCTGATACCAACCTGGCCAACGTGGTAAAACCCCATCTCTGGGAGGCCAAGGCGGGTGGATCACGAGGTCAAGAGATCGAGACCATCCTGGTCAACATGGTGAAACCCCGTCTCTACTAAAAATACAAAAAAAATTAGCTGGGCATGGTGGCGCGTGCCTGTAATCCCAGCTACTCAGGAGGCTGAGGTGGGAGAATTGCCTGAACCCAGGAGGCGGAGGTTGCGGTGAGCCGAGATCGCACCATTGCACTCCAGCCTGGGTAACAAGAGCGAAACTTTGTCTAAAAAAAAAAAAAAAAAAAAGTATCTCTTCTAAAAAGACAAAAATTAACCGGGCATGGTGGCAGGCTTCTGTGACCCCAGCTACTCGGGAGGCTAAGGCAGGAGAATCACTTGAACCAGGGAGGTGAAGGTTGCAGTGAGCTGAGATCACTCCACTGTACTCCACCAGCCTGGGCGACAAGGGCAAGACTCCATCTGAAAAATTAAAAAATTTTTGTTTAAAATTTTAAAAAATTAAAGAAATAAAAACAAGCGAACGTTCTTATAATACATCATCCGTCTTACCGATTGTGCCTCTCTCCTGCAGGTAGCTTGGAGCTCAGCTGAGCAACCAGCACCATCTGGTCACGATGGTGGACACGGAAAGCCCGCTCTGCCCCCTCTCCCCACTCGAGGCTGCCGATCTAGAGAGCCCACTATCTGAAGAATTCCTGCAAGAAATGGGAAACATCCAAGAGATTTCGCAATCCATCGGTGAGGATAGTTCTGGAAGCTTCAGTTTTACGGAATACCAGTATTTAGGAAGCGGTCCCGGCTCAGATGGCTCGGTCATCACGGGTAAGCTGTTTCCTAGAAAGTTCCATTTAGAAATGTTTCATCCGCAGAGAAAACTGTTCTCTTTAGCTGGAAAAGAAGTCACACCTTTTTGCAAAGAAATCTTCGGACGTGGTAAAGCGTCACCTCCAGGGCCGCTGGGCCCCAGAAGCTTCCGAAGCACGTGTCACGGCTCATGGTGCACGCTCTTGTGAAAGCCACGCACATGTCAAACCATGCTTGAGATTCGGTCACGGGGAGTGGCTAAAGTGCACAGACCCTAACCCCAGCAAGCCCGCAGCGGACAGCTAGACATTTTAAAGAGGGGATGTGTGCAAGAGTCTGCATGGAGGTGCTGTTTGTAAGAGGGAAGGATGGGAAACGAGCTGGGAATGCATCAAAGGGCAACAGATAAATTGGGATGTGTTTATACAGTGGCATACTTCATAGCAATTTAAAAAAACAGACTAAGCCGGGCGCTGTGGCTCACGCCTGTAAGCCCAGCACTTTGGGAGGCCAAGGTGGGTGGATCACTTGAGGTCAGGAGTTCGAGACCAGCCTGGCTAACATGGTGAACCCCATCTCTACTAAAAATACAAAAATTAGGCAGGCGTGGTGGCAGGTGCCGTAATCCCAGCAACCCTGAAGGCTGAGGCAGGAGAATTACTTGAACCCTGGAGGTGGAGACTGAAGTGAGCCCAGATCTGAGAGTGTACCACTGCATTCCAGCCTGGGTGACAGAGCAAGACTCAAAATATATATAATATATTTTGAACTTTGGGAGGCTGAGGCAGGAGGATGACCTGAGGTCAGGAGTTGGAGACCAGCCTGGCCAACGCGGTGAAACCCCATCTCCGCTAAAAATACAAAAATTAGCTGGGCCTGGTGGCAGGCTCCTGTAATCCCAGCTACTCAGAAGGCTGAGGCAGGAGAATCGCTTGAACCTGGGAGGGAGAGGTTAATTATATATTAATATATAATAAATAAATAAATAATAGAACACACTAGCTCTGTGTGTATCGACACAAGTCCATCTAAAAAAGCAATGCTGGAGGCCGGGCCTGGGGGTTCACGCCTGTAATCCCAGCACTTTGGGGCTTGGGTCTCAATCTCCTGACCTCAGATGATCTACTTAAGGCTGGTAGATCACCTGAGGTCAGGAGTTCAAGACCAGCCTGACCAACATGGTGAAACCCTGTCTCTACTAAAAATACAAAATTATCTGGGTGTAGTGGTGCATGCCTGTAATCCCAGCTACTGGGGAGGCTGAGGCAGGAGAATTGCTTGAACCCAGGAGGCGAAGGTTTCAGTGAGCTGAGATTGTGCTATTGCACTCCAGCCTGAGAGACAGAGCAAGATTCTGTCTCAAAAAAAAAAAAAAAGCAATGCTGGGCCAGGCTGAGTGGGTCCAGCCTGCAATCCTAGTGCTTTGGGAGGCCAAGTTAGGAGGATTGCTTTAAGTCAGGAGTTTGAGACCAGACTGGGCAATATACTGAATCCCCGTCTCTACAAACAAATTTAAAATTTAAAAAAATTAGCCGTGCATGGTGGCACATGCTTGTGGTCCTAGCTGCTCCGGATGCTGAGGCAGGAGGGTCACGTAAGCCCAGGAAGGCGTTCGAGGCTGTGTGACCTATGACTGCCACTGCACTGCAGCCTGGTGACAATGAGAACCTGTCTTAAGAAAAAAAAAAAAAAAATTTAAAGCAACAGCTAATGAAAATAAACACGCCTAAGGATATCTTTCTTATAATCCAATTACTATAAAATCTTTTATTTGTATTTTTTTTATTTTTTGAGACAGAGTTTCACTCTTGTTGCTGAGGTTGGAGTGCAGTGGTGCGATGTCAGCTCACTGCAACCTCCCTCTCCCAGGTTCAAGCGATTCTCCTGCCTCAGCCTTCTGAGTAGCTGGGATTACAGGAGCCTGCCACCAGGCCCAGCTAATTTTTGTGTTTTTAGCAGAGATGGGGTTTCACCGTGTTGGCCAGGCTGGTCTCCAACTCCTGACCTCAGGTCATCCTCCTGCCTCAGCCTCCCAAAGTTCAGGGATTACAGGCATGAGCCACCACACCCATCCAATGTAAAATCTTTAACGCTAAACAATCTAGTACATCACTGATAGAAACAGACATACACATATTGCAGGGTGCATCCCACCTTTAAGGGTTCGGTCACGTCTTGAGACAGATGGAGGGAGAATTGGGGAGGGGGTCTCATGGAGATTCTAATTCTCTCTAGATTTTATTTATTTATTTATTTTTGAAATCCACCTCCCGGGTTCAAGCGATTCTCCTGCCCCAGCCTCCCAAGTAGCTGGGATTACAGGTCCCACCATCATGCCCAGCTAATTTGTGTATTCTTAGTAAAGATGGGGTTTCACCGTGTTGGCGAGGCTGGTCTTGAAATCCTGACCTTGTGATTTGCCCACCTCAGCTTCCCAAAGTGCTAGGATTACAAGCATGAGTTGTGTATTTTTTTTTTTTTTTGACTTTTTAGCATTTACTTTCCCCACCACACATTCACTTAACAGTGTATGTGTTTGAAACAGCCTTCACTTAAGTTCCATGGCGCTGATGAAGAGAAGGCTGGTGTTACTTCATGAAAGGGCTGTCAGAGCTGCCTGGGAAGAAGGCGTGCCTTGGGGAACTGGGAAGATGCCGTCAGTGTGGGTGGGCAGGAGGACAGCCAGTCATCCTGCCACCAGCCCAGTAGCTTCCAGAGGCAGGTGCCCAGGTCCTGCCGGGGCCCCTCACAGTGCTAGGGGCAGGGACTGCACCTCCTCCAGGCACTCGTCGTAGGCCTCCCGGTACTCCTCATGGGGCTTGACCATTATCACACAGGTGGGGCGCTTGGAGCCTGCAGCTGCACCCAGGTCCCTCTTAGAGGGGATATAGACGTAGGGCAGATTTCGGTCCTCACACATGACTGGGAGATGGCAGTATACCTCAATGGGCAGTGTGTCCCCTGCCAAAACCATGATCCCTTTTTCTCCTTTGTTGACAAATTTCTGAACCTCTTTCACCCCGCGCCGAATCTGCTTCTGCTTCACGGCTTTCTTGATGCATTTGTAGAGCTTCCGCGTGAGGCGACGAGAAGCCAGGGGCTGCGCGATGGGGTTTTGGTTGACCAGCAGCTCTTGGTAGGTGCGCTCCCCAGAGCATGCCTCCGCCTGACCCTCGGGCCGGTCGGGATCTGCCTTGATTTTGGTCATCGCAGCGGCCGCGGAAACCTAGTCCCCGGCTGTGTATTTTTAAAAGACATCAGCAGTGTGATAAACCTGGGAGGTGTGTACATAGATATTATAGTCACATTGCTCAATGACAGGGACGGGTTCTGAGAAATGCATCCTTAGGCAATTTCATCATTGTGTGAACGTGATAGAGTCACGCAAAGCCAGATGGTGCAGCCCGTTGCTCCCAGGTCACACACCTGAACTTCGTGTTACTGTACTGAATACTGTAGGCCGCTGGGACACAATGCTAAGTATTTGTGTGTCTAAACATACCAAAACATGTCACAGAAAAGGTTACAGCGAAAACACAGTATTATCACCTTACAGGACCGTGGTGCCACAGGGACTTGGGGTCTACCGTTAACCAAAATGTGATCGTGCCATGTGTGACTGCATAGAAATGAGCTCAGAGAAATTAAGTAACTTGGTCAGGTGCGGTGGCTCACGCCTGTAGCCCCAGCACTTGGGAGGCTGAGGTGGGCAGATCACCTGAGGTCAGGAGATTAAGACCAGTCCTGGCCAACACACCGAAAACCCGTTTCTACTAAAAAATGCAAAAATTACCTGGGCGTGATGGTAGGCGCCTGTAATCCTAGCTACTCAGGAGGCTGAGGCAGGGAGGCTTGCTTAAATCCAGGAGACGGAGGTTGTAGTGACCTCGTTTCTACTAAAAATACAAAAATTAGCCAGGCGTGGTGGTGCACACCTGTAATTCCTGGGTGACAGAGCAAGACTCCATCTCAAAAAGAAAAAGAAAAAAATTAAGTCACGACGCGGTTCCTTCAGCCAGAAAGACAGGCTGGGCCTGGACCCCGCCCCTCAGCTGGCTCTAGAGGGCTATTCTTTGCAGCCTGGCGTGATTGCGCCTTGTAAAAGGTGACAGCGCCCTCAGCTTAGTCAATCAGGAATTGCAAGAGGCAGGTGAGCCCCTGAGGACTCTGGGTGGCTTTGGGAGTGACCTCGACAGACCATTAGAGATGTGCAGGTTTTGTCTGCCTTTTTCCTGATGCGTTAAGCAGAGGATAAGCACTGTGAGGAGAGTGACAGAGTAGGGAGATGACGGTTCTCAGAACAGAGGGCAGGGGCAAGGGGGCTGGAGGACAGCAAGGAAAAGGCTCTGGGTCAGGTGGCGCCTCGCGGGGCCTGGGTAGGTTGCCTTGCAGCAAACCTGGGTAGGTGACCTTGACAATGACTGCGTTGCTTCCTGAGCACTGCACGCTGCCCACACACCTCGGGCTTGCGTAAGCCAAAGAGCAGCATTGTGAGGTCATTGCTATCTTTGTTTAAGGACGGAGGATGGGAGGCAGGTCTCAGGAAATGTTGACATGCTGGAGACCACCAGTCCTGGAGAAGCCAGGGCCAGAACCCAGCTCTTAACCCCACAAAGTGGGGCCTATCTTCACCCATCACACACACACACCCCGTGCTGGTTCACTCTTTTCCTCTAATGACTAGTTGTGCTATTTATCAGACAAGTTTTTTTCCTTATAGGTTTGAAAAGATTTATCTTGCTTTTGTTTATTTTTCTTTTTTGCCTTTCTTTTCTTTTTTTAAGGAAGACAGGCTCCCCCAGCCCCACCCTCAGGGTGAAAAATATAGTTCATTGTCTAGTAAAAGAGTTCAGAGATACACTTTTTTCTTTTGGTAAGATATATTCGAGCTTGTTCTGAAATACGGAATTTGTGTGGGCTGCGAGGGTCGGTGGGTGTGTGGCTCTAGCCCTGGAAAGTTCTTTCCCGGCAGTGCTCAGGAGGGCTGCTCAGCCTGCTCCTGCCTTCCCTGGGGGTTTTAACACAGGACCTCTTATTCTATGCTTTCTTCTCACCCCAGGTCCTCATACAGGAGGGAACCCTGCTCTTCTATCTAATTAGATTCAGGGATCCTTTTCTAAAAGTAGTATCTTTTAGGTCATTATCAAGAACTGTCATCTAAAATGTATTTCTAAGTCGTTTGGAAGTTCTGATGCAGGCAAGGCTTGAGAATTTCCTGCATACTAGCCTTGTGACCTGTACAAACCACTGAAAGCCACATTCAACCCAATTCCACAGGCTGAACAGTGCTTCCTACCTAAATAAATTAAGAGCAGGCCAGGCACAGTGGCTCACGCCTGCAATCCCAGCACTTTGGGAGGCCGAGGTGGGCCGATCATGAGGTCAAGAGATCGAGACCATCCTGGCCAACCTGGTGAAACCCCATCTGTATAAAAATACAAAAATTAGCTGGGTGTAGTGGCATACGCCTGTAGTCCCAGCTGCTCGGGAGGCTGAGGCAGGAGAATCGCTTGAACTCAGGAGGCGGAGGTTGCGGTGAGCCAAGATTGTGCCATTGCACTCCAGCCTGGTGACAGAGTGAGACTCAGTCTCAAAAAAAAAAAAGAAAAGATTATTTCTTATTAGTAAATTAAATCTTTCATCTTTGATCTTTTGGGTAATATTCCTAGTTACGTAGACTGCTCTCTCAGAAGGGCCAGATATAAAATGTACTTACTTTAAACTTTACACTCAGGAGACCGGATGGGTGAGGCTGGTTCACTCAGCCAACGAACCTTTTTATCCCCGGTTTTTCTTCTCGGCTTTATTGTCATAATTGACATACAATAAATGCACTATTTAAAGTGTACAATCTGATAGATTTACACACACATGCCTCTGTGAAACCATCAACACACTCAAGATCGTGATGCAGAATTTTTGCTCCTTGGTTCGGCTAAATCTGGGGTTTTGGGTCATGACAAGGAAAAATTAGGCACGTGGACAGGTTGAAGAGTGAGGAGAGCAGAATGTATTGGGTGAAAAGAAAAAAGAAAAAGCTCTCAGCAAAGCTAGAGGGGGTCCTGCCAATGGACTCCCAGCTTGCAGACGGATGAACAGGTCACTACACTCGAGCTGGAGGCCAGGCTCCTCCCTGCTGCACAAGGTGAGAACTTCTCATGGCCCCACCCCATTCTCCCGGTGCCCAGGTGGTCCCCAGTCCCTTGCAGGCCTGTCCAGACAAGGGAACCCTGGGCAGGTTCTCTCATCTGCACAAAAGCATCTGATGTGAACACTTGTGAGGCAGGTTAGAGATTCTCTGAGGACTTGCTCCTTATCAGCCTCCTGCATCTATCAATAGTGCCCCCGTCCATCACCCCTAAAGTTTACTTGTGCTGTTTTCTAATTCCTCTTTCCCCTGCCCGGTGCCTCCCTGCCCTCCTCCTCCAATAAACCACTGATCCACTTTCTATCATTCTAGGTTGTCTTGTGTGTCCTAGAAACTGATACAGATGGACTCACACAGCACATACTCTCTAGCCCGGCTTCTTTCACTCTGCAGAATGGCTGAGTCTCATCTGCATTGCAGCAAACATCGATAGTCCCTTCTTCTTCATCCGCTGTGTGAATATAGCAGTCTGCTTCTTCACGCACCTGTTGCACCTGTTGATGAGCATTTAGGTTGTTTCTAGCTTGTGGCTACTACAAATAAGTCTCTGTATGGACCTCTGGTTTCATTTCTCTTGAGTAAATACCTAGGAGTATGATGGCTGGAACAGATGGGAGGTGTTTGTGTAACTTTTTAAGAAACTGACAAAATGTTTTCCAACATTTTGGAAAAATCTTAGCAAATGCTATACTATTTTATATCCCCACTGCCAGTATATGGGAGTTCTGGTTCCTCCACACCCTCATCAACATGAGACATGATCAGGCTTTTAAATTGTAACCGTGTCAGTAGGTGTGTGATGGTCTCTCACTGTCGTGGTTTTAATTTGCACTTCCCTGGTGACCTTGAGCATCTTTTCTTATGCTTATTTGTCTTTTCTGGTGACATTTCTGTTCAAACCTTTTGCTCATTTTTTAATTGAGGGTTTTTTCTGCTATTTACTATTGAACATTATTTATATATTTTGGATACAAATACTTTATCAGACAGGTGATCTACAAATATTTTCCCCAGGGCATGGTTTGTCTTTCTTTTCTTTGTACTAACAGTATCTTTAAAAAACACACATACTTTTTTTTCTACTAATAGTAACTTTAAAAAATAAACTTTTTTGAGATAGGGTCTCAATCTTTTGCCCAGGCTAGAGTGCAGTGGTGTGATCGTGGCTTCCTGCAACCTGGACATCTTGGGCTCAGGAAACTCTCCGACCGCAGCCTCTGAGTAGTTGGGGCCACAGGTGTGTACTACCATGCCTGGTTAATTTTTTCACTCTTTGTAGATATGGAGTCTCATTATGTTGCCAGGGTGGTCTCAAACTCCTGGACTCAAGCAGCCCTCCCACCTCAGCCTCCCAAAATGCTGGGATTACAGGTGTGAGCCATCGTGCCAGACCAGTTCTTCATTTTGATGAAGTCCAATGTATCATTGCCCTTTTTTTTTCATGGATTATACTTTCTGTGTCACATCTACAATATCTTTGCCTGGTCTAAGGTCATTTCTTGTAGAAGCTTTATATTTTTAGGTTTTACATTTAAGTCTAAGATCCATTGAATTAATTTAGTTCAAATACTCATTTTCTTTCTTTTTTATAATTTGCTTGCAGCTATTCCAGTACAGTTTATTAAAAAGACTCCTGTCTCCACTAAGCTGCCTTTGTCTCTTTAACAAAAATCAATTGACTGGGCCAGGCGCGGTGGCTCACACCTGTAATCCCAGCACTTTGGGAGGCCGAGGCAGGTGGATCACGAGGTCAAGAGATCGAGACCATCCTGGTCAACAAGATGAAACCCTGTCTCTACTAAAAATACAAAAATTAGCTGGGCATGGTGGTGCGTGCCTGTAATCCCAGCTACTCAGGAGGCTGAGGCAGGAGAATTGCCTGAACCCAGGAGGCGGAGGTTGCGGTGAGCCGAGATCGCACCATTGCACTCCAGCCTGGGTAACAAGCAAAACTCCGTCTCAAAAATAAATAAATAAATAAATTGACCATATATTGCCTGTCTATTTCTGTTCAGCTGCATTGTTCTGTTTGTCCCTTTTGACACCAATCTCACAGTGATTACTGTAGCTTTATAAGAAGGCTTATAGTCGCCTAGCATAAGTTCTCCCACTTTATTCTTCTCATTTGTTCTATTCATGTCTTATCCATGAACATGGTTATTTCTCCATTTAGCTAGGTCTCCTTCAGTTTGTCTTAGTAATGTTTTATAGTTTTTATGATTTTATTTTTTTATCCTATAAAGATATTTTTATGCCCATATTTTTTATGTTATTGTAAATGATGGTATTGGTTTTTTTACATTTTGACTTCTGATTGTTCATTGCTATGTATTGAAATGTATTTGATTTCAGATACTGCTCTTGTACTCTGCATCCTTGGTAAGCTCATTAATTACTTCTAGTAACTTTTTTAGATTATTTAGTATTTTCTACATAGATAGTTATATCGTCTGCCATAAAAACAGTTTTACTTGTTACTTTTCAATCTATGTATCTTTTGTTTGTTTTTGAGATGGATTCTCACTCTGTCACCCAAGCTGGAGTGCAGTGGTGCAATCTCAGCTCACTGAAACCTTTGCCTCCTGGGTTCAAGTGATTCTCCTGCCCCAGCCTCCCAAGTAGCTGGGATTATAGGCACCTGCCACCACACCCAGCTGATTTTTGTATTTTTAATAGAGATGGGATTTCACCATGTTGGCCAGGCTGGTCTCAAACTCCTGACCTCAGGCAGTCTGCCCAGCTCAGCCTCCCAAAGTGCCAGGATTACAGGTGTGAGCCACCATACCCACCCCTCCCCCTCTTTTTTTGAGACAGGGATTCACTCTGTTGCCCAGGCTGGAGTGGTGTGATCACTGCTCACTTCAGCTTTGACCCCCCCCGCACCACTCCATGCTCAAGCAATCCTCCCACCTCAGTCTCTGAGTATCTGGGACTACAAGCATGTGCCACCACATTCATCTAATTTTTGTATTTTTTGTAGAGATGGGATTTTGCCACCCAGTCTGGTCTTGAACTCCTTGGCTCAAGCAATCCACCCACCTTAGCCTCCCAAAGTACTGGGATTACAGGCACAAGCCACAGTGCCCAGCAAAGCTATAAATCTTTTATTTATTTTTCAAATGTCATTACACTGGTTAGAACTTCCAGTAAAATGTTAAAGAGAAGTGGTGAAACATCCTTACCTTGTTCCTGATCTTAGGGGAAAAGCTTTAGTCTTTCACTATTAACGTGATGTCAACTACAGTTTTTCTTAGGTGCCTTTCATCTGGTTGAGGAAGCTCCCTTCTAGTCCTAGTTTGCTGTGAGTTCTTATCAGGAAATGATGTTGGATTTGGTAAAATGTTTTTTCTGCATCTAGTGAGATCAAATGGTTTTTCTTTTTTAATGTTAATATGGTGAAATAAATTGTTTTAATTTCAAGGGTTAAGCCAACCTTGCCTTCCTAGGATGGATCTTGGTCATAATGTATTACCTGCTTTATATATTATTGGATATAACTTGCTGAAATTTTATTAAGAATTTTTGCATCCATGTTCCTAAGGAATATTGGTTCTAGTTTTCTTTTCTTGTTAACATCTTTGTCTGGTTTTTATATAAGAATCATTCTTGCCTTCTGGAATGAGCTAGGAAGTATAGGTTGAAGTATCCCTTATTGAAATGCTTGAGACCAGAGGTGTTTTGTATTTCAGATCTTTTTTTGGATTTGGGAGTATTTGCATGTAGATAATGAGATATCTTAGAGATAGGAACCAAGACTAAACATAAAATGTATGTTTCATATATACCTTACATCTATACCCTGAAGGTAATTTTATACATTTTTAAAAATAATTTTGTGTGTTTTGCTGCTATCTGTCACATGAGATCAGGTGTGAAATTTTCCACTTGTGGCATCATATCGACATTCAGAAAGTTCTGGATTTTGTATCATTTTGGATTTTTGGACTTCTGGAATAGGGATATTCAACCCATGTTTTTTCCTCTTCAGTTTTCTGGAAGTATTTCTGTAGAGTTGATATTTGTTCTCCCTTAAATGCTTGGTAGTTCACAAATGAAGCTGTCTGGGTCTAAAATTTTCTTAATGGGAAGATTCTCTTAACCACATATTCAATTTCTTTAATAGATATAGGGCTATTCTGGCCAGGCACAATGGCTCACACCTGTAATCCCAGCACTTTGGGAGGCCAAAGTGGGCAAATCACCTGAGATCAGGAGTAGGCATGGTGGTGGGTGCTGGTAATCTCAACTACTAGGGAGGCTGAGGCAAGACCAGCCTTGCCAACATGGCGAAACCCCATCACTACTAAAAATACAAAAATTAGTCAAGGATGGTGGTGGACACCTGTAATCCCAGCTACACTGGAGGCTGAGGCAGGAGAATCACTTGAACCTGGGAGGTAGAGGTTGTAGTGAGCCAAGAACATGCCATTGCACTCCAGCCTGGGCAACAAGAGCAAGACTCTCACACACAAAAGAAGATATGAGGCTATTTGGCTCATATCTCTCTTCTTGAGTTAACTTTGGTAATTTGTGTCTTTCAGAAAATTTATTCATCTAAATTATGGGATTGACTGACATGAAGGTGTTCATAGTGTTCCTTTATTATCCTTCTGATATCTGTAGAATCTATCATGGTATCACCTCTCTCATGTCTGATTTTTATAATTTATATCTTGTCCCTCTTTTCTGATCAGTCTGTCCAGATGCTTATGAATTATATTTTATTTTATTTTGAGACAGAGTCTCATTCTGTTGCCCAGGCTGGAGTGCAGTGGTTCCATCTCGGCTCACTGCAACCTTTCAGGTTCAAGTAGTTCTCCAGCCTCAGCCTTCCTAGTAGCTGGGATTACTGGCACCCGCCACCATGCCCAGCTAATTTTTATATTTTCAGCAGAGTCAGGGTTTCGCCATATTGGCCAGGCTGATCTCGAACTCCTGACCTCAGGTGATCTGTCTGCCTCTGCCTCCCAAATTGCTAGGATTACAGGCATGAGCCTGAACCTTTCTTCTTTTCTAGCCTGGGCATTTAGTGCCAGAATTTCCATCTAAGCACTCCATGAACATCATGTTACAAATTTGGAGATGCTGTGTTTTTTGTTGTTGTTGTTGTTTTGAGACAGAGTCTCATTCTGTTGCCCAGGCTGGAGTGCAGTGGCGTGATCTCAGCTCACTGCAACCTCTGCCTCCCAGGTTCAAGCGATTCTCTTGCCTCAGCCTCCTGAGTAGCTGGGATTACAGGCACGCGCCACCACACCTGGTTAGTTTGTGCATTTTTAGTAGAAACAGAGTTTCACCATCTTGGCCAGGCTGGTCTTGAACTCCTGACCTTGTGATCCGCCTGCCTTGGCCTCCCAAAGTGCCGGGATTACAGGTGTGAGCCGCCGTGCCCAGCTTTGGAGATGCTGTGTTTTTGCTTTCAATTCGAAATATTTCCTAACTTCCCTTTTGCTTTATTCTTGAGTTCACGGGTTATTTAAAGTTTATTTTTGATTTCCAAATATTTGGGGATTTTTTTCCTAGACATATTTCTGTTACTGATTTCTAATTTAGTTCCATTGTGGTCTAAAGAGAGAATATTCTTTGCATGACTTGAATCCTTTATAATTTATTAAGAATTATTTCATGATGCCGAGTATGGCCTGTCTTGGTAAATGTTCGATATGTACTTGAGAAGAATGCATATTCTGCAGTTGCTTTGTGGAATACTCTGTAAATATCAATGAGATTAAGTTGGTTATTCATGGCCAGGCATGGTGGCTAATGCCTGTAATCCCAGCATTTGGGGAGTGCAAGGCAGGTGGATCATCTAAGGTCAGGAGTCAAAACCAACCTAGCCAGCATGGTGAAACCCCGTCTCTACTAAAAATACAAAAAATTAGCTGGGCATGGTGGTGCGTGCCTGTAATCCCAGCTACTCAGGAGGCTGAGGCAGGAGAATTGCCTGAACCCAGGAGGTGGAGGTTGCGGTGAGCCGAGATCGCGCCATTGCACTCCAGCCTGGATGACAAGAGCGAACCTCCATCGTGTCGTTCAAGTCTTCCATATGCGTGATTTGCCGTCAGTTTGTTCCACCAGTTATTAAGACAGGGGTGTTGAAATCTCCAGTTATAATTGCAGATTTGTCTGTTTCCATCAGTTTTTACTTCATATTTTTATTTATTTATTTATTTGAAAGAGGGTCTCACTCTAAGCTCAGGCTGTAGTTTAGTGGCCTGATCTTGCCTTCCTGCAGCCTCAACCTCCTGGGCCCAGGTAATCCTCCTACCTCAGCCTCCCAAATAGCTGAGACTACAGGTGCCCACCACCACAGCCAGCTAATTTTTTTTGTATTTTTTTGTAGGGACGGGGCTTCACCATGTTGCTCAGGCTGGTCTCAAACTCCTGGCTCAAGCAATCTGCTCAACTCAGCCTCCCAAAATGCTGGGATTATAGGTGTGAGCCACCACACCTAGTCCCCCTCTTTCTTTCCCTCTTTTTCCCTCTTTTCTTTATTTCTTTCCCTCTTTTTTGTTTCTTTCTCTCTTTTCTTTCTTTCTTTCTTTTTTCTTCCTTCCTTTCTCCTTCTTTCTTTCTCTTTCTTTCCTTTACTTTTTTTTAGATGGAGGTATCACTCTGACACCCAGGCTGGAGTACAGCGGCAGTATAATCTCAGCTCACTGCAGCCTCAGCCTCCCAGGGCGCAGCTGATCCTCCCACCTTGGCCTCCCAAGTAGCTGGGATTACAGGTGCATGCCACCACACCCAGCAAATTTTTGTATTTTTTTGTAAAGACAGGGTTTCACCATGTTCCCCAGGCTGGTCTCAAACCCCTGAGCTCAAGTGATCTGCTGGCCTTGGCCTCCCAAAGTTCTGGGATGACAGGCATGAGCCACCACGCCCAGACCACTGTTACATTTTTATACGAATAGTTTCCCCACATCAAAAACCCCCATGCTTCACCTATTCAGCCCTGCCTCTCCTACCCCAGCCAGCCCAGAAATGGATCTTTTTACCGTTACTCTAGTTTTGCCTTTTCCAGAATGTCATGAATTTGAAATCATGTAGCATATTGCCTTTTCAGACTGGCTTCTTTCATAATTGCATTAAAGAGTTGGTCAAGCATGGTGGCTCATGCCTGTAAACCCAGCACTTTCGGTGGCCAAGGTGGGCAGACCACTTGAGGTCAGGAGTTTGGGACCAGCCTGGCCAATGTGCTGAAACCCTGTCTCTACTTAAAATACAGAAATTAGCTGGGCATGGTGATGGGCGCCTGTTATCCCAGCTACCGGGGAGGCTGAAGCAGGTGAATCACTTGAACCCAGGAGGCAGAGGTTGCAGTGAGCTGAGATCACATCACTGCACTCCAGCCTGAGTGACAGAGGAAGACTCCGTCTAAAAATAAAAAAATTAAAAAAAAAATAAAGCTGCTCTAAATATGTGTAGGTTTTGTGTGGGCAGAAGTTTCAAATCAGTTGGACAAATACCTAGGAGTGTGAGTCCATCGTACAGTAAAACTGCTTCACTGTGTCGGGAACTGCCAGAATGTCCTCCACGGTGGCGGTCTCATTGCATTCCCACCAGCAATGAATGGGGGTTCCTGTTGCTCCACATCCTCACCAGATTTGATGACGTTGGTTTTGTGGATTTCAATCATCCCAGTAGGTGTGTAGCGACATCGCATGGCTGTCCGCATTCGCAGTGCGCCAATGGCATGTGATGCTGGGCACACTTTCATACGCTTACCTGCCATCTGTGGATCTTCTTTGCTGACATGCCCATTCAGATCTTTTGCCCATTCTTCAATTGAGTTGGTAGTTTTCCTATTGTTGTTTCGAGACCTCTTTGTGTATTACCACATGTGCGTAGAACATACTTTCTCCCAGTCTGTGGCTCGTCTTTAATTTTCTTAGCAATGTCTTTTGCAGAGCAGAAGTTTTTATTAGCTCTCATAAATTCCAACTTATATTTTCCCTTTCGTGGATTATGCATTTGGTGTTGCCCACATAGATTTTTATACTGTATTCTGGTGCATGTATTGGGTTAACAATTGCAGAAGAACTAGAAGGAAGGAAGGAAGCAAACAAAGTGAGTTCTGTGTAGCACCTGTCATGCGCAGGGGCAAGGGGAGTCCTGCAGGGTGAGGTATGGGGGAGATGGCAATGAGCAGGTCCAGAGATGTAGGGATCAGGAGATGTGCGGGTCTGGCACAGTGTGGTTCCTGAGATGTGCGGTCTGGAGATGTGCGGGTCTGGAAATATGCGGGTGCCCAGAGGTGCAGATTGGAGATGAGGGGGCCAGAGATGTGCAGATTAGGAGACATGGGGGTCCCAAGATGTGGGGATCTGGAGATATGCGGATCAGGGATGTGATGGTCCAGAGATGCACGAGTCTGGAGATGTGCGGATCAGATGTGTGGACTGGAGAAGTGCAGATCAGGATATGTGCGGATCAGGAGCTAGGCGAATCAGAGATGCGCGGGTCCAGAGATGCAGGGGTCCTGAGGTGTGCGGGTGTGGTGATGTGCAGAGCGCAAATATGCGATCAGAGATGCGCGGTCAGGAGATTTGTGGGTCCAGAGGTGTGTGGGTCCACAGATGTGTCAATCTGAAGATGTGTGCATAGGAGGTGTGTGATCAGAGGCTGGCGGGTCGGGAGATGTGTGATCAGAGGCGCGTGGGTCGGGAGACGTGTGATCAGAGGCAGGCAGGTCGGGAGATGTGTGATCAGAGGCGCGCGGGTCCGGAGATGTGTGATCAGAGGCGCGCGGGTCGGGAGATGTGTGATCAGAGGCGCGCGGGTCGGGAGATGTGTGATCAGAGGCGGGCTGGTCCAAGCTTGGGGTCAGCTTAGCAGCAGTGAGAGGGAGCAGGCTGGCTTTGGATGCACAGCCCAATGGCAGTTGCAGGAGTGCAAGAGGGTATGACCTAGAGGCAGACAGTCCCAATAACTCGGCATGCATCCTTGTGGTCACCTTTGGTCTTAACCACACAGTCTAGCCAAAGAGCCCTGGTGACACTTGTACCCAAGAAGAGACTGAGTTTTGCCAAATTGCAGTAAGTGTGGTTTATGAACACTTACTGTGCATAAACGCAGGCCCAGCCCTGCATGGGTGTTCTGCCAACTGGCTTATGCCTCAGCACTAGAGGCCTCATATGCAAAATTACACCCTCACAGACCCTGTTCAGACACAGGAGAGTGATGCCTGGACTATTCATCTGTCTCTCCTTTTTTTCCCCAGACACACTTTCACCAGCTTCAAGCCCCTCCTCGGTGACTTGCCCTGTGGTCCCCGGCAGTGTGGACGAGTCTCCCAGTGGAGCACTGAACATCGAATGTAGAATCTGCGGGGACAAGGCCTCGGGCTACCATTATGGAGTCCACGCCTG
The DNA here is from genome assembly GCF_049354715.1 of Callithrix jacchus. NCBI lineage: Eukaryota > Metazoa > Chordata > Mammalia > Primates > Cebidae > Callithrix > Callithrix jacchus. The sequence goes on along the minus strand of NC_133502.1, from coordinate 213,780,732 downwards.
TGAAGGCTGCAAGGTAGAGGGGACCTGGAACAGGGCCCAATGGCTGTCACCATCAAACACTTGTGGTTACTTTTATAGCAAATGGCAGTCATTACTGAGTGATCTCAGAAAGTCCCAGATAAGAAACTGACCTCAGGCCAGGCACCATGGCTCATGCCTGTAATTCCAGCACTTTGAGAGGCCAAAGCACATAGATCACCTGAGATCAGGAGTTTGAGACCAGCCTGGCCAACATGGTGAAACCCCATCTAAAAATACCCAAAAAATTAGCCAGGTGTGGTGGCAGGGACCTGTAATCCCAGCTACTCAGAAGGCCGGGGCAGGAGAATCGCTTGAACCCAATAGGCAGAAGTTGCAGTGAGCCGAGATCATGCCACTGCAGTCCAGCCTGGGTAACAAGAGTGAGACTCTGTCTCAAAAAAATAAAAGGAAAGAAAGAAACTGACCTCAGTGATAGATTAGCCTCTCTCTTTAGAACACAGAACCCCTGGGAGCATGAACCCTATTGTGAACTGCGGATTTGAGGGATCTAGCGTGTATGCCTGATGATCTGAGGTGGAACAGTTTTATCCCAAAACCAGCCCTCCCCTACCTCCCACCTGTGGGAAAATTGTCTTCCATGAAACCAGTCCCTAGTGCCAACAAGGCTGGAGACCACTGCTTTAGAGAGTCTAGGACAAATGGTTCTGCGCTTTGTAAATACTTACAGAAGTGTGTTCTTTAAAATAAAATAAACCACATTGGGCCAGGCACAGTGGCTCACACCTCTAATCCCAGAACTTTGGGAGGCTGAGGCAGGCAGATCACCTGAGGTCAGAAGCTCAAGACCAGCCTGGCCAACATAACAAAACCCTGTCTCTACTAAAAATATAAACTTAACAGGGTGTAGTGGCAGATACCTGTAATCTCAGCTACTTGGGAGGCTGAGACAGGAGAATCACTTGAACCTGGGAGGCAGAGGTTGCAGTGAGCCGATTTCATGCCATTGCACTCCAGCCAGGGCAACAAGAATGAAACTCTGTCTCAGAAAAAAGAAAACAAGTCACATTAAGAATGATCGCTTCATTTGGATACAAGACAGAGAGCCTTTACCATTGATCTCTAGACGCTTCCTGAAGGCCAGGTGGGGCGGGTGTTCTCATGCTCCTGCTGGAGGATTGGCCATCAGAGACACAGAGTATCTTTCTCAGGGTCCCACAGTGCCCAGCAGTGGGGACTAGAACCAGAGACTGGCTGCTCCTGCCCACCCCCCGCCCCGGCTGTTCCTTCCTGCACATCAGGGGCTTCTCCGCCTGATTCCAGCCACAGAACCCCCTGTGTATCTTCATGCTGGCTCAGCCTGACCTAAACAGATGTGACCCAGGCCAGGAGTGCATGAAGGCGGCCCTGTTGTCCCGCATGCTGCCAGTGGACTGGTGGTCCTTCTGTGTTTGCCAGCGTGGTGAGGAGAGCCCCTGCAGCAGCGTTTCTTTAGGATTACAAAGAAGTGCTCAAATCTGGAGCCATGTACATGACATGCAGGAGACCGTCATCTGAATATTTGCTCTGAATGAGAAATCCCTTCTCACGGCATATGCCGCAGGTGTTCACTAACTCGGAAAATGCCACCGCCTTTCTGGCACAATCTGTGATCTTGGAACAACAGCATTCTGCCCCAATCCAGGCCTGGCCTAGAAGGCCTGGGCTACAGGGAGAACCTCACGGCCAGGATATCGTGGCATTCTGCCATCCAGAACCTTCTCTCCCCACCCTTCCCACTCTAACCCCATGTGTTCCTTAGCCTCGCCACTGTGCTAAGCCTAGGTAAGGACATCATGGAGACATCAGCCTGCCTCTCACATTCCCCCAGCACACTGCTGTCCCTCCCCCATGGGCCAAGCAGACCCACTGCAGCAAAAATATAGAATGACTTAAAAGCAGAGGAAAAAGAACCCGAAGCAAAAATGAACTCCTTTGCAAGATTTGCAACCACATATCATACCTTTGAAGAAGCTCCTTGTAGCCTGGCACGGCAGCTCACGCCTGTAATCCCAGAACTTTGGGAGGCTGAGGCTGGTGGATCATGAGGTCAAGCATTCGAGACCAGCCTGGCCAACACAGTGAAACCCCGTCTCTACTAAAAATACAAAATATTAGCCAGGCGCGGTGGCAGGCACCTGTAATCCCAGCTACTCAGGAGGCTGAGGCAGGAGAATCACTTGAACCTGGGAGGCGGAGATTGCAGTGAGCCGAGATGATGCCACTGCACTCCAGCCCAGGCAACAATGCCAGACTCTGTCTAAAAAGTAAAAAAGAAAGACAGAAAAAAGAAAAAAAGGCTCCTTGTAAAGTAGCCTTTTCCGTAGGGCCATGATGAATTACTCATTTAGTTTTGTTTTTATGGACTATGTAGTAACATGGTTCCTTGCTGGGTAGAGTTTAAGGCACTGTTACAAGGCAGGGACGTTGTTTGCAAACAGCTGGCTTCCTTTTATTGTCCCGTTTGTCTTTGAAGGAGTTAATATACTCTCACAAAAATTCCTATAAAGTCTTCAGTCACAAATACGGAAATGTCATAACCTGGGGATAGTTACGTTTATATACATGGTAACAAAGCTGAGTAACTCTTTGGAAAACTGTAATTGTGTTTGCCCAAGTCAGATGAGGTCGTTTTGAAATGACTCTGAAACATGCCTTATTTTATTCTTTTTCACACTAAATGTAACGATGTTGAAAATTCTATATTTGTCCCAATCATTTCAGACTTTTTAGAACTATTTATCTTTTTTTTTTTTTTTTGAGATGGACTCTTGCTCTGTTGCCGGGGCTGGAGTGCAGTGGTGCAATCTCAGCTCACTGCAACCTCCACCTTCAAGGTTCAAGCGATTCTTGTGCCTCAGCCTCCAGAGGAGCTGGGATTACAGACCTGTGCCACCATGCCCGGGAGTTTTTGTATTTTTAATAGAGATGGGGTTTCACCATTGTTGGCCAGGCTGGTCTCGAACTTCTGATCTCTGGTGATCTACTCACCTCAGCCTCCCAAAGTGCTGGGATTACAGGTGTGACCACCATGCCTTGCCTAGGAGAACTATTTCTCTAAATTTCATTCATTTAAAAAGAAACAATAAATGGGCAGCAAAAAAGGCAAGTAAAGCAAGGGCGCTGGTTTCTCGGGGGCCCGTGTCTTTAAATCCGTGTATCCCCTCACAGGGCTTCTTTCGGCGAACAATCCGACTCAAGCTGGTGTATGACAAGTGTGACCGCAGCTGCAAGATCCAGAAAAAGAATAGAAACAAGTGCCAGTATTGTCGCTTTCACAAGTGCCTTTCCGTCGGGATGTCACACAACGGTAGGTAAGCTGGCCCCGCACGTGCTCCCAGTCCGTTCCTCGGTTCCCCTTCCTTGTTCAAAGGGAACAGACCGAGCTATGAATGAATGTGCTTCAACATTTCACCCCGAGTCATTTTGTAATCAGAGTGGCCTGAGAAAATCAAAGTCTCCCGGGCACGGTAGCTCATGCCTGTAATCCCAGCACTCTGGGAGGCGGAGGCAGGCGGTTACTTGAGGTCAGGAGTTTGAGACCAGCCTGGCCAACATGACAAAAACTTCGTCTCAGCTAAAAATACAAAAATTAGCTGTGCGTGGTGGTGCACACCTGTAATCCCAGCTACTTGGGAGGCTGAGACAGGAGAATAGCTTGAATCCAGGAAGTTGCAGTGAGCTGAGATTGTGCCACTGCATTCCAGCCTGGGCAACAGAGTGAGACTCTGTCTCAAAGAAAAAAGAAAGTCTCCAATGGCTGAGATTCAGTGGTGTATTGGACTCCCTGTTAGAAACTGCAGATGGTAAGACTTTGGTACAGAATCGAAAAGCCAGCTGAAAGTGACCAAAATGGCAGAATGTCCGCCTCATCCGTGGGAAGGGGCTGCCACCTCAAACGCCCACCACAGTAGGCATTTCCTTCTAGCCAATCACATCGTAGTTTCCGAACATGCTAATTGTGACGTGGGTGCAACTGTCAAGTCAGTCATTCACGACACTTGCATGTCCACCTTCTGGAAAAGGAAGCAGTTATATAAACTCATCCTGAAGCCCCATTCACCTCCTTAACTCAAAAGTTGATGCCTCTAACGGTGGCGTGTGCCCTGCTAATGAGATGGATGACGGTGTCACTCACCTTCAGCCTGCACACATTTAAAAGCCGACCGTATACGGAGTTTGAGGTTTTCATCTCTCCGTGGTAGAAAGCTGAATAGTAATCAAGGATGGGTTTGAACTGCCCGTGAGTTTTCATTCCTGGTTTAAGTCCCGGGGGAGCCCCTCGCCCAGCCCTGTCAGTGCAGTCATGACCTCACTGCTCATGCCCGTATTTCCCCCTCCAAACCCTAGCGATTCGTTTTGGACGAATGCCAAGATCTGAAAAAGCAAAACTGAAAGCAGAAATTCTTACCTGCGATCATGACATAGAAGATTCTGAAGCCGCAGATCTCAAATATCTGGCCAAGAGAATCTACGAGGCCTACTTGAAGAACTTCAACATGAACAAGGTCAAAGCCCGCCTCATCCTGGCAGGAAAGGCCAGTAACAACCCAGTAGGTGTTTGCGGCCGCTCTGTGTTCTGTTGACAACGTGGAACCAGGGTCGTAGAGGACGATTAAGGACACATGTGTTGAATGTTGAGAAAATGATACTTATCCCACAGTTAAGCAAAGGACAGCAAGGATGGAAATAGTTCATTCTGAGACTCTAAGTTGTAGCTTAATAATGCCCGTCTTCTTGCTTGGAGCCACTTCAAAGCTCTTAGCAACCAAGTTATTATCCTGGCTGTGTAATTAATACACTTAAAACAAACCACTTAATAGCTTACCAAGTACTAAGGTGATTTCTTAAATGCATTTTTTTCTTAAATGGAGATAGGGTCTTGCTCTGTCACCCAGGCTGGAATGCAGTGGTGCAATCATAGCTCACTGCAACCTTGAACTCCTAGGCTCAAGCAATCTTCGTGCCTCAGCCTCCCAAGGAGCTGGGACTACAGGTGTGCACCACCACACCTGGCTATTTTGTTTGTTGGTAGAGAGGAGATCTCGGTGTTTCCCAGGCTGGTCTCAAACTCCTGTACTCAAGTGATCTTCCCACCTCAGCCTCCCAAAGCACAGGGATTACAGGTGTGAGCCATGGCACCCAGCATTAAGTGCATTAAAAAAAAAAAAAAATGCAGCCAGGAGAGGTGGCTCCCTCCCACCAGGCCCCACCTCCAGCACTGAGGATTACAATTCACCATGAGATTTGGGTGGGGACATAGAGCCGAACCATATCATAAGGCCAGAAAATGAAACCACTCACTTCCCACTCAGAATCCTTAAAGCTACTCCCTCCCTCTCAGACAAACATGCTTACATTCTTTTTCTACCTTCAATGAAAATGCAGTGACATCTTGGGGCTTAGAAAGGGCCACTTGTGGCTGGGCATGGTGGCTCACACCTGTAATCCCAGCACTTTGGAAGGCCAAGGTGGATGGATCACTTGAGGTCAGAAGATCGAGACCACCCTGGCCAACATGGTGAAACCCGTCTCTACTAAAAAACACAAAAAATTAGCTGGATATGGAGGTGGGTGACTGTAATCCCAGCTACTCGGGAGGCTAAGCAGGAGAATCGCTTGAACCTGGGAGGCAGAGGCTGCAGTGACCTAAGATTGCACCACTGCACCCTAGCCTGGGCAACAGAGTGAGATGGTCTCAAAAAAAAAAGGGGGGTGGGGGGGACCTGATACAGTGGCTCACACTTGTAATCCTAGCACTTTGGGAGCCTGAGGTGGGCGGATCATGAGGTCAGGAGTTTAAGACCAGCCTGGCCAATCAGTGAAACCCCGTCTCTACTAAAAATACAAAAATTAGCCGGGTGTGGTGGCGCATGCCTGTGGTCCTAGCCACTTGGGAGGCTGAAGCAGGAGAATTGATTGAACCCAGGAGGTGAGCTGAGATTGCACCATTGTGCCCCAGCCTAGATGAAAGAGTGAGGCTCTATCTCAAAAAAAAAAAAAAAGAAAGAGAGAGAGAGAGAGAAAGAGAAAGAGAGAGAAAGAAGGAAGGAAGGAAGGAAGGAAGGAAGGGAGGGAGGGAGGGAGGGAGGGAGGGAGGGAGGGAGGGAGGGAGGGACACCTGTTACAGAAACTTGGCCTTTTAAGATAGCTTTTCAGAAGCAACTAAGGTGCCCCTCATGGCTCACCCTCCACACCCCCGCCTGTCTGGCCTAAGTCCTTCTGCCCCTTCCCCAACAGTGAAATAAGCCTTTGCCTCCATCACAGAACAATGTCAGAGCTCCCTTCAAGAGCAGCCAGCGCTCAGTTGGTGAATGAAGACGGTCTGCCATTTTCCCGTGAGCATGGTGAAACAGGTTTAATTTGTACTAATGAGTAACTGGAAGCAATTCGTATTGGGAGTTACAAGGTGGAATTTTAGTCATAGGAAAATAAAGCGTTTCACAAGCTACTTACTTTCATGAACGAACCAAACCTCTTTTTTTACTGAGTCTTTTAATTCTTCAGTGAATTCTCCAATTAAATAGGCCGAGACATTTTAGAAGGTTCCAGCAGACACCCACGCTAGGCAGCCCCAAAGGTCTGTCCTGGTTAGACCGCTCCTGGATCACGAGCACAAGAAAAGGCAACTTTTAGCTTTGAGTCTCTATCCTGGAGATGATTAGTAAGCCCCAAACTGGGATGACTGAAACTTTCGTTTGAGCTTGTATTTCTCCCTTGATTTAAGAATTGAAAGCAGGCTGGGCGCAGTGGCTCACACTGTAATCCCAGCACTTTGAGGGGCTGAGGCGGGAGGATCACTTGAGGCAATCCAAGAGTTCAAGACCAGGCCACGCAAGGAGACCTTGTCTCCACAAAAAATGATTTTTTTTTTTAAACTAGCTGAGCATGGTGGCATGTGCCTGTGGTCCCAGCTACTTGGGAAGCTGAGGTGGGAGGATGGCTTGAGCCCAGGAGCTTAAGACCAGCCTGGGCAACCTGGCAAGACCCTGTCTCTACAAAAAGTAGCAACATTAGCCAGGCATGGTGGCACATGCTTGTAGTCCCCGTGATTTGGGAAGTCGAGGCAGGAGGATGGCTTGAGGCCAGGAGTTCAAGGCTGCAGTGAGTCATGATTGCACCACTGCACTCCAGCCTGGGCGACAGAGCGAGACTCTCTAAGAAAAAATTCAAAGAAGCATTAAGTTGTCTTTCTTCCTGACAACCTGCCTCCCACCCCCATTGGGTGCAAATGGGACTCCTGGAGTCCTCCCGCACCTCACCTGGAGACCCCCAAGCTCTAGGAGCCCCATCACCCTCATCTGAGGATCACACACAGTGACTCGCAGGCAGGAATCTGTTTGCATTTTGGCCTTAAATAAGTAAATAATAGGCCAGCTGCAGTGGCTCAAGCCTGTAATCCCAGCACTTTGGAGGCAGGTGGATCACCTGAGGCCAGGAGTTGGAGACCAGCCTGACCAATATGGTGAAACCCTGTCTCTACTAAAAATACAAAAATTAGCCAGGTGTAGTGGCAGGTTCCTGTAATCCCAGCTGCTTGGGAGGCTGAAACATGAGAGTTGCTTGAACCTGGGAGGCGGAGGTTGCAGTGAGCTGAGATCACATCACTGCACTCCAGCCTGGGTGACAGAGCAAGATTCTGTCAAAAAGAGAGAGAAAGAGAGAAGGGAAGGAAGGAAGGAAGGAGGGAGGGAGGGAAGGAGGAAGGAAGGAAGGAAGGAAAGAAAGAAGGAAGGAAGGAAGGAAGGAAGGAAGGAAGGAAGGAAGGAAGGAAGGAAGGAAGGAAGGAAGGAAGGAAGGGGAAAGGAAAGATAGATGAATAGTCTAGGATTGGGGTTCACAATTTGGTTTTCTGTAGAAAAAGAGAATTCAGTGCACTCTTCCAAGAGGTGCCTGCTTCTGCCCACACACCCCAAGCCAGAGCACCATAGGTACCAGTTTTCAAGGCAACCTGTGACCATCATGTCACTGTTTGTGTTTGCCCACACTGTTTGCTCCAAGCCAGGGTTGTGCCCCACCCCATGTCCTTGTCTGCACTGCACGAGGGACATGGGAGGCCCGGCCCCCTCCTTCCTGCCTAGCCTGATGAAAGGCTTTCCAGAGCTGGCTTCTTACAGTGCAGGACACCCTCTCTGCTTAGCCTGGGAAAGCTCCGTTGGCAGGACACCCACCATCAGGCCACACTGCCTGAATCTCTTGGCAGAGCTCTGGTTTCGTGGCCATGGTGGGTACTGGACGACCATAGCCTGTGTCCCTTACACAACTGAGAAAGCAGCCCCATCTGTGGGCAAGAAATCTGTCAGGGAGATCAAGCTTTGGCCCAGAAACGCTTACCTTGATCTCTGCCCAGCGGCCCACACCCAGTCCCGTTTCATCAGGTTCCAGCCTGGGTGACCTCACAGCCCCAGCCACACCCTGCAGAGCCTCAAGAAGGCACACTGACCTCAGGGCTGGTGGCTGACTTCATTTCTGTTTGGGGATGAGAGGCAGCACAGTGAATTGTCTGGGCCAGAAAATTGATGGATTCACATGAACCGTAGTGAACATGGGCTGTATGCTGGGGAAGGCAGGCTGGCCTCCTGCCTGCAGGGGCCACTGGGGTGAAAACAACCCTGAAATGTCCAAAGCCTTGATGGGGAAGCACAGGAGAGGGATGGATTTTAATTTTAAAGCAGCCCTCTGGTTTGCTAGAAGTGGGGGACTCAACTGATCTTTGCAGTAGCCAATACCTTCCTTCTGTGGAGACCAGCTCACGGCCTTCAGATCAGATGACACGAAGCCCTACGGCTGAGCTGGAACCGGCTAGGATGCTGGGGGGCCTGGAACCGGTGAGGGCATTGTGGGAGCCTGGAATCGGCCAGGTGGCTCAAGTGGGGGCTGGAACTGGCCAGGGTGCGCAGAGGAGGCTGCGAGAGCAGGGGGAGGCTGCTGCATGGAGCCGCATAGAAGCCGTTGCTTGAGGAAAGGTGGGTTTAGCTGAGGGATGGAGTAAGGGGTGGATGGAGAATGTCTGTGTCCATCTGAACACTGGGACTGTTTGGGCCCCTGAGATTTCAGAACCATGGGCCAGAAAATGGTCAGGGATCTTGGTGATGGGGCAGGGCGCCTCTGCGAACTCACTGTCCCTTGATTTGAGGGTGATAGGGATGGGAGCGGAGCTAGGGGGCTGAGGGAGGCAATGAAAATGGGTGGTTTTTCCACAGTGTCTAAAAGATAAGATGCTGACCTGTCAGGTTGAGAATGTCATGAGAAAACTTTGGAGGAAGCAACAGAAAAGGAGCCTGGGGAGCTCGGACGGAGTCAGGGCCTCCATGTAACATCTGCTTCCTCGTTCCCCTGCAGCCGAGAGCTCAGCCCCAACATGCATGCTCATGCGCACATGCACATACACACGTGCATGCTCCCACATGCACCCACACTCACACACATGCACCTGCACTCACACACACATCCATGCACACAAGTACACATACACACACATGCATCCACACTCACACATCCATGTATGCATGTGTACACACACCCACACATGCATATGCACCCACACACACATCCATACACACACGGGCACACACACACACACACACACACATGCACCCGCACTTACATATTCATGCACACATGGATACACATACATACACATGCACCAACACACACACGTCCATCCACATGTGTACACACATACACATGCACCCACATGCATGCTCACACGCATGCACCCACACCCACATCCATGCATATACTGTACATGCCCACACATACACATGTACCCACACATGTACATAGATGTACCTCCATCCCCACAGGAATACGCACACACACATGCACCCACACATGGATACACATTTACCCACACCTGTGTACACATATATACACATGCATGTTCACACACATGCACTAATCCACACACAAATCCACATTCACTCATATGCTCACACCCATGCATCCACACACTGCATGTATGTATATATACATACATGCACACACACCCACACACATGCACACAGTTCACGTGCATACCCACACTCACATGTAGACACATATGCTCACACACATGCTGTCTCACACACTCCTACTCTTGCTCAGGCTTAGCTGCTGTGGGTTTAAGAAGGGAACTGCATCTTCCAAAAAATGAGTGAGGTATTCAGTTAAACAACCAATTATTTAGCAGTGAATATGTGGACTTTAGAAATTCTAAGTATACAGCTTTGCGCAGTGGCAGTATTGTAGCCAATGAGGTTTAGCCGAGGCGCGATAATTGCTAATTGAAAACTTTTCCAAATACCCCGCCATGACAACTTGAAATACAGTCGGCGTTGGCAATTTTTGGCAGTCTCTACGGAGACTGAATCATAGAAATTAAAAAAAAGGGCCAGGCGCGGTGGCTCACGCCTGTAATCCCAGCACTTTGGGAGGCCGAGGCAGGTGGATCACAAGGTTAAGAGATCGAGACCATCCTGGTCAACATGGTGAAACCCCGTCTCTACTAAAAATACAAAAAATTAGCTGGGCATGGTGGTGCATGCCTGTAATCCCAGCTACTCCGGAGGCTGAGGCAGGAGAACTGCCTGAACCCAGGAGGCGGAGGTTGCGGTGAGCCGAGATCGCACCATTGCACTCCAGCCTGGGTAACGAGCGAAACTCCGTCTCAAAAAAAGAAAAAGAAAACAAAAGAAGAAAAATTCTAAGTATAAGGTGATAATGGCGTTGTATTGCTACTTTTTAAGCTAACAAGTATATCAGAACTTATATTCAGTTCAAATGAAGAAAGTAGGAATTGGGTGTATCGTGTTTATTTCAAAGATTCTCCTATTGCTCCAAATTGTTGGGAATTATCTTTACAGTCTTTGAATATTAGCTGTGGACATTTTTACCCTCTAAGAATATAACTGAATTTTAGACAAAACCATGAGTCCACTATAGCTTGTGTGGCATGCAAGTTGGGATTAAACAGAGTAAAATATCTTGTTTGAAAAAATTAAAAAGGCCCGCCTGAGCAACATAGTGAGACCTCATCTACAAAAAGTCAGCTGGACATGGTGGCATGCGCCTGTGATTCATGCTACTCAGGAGGCTGAGGCAGGAGGATGGAGGGCAAGACTGCATGGCTGTGACTGCACCACTGTACTCCAGCCTGGGTGACAGAGCAAGACCCCATCTCAAAAAAAAAAAACGAAAGAAAAAAGGTGAAACAAGGAGACTAATTTTTGACATGCCGTTGAGCATGGCTTTTAAGACCAGTTTCGAAAGAGGAATTCCAACATTATTCTTAACATTTCAGAGCCTTGGGAATAAGGGTGACGTCCAGGGTGCTGTGTTATAATAGGACCGCTCCTTTCAACAGCTGTGACCTTATCCCATGTCTTGGGGTGTTGCCAGCCACGTGACAGTCCAGTATCATGCCTACTACCTAAGTTGTCCTTAGATTTTAAAATGTGCGTCATATTTCATGCCATTTCTACAAATACACAGTAAAACATAACCTAGAGCTTAATAAATCATCTCATTCAAAGGAGTTCTACCAGTGATTCACATTTAATTTTTTTTCTTTTTGAGACCAAGTCTCACTCTATCGCAGTGGCGGGATCTCAGTTCACTCCAACGTCCCCTCCCAGGTTCAAGCAATTCTCCTGCCTCAGCCTCCCAAGTAGCTGGGATTACAGGTGTCTGCCACTAGGCCCGGCTAATTTTTATTTTTAGTAGAGAGAGGGTTTCACCGTATTGGCCAGGCTGGTCTCGAACTCCTGACCTCAGGTGATCCACCTGCCTTGGCCTCCCAAAGTGCTGGAATTACAGGCATGAGCCACGGCGCCTGGCCCACTTTTGCTTTTTTGCTAAAAGATGATGGCTGTTAACAGAGATGAATTCTCATGAGTGATTGCGTCACTGAGCGTCACAGGTCACGTGAGTGTGTGCAGGGCTGGCAGTGTGGCAGCAAGGGGGGCTTTCTGCTCTCGGCACGGACTGACTGGGGAAAATCTAGGCAGCTTTCTGCCTCACGCTGTTTAAAATCTTTATGATGGGCTTCATTTTGCTTATTTGAAATCACTGCCTGTCATGTCAGATATATTCATAGTCAATCTTGAGTATAAAAGGCATATTCCAAAATTAAATGTAAGCTGCCACATAGATTTTTTTTAGGTGGTCTTACCAGCCGGTTGCAGTGGCTCACGCCGGTAATCCCAGCACTTTGGGAGGCTGAGGTGGGCGGATCACCTGAGATCGGGAGTTTGAGACCAGCCTGACCAACATGGAGAAACTCCATCTCTACTAAAAATACAAAATTAGCTGGGCATGGTGGCACATGCCTGTAATCCCAGCTACTTGGGAGGCTGAGGCAGGGGAATTGCTTGAACCCGGGAGGTGGAGGTTGCACTGAGCCAAGATTGCACCACTGCACTCCAGCCGGGGTAATGAGCAAAACTTTGTCTCAAAAAAAAAGGTCTTACCAAGAATGCTTATCAGTAAAGTCTGGCGAATTTGCAAGTGTGTTTTTACCACACTTTGGCTGTAATAAACATTGGTTTCTTCACGGTAGCACTCATTTTGAATTCAGTGGATTACAATTTTGCCTGTTAAATGTGGCCCACTTTCTAAAACCAAAGTGATAATTTTATAAAAATGAAATGAGATCTTTGTTACCACTTCACTTAAGTCCTCATTTATGAGAGTACAGCCCCCATAAAACTAGTCCAGGGTGGGCTTCAGGGGTGTCCAGTCTGTTTCACGATGCCCCAAGCTTGAAAAGGCTCTGGGCTTGGATGTTCACGCTCTGCTGTTGCCTGCTTGAAATCCGTAATGATCTTTTAACAAGGGGTCCCGCAGGGCGCAGTGGCTTGCACCTGTAATCCCAGCACTTTGGGCAGCCGAGGCTGGTGGGTCACCTGAGGTCAGGAGTTCAAGACCAACCCAATATGGTGAAACCCCATCTCTACTAAAAATACAAAAATTAACTGGGAGTGGTAGCGGGCACCTGTAATCACAGCTACTTGGGGGGCTGAGGTAGGAGAATCGCTTGAACCTGGGAAGCGGAGGTTTCAGTGAGCTGAGATCACCTCACTGTACTCCAGCCTGGGCAACAGAGCAAAACTCTTTCTCAAAAGAAAACAAACAAACAAAAAAAAAAAACAAACAAGGGGTCCCACACCTGTATCTTCGCTCTGGGTCCCATAAATTATGTAGGCGGGTAGATCCTCTACCAAAAAATAAAATAAAATAACACCAAGCATGCTATAATCAAACACCGTAGGGACCTCTGCTTATTCGATGCCCAGCTTCATTTAACTCAGTATTTCTTAACTTTTTTAAACCACAGAACTGATTTTTAAAAAATTATTTAACAGCTTTATTTCTGCTGAATGTACTTTAGAAAGATCTAGTGATTTAAATAAAGTGACGGTGGCCTAATAGTCTGTTTTCTGGAATTGAGGGAATCCTGCCATTGATCCTTTAAAAATATTTATCTAGTCCCTCCTAGAAATGTTAATTCCTTAAACCTGAGCTTCAACCTCCTCTGAAGCAGAATTAACTCCAAACTTAACAAACTCTGGTCATCTGGACTGTTTTTAAGGTCTTTGGAGAGGTCATTTTCAATCTCCATTAATCAGACTTGAGATTATATAGAAACTTGACTCTGAATGTTCTATTCAGAATGTTTTCACTCGTTCATGAGTAATTTTTAAAATACCCCCTTTCCTCAGATGCAGAATTGGGGTTTTTCTGTCCGGCACTATGTTGCAAGTCCTAGTTCTGTTGACACATTCCAGACAATCCGTGTGATTGTTATCGGCACATCCAGTGGTGCCCTGAAGACAGCTGTGTGCTGTGAGCCCAGAAAGGGAATGCTTCATGCTGTGGGTCAGGAGTCAGTGGCTGAGCTTTGCCCACTGGCAGGGGACATTCTTTAAATCCCTGGGATGCTTCTGCACTCTGGGTTCCAATGTTCCAGCAGCAATTAGAAATAACACTTTAGGCCAAGCACAGTGGCTCATCTCTGTAATCCCAGCACTTTGGGAGGCTGAGGCGGGCAGATCACCTGAGGTCAGGGGTTCAATACCGGCCTGACCAACATGGTGAAACCCATTCTCTACTAAAAATACAAAATTAGCTGGGCTCTGTGGTGCATGCCTGTAATCCCAGCTACTCGGGAGGCTGAGGCAGAAGAATTGCCTGAACCCGGGTGGCTGAGGTCGCTGTGAACTGAGATTGTGCCATTGCACTCCAGCCTGGGTAACAAGAGCAAAACTCCATCTCAAAAAAAAAAAAAAAGAAAAAGAAAAAGAAAGGAAAAAGAACGCCTTAACCCACTGCATTGTTGACCTGTATTTGCACGAGCCATAGACCACATTATAGTCAGAGGGAGCTCTCGGATGCCGTCACTTTCCTGCTCTGCCCACAGATGTAAATTTCAGCCAACAGCACTGTGTGTGCTCATTCTCCTCAGCCCTACCACACACCTAAACCCTTCCGAGCATGTTGGCTTCAAATAATATGGCCAACCACCTCTTCCTCCAGGGAAATGGCGGGCCCCTGGGTTCAGGTGCAGATGGCATGGCAGCACGAAGGGCATGGCTGCAGGGAGCTGGCACTTGCTCCAGAATGTGGAGCACTGAGTGAAGGTTCAGTGACCTGCACCGAGAGAAACAGGAGCATTCCGAGGCTTTTCCTCTTTATCCCTAAAGAGCATAACATGCTTGTTTGCTGATTTCTACACAGATGCCGACTTGCTGAGTTGTGCATATTTACATGCCAAATTTATTCATTCAGCCGTGTTCAGTGATGGCATTTACCTCTAAAGCTCATATGCCAAAAATTAAGAATTATTGTAACTAAGCCTCTCGTGATAGTCATTAGGAGTTCAGAGAATATTTAAGAATATTAAAGGTGCTTCCCTAATATCCTCTTGTTAGTTTTGTTGCCAAAATCAGTACTTCAGTTTCTTTTTTTTTTTTTGAGACAGAAGCTTGCTCTGTCACCCAGGCTGGAGTGCAGTGGCACAATCCAGCTCACTGCAACCTCCACCTCTCGGGTTCAATCAATTCTCTTTCCTCAGCCCCCCGAGTAGCTGGGACTACAGGCACACACCATGCCTGACTAATTTTTTGTTGTATTTTTCGTAGAGATGGGATTTTACCATGTTGGCCAGGCTGGTCTCAAACTCCTGACCTCAGGTAATCCACCCACCTCAGCCTCCCAAAGTGCTGGGATTACAGGTGTGAGCCGCCATGCCCGGCCCAGTACTTCAGTTTCTTAGCAACAAAATCCACCCGATGCCAGGCGATGATGATGATTAATTTCCTGATGTGTATTGTTTGTTCTCTATCAGTATCTTATTTTCCCCAACTGGTTTTGAAGTTGAGTGAGAACTGTGTTCCGTGGCTGCCTTGAGTCCTCCGAGGCACCAAGCGTGGCGATGTGGAGATGCAGGAGCTGCTCGTTAGTGACTGATGGTCAGGAGTGCAGCTCCTCCCACATCACCTGACTTACCTCGGTGCCCTTCTTTGCAGCCTTTTGTCATACATGATATGGAGACGCTGTGTATGGCTGAGAAGACACTGGTGGCCAAGCTGGTGGCCAACGGCATTCAGAACAAGGAGGCGGAGGTCCGCATCTTCCACTGCTGCCAGTGCACGTCGGTGGAGACCGTCACGGAGCTCACGGAATTCGCCAAGGCCATCCCCGGCTTCGCAAACTTGGACCTGAACGATCAGGTGACGCTGCTAAAATATGGCGTTTACGAGGCCATATTTGCAATGCTGTCTTCTGTGATGAACAAAGACGGGATGCTGGTAGCGTATGGAAATGGGTTTATAACTCGTGAGTTCCTGAAAAGCCTGAGGAAACCGTTCTGCGACATCATGGAGCCCAAGTTTGCTTTTGCCATGAAGTTCAATGCACTGGAACTGGATGACAGTGACATCTCCCTCTTTGTGGCTGCTATCATCTGCTGCGGAGGTGAGTGGATGTGAGCTGCTGGCATCACGTTACTTACAGGTTCCAATGGGAAATCCAGGAGCAGCTTAAGCTGTTCCAGAGCCGGGGACACTCACAGGGTGGGAAGACGTCTGACCCTCAGTCACCGCTGAGTAGAATTCGCTGGGAATTACAGGAATATTGTATAATATTATAGTGCATCATGGCATATATAATATTGTATAATAGTATGTATGTGTATATGTATATGTATATATATATTTTTTTTAATTTTTTTTTGAAACAGAGTCTTGCTCTTCCACCAGGCTGGAGTACAGTGGCATGATCTCAGCTCACTGCAACCTCCACCTCCCAGATTCAAGTGATTCCCCTGCCTCAGCCTCCTGAATAGCTGGGGCTACAGGCACACACCACTATGCCTGGCTAATTTTTTGTATTTTAATAGAGAGATAGGGTTTCACCGTGGCCAAGATGGTCTTGATCTCCTGACCTCATGATCCACCTGCCTCAGCCTCCCAAAGTGCTGGGATTACAGGAGTGAGCCACCTCACCTGGCCTATATTGTTATTATATCTAAATACATATTTACATATTATGTAAATGTATGACATCTTAATTATAATATTAGCCGGGTGTGGTGGTATGTGCCTATAGTCCCAGCCACTTGGTAGACTGAGGCAAAAGGATCCCTAGAGCCCAGGAGTTCAAGCTATGAATGAGCTATGAATGTACCACTGCACTCTAGCCTGGGCAGCAGAACAACACCCTGCTTCTTTAAAAATATATATATATTTTGCACAAATATATAGAGAGAAAGAGGTTGGACACAGGCCTGTAATTCCAGCACTTTGGGAGCCTAGATGGGTAGATCGCTAGAGCCCAGGAGTTTGAGACTAGCCTGGGCAAGATGGCAAGATCCCATCTCTACAAAAAAGTGCACAAATTAGCCAAGCATGGTGGCCTGTGCCTGTAGTCCCAGCTACTTGGGAGGCCAAGGTGGGAGGATCACTTGAGCCTGGGAGACAAAGGTTGCAGTGAGCCAAGGTCATACCACCACACTCCAGCTGGGTGACAGAAAGCCCGTCTCAGGAAAAAAAAAAAAAAAAAAAAAAAATATATATATATATATATATATACACACACACACACATTTGTTTATAATTATGTCTAATATGTTAAACAGATATAACTTATTATACATTGTGATATTCCTGAAGATATGATCTAATGAGGTGGCTGTGTTCGTATTATAGTGTCGTATGAAGTGCCATACACACGTCAGTATGGTTGCCGTCACACTCGGTTATGTTGATGCAAAATATATTTCCCAAGGCCAAGTATAATACCCGTCAGTACCGAGTGGCAGGGACTGCAAGGTTTGCTTTGCCCGAGGAAGCAGATCCGGGGGAAGGCAGATCTGGTCGTGTCTGTGGAAGCCAGCTCTGCAGCCCCTGCATTTTTGGCTCAGTGTCACATTGCCTTAAATAGCCCTGTCTCAAGTCTAGGAAGGTCATCCACCTACCGTAGACTCGGCTGACCTTACCCAGCCTCGGTGGAGACGGACGGGGTGACTACCTCCCACACTGCCTGCAGCCATACTGCGCCCCAGAGATTGACTCACTCTCAGCATGAAGCTGACTCAGCCCTACCAGCCATGCCTGTTACTGTCTGGCTGGGCACAAGTCAGATGGAGGAAGTCCTCACGATCTTGCATAAAGTGTACAAGGACAAAGCAGTTACGCATAATTTGTCCTTTCCAGCCAGTATGCCACCAGTGGTCAAGATGTAGCATCGTGGGTAAATGCAATTGCAGAACTATTTATACGGAGCATGATCAAAGTTTTATGAAAGAGATTGTAATCCTCTATCAATCCTATGTGTATAGAAAAATGTCCAGTGGGATATATGTTAAATCTATTAATGGTGGGATTAAAATTATGAGGGGGGGATTTCTTTCTACTTCTCAAAAAATTCCTTTTTTTTTTTTTTGAGACAGATTCTTGCTGTGTCACCCAGGCTGGAGTGTGGTGGCACGATCTTGGCTCACTACAACCTCCACCTCCTGGCTTCTAGTGATTCACCTGCCTCAGTCTCCTGAGTAGCTGGGATTATAGGCGTGTGCCACCACACCCTATATTTTTATATTTTTAGTAGAGATGGGGTTTCACTATGTTGACCAGGCTGGTCTTGAACTCCTGACCTTAGGGTGATCCACCCACCTCGGCCTCCCAAAGTGCTGGGATTACAAGCATGAGCCACTGTGCCTGGCAATAATTACGTTCTTTAGAGACTTCATATTCACAGCCCCAGCCACTCTGGAGGCTGAGACAGGAGTATTGCTTGAGCCCAGGAGTTGCAGTCCAGCCTGGGCAACATAGCAAGGCCCCATCACTAAAACAATATGAAAACAAGAGTTTTTAAAATAACTTAAGAATTATATTTACAACCAGAAACAATGAAGATTTTTAAATCCTCATCACTAGCAACACTGTAAGAATCACAGCAATACGTGGGTCTGCAAAGGGAGCACTGCCTGCTGGACATGGCTCAGGGCAACATTTTCTGGACCAAGAGTCAGGTCTCACGTGCTGAGACTGTCCCAGGAAGTCTAGTTAGTACCAGCTACCCCAGGGAGGTCATCTGATGTGAACGCTGGCACTTCCTGCACCAAGTCTCAGACCTGCCCCACTCTCCTCCCCACCCACTCCAGGGTCTCCTAAGCATTCTGTCCAGCCAGTATGCCGCAATCCTGACCCCACCTCATTTCTCACTCTACTTTCTTTTCACCTGACTTATATTAGAAGGGTCTGTAACACAAAACCTAGTTCTTTTTTTTTTTTGAGACAAAGTCTCACTCTGTCACCCAGGCTGGAGTGCAGTAGTGCAACCTCGGCTCACTGCAACCTCTATCTCCTGGGTTCAAGCGATTCTCCTGCCTCAGCCTCCCAAGTAGCTAGGATTACAGGCATAGCTGGGATTAGTGCCTGCCTAAGTTTTGTAATTTTTATAGTGACAGGGTTTCACCATGTTGTGCAGGCTGGTCACAAACTCCTGATGTCAGGCGATCCGCCCGCCTCGGCCTCCCAGAGTGCTGGGAATACAGGCGTGAGCCACCATGCCTGGCCCACAAAACCTAGTTCTAACACATCCCATTCCTTCAATATGGTGGAAGGCCTGCAGCTGAGCATCCAGTTTCGACTCAAGAAAAAGAATTTCATTTCCCACATTATGCAAAATTGGTGGTGGTGATCATCTCCAGAATGTACTGTTCCTCCTAATAGCTCCAATTTTTTTCCAGGACAGGTGGTAAATCCGAAGTGAAAGGGCCACCCCATAAGATGGACTGAGGGCAGTATTGCAGCCTCGTAGTATGAATATTTAGGAAAGAGCACGGGTCCTGTCTGTCCCTACTTCACCTAGAGACTTTGTCAAAATCCAAGTGTATCTTCCAGTCAAGCTGACGATATCTAAAGACAGCTCAGTGTTTTCTAAGAAAGACCGCATAGGCCGGGCGCGGTGGCTCAAGCCTGTAATCCCAGCACTTTGGGAGGCCGAGGCGGGTGGATCACGAGGTCAAGAGATCGAGACCATCCTGGTCAACAGGGTGAAACCCCGTCTCTACTACAAATACAAAAAATCAGCTGGGCATGGTGGCACGTGCCTGTAATCCCAGCTACTCAGGAGGCTGAGGCGGGAGAATTGCCTGAACCCAGGAGGCGGAGGTTGAGGTGAGCCGAGATTGTGCCATTGCACTCCAGCCTGGGTAACAAGAGCGAAACTCCGTCTCAAAAAGAAAAAGAAAAAAGGCCGTATAAAATAGGCACGGCTGGTTCCTAGGTGATCATCACACTCAGACGTCTCTCTCTCCTTTCGAGCCTAGATCGCCCAGGCCTCCTAAACGTAGGACACATTGAGAAAATGCAGGAGGGTATTGTGCACGTGCTCAGACTCCACCTGCAGAGCAACCACCCGGACGACAGCTTTCTCTTCCCAAAACTTCTTCAAAAAATGGCGGACCTCCGGCAGCTGGTCACGGAGCATGCACAGCTGGTGCAGATCATCAAGAAGACCGAGTCGGACGCCGCGCTGCACCCGCTGCTGCAGGAGATTTACAGGGACATGTACTGAGGGCCCCCGGGTCGGCCACACCATTTCCGGGACTTCTGACGCTGACAGCACTACAGAGGAGAGAGAGGAGCGGCGCGATTTTGCACAGAGACGCGCCACTTTAACCTTAGAGCGTGGACGGTCTAAGCTGTAGGTAACCGGCATATTATCCCACGTCTTTGTTTTAACCGGTGCTTCTGAGAGTGCAGAACTCAAATCCTGGTGGGAGGCGGCTGATCATCTCAGGACTGGGGAAATTAAGGAGAATGATGCTCAGTGGTCTGATTTTAACTCGCCCCTTAGATCACGTTCGTGATTTACCATTTAATTAACCGGTAACCTCAAAATTCGTGGCCTGGCTTCCCATTCACCCACCTTTTGACATAGCGCTCCTTTGTGATTCTGAAAATTGATCCGCACTTTTAACATTTATCAGCCTCTAAGTCTAGGTGTATATCCAAAGGTGAGGTATGTGAAAAGCAGCAAAATATTTATTTCAAAGACTTCACTTCTGTTTCCTGACTCTAAAGAAAGGCAACAGGCTGCTTTTCAGTCATAGGATGGAGAATTTTAAAGAACTGTTGGATAAGCTATCAAAATGCAGCTGTTGCTTTGTTTTTGGTTCAGTGTTCGTGGTTGTAACTAATATGTGGAAAAGCCCATTTCCAGGTTTGCGTAGAAGAGCCCAGAAAATGGAGTCTCAAGATCCCCATCTGGACTGTCGTAAGCTAGCACCTGTGGTAAGCGAAACAAGACAAGCTCCCGAAGCCCACCCGGTCCACTCAGCTCTGTCCTGTCAACCTGAACCCACCCAGTCCGGCTGTCTGTGGGCATGGTGGTATTCTTAGGGACAGACTGACGCCTTACTTGTAAATGTTCCTCCGGGCCCCATCTGGCAGCTCCCATGTCTTCTGTTATGTTGCTTTTAAAGATATGATGCTTTATTGTTGTAACTCTCGGGAGAGTAGATGCTCTTTTGAGCGGAGACGAGGCACACATGACTTCATAGCTGGGCTGGGTGGGAGCTGGTCACCCTGCGGATCTAGAGAGGGGGTAGGGTCTTCTTCAAATGGAAGTTTTTTTTCCAATGGCAGATTTCACAAGAGTTGGTTATTTTTTACAGTGGTTTAGGTTATTAAGTCTCCTTTGTATATAAGCTAGTTTTTTCAACGTCTAAAATATTTGTTTTAGCCTTCACAATCAACTTACCCACCTCAGTCCAGTTGGGAAAGCAGCTTTGATTATGGCAGTTTGTCGTGACCTGGAAATTCTTTCTGACTGTGTCCACCTGGCAGACAAATCGTCCCACTGAGAATTTTCAGATCGGGACTGAGCCTGCCAGGACTGTCGCCTCCAGGGAGTAGCTGGGCACCTGGACGTATTGTCGATGCCGCTTCCCCCCTTTAGAAAATCTGGCTTTTCTGAGGTCATTGTTAGTTTAAGAATGGTTGGGATGATAAGGGTCCCGTGACCAGCATTATGAAAATGCACGAGCGGGAAGCACACAGTGTGAGAATTCCAATGGAAACGAGCGAAAGTTGGGATTAGGACATCCATTTTTTTTAAAAATCACACATTTAGTCCTGTTTTGGTTTTTGCAATCAGGCCAGGCGCAGTGGCTCACACATAGAATCCCAGCACTTTGGGAGGCCAAAGCAGGAGGATCACTTGAGCCCAGGAGTTCGAGACCAGCCTGGGTAACATAGCAAGACCTCGTCTGTATGCAAAATTTAAAAGTTAGCTGACTGTGGTGGCATACACCTATAATCCCAGCTACTCTGCAGGCTGAGGTGGGAGGATTGCTTGAGTCCAGGAGGTTGAGGCTGCAGTGAGCTGTGATCTCACCACTGCATTCCAGCCTGGGTGACAGAGTGAGATTCCAGCCCTACCCCTGTCAAAAAAATAAATAAATAAAAGATACAATCACAGGGCCTGTTGGCCAGCAATAGCAGCAGCAGCAGGCAGTCTGCCCAAGTGTCTTAGGAATCAGAAGCAAATAAGCGCGTTTCCATATAGGCCACCCGTTAAGTGGCCATCCTGATTCAGAAAGAAGCTAGCCTTTGAGTGGCATGGTGCATCCATTTCAATATTCTCTCCTAAAATGAGAAGCCTCTGTGCTGATGAGACCCAGGGGCTGGAGCCCCATGCCAAGCCTGTGCTGTCTCCAACGACCCTGCAACCGCTCGCTCTGATGTGCCTTGTGCCTCTAAAGGTGATGTGGCCCAGGAAAGTGAGCCTCGAGGTTTTCAGATAAATCATCGTTCTGCTTAAACGTTCATAAGACCTGTTTAAAATACCTCCCTGTCTCAAACTTTCAGCAGTAACGGTAAGCTGACTGCCAGGTTCTACGTGAGCTCCTGGGGCGCTCAGCAGCAATGGTGAGCGTTTGGTTTTCTTAAGGCCAGCAAGACTACCAGGGACACCTCTGCTGAAGCTGGAACGGAGACCAGTGACCTCAGGCTGAAAGTCACTTGACATTGGTCTCTTGTGTTGACAGGAAAGCAAATCACACATTCCTATTTCTTTAAACAACAAAACCACTAATTGCCACTCAATGCTAGGATATTTTGGTTCACCTGATCATAGATTTCCCAGGTCATTAATACTCTAATACAGGCGGATCACGCCCCAGTTCAAATGGGAGCTATTAACGGAGTGCATTTCTTGCTTGCTGGGTTTCAACAGACATCAGCCAAAAGTACAAAAGAGATGTCAGGACAGATTCCAGGAGTGTCAGAGCGCATGTGTGGTACCCACTCCCTCTGGCAGCCAATGCAGGAAGTCGCCAGCTTTACCCACTCTTCAACAAGTCATTGTTTAAACATGGTTCTTCATTTTCTCAACTTTTAATAGCAAAAACTGCCAGAGTCCTCAGAGACCAGCCAGGCTTGGTCTATCGTGCTGACCAGAGTGAAGGGACAGTGAGGGGCTCCTCCCAGACGTGCTTCTCGTGTGCCAGCTGGCTGTGGCTCGGGAGCAGACAAAGGCCTCTCCGCTGTCCAAGGGAGACTGGCGGCGCATCCCTCCCTTCCCACCTCCTGGCACTTCCAGCTGGGTGTCCCACGCATTGAATTCTGTCCCCATCATACTTCCAGAGGCCGGGGGACTGCGCAGGCCTAAGGCTGTTTGGATGAATTGTCAAAACAAGATGCTTCCAGTTACAGCGGCAGGAGCAGGGCGGGCAGCACAGGCTGGCAGCTGCTGGTGCCTTTCTTCCCACCATGCTTGCCAGTTTCGCCTTGACCTTTCCTCCAGCTCTGATGCGAAGAGTATAAAGCATCTTCCTAAAGGGTGTGTTTGCTATATGAACATTACCGACATGAAGTGGGGCAGAAAGAAACCCAGAGCTCGGCATTCGAGGATGCCCAGGAGAGCTGTCCCTGTTTTAAAGAGTTGTGTTTTGTTTTGCATTTTAAGAGCAGAGAAGGTACCTTTCTGCTGCGCTGATGCATTTCTTACACTGGGCCATTTAAGGCCCCAAGGGAAACAACCTGCCTGGAGCATTCATTGTCTGGAGGTTCCAGGGTCAGGGTAGCCTCCCAGGGCTGAGCAGGGGCTCAAGGCACAGTGAAAGATATGCCATACCATGAAAGGTCAACAGCTTTGCAACCACTTTCCCACAATGGACAATGTAACAAATACCTCAGCAGGTCCTTCAAAAGGCCGTGCTAGGCTGAGTCACCCACCGCACTGCGGCCTCTGTAGTTGGGGCAGGTGGGACACAGACTCCTCAGGTGGGCACGCCTGAGCCTGCCGACACACAGAGGAGCGGCAGCTCATATGACGTCCAGGAGGAATTTTGGCTGTTGAAAGGGAGCCTTGAAGATACTCACCTGCAAAAGGTGCTGCCCCAGTTTGATGAAACTGACATTGGGCATGACCTGGGCTTAGGAGAAGCGGCCGACGGTCCCGGCCTGCAGTGACCACCCCCGCCCCCAGCACGCCCTCTCCTATTCACCTCTTCCTGCTGGCCATGCAGACACGGCTTCCTCAGAGAGACCCTACCAGACGTGGATGGAAACATGCATCGAAGCCTGGATGAAACTGTGACTCCCGAAGATCTGACTCCTCAGAGCCTGCACCTGTGCCTCTCTGCATTTGATTCCAAGCACTTCCCCCCTCAAACTCGCATTTTCAAACCACTGTGACTCCAGGCACATTTGATACTTACCAGCCATATACATGACGGAAGGTTTTTTGGTTCTGAGCCAGTGGCCACACCTGTCTTCGAAATGTGTCAATGGACTCTAGTTTTAAAATGGATTCATTGTTTCAACCCAGCAAGCCCAGTGCACCCACTAAGTCTGGCTGGACTGCCAGACTGGCCTTCGGTGGGGGGCTTCCCGGGGCGTAGGGAGAGCTGGCCACCTTCACCAGCTGGTACCTCATCAACAGTGTGACCTTTCAAAATGCAGATGCCAACAGAAGAATGTGCCAGGTACCCACAGCTCATCCCCTATGGATGCCATGGCTCTGGGCATCTTTCAAAGCAGGTTCCTGTAGTCTCCTCTGCTCCTCAGCTGTTTGAAGCTGTAACAGCAAATCAGCCTCCAGATGCAGGGCCTGCCCGGCGTTGCTGGCTGCTGGGCCCCGGGCACGGTGCACTTTCTCCACCTCCTGCCACCTCCCTGTTATTTCCGGATGCTTACACCTGGTGAGTGCAAGGACAGGTGACCCCGGGGCCTGCAGCCTTGCCCTCAGCTCGCATCCCACAGCCAGCCGTGTCCTCTGCAGTTAACATGGTTGGCCTGATGCACGGTTCCTGAGGGGTTACTTTCTGGACATTCTTTCACGTTCAGACACTGCTGTAGATTCAGGAGAGGCAAGGAAATTACGTTGTCCATAGAAGTCACCCATGAAGACTGATGCCACCACCCGAGGGCTCGTGAGCATTAAAGTGTCCCCGGGAACCTCTCGTCCACAGGAAGTCTGTGCCAACACTTCCCATTTTTACACACTGGCATTGCCAAGCATGGGGAAGTATTTGCTCTTCTCATGTTAAAAGTGACCCAGCTTCTCTTAACTCGGTCCACGCTGACTTGTTCAGCCACACCGAAATGTGTTACCCACCACATCTTTACATCGAGCAAAGGGGGCTGTGTGCATCTCCCTGATGGTAGCGATGATGGCAGCTGTCATTCAAAGCCACCTTCGGACATCACAGTCTGGAAGTGAAACATCCAGATATCTGCGGCAGGAAGGCAGGAAGGGCCACTCAGCTGCGGCTTTATAGAGCGATGAAGACTGTGGCCAACAAATGCTGATGAACCTCCCTCGACTGCCGAGGGCAACCCAGGCACATCTCACCGAGGGATTATTCGATGCCATAAAATCATCCAGTGGCCTTCCTGCTTCTGAGTCGGTGGCCCTCACCCAGGGCATGTATTCCACTGAGAGGCCTTCTGCCTAGAGAGAGATCTAAGATTGGGTGCCCAACGGTTGAGGTCTAGGTTTTTGCTAGGATTTATATATTTTTAGGTGCCATTTTGATAGCAATCAGGAAAATGGTCACTGACCCCATAGACTAGGGTAAGAATAAAGGCAATACAGGCCGGGCGCAGTAGCTCACGCCTGTAATCCCAGCACCTTGGGAGGCTGAGGCGGGTGGATCGTGAGGTTAGGAATTCAAGACCAGCCTGACCAAAATGGTGAAACCTCATCTCTACTAAAAATACGAAAATTACCTGGGCGTGGTGGCGCATGCCTGTAGTCCCAGCTACTTGGGAGGCCGAGGCGGGAGAATCGCTTGAACCCAGGAGGCAGAGGTTGCAGCGAGCCAAGATAGTGCCACTGCCCTCCAGTCTGGGTTACAGAGCAAGACTCCATCTCAAATAAAAAAGAAAGAATAAAGGCAATATATTTGATCTGACTCAGAATATAGGAGATCCATATATTTCTCTGGAAACCACAATACACACTAAAATGTGAAATTGGAAGTTTTGTTAAAAAGAAAAACATGATGAGCTTCATGCTTTGTTTAATTACATAATGATTTCCATTATGCTATTTCTGGGAAATGCAGCACGTTCTGAAACGTTATTTCAGTGGCATGGGCTGGAAGCTTATCACAAAAAGCCATGTGTGTGGGCTTCTTATGAGAACAGAAAGGGGCTGGTGCCCAGGGCTGCTGCCTGCTCTGCCTTTTGCCAGCTCTGGATTATTTGAGGACATCTCTGCAGATCTGGAATGGAGCTGTCAACCGACCATTTGCTTCTCAAAATTTCAGTTTCAGACCTGAGAGGTATGATCGGTTACTTCTCTCCCCCTGGAGAGCTCCTTTTGTGAGGGAGAGGAGCTACAGCACGTGGTTCCCCTGAAACACATATGACGACATCCTTCCGGCGTCCTTTGCCAACAAAAACAGACCAGACCGTGTCCACGTTCAATGTTGCGTCTTCATAGAAGCAGCTGATGACCTCAAGTACTTGAGTGGCCTCGTGGCTGTCAGAGGGACTATTTGCAACAACAACAACAAAAAAAAAACGAAAAGAAAAAATGATTTTTACATCAGAGACAGCAAACTAAGACCTAGGTGGGGGTCAGCTTTTTTTTAAGTTTGCAGTTTGGGTCAAATGTGAGAAGGATGTCTACCTGCTGCCTCTTTTCTTGCTGCTCTTCTGCCCACACCTGGCAGCAAAAATCCATTCATTTAATGAACTGAGAAAGTGCCACACACCCTGGCTCCCAGGAAAAGTGGTGACCCAAGTGTTGGGGGGATGCTACAGTCCCGGGAGACACGTTCGGGCACCTTCCCCGGACCCCAGGCCTGGGCTCTGCCTCAAGTCAGAGGGGGTCAGCCTTCTGGCCCCGAAGAGGAGGGACTGGCCGATCATTTCACAGTAAAATCACTCACTTTTGGCAACTTCACTTTTTTAAAGGCTCAGTCAGTTCCTTTTTCATGTACCTCACAAGAGATGAATCCCACATAGTGCTCTTTTCGCTAATATTACAGTGTTCATGTTAAATATCACTTTACTTTTTCTACCTTGTGTGGCAAAAAAGAACTGTTAATAGCTACATCTTAAATACTGTGATGTGAGTTTTTGAAAAGCATCCTAATACAAATATCTTACTAACTTACAATCATTCATCTAATAACAAACATTTGGATTCTTCTGAAATCCGTGTTCATTGACTCAGATTCTTAAAAAGCCTGGCTCTTGAACCTATTGGAAACACAAAGGAAACTGAAATCAGCAACTCAGACACACTGCGCATGCGTGGGTGCGCACACAGCTTCTCATTTCACCGGAGCCATGCAGAATTTACTTCCAGTGTGGAAATCTCTTCCCTTTACCATACTGTGCATGCACAGAGCACAAGAGAGTCTATCTCTAGTCACCTTCACCAGCAAGGCCTTAGACTCCAGGTTAGAGGCCACCGATTTCATGCAACAGTGTTTGGCTAAAGACCCTTCACTGCTCCTGTTTAGTAAATAGCTGTCTGCTCTTCAGGGAACCGGTACCTATGGGTTATTACCAAAGACCTTCAGCAATCGGAAATGTCCTGATGGAAATTGTTTGCACGTGCCTGTTCTCTGGCATCCTCCAGGTGGCCCAACCCAAAGTGTAAAGCAGAAACCACAGACCCTGTGAGTCTCCCCATACCATTTCCAGTGACTTGCTGAACTTATCGGTGCATATTGGTAACGTCCTCTGGGACCCATAATGTCATCATGCCACAACCCTAGGGGAGAGGGTGGACAGACGCAAGAACGGTGCAAATCCCAGGCAAGGACTGGGCTGTCCGTCCACGTCCCTTACTATTCATGAGTGCCTTATACTCGCAGTATTTCAGGGCTTACAGCTTCTTATTTATGCTGAACAGGTGCAGTTCCAAAGCAGGAACTGCCACGCGGGCTCCAGCGTCTTCTCTCCAATGTCATACCTCTCTCCTGGTGGGGGGACTGGGCATCCGGGACCTCAGGAATCAAGGGTGTGCAGAGAAGGGCAAATGTAATTTTTCTAGTCACATGAACTGATTGGTTCCAGGCAATTAGAAAATGGCCGTAAAATAACCTTAATTTTAAAAAACTCTTGGGTCTTCATTATCCTATTAGGAGGCTGAACTGACCACACGTATTGAGTTCTATCCTGACCATATGGGAACTTCTGTTCGGGATGTCCTACTGTAAGACTGATGAATGTACAGAGTTAATTTCAGGGTACAGTTTTGCCTTAATGGTTTTAAAAAATAAACTATTTTTTAAAATGTGCTGGTGAGTTTTGAGTGATGCTGCGGGACGGACGGTTTGGTGTAAAAGAACCGAGTCCCCGGCTGTGGGGTCTGCCCTCTGCCAGAACACCCCCTGCGCCCTTCATGGAGGTGCTCTCCATCTGCAGAGTCCCTTTCGTGTCCTTACGTGTACAGAATGGATCTAGGACAATGTGGATCCGGAACACGACATCCTTTCCTCTGAAGTCACATACAATGGGACACTTCTGAAAGCAGCGGGCGTCTTCAAATACATCAGTGCACACATAAGTCAGCAAAAACTCTTTATTTATCCCTTCATCACCTGACAGTTGGCCTGGAGTAGTTACGACAGAGCAGCTCCTGCCTCTCAGAACTCGAAGCAGACATTCCAGAGCGCACAGATCAGTGTCCCGCCAACTGCCACCCTGGAAGCTCCAGGGAGATGGGGAGTCTGGAGGAGTGGGTGCTGCAGGAGCTCCAGGTAGGCAGTGGGCTGGGCTTTGCAGGCACCCAGGACTGTGTTTGAGATGGCAGGAGGCAGGCAGGCAGCGTGATGGTCTTGAGGTGCGACGTGAGGACAGGAAGTTCACAGCATTCCTGACTTGGGACTGTGGGAGACAGAATGGAGGGCCCTGAGCTGAAGCCAGAGCCTGAGGGAACTGGAGAGGCTGGAAGCCAGCACTCACCTTCCCAGGAGACCCCGGCCATTGCCAGGCCCAGAGTACCCAGGGAGAATGTCGGGTATCCAGATGTTTCAGCAGAAGATTCCTTTTCCAAACATTAGCTGGGTTTTTATTATAAATGTAATACATGGTCAAGGTTGAAAACATTTCACAAGCATCACATAAGGATATGAAGGAAAATTCTGTCACCCTCTAGACCTCCCAGGCTGGCTCCAGAGGCAGCTGCTGTCAGTGATTTTCCTTACAGAGACCATCACAGCCACCTACAGTGCGCCCTGGCCCCAACACGGCGTGGCATCTTCCTGCACATGCACCTGCAGGTGGCCTCTTAGGAGCTGCCCCGCTGAAGGAGGTCGTCCCTCACAGTCGCATCTGAGCAGCACTCACTCAGGCCTCAGTGCTGAGGGGTGCGTGGGGCTGCCTGGCCGGGTTCCTGGCTGTGTCTGGTCTGGCACCTGCCTTTTGGCTACCTTCTCGGCACAACTCCCTGTGCCTGTGGCCGCTCCAAGCTGGACTGCAGCTCCTCTGGGCTGCAGTGCTGCTCCCAGTGGTGAAAACACAAGGCCAGGAGTGCGGCTTCCAGCTCGGCAGCATCCCCGGCGCAGGCTGGCCCAGGAGCTTTGTGCAGGGTGCTCCCCAGTGACGCGGCCCCAGCTGCACTCACGTCCGAGAAGCAGGCTGGCTAGGGGGCCTCTTGGACAGAGCTTTCCTTTTCTCCAAGTCTTGCCGAATTTCCTGAGGAAAAACACTGATATTCTCCCGGACACAAGGGAGGCAGAATCTCTTGGAGTAGAATAAACTGCACTCCTGAAAGAGGGGGACAAGGATGGAGACTGAGTATCTTGGGAACACGGTGCAGCTTCTCCCAGGAGCCAGCCCTTCCCACACTCAGGAGGCTGGGCTGGGGCCCCAGCATGCAATGTGGGCACGTAGCCAGAGCTAGACCAGCAGGAGGGAGAGCCAGGCCTCGGGGCCTGGCAGGGTGTCCAGGAGAAAAGCAGTGCAAGCCTGGGCTACCCTGGGTGGGAACAGCTGGGATGGGACAGAAAGACTCTGGAGCCTGCTCTGCTCCCTCACGGTGACATGACAACAATGGAAAGCTGGAGCACAGGCTGTGCCCAGAAAGCCGGAAATCCCAGTCCTCCCCTCCCAGTTATCGCAGCAGGAACAGTGGCCACTGGTGCTGGGAGCAGCAGGGGACAGGAAGGACAGCCCCACAGACCAAAGAAGCCATGGACGAGCTAGCTAGTCTAGGCAGGAGGCCAGAACTGTCCGGCCATGACTCTCTCCCTTATAAACTAGAACTCCCAAGATTCATCACGGTGCACAGCACGTGACTAAGGATGACATTCCCCAGGCCCCTCTGCAACTGAGCATAGCCATGTGACTCAGCCTGGTCAGGGGCGTCAGCAACTGTGTGCCACCTCCTGGTCATGCCCTTTGAAGGAATGGACTGTGCTCTCATGTCCCTTCCTGCTGGCTGGCATGCAGATATGATGCTGGGAGCTGCCACAGCCACAAGGGACCCAAATGGAGGCTCTGCTGAAGACAACAGGGGTGCCCTTCCAGCCAAGACCACCAGTTCTGGACTCAACAGGAGAAAGTAAGTAACTATTTGCTTTACTTAGGCCACTCTCATTTTTGGTGTCTGTCTGTTCCTAAAGCTTAGTGTGCTTGCAAATATCAGGCTGCCCTCCTGCAGCTCTTAGAAAAGACCCTTCGCCATGGAGATGTGCTCGTTAACAACCTACTATTGAAACAAAGAGAGCTGCAGACTTACGATACCGGTGTGCACCCCTCCTCCCGCCCCGCAACCACTACTCTCGAAGAGCAGCCCAAGGCCGAGGTGTTGCATTCAAGACCTCCCCACCGGGCCCACCCACCTTTCCAGGCTTCCTTTCCCAGCTCCTCCTGGACCACCAGCTTCTCCATGTGCCTCAGACACTCCCTATGCCACACTGCAGAGGCTCCTACCACCCTGGCCCATCTGGTTCCCCTGGCTGCTGATACACCTCCCCTGCATACATGTCACCCTATGGCACATGCAGGGACTTCTCAGACTCCAGGATCACTCTGAGTACACTGGCCACACTGTGAAAGCCACACTGCTCCACTTCCATCCATCCTTAGGTTTTCAGCTACCCAGGTGAACCCAGCCCACCCAGCCTCTCTGAACCTCAGTTCCCTCATATATAAAATGGGTGGAATAGAATACTGCTTTACCTAAGTTAGGGGCAGGACTGAATGAAGCGTCAGCAGTAAAACAGGTCCCAAGCACAGGGCCTGGCACACAGGTGCTCAAGAAAGAACAGTCCCTTCTTCTGGAAGGGCCCTCAAGAACATCTAGAAGGTAAGTCACTGTCCCTGGACAAGGACCATCTGCACTGCTGGTGGGAAGGGGAGGAACCGTGAGGGGTCACTGGGGTTGGGGGCAGAGCCACCAAGAACCTATTGCCATTCCTACACCAGGCTGAGACCCTCTAACTGACCCTGGCTTGCCCTCTCGCCTCTCCCCTTCATCAGCTGCGGGCCCCATCTATAACGAGGTGAACCAGCTGGTCCCTCCCTCCCAGGCCACCCTACCCAGGGAGAGCTTCAGGATAACCCCAGCAGACAGGCAGCCCCAGCCCACGCAGCTTACCCACCGGGCCCACACACACCAGTCTGCCGCACAAACTGCAATGCGAGCCAAGGACCAGGAACCGGCCCTTCTCGGAGGTGAAGGGATCCTTCATAACATAGCTTTCCTCCAGGAGGCTAAAGGAGACAGATGCCAGCTGTAGAACGGCCCAAATCGCTGTTGTCGGAAAATCAGCCATGAGCAACGGCCATGCATCAGCAGCCTGGACCATCACAGGGCCTGCACACCTGCGTGGGCTCAGGCGGGCAGGGGACTAGGCCACCCGTGCTGCAGGACAGTGACAGAAAGGGTCAGCAATTGGGGACCACACTGGCATTGAAATTGGGCCTGTTCTCACCTCTCTAACAGCTGTGGTAGAGAGAAACCCTTGTTCTCAGCCAAAAGAAGGGCTGCTCCAACATGAGCCCCCAGGCCCTGACTGATTCCCCAGAGTGGGGCAAAAGGCCACCATCTGAGCACCTCAGACCTCCCCTACACCCCAAGCCACCTGCTTCCACGAGGGAGGACACACGCTCACAGACCCTGGAAGCCAGGTGGCCTCATGTCACACATCAGAATGACACCACAGGGTGGCATGATGACAGTCAGGCTCCCAGTCAGCAGAGGGACAACAGCCAGGAAGAAAAAGCCATGCCCCACCTCTGCATCCCATGTGAGTAACACACCAGCCAGCTTTCCAACAAACTGGCATTTGACGAAGGACAAGCTGGAGGTCAAGAGATAAGACCCCGGACCCACCGGCTCTAGTCCAGGTCTACAAGGACAGGCCTCCCACTAAGACAGTGTCATGGCAAGGGCGCAGCCCCAAACGGTGAGGCCACCACAGCTCCTCCCAGCTGCTGAGCTGCTTCCCCACAGCTAAAGCAGGTGTTGGACTCTGGGCTAGGTGTGGAGGAAGGTTCTAGAAGAGTCAGTCAGACCCCAAGCCTTGCCCAGGCCTCCAGAGATTACAGCGGAAGTATCCAGAGCCCGGGCAGAGTGGGACCTAAAGAGCCACACCCAAGCTGGTGTCAGACCTAGGCCCAGCACCCACCAACCAGCACTGGGCACAGGCTTCCCTGACACTGGCCCAAAGGGCACATACTCACACCATCGACTGGGTGTTGGGGGGCTTCCGCCCCACGTAGCTATAGGGAGCTGTCAAGGCACAGAGTTCACACTCAAACACTCCCAGAGGACGGCACTCTGCATGGGATGCCATCTGCAAGATCAAGAGATGGGTGTCCCTGGGTCACAGGCTTTCTCAGGAATCCTGCCACTTCCCCAACTGTGAAGACCCTAATGATACAGTCCTAAGACAGTTTTCTGCCTCCCCACTGTACCCTGGGGGATCCCTTTTCTCTATCCCCAGCTGAAATATGTTTTCACGGGTGCCCACAGTGACAGGATTTGGGACCCATATCCCAGTGGTTTAAGGTTTTTGTACTGCCAGGAAGGATCCAGACAGGATCCAGCTGGGGCAGCCATCTCTTTCTCCAAGGCTGCAACACGGCCAAAGCCTTCTGGTCTCCTGCTCTGCCTCAGTCTTAACCACCAGCCCGCAGTGAATGCTGGTGGAAAACAGCACAGTGTGGGTGCAAACTCTCCTGTTTCTCAGCTCTATGCCCTCACACTAGTCCACACGTCATATACAGCACTTCATTAAAACTGTCTTCTTATCTGCTGGTATGGAACCCATTCTCATGTTCACTGTTGGGTCTTGGAGGCTTCTCTTTCCTTATATTTCTGGCTAAATGGTTGCCATCTGATGGATTCACCATAAGTTACGATATCGCCGATTACCCAGCTCCTTGACTAGGGAATCAAATACAATATTATCAGCTGGCCCCGGGCTCCTGGCGGTGACCTCCCCTCGCCAGAACTGGGCCTGGCGTATAAAGGCGAATCAAGCGGTATGGGCTTTGGTTGCCGCTGGGTGACCCCAGATGCAACTCCAGGAAACGTGGGCTACCAACGACTTTACAATCTGGCCGGCGGGGCATGGTGGCTCACGCCTGTAATCCCAGCACTTAGTGAGGCCGGGGCGGGCGGATCACCTGAGGTCAGGAGTTAGAGACCAGCCTGGCCAACATGGCAAAACACGTCTCTACTAAAAGTACAAAAGTTAGCCGGGCATGGTGGCGGGCGCCCGTAATCCCAACTACTCGGGAGACTGAGGCAGGAGAATCGCTTGAACCCGGGAGGTGAAGGTTGCAGTGAGCCGAGATCGCGCCACTGCACTCCAGCCTGGGCGACAGAGCGAGACTCCGCTCCAAAAAAAAAAAACAAAGGATCCGATCGTGGGACTGCGTGAACCTGATCCCGCTTCTCTTCTGCGCACCGGGGCGTGCTAGGTCCCCGCCAAGGCTCCTCGGGGCGGCGCCTGTAAGCAGGGACCGCTGAGCGGGTCCGGGAGCGCTGGTGGTCCCCGCAAGCCTCCGCGCGCCCTCCCTCCCCGCAACGCTGCCCGACGTCAGCGGGGGATCGTCCTGCGAGGCCGACACCCAGCTCCTCCGTCTCGTCCCAAAAGCCAAGAGCAGCCGCACCGACCCCTGGTGCTCGGAACTCAACAGACCACGCCGGCGCGGACTCAGTACCGGCGAGCGGGAGACGCCTGGAAGCAGCGCGGGGACGGCCTACAGCCCTATCGCTTCCGCAAGGAGCCGCAGGGAACTCACAGTCGCCTGCGTCGCGCCGCGTCCATGGCGCCTGCGCGGCCCCGCCCCGCGGCTGCTCGGCCAATCCCGGCGCAGGCGCAGGCGCATGAGGCGCTAGGCCTCGCGGTCGTCTTCCGCTGCCGTTTCGCTTTTCCGGTCGTCACGTGCTCATGCGCTGGTTCTGGGCAGGGGGAATCCCCCAGAACTTTGGCGCCAGCGGCGGGCCCGGGCTCGGTCCTGGCCACTCCGAGGCTCTCAGCTTCTTTCGGAGTGTTCCACTAGGCTCGTCAGGGGCGAGGGCGCCTCCAGTTTCCCACCCGAAGTCTCCCACCCGCTCGCCCGCGCCTCCCCACTGGAACGTCCGACCCCTCACACAGGAAGCGATGTGTCTGCCCAGCGGGGTCTCAGGACCTGTCCTTGCTCCTCCAAGGCCCACCTGGCCTGTGGCTCCCCTCGGGTCTCCGCTGCGTTCCCCT
Organism: Callithrix jacchus; assembly: GCF_049354715.1. Taxonomy (NCBI): domain Eukaryota; kingdom Metazoa; phylum Chordata; class Mammalia; order Primates; family Cebidae; genus Callithrix; species Callithrix jacchus. The sequence goes on along the minus strand of NC_133502.1, from coordinate 213,746,042 downwards.
TTCGCCTCCCGGGCCTCTCCGCTGCCCCTCGCCCCCAGGCACCAGCCACAACTGCTTCCCTCGGTTCCCGCCCGGGGCCTCTGACACCCGGTGGCCTAGACCCGAAATGCCAGCCCCAGTCCTGGAGCCTCCAGTATGTGAGAGGCACCTTTCCGTGGGGTCAGAGGCGCGGACTCTGAAGCCAGCCTGGCTTTGCCTGTGGGCTCCAATCATGCCCAGCTGGAGTTCTTCGCCCCAGCCCCACCGGGCCTTCACCTGTACTTCGGGGACGACAAGGTGGCCGCCCTCCTTTTCCCAAAGGTTTGCGGGTTTTGCTCCATGCAGGAGAAGGCCTGCTTGTGCCACCAGCCTGCGCCACCAGCCCGCAGCTTTTCACATGCTGCTGCGTTACAGGGCCCTCTGTGACCCTTCCCTAGGCCGAGAGGTACTTCGTCTCCGTTCCTGATCTTGGTTCGTCAAGCCACATTTGAAGGAATATTGCCAAGTTGCAGCAGGCTGAGGTCTGGGACTTACTCCTCGGGCGAACTGAGACGTAAGGATGGCATTTTAGCGGTAGTGGAAACCAAAACCACTCTTCGACCTGGGCAAGAGGGGCCCAAGAATTAGCAAACAGTTGGGTTTCATTGCTAGTAGACATGACCTCCACGGTGCTTAGAGCAACGGCATTTGATTTGTTGGATCACTTCAAAGATGACACACTGAGTTGTTTTTGTTTCTGGAGGTGTCTAAGATGGAACGTCTTGAAGCATTTTGAATTTGGCCCGTGATTACTCTCAGATACAACGATGGTAATCCCATGAGTGCTGTTAAAGCTATTTGACTTATTTTAGACATATTAACAGATTACAAGAGTTAAGTGAAATAATAGGTAACATTCAAAGAGAAAATTCTGGTCTTTGGCAGAAAGTGGAGTTAATTTTGTATTTGAGCTGTCCAGTTATTACTATTAGAAAAAGCTTTTAAAGAATCCAAAAGGTGAAACCCTGTCTCTACTAAAAATACAAAAATTAGCTGGGCACGGTGGCACATGCCTGTAATCCCAGCTACTCGGGAGGCTGAGGCAGGAGAATTGCCTGAACCCAGGAGGCGGAGGTTGCGGTGAGCCGAAATCATGCCATTGCACTCCAGCCTGGGTAACGAGCAAAACTCCATCTCAAAAAAAAAAAAAAAGAATCCCAAAGGATTTGGCTGGATGCAGTGGCTCATCCCTGTAGTCCCAGCACTTAGGAGACTGAGGCGAGGCAGGCAGATCACAAGTTCAAGACCAGTCTAGCCAACATAGTGAAATCCGTCTCTACTAAAAATACAAAAAGTTAGCGAAATGTGGTTGTATGTGTCTGTAGTTCCAGCTACTCCGGAGGCTGAGGCAGGAGAATTGTGTGAACCCGGGAGATAGACGTTGCAGTGAGCAGAAATCGAGCCATTGCACTCCAGCCTGGGCAACAATGCGAGACTCTATCTCAAAAAAAAAAAAAATCCAAGGTTTTAAAATATTGCATAAAGTTTTAGGAGAAAATGGTTTCCCAAAAGTAACTGCATATGAAATAAACACTTAAGATAACATTCAAGTAAAATATAAGCAAACGGGAACTAGAAGCATTTGCTGGAGTCTGAAGAAAACATTTATGTAGGAATGATTCTGAAACTGACTTCTCTAGTGACTGTTTTTTTGCTATGGTAGATCAAGGTATAGATGCTACTGAAGAGGGAGATTCAGTGAGTAACCTACCTACCGCAGTTTTCAGTTGTCTTTGTAATAATACCCTAGCAATGTAAACGGAAAAGAAGAAATCTTTTTTTTTTTTTTTTGAGACGGAGTTTCACTCTTGTTACCCAGGCTGGAGTGCAATTGCGCAATCTTAGCTCACTGCAACCTCCGCCTCCTGGGTTCAAGCAATTCTCCTGCCTCAGCCTCCTGAGTAGATGGGATTACAGGCGCACACCACCGTGCCCAGCTAATTTATTGTATTTTTAGTAGAGACGGGGTTTCACCATGTTGACAAGCATGGTCTCGATCTCTTGACCTCGTGATCCACCTGCCTCGGCCTCCCAAAGTGCTGGGATTACAGGCTTGAGCCACCTCGCCTGGCCCGAAAAAGAATAAATCTTATATGGATTTAAATGTAAGAAACAATGATAATGGTGAAATAATAACGTTATATAATGAAAATATATTGTGTAATATTTTCTGCAATCATGATAATTTTGCATATGTGCCCCTCCTACAGAGTTTAAACATATCAATAGTCATAGTTTAGTTCTGAATATAAAGCTTTAAGAATCTTATTCATAATTGGTTACCACTCAGCAGCATCAAGTTCTGCCAGTTGAAATAACCAAAACGATCCGAAGGTACACTGACCAGGAAAGCTTGTCTAATGTGGCGCTGTTGTCAATAGACTGCCATTGTGTGAAAATCTATGTTAGTCATTCTTCTGAAATGAAGACAAGACAAACATTCATGGAAGAAATAACGTAATTTATGGATTATATATGTCTTCATTACCCATCCGAGCATTAGCGGCCCGTCAACAGAATACCCAGAGGTACACAATAAAAAATTAAACTGAGTTATCTTTAATATTTTGCCAGTTTTCAGCTATATTAAAATCATAGTTTTATAAATAATTTTGAATTGGTTTATGAAGGTGTATTTGTCCAGGTAGATGGATATAAGTATTTTATGTAACAGTTTGTAAGCTTTTAACTAGTTAGATATGTAGCTATTTGTAGTCCTGCCCTAGGCCCCACAGGTGCTAGGGGTGGGCTCGCTGGGAAAAATAATTGCCTATATGTTGTGACATTACTTATAAAATGTTGTATAGATGTGATCTTAAAAGATTATCACAATATCAAATATTGTACATTGTGTATTTAGGTGAAGACTGAAAGAAAAGCTGAAAATCAGAAGGATTGAATGCAGATGAACATCTAGAGCTAAAATATTGCCAATAGCAGCAAAAGGGGGTACTGTGGAAGAATAACTCCTTATGCACCCCACTTCACTGAATATCATCCTGTTTGTCCCCTTCTCCGTTTCTGCCAGTAACAGAAGTCTAAAGCCTTGCATTTTGTTTTTAATGCTAACTAACGAAATTCCAGAAGCAGCCCTTAAAAATGCAAAGTCTTCGTAATTAACAAAAGAGTTTAGATAGATGAAGGGCATATATCCCCTTCTCTGTAGCTACAGCGACAGACCTTTCTTTGCATGTAAAACTTGTTCAACTACTCTGAATTAATAAGGGGCTAAACTGAGAACAACACCAGGAATATCCATCTTGTTCCGTGCTACAGAGACAACTGGGAGGGTGTTCATGACTACAGCCAATCATTCTGGAATAGGCCTACCCTATCCCTGGAAGCATAATGAGAACAAGAATCTTAGACTCCTTTAGGCTGGGCATGGTGGCTCACACCTATAATCCCAGCACTTAAGCCCAGATGTTTAAGACCAGCCTGGCCAACTATGGTGAAACCCTCTCTCTACTAAAAAAAAAAAAAAATTAGCCAGGTGTTTGTGGGGGCATGCCTGTAGTCCCAGCTACTCGGGAGGCTGAGGTACCAGAATTGCTTGAACCGGGGGACGGAGGTTGCAGTGAGCTGAGATCCTCCAGCCTGGGCAACAGAGCAAGACTCCATCTCAAAAAATAAAAAAGACTCCTTTAGAAATTGTTGCTATGTCCTGCAGGGCACAGTGGCTCACGCCTATAATCCCAGCAGTTTGGGAGGCCAAGGTAGGCAGATCACTTGAAGTCAGGAGTTCAAGACCAGCCTGGCCAACATGGTGAAACCTCATCTCTACTGAAAATACAAAAATTAACTGGGCATGGTGGTGCACACTTGTAATCCCAGCTACTTGGGAGGCTAAGGCATGAGGATTGCTTGAATCCGGGAGGCAGAGGTTGCAGTGAGCCAAGATCTCACCACTGCACTCCAACCTCAGTGACAGCAAGATTCCGTCTCAAAAAGAAGCTGTCCCTGCGCCCCCAAAAAAGAAATTGTTGCTATGTCCTGTGAAAACGTTCTTCAGAAGAAACCTGAATTTTGGTTTGTTACGTGATACCTTGTCCTCCTGATAATGTAACTGGCATCTTCTTGTTTCTAAACTGTGTAATTACCTGTCATTGCTCTATCAGGTTAGAGGGAAAACCCTTGTTCTCTCCTCTTTCCCAGCATGCCTGGAAAAAAGTCCCGAGACTGCTGGACTTTTCACTTTCGGCAAGAAATTGAGATCCTTATCGTATTTGACAGGCCCCACAGCAGCTGTCCCTGGTCATCACTCAAACCACCTCCAGTGCTCGTTCCTGGGCCCCCGGGACTGCCCGTGTGGCACCTGTGGTTACAACTGTGGCCCTCCCTGACTCATTCGTAACTCACTTTCCCACTGCACAGCTCGAGCTGTGTTGGTGGGAAACCCTTCTCCTCCACCCCTGGTGCTTTCTTCCTAGGAAGGGAGGCCAACTAGCCTACCCCGACCCCCGTCAGCCCCTTGGAAGGGGCAGGGACTTCAGCGTATTACTAAACTAGGGGAGAAGGCCTGGGGATGCCAACCTACAGATAGCCTGTGTCTCTGCCTCACCCTCCTGCCAGCAGTCTTTGCTGCCTTGAAGAGCAGGTCTCTGCAGCTAGCCTGCACCTGGTGATTGAGGTCCCTTATTCTGCAGTTCAGTGGGCAGGTGCATTTGTCCTGACTGCAGCCAGCCTCTATCAGTAAAAAGTAATTATTTAGACCCCTGCTGACTCTTTTTCTCAATCCATTCTGAAGTCAGGTGGTTAAGAGAGGCACTATCTCAAGAACATGTGCCCCAGTCAGAACCAGTGGGCCAGGCCACCCCCATGACCTTCCCACCAGGGGAGTTAGAAAGTCCCCACCTGGGCAGGGCACGGTGGCTCATGCCTGTAATCCCAGCACTTTGGGAGGCTGAGGCAGGCAGATGACCTGAGGACAGGAGTTTGAGACCAGCTTGGCTAACATGGTGAAACCCCATTTGTACTAAAAATACAAAAAAATTAGCTGGGTGTGGTGGCGGGCACCTGTAATCCCAGCTACTCGAGAGGCTTAGGCAGGAGAGTTGCTTGAACCTGGGAGGTGGAGGTTGCAGGGAGCCAAGATCACGCCATTGCACTCCAACTTGGGCAACAAGAGCGAAACTTTATCTCAAAAAAAGGGGAAAAAAGAAAATCCATCTGACCTTTTTTTTTGAGATAGAGTCTTGCTCTGTTGCCCAGTCTGGGATGCAGTGGTGTAATCTCAGCTCACTGCAACCTCTGCCTCCTGGGTTCAAGTGATTCTCCTGCCTCAGGCTCCTGAGTACCTGGAACTACAGGTGCCCGCCACCGTGTCCAGCTAATATTTGTATTTTTAGTATAGACAGGATTTCACCATGTTGGCCTGGCTGGTCTCGAACTCCTGACTTCAAGCAATCTGCCCACCTTGGCCTCCCAAAGTGCTGGAATTGCAGGTGTGAGCCACAACGTCTAGCCCCCATCTGACCTTCTGACCCTTGCTGACTGTGTGAGGACTTGAGTGAATCATGAGACCTCTTCATCTTCTCACCTGGCAACAGGTAAGACAGAACTACATTCTGCCCAGGGCTAGGCATTTCCATGAAGGAAAGGATGGAAGGTGTCTATTGGTACCTGCGGGGGCCTAGTGTGCTATGTTCATTTCAGCGCAGCTGAGGATGACAGGTACAGCAAAGTGGGTGCACCCACCCATCTCATTTGATTGTCCCCCTTTTCCGGCCCTCCACTTGGCGGGCAGGAGCTATGCGTGTATGTGCCCCTCACACGGAAATCACTGCAAGGCTCACAGAAGAGATCTCACATTTAATTCTGAGAAAGCTTAAGGTGGCATCTACATAAATGCACATACTTCTGAATGAAAATAGTACAGCTGCCGGCTCTTGTTTCTGTTACGTGACAAGCCACATTTTCCTTATCCCTAAATGGTCCAGCACGCCATAAATAATCAAATGCCCAAATCCTAGATGCTTGTGTTGCTCTATTCAGCATATAGAACACTTACTATATGTTACTGTGAACCCATATGCACCATTTTGGTGCTTAACAAGACATGTCTCTTGGTCAGAAAAAGTTACTGAATTTTACTTTAACTTGCAGTAGCTTTAAGAATAAATGAGAAGCGCCACTCCTGCGTTCCCAAGCACTTCCAGGAAGTAAGTCCTGGAACTCCCCACTAGGCCCTAAACCCAGGGGAACAAAGAAGAGGGGAGACTGCAGTCCTGGTCTGCAAAGGGGCCTCCCAGCGAGGCCAAGGAGTTTGGGGCTCGGTGCTGGAGCAACAGGCCATCGGCTTCCAGCGTGGGTCAAGCCCAGAAACACCCGACAATGCACCACCCTGGCCAGGTCCCTCTCTCAAATCTGCTTCTCAAAACCTAAACTGCTGCTGACACCAAAGAAACAGGGCTGCCCTTGTACCCCGAGTCACATAACTCCCCTCTAAAGGGAAATCAGTCCAGGAACCTCACGCTGTGACCCTCCTCGCTCCTCAGGTGCTACACTCCACAACTCACACTCCCAAGAGCAGAGGCCAAGACTGGAGGTAATTCCAAGTGTAGGGGATGTGCCAGGTGAAGGACATGAGTAGAAAGCCTGATGAAGCCACTGACACTTCCTAATCCCCTTCATCCCATAGACTCAGCATTTGGGGAAACGCTCACTTGAGACTCTTGAAACCATAATTCATCAAACAACAAGGTAAACCATTTTCTTCCCATTGATATTTCTGGTCTTCAACCCCAGAAAACGGCGGCTGTTCTTCTCTGGCTGCCCATACATCATGTCAGTAAAGAACTCAGGCTCGTCTTTGGCCTTAGATCGGGAGGTCAGAAAGCTGAATATGGTTCTCAGTTTACGACATAAATATGTCATGGCTTCCACTTCCTCCGAGGGCTCCTCATATACGGGCTGCTTCATTTCCTCATAGGCAGACAGAATTACAGCCTGAAATAAGTTGATCAAGATGCAGATCATCACCAGCACGAAAGACCAGAGGAACAGGACCCCCAGAATCCTGTTATTGGAAAAGTCAGTGTTCTGGAAAGCTGAGACACAATAGGAAAATACTGTCTGAGTGGAATGAATCAAGTTACTGTAATTCCATTCATGCTGACCGAACACCAGGTAACCGAAAGCCGTGTATGCGAAGAAATACACGGACACAGCAAATGCCATGTGGCAGATGCCAGGGAGGGCAGCCTGGATGGCCCTCTGAGCCAGACGCACATCATAGAAGAATCTGGAATACCTGAGGGTCTTCAAAATCGTCAGAAATAACAGGAAACCCAAAATTATCCTCATGACGTGATCTACGTGAGAAACCGCATGAAAAGGAATGAAGTCTTCAGGGTTCGACGAGTAAAACTGGATTATGCCCGTGGCCAGGAAATGTTTCCTGAAGAAGAGCACAATCAACACAGTGAACAGGCACTTTAAAGCCAAGTTGAGCAAATTATACACACTTCTCACATAGGAGGCTCTTTCTTGAATAATGATATAACCCTCATCGACAATGTAGGCTAAGAAAAGAATGAGAATGGCCACGTATAAGTAGATTTCTGCTGAAGTGTTCCTGTCGAAATCAGCAAGAGAAAAAGAGTGTAGAGAGACGCTTGTGTTGACAACTCCTAACTGAGAGACCTCGAACATGACTGAAATGCTGCAGAGCAGATTTACGTCGGGATTAAAAGTCGTTAATTCCAAAAGCACAGCCCATGTCTTCTCATCAAGCCAATTGCTTTCCTGAAGTCCTCTGAGCCTCAGTGTGGAATTAAACCGCTGCTGTTCTGGAAAAAAGTAGAATGCATAGCCTCCAGATCCGTAAGTGTGTAGTAGTCCATAGGAATAATACAGCCATTGCTTTCCTTGAGGCTTATAGGTAAATCCACTGATACTCTCGTCTACAGCCTGCTGATCAACTCCATTCCAAAAGCCAGAATAGTTTTTTGTGTCTTCTGGGTCAATGCCATATGTGGGATGACAATGAATTTCTCTTCTGATACTGCTTTGCACAAACTTTTCGGCAGGTAGACACATTTTCCCACTAGATTTTGCTCTCACTTGCCTCATCAATGGAAGGCCAAGGATTTTAGATGAGCTTTCAGGAAGAAATGTTGGATTCAGGTCATTGTGTAACAAAGGCAACAGCACGCTGTGCAGCCATCTGTAGATGTCTTCCAGGTTAGTCACAGTAGCAAGATCCACAGAGAACCGATCACGGATAAACTGGTTGTAGTAGAAGGTGTCAGTGTGATATAGCAGCATGACAAGGACCAACAGAAGGGCCAGAAAGATAAAATGAGTTAGAATGGAACTCAGGAGCAGGAGTGCTCTTCTGCTGATCCTCTTCTTTCTTTTGAATATTCTGATTTCATCTTCTGTGAGAGGTCGGTACATGTTCGTGCCTCGGATTCGGACAATCTGGTCATGTATCCTCTGCCTTTCGTCTGGATGCTTACTCATTCCACCCAGCCTGATCTCAGTATATTGATACATGGTTGACCACGAAAGGTTTTTGCAATACTTGGGTTTATTTGTTCTGAAGCCTGACAAGAGTATAATCTTACATGGCTGCACCAGAAACACTGACTGACAGAATGAACAAAAAGATGCAAAGAGCCATTCCATCGACTTGTCATAGCCATAAGTCAGTCCATAAAATACAATGAAGAATGAGGATATGCTGGAAGTAGCAAAAGCCAAAAACCATGCAACATAAACACACCACCAAGGCAGGACGATCTGGGCCTTTTTCTTAAGCTGCCGGAGCTCCTGTTGGGAAGAGTGCTCTTCGGAAGGGACATTCGGATCATCTTCGTTGTTATTGGAATTTGTATTTGGCCTGCGGGTCTCTGGGGTCTTGATTTGTGCTTTCCTATGCCTGTGCTTGGGTTCGGGGGTGGCTTTAGGAGCAGCCTTAAGGAGCCTGGGTTCGGGGGTTCCTTTTGCAGCCTCCCTAGGAAGCTCCTTAGCAGTTTCATTAGCATGCCACGTTCTCAAGGACTCTTCCCAGTGTCCACTTCCTTCTGCCATTAGAGGAAGCTTTTGAGGAGATGCCTCCTTTAGATCTGCGTGAGGTTTCCTCTGGGAACAGGTGAACAAAAAAGTTATTAATAACTGCACAGGGATTGTAATGAAGACACTTTCGATTCCTATCATCATCGATCTGATGTACTTCCTTTCTCTTGACTCAGTCTGTTGTTTGTTTAGATTAAAGAACATAATATTGCAAAGAAGCGAGCTTAGCAACGTTGCTAAGCAACAGGACAGTCTCTGGAGCCTGCTGAATGTTTTAGCAACACCACCAGCAAAAACAGAGAACCACATGTGGTTTTTCTGGAGCTTACTGCTCACATCTATAAAGAAAAAGTCTTTTCTGGTCAGAGGCTCGTCTGGATGGGTAACTTGAAATGTTCTGTCCAAAGTGGTATCAATAGAAAGCCATTTCTGGCATATGAACAGCCAAACATGCCTACTAAACAGATTTTCCACTTTGATTCTACTTAAATACCAGCTAGGCGAATGGCCCTCGTTGTTGTGCCACACACGGATGGAGTGGATGTCCCCCAAGTCACCTTTTGTCGTTAGGAGGAAAGTGCTAATGCTGCCTCTGTGGAGAGCTGTAAAATGGGGATGGCTTAAACAATGCACATCACTGGTACTCACCGTGCCTCTGAGCTGCACAAAGACATTGGCCCTGGTCCCAGAACCCCCACGACTTCCTGTAAAAACAGTCACCAAGTAGCATAAATTATCATAAGGATCATTATCGGGTAGAACTATCACATGCCCGCGAAGAAACTGGTCCATTTCATCCCTGTACAAGGTCCAGAAAGCTAGGATCATGTATAGGAGAATAACGAAAAGCACAGTGAGGAGGGTCACCGGGTTTTGGTAAAGGGTCTCAATGATGTTTAACCGTAGATCCACAGGATTAGGGATCACAAGCACCTTGGCCATCACATAGTGGGTATGCAGGTGAATGCTGGCGAGTCCAAGTGTGCCCAGCTGCCGCCTGGCCCTCACTAAGTTCTTGCAGACACAGTGCACCTCATGCCAGCTGGTCTTCTCACCAAGAATGCAGTAACCCTCTCTCCACTCACTCTGGATCCCATACATGTCGAGACACTGGACGCTGAAGAGAGAAATTCTTACGAGCTTGTCACTGGGCTTCATGACAAAACGAGGTGCCTGCAGTACTATGGATACAGCACAGAAGGGCGAATGGCTGTGCTGGGCTATGAGTTGCAGCAGGGACAGGGGGAGGCACACCACGCGAGCCTTCTTCACTTTGCAGGCCGGGTCAAACAGGGCACTTTGGCTGGCAACCGGAGGGATGTCGTGAGGCACGAGGAAGGTGGCGACCAGCGCTGTGGGAGTGACCTGACTGCCTGTGTACACCAACACCGTGAACGGCACCGTCACTTCTGTCACGATGTGGACCAGCACCTCCCTAGGCACTCTGCTGTCCACTTGAAAGCTAAACCCACCTGTCGTCTTCGAGGACCCATCAACCTCTCTGTCGGGCCCCACTGTGAGATCAAAAGCTGCAAAGGCCACGTTTTTCCTGACAAGGAACACTTCCGCTACATCAGGTGTGATCTCTAGCACGCTGCCGTTATCTGCAACTCCTGTCATTCTGAATCCAGATATCACGAACGAAGTGTTTTCCTGATCATTTAACCAAGGAAAGGGATCATTTGTGAAATCACAAAACATGGTGGAAATGGGAGCATTTGCAGAAAGACCGGGAACACTGCTTGCATTGAGTGTTGGGTAAAAACAATTTCTGCAGTGCTTCTCATCTCTGAATACCTGGGTAACATCCCATTTTTCAACTTTCTTGACATACATGTTGAAATTGGGGGTTCTCATTGAGGTGGTTTCGTTGCCTGGCACCTTATTAGCCAGTATTGTGTCTGACAGAGATTCTAATACACAGAAAGGATCTTTCATCGCTTGGTTAGAAGAAGTCAGATTAAGAATATTGGACATAGTCATTAATATTCCAGTGCTCACAATTTCTATTTGTTCAGATCGAAAGTGTTGATCTTTTTGTTGATACTCTTGCAAGGCATGATTTGCCTGCCATGTCCTCATGGTGACACGTTTCTGAGCATCCCAAGTGAATTCAGAGGGTTTCTGCGTTAATTTGGTGACAGCCATGACCACCTGGCCAATTTCCACCAAAGTGCTCGCAGGAAGAAGGAAAGACTGTTCAACGAGGTGTTCTCGGAGACTGACTCTGTCATCTTGAAGCGAGAATTCCGTTCTCATGTTATTCAAAACGGAAGCGACTACGTACATTAAGTAACCTGCGGGTAAAAAATCCTGCTTTTGAATCAAAGTAGACAGCAAGGAACTCGGTCCCATGGTGAAACTGAGTAACTGATTCAACACAGTTTTTGATGAATTTTTGTTGGTGGGAGCTTGTGCAGTAGCATACAAAGTCACCTGAGAAAAAGCTCCTAGAGCGTCGTAGACCTGGGCATATATCTTCAAGGCATATTGATTGGCCAACATACCAACAGGGAGAAAGGAAGGGGGTGCTGTGGACTGAGGCCCCAAGTACAAGATGGTCCCCAGGGTGTTCTCTTTTACTGAACTGATTTCACCAGCACCGTGCACATCAGAAACAATTATTTTATATGTAAGAGGCATGTGCTTATCCCTAAAATTACTACACTGGACAACAAATTTAGTCATAAGTGCGATTCCTTTAGCTGGATTAATTTTGCATTCTCCGATTTGAGGGCCGTGGTTAATAATAAAAGAATGCCTGAAGACCGAGGTCGTTCCAGTCCAACTTGCCAGATGGAGAGAAATCCAAAACTCAGCTTCCAAAAAATACCGAAAAGCAAAAGCTTTTACGGACAGATAAGCACCATGCCTTCCTGTTACAGTTTCCCCGCTCCAGTCAAATAGCATCTCACCACCTGAAGAAGACAAAAGTGACCATCTGTAGACATCACGGCTCGCACAGTTCGTGCAGTTCAGGAACAAAGCAAACCTGTCGGAGACAGCTAACGTCCTCTCACAGTTTTCCATACATGTGAGGTGTGCTATGGCCTCTGGGCCTTGGAGCACGTGGACCCTTTTATCAGAAAACGCTGTCCTCGAATCCTTCCGAATCACCATTCTGAAGAAATACACCTGGTCGCCTTTCAGTGTTTCTGGTGGAAGTGTCAGTACAGGGCCAGAGGCCCAGGGCCACTTCAGATTGGCCTGCTCGGGGTGACAGACGTCCTTACTCCCCAGGATTATTTGATCCCCACGGTAGTTTCTGGGATCTGTGGTACAGTACCACAAGAACTGGAGTCCCTGTAACGGGCTGTCTGCATCTGGGTCTGAGGACGTGGACCCATCCAGAATCAGCCGCTCTGGGAAATTAGCTGTAATGTGGGCCTCCCCAAGCATCACTGCCTGCAGGGGACTCCTGGTGATCCAGACATAGACGGCGTCTGAGTCTTTCACCTCGGACATCTTGGGGTTCCCTGTGACGATGGACACCGTGAAATTAAACACATACACCCCCCAGTATAATGAATGGCTGGGAATGTGAATAAACAAGGGGCTCCTCCTGATTTCCAGCTGGGGCAAGTCCAAGGGCTGCGTCCAGTCGGGCGCGTGGCCCACGGCGGGCACGGAGAACACCTGCCAGTACTGGGAGATGGCGAGAGCGCCCGGGCAATCTAGCTGCACCGAGGCGTTGAGGGTGGTCTCCGCCGTCCTGCTCAGGCGCACCGGGGCGCCCCTCCGGTCCGTGTTGATCCTCACGCTCTGGATGACGCAGGCGTCTATCTGGCAGGACACGGACGACTCGACGGCTCTGTAGCGGGACGAGTTGACGGCCTGCCACACCACGCGCGCTGGGCCGTCTGTGGGGCACTCGGTGCGGGCCACGAAGCCCGACTGGGCCCGTGGGCCGGGCGCCGCAGAGCGCGGGGAGACGCGGGTGGCGGGGGCGGCCCGGGGGGCGGGGCCGGGTCCCAGCAGCCGCAGGAGGAAGGTCCAGGCCGGGCACCCGGGCGGGCGCGGCAGCGGCGCGGACCACGTTAGGGAGAGGCGGCCGCGGCGCGCGGAGAGCTGCAGGTCGACGGGCGTGGGCAGTGCGGGCCGGGGCGGGCGCTGGGCGCTGAGCAGGACGCGCAGGTCGAGGCAGTACCAGCGCCGTCGGGCCCCGCCGCGGGGGAAGCAGAGACCGCCGCCGCCGCTCAGGACCACGCCGCCCGCCCGCACCGCGCGGAGCCGCAGACGGAGGCGGGCGCGACCTACGCGCACTCCGAGGCCGGGGACACCCCTCAGGAGGCCGCCGGGCGCCCCGGGAACGGCGGCCGGGGCCCCGCGAGGAGCCGGCGGCGGCGGCGGCAGGAGGCGGCGCAGGCCCAGGCCCAGGCCCAGGAGGAGGAGGAGGAGGAGCGCAGGCCCAGGCCGCATGGCGCCCGTCAGGGAGAAGTTGGCAGGCACCGCGGAGGGCGCGAGGCGCGTCCAACGGCCTCGGGGGTCGCGGGTACAGTGGGGGTCTCGGGCATCGAAGGCCACGGGCGGAGGGGTCTCAGAGGCAGAACGTCCCAGAGAGTAGCTGGGACCTGGGAGCTGGGGGTCAGTCGGCACTGGGGGGCTTCTTGGCACCCGTCCCCTCTCCGTTCCCAGGGTCAGGATGGCTGTGGGGGGTGGTGCGGGGGGTAGTTCAGCCCTGTGCAGACCACGGAGAAGGGGCTTCAGCAGGAACCTTTGGGAGAGCCAGTCACAGCTGGGAGCTCAGGAGGGAACTGTGAGATCCCTGGGCGCCCAGGAAGATCTGACTTTGCGTTTCTTACTTTGGGTTCGGTTTGCTCTTTTCTTTCTAGTTGGTTTTTGGTTTTTGTTTTGAGATGGAGTCTCTGTCACCCAGGCTGGAGTGCAGTGGTGCGACCTCACGTGATCCACCCACCTCGATCTCCCAAAGTGCTGGGTCTACAGGCCTGAGCCACTGTGACTGGCCTCATTCTTTAATTCTATTTTTGCTGTATATTTTGGGACTTGATTGATTTTAGAGACAGGTTTTGCTCTGTTGCTCAGGCTGGAGTGCAGTGGTGCAATCATAGCTCACTGTAACCTTGAACTGGACTCAAGGAATCCTCCTGCCTCAGCCCCCCAGATAACAGGTCTACCTGACTACACCGACTCATGTTTTTACTTTTGTAGAGATGGGGGGTCTTGCTGTGTTTCACAGGCTGGTCTCAAACTTGGGGTCTTAACTGATTCTCCCCTGTGTTAGTCCATTTTCATGCTGCTGATAAAGACGTACCCAAGACTGGGAAGAAGAGGTTTAGTTGGACTTACAGTTCCACATGGCTGGGGAGGCGTCAGAATCATGGCGGGAGGTGAAAGGCACTTCTTACACGGCAGTGGCCAGAGAAAATGAGGAATACACAAAAGCGGAAACCCTGATAAAACCGTCAGATCTTCTGAGACGCGTTCACTACCACAAGAACAGTACGGGGAAACTACCCCCATGATTCAATGATCTCCCGCTGGATCCCTCCCACAACACATTCATTCCCACAGTTCAAGATGAGATCTGGGTGGGGACAAGCCAAACCATATCATCCCCACTCCACCTCCCAAAGTACTGGGTTTGTAGGGGTGAGCCGTCTCATCTGGCCTTCTGTTTATTAAATATACACACATTTGTGGTTGTCTTGATGAGTTGCTCATGTTATCATTATGAAATGTCTCTTTCTCTCTTTTTTTTTTTTTTCTTTGAGACAGAGTCTCACTACACCGACCAGGCTGAAATGCAATGGTGTGATCGGAGCTCACTGCAGCCTGGATCTCCCTGGGCTCAGGTGATCCTCCCACCTCAGCTTCCCGAGTAGCTGGGACTACAGGCATGTGCCACCACGCCTGGCCTCGTTTTGTATTTTTTGTAGAGAGGAGATTTTGCCGTGTTACCAACACTGGTCTCAAATTCCTGAGCTCAAGTGATCCGCCCACTTTGGCCTCCCAAAGTGCTGGGATTACAGGTGTGAGCCGCCACGCCTGGCCATGAAACCTCGCTCTTGATCACTGGTAGTACCGTTTGTTTCAGAGTCTAATTTACCTGATATTAAAATAGCCACACTAGCCCTCTTCTGCTTACCGCTTATATGGCATTTTTTCCCATTCATTTACTTTCAACTTAATTGTGTCTTTATATTTAAAGTGGTCTTTTGTAGGCAACATGTAATGGAGGTTTTTTTAATCTAGCCAATCTCTGCCTTTTAATGGAAATATTTGTACCATCACCATTTAACATGATTATTGATATGGCTGGATTTAGGTCTACCACTTTATTATTTGTATTCTTACTGTCCCCCCCCCGTTTTTTTTTTTTTTTTTTTGAGACAGGGTTTTCCTCTGCCACCCGGGCTGGAGTGCCGTGGCACCATTGCAGCTCACTGTGGCTGCCAGTTCCTGAGCTCACGTGATTCTCCTGCCTCAGCCTCTTGAGTATCTGGGACTACAGGTACATAGCACCCCTCCCAGCTAACTTTTCTTTTTTGGTAGAGATAGGGTCTCCCTATGTTGTCCAGGCTGTTCTTGAACTCTTGGCTTCAAGTAATTCTCCCCCCTTAGCCACCCAAAGTGCTGGATTACAGGTATGAGCCTCCATGCCCAGCCTATTGCATCCATTTCTTCAGCTCCTACTACATGCTATGTATTTTTCTAGGCATTAGCTCTGGTCCCAGTTCTTACAGAGCTTCTATTACAGTGGGAGTGATCAGAAATAATCAAGCCAAGATATAATGTGTGTGATTTCAGCTGTGAAAAGCGGTATGAAGAAAAGTAAGGCAGGTAAGAAATAAGGAATAGGAATGAGCTATGAGAGTCAGGAACGGCCTTTGGGGAGGTGCCATCTGAGCCCACAGATCTGCATGAAGTAAGGGAGCTAGCTGTAATGAGGGATAAGGAATAGCCTTCCTGGGAGGGGGACTGTATGTGCAAAAGCATTGAGACAGGCAGGAGAGAGGTTAATAATGTGTTGGGTAAGTGGGAAGATGGTGAGTGGGGGAAAATGTAATTGGACAGATGGCCCAAGACAGAGCAGGCAGGGTCTTGTAGGGCACAGTAACTAACACTGTTGGATTTTCTCTCATGTGGGCTGGGAAGCCTTTGGAGGGTTTTGAGCAGCAAAGGGGCCTGACCTGATTTCCATCTTGCAAGCATCATCCTACTGTTGGGAAACAGGTTGACGGTAAGCAAGAGTGGAAGCAGGTAGGCCAGTGAGGCGGGCCCAGTGCAGTGGAAGGGACAGGCCTGGGTGTTGGAGGGCCCGGTGCAGTGGAAGGGACAGGCCTGGGTGTTGGAGGGCCCGGTGCAGTGGAAGGGACAGGCCTGGGTGTTGGAGGGCCCGGTGCAGTGGAAGGGACAGGCCTGGGTGTTGGAGGGCCCGGTGCAGTGGAAGGGACAGGCCTGGGTGTTGGAGGGCCCGGTGCAGTGGAAGGGACAGGCCTGGGTGTTGGAGGGCCCGGTGCAGTGGAAGGGACAGGCCTGGGTGTTGGAGGGCCCGGTGCAGTGGAAGGGACAGGCCTGGGTGTTGGAGGGCCCGGTGCAGTGGAAGGGACAGGCCTGGGTGTTGGAGGGCCCGGTGCAGTGGAAGGGACAGGCCTGGGTGTTGGAGGGCCCGGTGCAGTGGAAGGGACAGGCCTGGGTGTTGGAGGGCCCGGTGCAGTGGAAGGGACAGGCCTGGGTGTTGGAGGGCCCGGTGCAGTGGAAGGGACAGGCCTGGGTGTTGGAGGGCCCGGTGCAGTGGAACGGACAGGCCTGGGTGTTGGAGGGCCCGGTGCAGTGGAACGGACAGGCCTGGGTGTTGGAGGGCCCGGTGCAGTGGAACGGACAGGCCTGGGTGTTGGAGGGCCCGGTGCAGTGGAAGGGACAGGCCTGGGTGTTGGAGGGCCCGGTGCAGTGGAAGGGACAGGCCTGGGTGTTGGAGGGCCCGGTGCAGTGGAAGGGACAGGCCTGGGTGTTGGAGGGCCCGGTGCAGTGGAACGGACAGGCCTGGGTGTTGGAGGGTCAGCTGGTGCGTGCATGAGCTGATCTTGGCTCCGTTTGGCTTTGTGTGTGGAAGAGACAGCACTGGTTAATGGATTAGATGTCAGAAGGACCAGCTACGTCATTTTGGGGGCCCTCTGCCAATGAAAAGCATGGTTCCTCATTCAAATATTCCTCGGAATTTTAGCACAGCTACAGCAGAGCATTAAGCAAGCACGGGCCCTTTTATATGTGCACAACCATGAACCCAGTGCTGCACGTCAGATGTGAAAAAGAGCAAACGAGGACAGCTCCGCGTGCCTGTCAGTGGCCAGGAAGCGGTCTTTATTGGGGGGATCTCAGGAAATTGCTGCCTTGATAGGTCAAACATGGTCACATGCCAGCTGTTTCCTGTTGGTCATTCTGATCCAAGTCTCGTATTTAGGGGCTCCATGGAGTGAACGTGTCCCCGAATTAATATACTCAAGCCCTAGTTGCCAACGTGATGGTATTTGGAGGTGGACCCTTTGGGAGGTATAATAATGAGAGTTAATTAGGTCATGAGGGTGGGGCACTCATGGTGGGTATATTAGTCCATTTTCACGATGCCGACAAAGACACACCTGAGACTGGGCAATTTACTAAAGAAAGAGGTTTATTGGACTTATAGTTCCATGTGGGTGAGAAGGCCTCACAGTCATGGCAGAAAGTGAAAGGCACGTCTCACATGGCTGCAGACAAGGGAAAAGAGCTTGTGCAGGGAAACTCCCCTTTTTAAAAGCATCAGATCTCATGAGGCTTATTCATGGTCACAGGAAGAGCATGGGAAAGACCCGCCCCCATGATTCAATTACCTCCCACTGGGTCCCTCTCACAATACCTGGGAACGCAAGATGAGATTTGGATGGGACACAGCCAAACCACATCAGCAGCCTGAGGGGAAGAGGAGAAACATGCCCCCTCCACCGCCATGCATAGGCACACACCAGGCAAAGACCACGTGAAGACAGAAGTAGGCAGCAGTCCGCAAACCAGGAACTGGACGGTGCTGTCACCCTGATCTTGGATTCCAGCCACCAGAGCATGAGAAATACATTGTTTGAACCACTCGGTCTGTGGTATTTTGTAATGGCAGCCAGAGCAGACTAGGGGTAGGGGAAATAAATGCCAGGACTGAAGACAGATTAGGGTTGTCAGAGGTCACATAGGGAGGAGGCACCGTGGAGAAGTGGACAGACCCTGGAGTCCTCTAGTACTTAAAGGTCCAGCCAAGGTGGAGCTGGAGGAGGAGGGCAGTAGGGCAGGAGAGCAGGGAAGTGGGGGGCAGTCCTGGAAGCCAGGGCCAGAGGGTTTCAAGAAAGAGGGCATTGCCAGCCATGTCCAAGGTGGCTGAGGTCAGAGAGATGAATTGCCACTGAATTTGGGAACAGGAGGTCTTTGGTGTCCTGGACAAGAGTAGTGTCCGTGGCGTGTTGGGGACAAAAGTTTGAGTGGAGTGGACTGACAGGGAAATGGAAAGAAGATGGGGAGGTGGAATGATCACACACAATTCTTTGGGTAAGTTCTGGTGGGCAGTAGCCAGGGAGAAATGGGATGAGCAAAGGGTATTTCTTACTAATTTATAAAATATCTAAAATTTACATAAAGATACAGGAAAGAGTAAAGACCACTCCTATGCCCATCCCCCAGCTAAAGAAATAAAACTATTTCAATAGGGCTGTAAACCTCAGTGTATCCTTCAAGGGACAATCCCCAGCCTCCTCCTGGGGTAACTATTAACCCAGGTCGTTTTTATTCGCTTGCATTTTCTTTACTGTTTTATTACATAGGGACAAATTTATTAGCAATATACCATTTTGCATGTTACTAGACTTCCCACGATGCCATCGTATTGCACATATTCTTCTACAGATTATAAAGATCACGTTGATTCATGTAGCTTTGTTCATTCATTTTGCCGAGGCCGCCCGCTAGAGTTTATCTATTCTACCGGTGGTTGTCAAGGTTCCTGTCTATGTTTTTCCATTACAAATAATGGTGCTAAGCGCCCTGGGACTGGTTTCCTCAGGATTGTAACCAGTATGTTGGGTAAACAGACTTTTTTTTTTTGACTAGTCTTGGTCAGGCTGCAGTGCAGTGGTGCCATCTCGGCTCACTACAGCTGGCCAGGCACAGGGGCTCACACCTGTAATTCCAGCATTTTGAAAGTCCGAGGCAGGCGGATCACCTAAGGTCGGGAGTTTGAGACCAACCTGACAACATGGAGAAACCCTGTCTCTACTGAAAATACAAAAAATTAGCAGGGCGTGGTGGAACATGCTTGTGATCCCAGCTACTCAGGTGACTGAGGCAGGAGAATCACTTGAACCTGGGAGGCGGAGATTGCGGTAAGTCAGGATCACCGCCGTTGCACTCCAGCCTGGGCAACAAGAGCGAAACTCCGCCTCAAAAAAAAAAAAAAAAGAATTTATATCTCCCTCAACAACCACCTGCTCAGGCAGATGCAGTGCCTGAGCCTAGTTCTTTCCCACTCCGTGGCCAAAAGTTCTTGGTTCACCTTTGATTAAAATAAAGTTACTCGGCTGGATGCAGTGGCTCCCGCCTGTAATCCCAGTACTTTGGGAGGCTGAGGCAGGTGGATCTCCTGAAAGCAGGAGTTTAAGACTAGCTAGGCCAACATGGCGAAAACCCATCTCTACTAAAAGTACAAAAATTAGCCGGGTGTGTGGGCACGTGCCTATAATCGCAGCTACTCTGAGGCTGAGGCAGCAGAATCACTTGAACCTGGGAGGCGGAGGTTGCAGGGAGCCGAGATTGTGCCACTGCACTCCAGCCCGGGTGACAGAGCGAGACTCCATCTCAGAAAATAAAAACAAATAAAAAATAAAGTTTTCTTCAGTAATTAACATGTCCAGCCCATGTAATAGTCAAAACTCTTACTGACTAATACACAATGAGGTTAATTCATCATTGCTTATTAGCTCCTCCCCTCCGCAGCCCTGGCCTTTGCCCTCTCTACAGGCTGCCTCTGGCCCCCAAGCTGGTAGAGGAAGGGGGTGGGGCGAGCCTGTGTTGCTGCTGGCGTCTGTCTGCACTCACCTGCAGAAATGACTCTTCTCTGGAGGGCACGTTGGCCTCGTCAGAGGGTCACTCGAGGGTCTCCCTGGGGGTCTCTCACCTGTGGTCCCTCACTTAGGGGCTTCCCAGACATCCTTCAGCCCAGGGTTTGCAGATTTTTGGCCCACCTGCAACAAGCCCACCACCCCTCCAGACAACCCTGTAGGGCAAAGGCCTGCTTCCTGCCCCCTTTCCCCAATCCCGTAAGGCCACACACCTGGGCCAGAGGAAGCACGGCCACCCTTCCTCCTGACCAGCTGGGAGCGTGGCCTTCACCACTGCAGCCCCTGCACCTCTTTGTCTCTCAGAGCCGCTGCCACCAGCCGACACCAGCTTCTGAGTCCCTGGCCTCCGGGAGCACAGGTCAGGTACTCCCAGGAAGGCCCTGCCACTCAGCAGTGGTGAGTGGAAGGGGAGGGAAATCGCTGCATCGTACCTGACACCTGCAACGAAGTGCTGGGATTACAGGCATGAGCCACCGCACCCGGCCAAGAAATCTTGATATATTCTGGATTCCAGACTGTTACCCAACGTATGATTTGCAAACATTTATTCCCATTGTGTTAATCTTTTCCGTTTCCCGAGCAGTGTCGTTTGATGCGGAAAAGTTTTTAATTTTGATGAAGTCCAGTTTATTTTGTGGTTGCAGTCCTTTTGGTGTCACCTCTAAGAACCCATTGCCAAATCCAAGGTCATGAAGATTTACTTGTTTTCTTCTAAGAATTTTATCTTTTCAGCTCCGACATAAATAATATTGCAATGCAATATTTCAAAAATCAAAACGAATGCAAAAAGTCCATGATGAACAAAATATCAACAATTTAAATAAAGGCCAAATCGGGCCCTGCACTTGGTGTATGCCCTGGATTCTTGCATCCTGGGGCGGGGGCAGATTAAACGAGGGGAGCCCATTGGCTTGGGGCTGTGTGTGGTTGATGGCAGAGTTCGGACCCGGCTGGTCCTGAGGGAGAAGCCACTACTGCAGGCAACAGAACGATTTTTCCGCGGCAAATCCTTGAGAAGGGAGGATGGGAAGCGGCGGGACCACCCAGTGAAGCCGGCCCCGAACGCCAAGTGAGTGTGTGCCGTGCGCGCGCGGGTGGCTGCCGACCGCGACGAGATAAACTTGAAAGTGACCGCTGTCCCAGGGCTCCCTGCTCCCAAGGGACCCTGACAGAGGCCGCCTCCCCAGCAAGGAGAAGCCCCTGGCAAGGGGAGAGGCTCAGACCGCGGTGCGCGCATTCCCGGGCCCGCGCCTCCTCTCTCTCTCGCCCAAGGCTCCGGTCCGATGGGGGAAAGCGCGTGCAGGCCCTAACGCGCCCCTCCAGCCTGGCCCGGATTCCGGCAGCCCCGGGGGCAGGGGAGCCCGAGCAGCCGCGGCGGCGCGGAGTAGTCTGGCCAGGCTTCCGGGGCGGGCCGGGGTCCTGGGCCAGGGCGGACCTGTCCGAAACCCACCAGTGAGGGAGCCGGAGAGCGCGGACGCCCCGCCCCCTCCCCGGAAGGCCCAGGCGTCCGGAGCTACCCACGGGCCGCGACGCGCTCACCATGGCTGTGCCAGCGTCTCTGCGCGACTGCCAGGTACAGCGAGGCTGCTCCCGGCCACGTCCCGCTCGGACCCCGGGTCCAGGGCGTGGCCCGGTGCTGGGCGGGGAGAAATCCCGGCAGCGGCGAGGGTGAATGACAGGAGACCTGGCCCGGGCGCGGGGTCCGAGGAGATCCCTGGGCGCACAGGCGCGTCCGCGGCAACGCCTGGAAGCGACCCGAGGACCTTATTGTGGGATCCCCACCAAAGGAAATAAGGGGCGCCCGTCAGGGTACTCAGGAGACCCCCAAGAGCTCCTAAAAAGCGTAGTTCACTGGGCATGGTGTGGGACGCAGGGAAGCCCGCGAAGGTGAGGGGCTCCCTGCGGTCCGCCCAGCACGGGAAGCCTGAGCCCATTTTGCAGATGAGGAAGATGGAGATCAGAGGGGCCAGGCGACTTGTGTGTGTTGAAGTTTGAAGAAGGCCTTGCTATTCCCTTCTTGCCGTCTGTAGGCCTGGAAGGATGCGAGGCTCCCGCTCTCCACCACAAGCAACGAAGCCTGCAAGCTGTTCGATGCCACACTGACCCAGGTACGCCTCCGAGAGAGGCCGCGGCCCCTTCTCTGGAGGTCTAGGGGAAAGTTTTTAAAATGGGAAATACTTTTTCAATTGCACCGTGACCTTAGAAGTAGACAGCAGTACCTCTATGCACCCTGTACCTGAGGGCGTGGGAGCGCGGGGACATAGCTCTGATCTCTGCCGCCCACAGCGTCCTGAGAGGGCCTCTGCACTCGCCCTCTTCCCCAGGACTGAGTGGTGGGAGGACAGCAGTGGGCGCCGTGGGGGTGTTTTGTGAGGGTGCTGGCCTCCCCTGCCTCCCGCTCTGGCTTGCTGAGGGTCTGTGGCAGGGCTCCCACACCAGGACATGGATCCTTTCCTGGGATGAATCTGAGTATACTGCTCGTACGTAGGTGTGCCAAGACCTTCCGCCACATGACCAGTCATCTCTCTACCAACGAAGGGGCCTATGGTTTCAGAACCAGGAGAGGTCCCAGAAGTAAGATCCAACTAGTTTGTTTGGCAGGTGGGGAAACTGAGGCCCGGAGAGTTGAACCTACTTACCTTGTTGTACCAGAGTGAGCATAGAAAATCAACACCAAGACAAAGGTATGCCCAATTTCAGGGTCTTTATTGCCGGCGGCCACGGAGGACTCGTGTCTCTCCAACCCGTGGCCCCAGAAGGAGGGTGTCGAGACCTTTGATGGCTATAAACCACCTCCTGGGCAGGGGTGAGGGTGAGGGGCTTCGGACATTCCGAGGGCCAGGGGACTCTGGACATTCGGATTTTTACGTAAGTGGTTCACAGAGGTCAAGATAAGCGTTAGTCACACGTTGCCTGGGTAGAGTGGAAATTACAGGCTTTAGTTACTCATTACAAGTCGCAGGGGCTAAGGTGGCGTGGATTTGGACTGCTTGCCTGTCACATTAGCGTTACAGAGAGCAGTTTCAACAGAGAGCCGAGGTGTGGTCGAGGTATGCAGTTTATGGGGCTTTTGCCACCTCACAGCTTGAAGGTTGGCCATGGATTGGAGGCAGAACCAGGATGAACCTGGGCCTAACTACACTGACAGAAAACTACAGCTGGCGGTGAGGCCCCTGCGTACCCACTTCATCCGCAGAAAGGACCAAGGGAGCTCTTAGAAGAAGCCTATGGGCTGAATAAGAGAGGCTGATGGGATGCTGTGAGCCGGGCCAGGGGCGCTCCTCTCATTCCCAGCCTGCCTTGCCGAGGGACTCAGCTCAGGGCATCTGAGCTGTTTATTTTGTTTGACGTAGCTCACTTGCCTTTCCTGTACCTCGCTGGCCTCTGTAGAGCACTCAATTTGTCACACACCACATCCCCAGTCAGCGGCAGCTCGCCCTCCCAGCCTGTGCATATTCTGTCCCGTGTGTCCCTGTCTCTGTGCTGTCCTGAGTTAGAACTTGGGTTCTTTACATGGCTGTGCCAACCCTCCTGTATCTTGTCAAAACGCTTGTTTAGCCTGTAGTCCCAGCTGCTTGGAGGCTGAGGCAGGAGGATTGCTTGAGCCTGGGAGGTTGAGGCTGAAGTGAGCTGTGATTGTGCCACTGTACTCCAGCCTGGGCAACAGAGCAAACCCTGTCTTAAAAAAAAAAAATACATGTGCTAATTCTGTGTAAAGGGTACATTTTAAAACCCAATGCATGACTATAGGTCTAGGACTTTTTTTTTTTTTTTTTTTTTTTTTTTGAGACAAAGTCTCACTCTGTCGCCAGGCACCAAGCTGGAGTGCAGTGGCACAATCTCGGCTCACTGAAATCTCTGCCTCCTGGGTTCAAGCAATTCTCCCTCAGCCTCCCAAGTAGCTGGGACTACAGGCGCATGCCACCAAATCCAGCTAATTTTTGTATTTTTAGTAGAGACGGGGTTTCACCATGTTGGCCAGGATGGTCTCGATCTCTTGACCTTGTGGTCCGCCTGCCTTGGCCTCCCAAAGTGCTGGGATTACAGGTCTAGGACTTTTAAAAAGAGGCATTTGAATAAAGGACTAGGAATAAATACGCTACATTGTTAAAAATGATGAGGTGTTGGGCACAGTAGCTCATGCCTGTAATCCCAGCACTTTGGGAAGCTGAGGCAGGTGGATCACCTGAGGTCAGGAGTTCAAGACCAGCCTAGTCAACCTGGTAAAACCCTGTCTCTACTAAATATACAAAAATTAGCTGGGCCTGGTGGTATGCACCTGTAATCCCAGCTACTCAGGAGGCTGAGGCAGGAGAATTGCTTGAACCCTTGAGGCAGACGTTGCAGTGAGCCTAGATCATGCCATTGCATTCCAGCCTGGGAGACAGCGTGAGACTGTCTCAATGAAAAAAAAAAAGATGGTATAAAATGAGATTCAGGTAAGTTTTATGTTTCAGCTTTTGTGTCTTTCTAACGCTCTAAAATGAATGTTTACTGTGACTTTTTTTTTTTTTGAGACGGAGTTTCGCTCTTGTTACCCAGGCTAGAGTGCAATGGCGTGATCTCGGCTCACCGCAACCTCTGCCTCCTGGGTTCAGGCGATTCTCCTGCCTCGGCTGCCCAGGGAGCTAGGACTGCAGACACGCACCACCACACCTGGCTAACTTTTGTATTATTTGTAGACAACGTTTCACCATGTTGGCCAGGCAGGTCTTGGACTCCTGCCTTCAAGTCATCCACCCACCTCGGCCTCCCAAAGTGCTGGGATTACAGGCATGAGCCATCGCGCCCGGTCAGAACCTGCCTTTTGATGTTCTTTTTTAGAAATGCAGCATCCCTAGCCTTAGAAAGCGTGCCTTGGGTGATGCGTATTTCATTTCCTCATATGAAGAAGGTTATCAGCCAAGCGATGCCTTCTTTGGGTTAAAGTCCAGAAAACACTCAATGTTCTACAAATAAAAACAAATCTGGCTTTATTTTTGTTTTTTGGTTTTTTCGAGATGGAATCTCTGTCATCCAGGCTGGAGTGCAGTGGCGTGATCTTGGCTCACTGCAACCTCGGCCCCTGGGTTCAAGTGATTCTCATGCCTCTGCCTACCAAGTAGCTGGGACTGTGGGCGTGCACCACCACGCCCCACTCATTTTTGTATTTTTAGTAGACATGGGATTTCACCATGTTGGTCAGGCTGGTCTCGAACTCCTTACCTCAGATGACCTGCCTGCCTCCGTCTCCTGAAGTGTAAACCTGGATTTAGAGCCACACCTTTGTTACTATGATCCAAGGGCTCCGTGAGGACTTGTTTTGCTTTTCCCATTTCAGTATGTAAAATGGACCAATGACAAGAGTCTTGGTGGCATCGAGGGCTGCCTGTCAAAGCTCAAAGCAGCAGATCCGACCTTCGGTGAGTGACGCCCTCCCTGGGTGGAGGCGCCCCGCTTCACAGATCCAGCCCCTCTCTCTCCCTGACCCCAGGGTACAGTTGGGATGCAGAAGGCAGGTTGGGTGGCGGCAACCAGGGTGGCATTTGCACAGCTGGAGGGAAGATGACAGCTGCCATTGTATTTGGAAAAACAGCCACTCCCATAAAGATGCCAGTTCTAATAGAAGGGGTTTTTAAGTCTTCTAATTGCCATCAGCTCTGGAATGAAGATGCTGATCACATTCTCAGATGAGGAAACAGGGTTGGCACGAGTAAGACTGGACCTGAAGCCACCCAGCTTGGTTGACAGCTGGGATTAGATAAGGCTTCCTGAATCCAAGGCCCAGAGTCCTGGAACATGAGAGATGGCTGCTGCAGCCTCCCTCAAGGGACCAGTGAGGCCTCATCCAGAGTGGCTGGGGTGAGGTGGGGACCGATGGCTGACAGGCTGGCATGTGTGGACAGTGGGTGTGGGGAAGCCAGGAAGCCAGCACAGTGCATTGCAGGTGTGTGTTCCCAGGGTGGGGAAGCCAGCACAGTGCATTGCAGGTGTGTGTTCCCAGGGTGGGGAAGCCAGCACAGTGCACTGCAGGTGTGTGTTCCCAGGGTGGGGAAGCCAGCACAGTGCACTGCAGGTGTGTGTTCCCAGGGTGGGGAAGCCAGCACAGTGCACTGCAGGTGTGTGTTCCCAGGGTGGGGAAGCCAGCACAGTGCATTGCAGGTGTGTTCCCAGGCTGGGGAAGCCAGCACAGTGCACTGCAGGTGTGTGGTCCGAGGTGGGGAAGCCAGCACAGTGCACTGCAGGTGTGTGTTCCCAGGGTGGGGAAGCCAGCACAGTGCACTGCAGGTGTGTGTTCCCAGGGTGGGGAAGCCAGCACAGTGCACTGCAGGTGTGTGGTCCGAGGTGGGGAAGCCAGCACAGTGCACTGCAGGTGTGTGTTCCCAGGGTGGGGAAGCCAGCACAATGCACTGCAGGTGTGTGGTCCGAGGTGGGGAAGCCAGCACAGTGCATTGCAGGTGTGTGTTCCCAGGGTGGGGAAGCCAGCACAGTGCATTGCAGGTGTGTGTTCCCAGGGTGGGGAAGCCAGCACAGTGCACTGCAGGTGTGTGTTCCCAGGGTGGGGAAGCCAGCACAGTGCACTGCAGGTGTGTGGTCCGAGGTGGGGAAGCCAGCACAGTGCACTGCAGGTGTGTGTTCCCAGGGTGGGGAAGCCAGCACAGTGCACTGCAGGTGTGTGGTCCGAGGTGGGGAAGCCAGCACAGTGCACTGCAGGTGTGTGTTCCCAGGGTGGGGAAGCCAGCACAGTGCACTGCAGGTGTGTGGTCCGAGGTGGGGAAGCCAGCACAGTGCATTGCAGGTGTGTGTTCCCAGGGTGGGGAAGCCAGCACAGTGCATTGCAGGTGTGTGTTCCCAGGGTGGGGAAGCCAGCACAGTGCACTGCAGGTGTGTGTTCCCAGGGTGGGGAAGACAGCACAGTGCACTGCAGGTGTGTGGTCCGAGGTGGGGAAGCCAGCACAGTGCACTGCAGGTGTGTGTTCCCAGGGTGGGGAAGCCAGCACAGTGCATTGCAGGTGTGTGTTCCCAGGGTGGGGAAGCCAGCACAGTGCACTGCAGGTGTGTTCCCAGGGTGGGGAAGCCAGCACAGTGCACTGCAGGTGTGTTCCGAGGGTGGGGAAGCCAGCACAGTGCACTGCAGGTGTGTTCCGAGGGTGGGGAAGCCAGCACAGTGCACTGCAGGTGTGTGTTCCCAGGGTGGGGAAGCCAGCACAGTGCATTGCAGGTGTGTTCCCAGGGTGGGGAAGCCAGCACAGTGCACTGCAGGTGTGTGTTCCCAGGGTGGGGAAGCCAGCACAGTGCACTGCAGGTGTGTGTTCCCAGGGTGGGGAAGCCAGCACAGTGCACTACAGGTGTGGTCCGAGGTGGGGAAGCCAGCACAGTGCATTGCAGGTGTGTGTTCCCAGGGTGGGGAAGCCAGCACAGTGCACTGCAGGTGTGGTCCGAGGTGGGGAAGCCAGCACAGTGCATTGCAGGTGTGTGTTCCCAGGGTGGGGAAGCCAGCACAGTGCACTGCAGGTGTGGTCCGAGGTGGGGAAGCCAGCACAGTGCATTGCAGGTGTGTGTTCCCAGGGTGGGGAAGCCAGCACAGTGCACTGCAGGTGTGGTCCGAGGTGGGGAAGCCAGCACAGTGCATTGCAGGTGTGTGTTCCGAGGGTGGGGAAGCCAGCACAGTGCACTGCAGGTGTGTGTTCCCAGGGTGGGGAAGCCAGCACAGTGCATTGCAGGTGTGTGTTCCCAGGGTGGGGAAGCCAGCACAGTGCACTGCAGGTGTGTGTTCCCAGGGTGGGGAAGCCAGCACAGTGCACTGCAGGTGTGTGTTCCCAGGGTGGGGAAGCCAGCACAGTGCACTGCAGGTGTGTGTTCCCAGGGTGGAGAAGCCAGCACAGTGCACTGCAGGTGTGTGTTCCCAGGGTGGGGAAGCCAGCACAGTGCACTGCAGGTGTGTGTTCCCAGGGTGGAGAAGCCAGCACAGTGCATTGCAGGTGTGTTCCCAGGGTGGAGAAGCCAGCACAGTGCACTGCAGGTGTGTGTTCCCAGGGTGGGGAAGCCAGCACAGTGCACTGCAGGTGTGTGTTCCCAGGGTGCGGAAGCCAGCACAGTGCACTGCAGGTGTGTGTTCCGAGGGTGGGGAAGCCAGCACAGTGCACTGCAGGTGTGTTCCCAGGGTGGGGAAGCCAGCACAGTGCACTGCAGGTGTGTTCCCAGGGTGGGGAAGCCAGCACAGTGCACTGCAGGTGTGTGTTCCCAGGGTGGAGAAGCCAGCACAGTGCACTGCAGGTGTGTGTTCCCAGGGTGCGGAAGCCAGCACAGTGCACTGCAGGTGTGTGTTCCCAGGGTGGGGAAGCCAGCACAGTGCACTGCAGGTGTGTGTTCCGAGGGTGGGGAAGCCAGCACAGTGCACTGCAGGTGTGTTCCCAGGGTGGGGAAGCCAGCACAGTGCACTGCAGGTGTGTGTTCCGAGGGTGGGGATGCCAGCACAGTGCACTGCAGGTGTGTGTTCCGAGGGTGGGGATGCCAGCACAGTGCACTGCAGGTGTGTGTTCCCAGGGTGGGGAAGCCAGCACAGTGCACTGCAGGTGTGTGTTCCCAGGGTGGGGAAGCCAGCACAGTGCACTGCAGGTGTGTGTTCCGAGGGTGGGGAAGCCAGCACAGTGCACTGCAGGTGTGTTCCCAGGGTGGGGAAGCCAGCACAGTGCACTGCAGGTGTGTGTTCCGAGGGTGGGGAAGCCAGCACAGTGCACTGCAGGTGTGTGTTCCGAGGGTGGGGAAGCCAGCACAGTGCACTGCAGGTGTGTGTTCCCAGGGTGGGGAAGCCAGCACAGTGCATTGCAGGTGTGTGTTCCGAGGGTGGGGAAGCCAGCACAGTGCATTGCAGGTGTGTGTTCCCAGGGTGGGGAAGCCAGCACAGTGCACTGCAGGTGTGTTCCCAGGGTGGGGAAGCCAGCACAGTGCACTGCAGGTGTGTGTTCCCAGGGTGGGGAAGCCAGCACAGTGCACTGCAGGTGTGTGTTCCCAGGGTGGGGAAGCCAGCACAGTGCATTGCAGGTGTGTGTTCCGAGGGTGGGGAAGCCAGCACAGTGCATTGCAGGTGTGTGTTCCGAGGGTGGGGAAGCCAGCACAGTGCACTGCAGGTGTGTTCCCAGGGTGGGGAAGCCAGCACAGTGCACTGCAGGTGTGTGTTCCCAGGGTGGGGAAGCCAGCACAGTGCACTGCAGGTGTGTGTTCCCAGGGTGGGGAAGCCAGCACAGTGCACTGCAGGTGTGTTCCCAGGGTGGGGAAGCCAGCACAGTGCACTGCAGGTGTGTGTTCCCAGGGTGGGGAAGCCAGCACAGTGCATTGCAGGTGTGTTCCCAGGGTGGGGAAGCCAGCACAGTGCACTGCAGGTGTGTGTTCCGAGGGTGGGGAAGCCAGCACAGTGCACTGCAGGTGTGTGTTCCCAGGGTGGGGAAGCCAGCACAGTGCACTGCAGGTGTGTGTTCCCAGGGTGGGGAAGCCAGCACAGTGCACTGCAGGTGTGTGTTCCCAGGGTGGAGAAGCCAGCACAGTGCACTGCAGGTGTGTGTTCCCAGGGTGCGGAAGCCAGCACAGTGCACTGCAGGTGTGTGTTCCGAGGGTGGGGAAGCCAGCACAGTGCACTGCAGGTGTGTGTTCCCAGGGTGGGGAAGCCAGCACAGTGCACTGCAGGTGTGTGTTCCCAGGGTGGGGAAGCCAGCACAGTGCACTGCAGGTGTGTGTTCCGAGGGTGGGGAAGCCAGCACAGTGCACTGCAGGTGTGTTCCCAGGGTGGGGAAGCCAGCACAGTGCACTGCAGGTGTGTGTTCCGAGGGTGGGGAAGCCAGCACAGTGCACTGCAGGTGTGTGTTCCGAGGGTGGGGAAGCCAGCACAGTGCACTGCAGGTGTGTGTTCCCAGGGTGGGGAAGCCAGCACAGTGCATTGCAGGTGTGTGTTCCGAGGGTGGGGAAGCCAGCACAGTGCATTGCAGGTGTGTGTTCCCAGGGTGGGGAAGCCAGCACAGTGCACTGCAGGTGTGTTCCCAGGGTGGGGAAGCCAGCACAGTGCACTGCAGGTGTGTGTTCCCAGGGTGGGGAAGCCAGCACAGTGCACTGCAGGTGTGTGTTCCCAGGGTGGGGAAGCCAGCACAGTGCATTGCAGGTGTGTGTTCCGAGGGTGGGGAAGCCAGCACAGTGCATTGCAGGTGTGTGTTCCGAGGGTGGGGAAGCCAGCACAGTGCACTGCAGGTGTGTTCCCAGGGTGGGGAAGCCAGCACAGTGCACTGCAGGTGTGTGTTCCCAGGGTGGGGAAGCCAGCACAGTGCACTGCAGGTGTGTGTTCCCAGGGTGGGGAAGCCAGCACAGTGCACTGCAGGTGTGTGTTCCCAGGGTGGGGAAGCCAGCACAGTGCATTGCAGGTGTGTGTTTCCAGGGTGGGGAAGCCAGCACAGTGCACTGCAGGTGTGTTCCCAGGGTGGGGAAGCCAGCACAGTGCATTGCAGGTGTGTGTTCCCAGGGTGGGGAAGCCAGCACAGCGCATTGCAGGTGTGTGTTCCCAGGGTGGGGAAGCCAGCACAGTGCACTGCAGGTGTGTGTTCCCAGGGTGGGGAAGCCAGCACAGTGCATTGCAGGTGTGTGTTCCCAGGGTGGGGAAGCCAGCACAGCGCATTGCAGGTGTGGTCCCAGGGTGCGACAAGGTTCCAGGCCAGGGAGAAGGGCTGATGAGGAGGCAGGGCTCTCGGCAGGGCAGCAGGGACCCCCTTCTCACCCTGCTGCATCCTCGTCAGACTTAAGGCCGGGGGCTCGTTCTGCCCTGGAGAGGACAAGCAAGGAAATAACGGGGGGAGAACGGGGTGGCCAAGCCCGGTCGTGGGGAGCCAGTAGCTGGAGCCGGGCTCGGACTCTGAGCAGACCTCCAGCCCTTATCAGGGCCTTGACCACTTGAATCACCAGCTGGGCCAGGCTGGACCTGACTATTGGAAGCACAAGCTGTTTTCCAGGGGCCCAATGAGTGGGTCTAACACTGTGGTTGGGTCCTGGGTCCCAGTCCTGAGCCAGTGACCAAGTTCCAAATGTCAGTGGACACCCTGGCTCTCCAGAGCGTGGCCTGGGGGCCTGCAGTCCTGCCAGCAAGGCTGCTTCGAAGGCCACAAGGCACATCCCCCCACCCCAACTTTCAGCCTGTGTGAGCAGCGCAGACAGGGTCGGGACTTTTGTGCTCCGGAGCCTCCTTGTCCAGCCCCTCATGAGCAGCATCCGCTGATGCCTCCCGGGAGGCGTGTGCTGGCTGTGCTGACACTGTCAGCTGAGGATGCAGAGGCAGCCTCGCACTAAGTGGCTCGTCCAGTGAGGGGGAAGGTGCTTTAGACACTGGCACTCAGCGGAATGCCCTCATTAGAAAAACGCTCAAGACTGCTTTCAGGCTTACCGCACCCTTCTGCCTGACAAGCGCCGAGGCTGAGTTCTAGGCAGTTGCCAGGGCCTCGGTGCGCAGCCTACTGCTGCATGGGGAGTCTACATGGGGCTGGGCTCGGCTGCGCTGGACCATCTGAATCACCAGCCGTTCTCTTACCTCCCACCAGCGATGGGCCACGCCATCTGGAATGGGCTGGTGCTGATTGGCACTGGAAGCTCCGTGAAGCTGGACAAAGAGCTAGACCTGGCTGTGAAGACAATGGTGGAGATTTCAAGAACCCAGCCGCTGACAAGGCGGGAGCAGCTGCACGTGTCTGCAGTAGAGACATTTGCCAAGGGGTGAGGGGCCTCCCTGGGCCAGGAGCTGGTCTCCTGAGGCTGTGCTGGGGAGTGGCAGGGTATCCCTTTCCCATTGCCCTCAGGAGGAGGGCCTGTGGGAGAATGATTCTCCCCCTGGCTCGTGAGATGCTCTGGCAGGAAATCTCATCCTGTCTGCTTCTCTAACCTTGGTGGAGTGCTGAATGAGGAAGCAGTTGGCGAAGATTCCCAACTTAGTGTTCAACGTAACTTACTTTGTTTCATTAAGTAAATTCTATATTATTTTCATTACAAAAATAATAGGGTCACATACAGAACTAACTAGGTTAGGGAAAAGAGAAGAAAATATGCTTCTAGTGGGAAACAAAAAATCAGATTAAATCAAATATGCACCCATGTGCTCTCACACTGGCTTTCACGTCATCCCCCATCCCCTCACCCCCCCCCCGCCCCCCGGCTATTCCCCACACCTCATTCTCCGAGACAGCCCCTATGTCTGCTCAGGCAGGCAAGATACCCTGCAGAGTTAGGTGACCTTAGCCGATTGCTCAGGGATTCCCAACCCCGAGACCGGGGAAGTGCTGCCTGGCCTTCCCGGTGAGTCTGCCCAGGTGTGTTCTACCTCAGAGACTCCCTGCAGCTGTCTCACCGTCTCCAGTGGGATGATCTTAGGCAATTTGTTAAACCAGTTTTTTTTTTTTTTTTAATTGAACTAAAGAGTAAAATTTCCCACTGAAAACCAGTTAGTTCAATTAAAAAAACTAACATAGGCTGGGCGCGGTGGCTCACGCCTGTAATCCCAGCACTTTGGGAGGCCGAGGCGGGTGGATCACGAGGTCAAGAGATCGAGACCATCCTGGTCAACATGGTGAAAACCTGTCTCTACTAAAAATACAAAAATTATCTGGGCATGGTGGCGTGTGCCGGTAGTCGCAGCTACTCGGGAGGCTGAGGCAGGAGAATTGCCTGAACCCAGGAGGCGGAGGTTGTGGTGAGCCGAGATCGCACCATTGCACTCCAGCCTGGGTAACGAGTGAAATTCTGTCTCAAAAAAAAAAAAAAACAAAAACCTAACATAGAAACTAATTAAAAAAAAAAAAATACTCCCGCTGGTGTAGTGACTCACGCCTGTAATCCCAGCACTTTGGGAGGCTGAGGTGGGCAGATCATGAGGTCGGGAGTTTGAGACCAGCCTGGCCAATATGGTGAAACCCTGTCTCTACTAAAAGTACAAAAATTAGTTGGATGTGCTGGTACATGCCTGTAATCCCAGCTACTCGGGAGGCTGAGGCAGGAGAATCATTTGAACCTGAGAGGCAGACGTTACAGTGAGCAGAGATCATGCCATCGCACTCCAGCCTGGTGACAGGGTCAGACTCTGTCTCAAAAACAAAACGAAACGAAACAAACCGCTTCCGTGCAGACCATGACACTGGCGAGAAGCGATGCCTCTTCCATTCCCCACGGGAGTGGACTGCGTTCAGTGTTGGTGAGAAATCTTTCTCGGTTTCCAGGAATTTTCCGAAAGCCTGTGAACTATGGGAACAGATTCTCCAGGACCACCCGACTGACATGTTGGCCCTGAAATTTTCCCATGATGCTTATTTTTACCTGGGCTATCAGGAACAGATGCGAGATTCTGTTGCTCGAATTTACCCCTTCTGGACACCTGACATCCCCCTAAGCAGGTAGGTGCCAGTAGGAAATCACATCATTTCTGTTTCTTAATCTCTCTCTTCTGCCCTAAAAACATGATGAGTCTCTTGGCCCTGTCCTAAAAGTAATGGCACCACTGTTGCTGTTCTCCTAGTTCCTTAAAGTTCAAAAGTTTCATTTTCATTTGATTTTCATGCTGCCTGTGAATGAGGTAGTGCCATTATGTATCAGTCAGCATGGGATTGTTTTTGCTGCAGTAAGAAACATCTCCTGGTTCTTCTTCCCTAAAGCTTATTTTGTTTATTTTATTTTATTTTTTTGAGACAGAGTCTTGCCCTGTCACCCAGACTAGAGTGTAGTGGCATGATTTTAGCTCACTGCAACCTCCACCTCCCAGGTTTAAGTGATTCTTCTGCCTCGGCCTCCCAAGTAGTTGGGGCTACAGGTGCATGCCACAGTGCCTGGCTAATTTTTGTATTTTCAGTAGAGATGAGGTTTCACCATATTGGCCAGGCTGGTCTCAAACTCCTGACCTCATGATCCACCTGCCTTTGCCTCCCAAAGTGCTGGGATTACAGGCATGAGCCACCGTGCCCAGCCTTTCCCCAAAGCTTACTAAAGGTTTATTTTTCACTCATACAACGTGACTACCTCAGGAGGGCTGAGGGCTCTCCCACCATATCCTTGTCTCCATCCGGGATCCCAGCTGGTGAAGCATCTGCACTCTGGACATACCTGTCTCTAAGAGGGAGAAGTGAGCTTTCATGGGGGCTTACAATGGCAATGAAAGGTTTAAAATGAAAGGAATACCCTGCCATTCCCAAGTCATTGGCCAGAACTGATCACATGACCTCGCCCACCCACAGGAGACTAGGAAGTACAGTTCTAGGATGTGCCTGGGAAGAGAGGAGGGAGGCGGGGAATGCGAATGAACGCCCCCGGTGACCGCCACACGGGGCTGACCTCACTGCAGCTTAACCGCAGGATGGCGGTGAGGTTCAGACAGGTTACTAAGCTGTGTTTAGTCAGCGCTCTCCAGAGAAGTACAGAGAGCTCTGGGACAGAGAGAGAGATGGAAATTTATTTTAAGGAATTGGCTCATGTGAATGTAAGGGCTGGCAGGTTGAAAATCTGTAGGGTAGGGCAGCTGCTGGGAATTCCTTCACGCTGCATTAGTCTTGCGTCTGGAGGCAGTCTGCAGGCAGAATTTCTTCTGCGGACCTCAGTCTTTCTCCTAAAGCCTTTAACTGTTCGATGAAGCCCAACCCACATGGAGGGTAATCTGCTTCACTGAAATCACATCCAGAAATACCTTCACTGGACTGGGCACAGTGGCTCATGCCTGTAATCCCGGCTCTTTGGGAAGCTGACGCGGTAGGATTGCTTGAGCCCAGGAGTTCAAGATCAGCCTGGTCAACACGGCAAGACCCTGATTCTACAAAAAGAAAAACATAGCTGGGCGCAGTGGCTCACGCCTATAAATCCCAACACACTGGGAGGCTGAGACGGGCGGATCACCTGAACTGACCAACATGGAGAAACCCAGTCTTTACTAAAAATACAAAAAAATTAGCCAGGTGTGATAGCACATGCCTGTAATCCCAGCTACTTGAGAGGCTGAGGCAGGAGAATCCCTTGAACGTGGAAGGCAGAGGTTGTAATAAGCCAAGATATCGCCACTGTACTCCAGCCTGGGTGACAGAGTGGAACTCTGCCTCAAAAGTAATAATAAATAAATAAATAGATAAATAAATAAAAATTTATCCAGGCACAGCTACTGAGGAGGCTGTGGCGGGAGGATCCCTTAAGCCCAGAAGTTTGAGGCTGCAGTGAGCTGTGATCATTGCCACTGTACTCCAGCCTGGGCAGCAGAGCAAGACTCTAAAAGAATTTTTAAAAAGGCTGGGTGTGGTGGTTCATGCCTGTAATCCCAGCACTTTGGAAGGCCAAGGTAGGTGGATCATCTGAGGTCAGGAGTTTGAGACCAGCCTGACCAACATAGTGAAACCCCGTCTGTACTAAAAATACAAAAATTAGCCAGGTGTGGTGGTGGGCGTCTGTAATCCCAGCTACTTGGATGGCTGAACCCAGTAGGCGGAGGTTGCAGTGAGCCAAGAGTGTGCCATTGCACTGCAGCCTGGCCAACAAAAGCAAAACTCCGTCTCAAAATAATAATAATAAAACAAATAAAAATACTTTCACAGCCACATCTAGACTGGTGTTTGACAGAACAACTGGGCACCATGGTCCAGCCGAATCAGCACATAAAAAATTAACCATCACAAGAACCTAAGAGTACCCAACACACAGTAAGCATACAGTCAGTAGCTGAAATGTTGAGGACTAAATGACCCCGGTAAACACTCAATACATAGATTTTTTTTTTTTAAAGGTAAGTCTGGAAGCCAGTACTCAAGAACATTGCTTCGGGGCCAGGCACGGTGATTCATTCAGTCTGTAATCCCAGCATTTTGGGAGGTCGAGGCGGGTGGATCATGAGGTCAGGAGTTCAAGAACAGCCTGACAAATACGGTGAAACCCTGTCTCTACTAAAAGTACAAAAATGAGCTGGGCCTGGCGGCACCTGCCTGTAGTCCCAGGTGCTTGGGAGGCTGAAGCAGGAGAATCGCTTGAGTCCGGGAGGCAGAGGTTGCAGTGAGCACCGCCGCTCTCCAGTCTAAGCGACAGAGTGAGAGTCCGCCTCAAAAAATCTAAAAGACATTGCTTCAGTGAGTAACAAAAGCTAGACTCAGTCTCCGTGCACAGTAGAGAAGCCAAATCGTAGTCTCAAACAGAAGCCCCTTGCCCTACTTTGTTTTCACTTAACCCCAAGAAACGACAGGAAAGAGCACCTTTCACATGTGAGCGCCCTAGACACTCGGGTGCCCAGTTGCAGATGACATTGGAAGTGAGGGCTGAGGCGGTGGCTCACGCCTGTAATCCCAGCACTTTGGGAGGCAGAGGCAGGTAGCTCACCTGAGGTCAGGAGTTTGAGGCCAGTGTGGCCAATGTGGTGAAACCTCGACTCTACTAAAAATACCAAAATTAGCCGGATGTGGTGGTGAGCACCTGGAGTCCCAGTTCTTCGGGAGGCTGAGGCAGGAGGAGTGCCTGAACCCAGGAGGTGGAGGTTGCAGTGAGCTGAGATCGCACCACTGCACTCCAGCCTGGGCGACAGAGCGAGACTCCATCTCAGACAGACAACCAAAAAAACCCACAAGAGTGATTGGAAGTGTGTGATTATTCAGTATCTTCCGGCCCATCCTGTGGGAGCTCCGGGTCTGAGGAGGACCCAGCTGTCCACTGAGTGCAGTGCAGGCCGGGCAGGGGGTTGCGTACAGCACTGCAGAAGCCAAGGAGGAGCTGTGGACAGCCCACAGGTCATGGAGGCCTCCCAGGGAGGTGCCCCTGGGTCATGCCTCTGGGTGGACGTCACCAGGCAGACAGGAGGGAGAGAACCTTTATTATTCTCAGTGGAGACCGGTGTTGATTCTTAGGAGGTGGGAGGGATGCTCTCTGAGGAGCGGGCCCGCTTTCTGTGCTGGGTTTGGGTATGATGTTGCAGAGGTAACATTCACCTTGCCCCTCACCAGTCAGAAGCATGGAATTGCTGAAAAGCACAGAGCTTGGCACAGGGTCGGGGGGTGCCAGTCTCCTGCGGCTGCTGTAGTGAGGGGCTGCACACTGGGCGGCTCGGAGCAGCAGACAGGTACTCACAGTTTTGAGGGCCAGGAATGCCATCCAGGGTGTCAGCAGGGCCAGCGCCCTCCAAGCCTCAGGGGCGGGTCCTTCCTGCCTCTTCCAATGCCTGGTGGTGCACGGAGCTCCCTGAAGTCCCTTGGTTCGAAGCTGTGCCACTCTGCCTTGGTCTTTAC
The DNA here is from genome assembly GCF_049354715.1 of Callithrix jacchus. Classification (NCBI taxonomy): domain Eukaryota; kingdom Metazoa; phylum Chordata; class Mammalia; order Primates; family Cebidae; genus Callithrix; species Callithrix jacchus. The sequence goes on along the minus strand of NC_133502.1, from coordinate 213,708,670 downwards.
CTGCCGCTCTCCCTCTGCATCTGTGTCTTCACACAGCCCCTCTATATAGACCCCAGTCATCGCATTAGAGTCCACCCTAATCCCATGTGACCTCTAAACTTCACTAAAGACTGTATTTCCATAAAAGGTCACATTCCCAGTACTGGGCGTTAGGACCTCAGTGTATCTTTGGAGGGGCACAGTTCAGCCTGCTACCCATCCATTTTGTACTCTGAGATCTTTTTTCTGTTTTTAGCTATGTGAAAGGTATCTACTCTTTTGGCTTGATGGAAACCAACTTCTACGATCAGGCAAAAAAACTTGCCAGAGAGGTAAGTGGGCCCTTCCCAGGATGCCTGATCCTCAGGGAGCAGCCGTTGGGTGGACCAGGGCATGTGAGGGGCACCATTCATGTGTGACCCCGTGAGCCCCACCCTGGCCTCACTCCTCAGAGAGACTGGGGAGCTCGTGTTAGTGTGAGCCGCTGCCGCCTGCCAGGGACTGTCGTTCACCTGTGGCCCCCGAGATCCCCAGAGCCATGTTCCTTGTCTGACACTGGTTCCACTTCTACAGATGAGATTGATGGGGTACGGGGAGCCCATGGTCAGCCCACTCACTTGGGGTTGCAAAGAGTGGCAGCTCCGGGCTCGCAGCAGCTCTGCCTGGCTCTGAGCCCATTGTGCCCTGCTGGTGTAGGACTGTAGGAGGAGAGCCATAAACACACGTCGGTCCTCCCTCAACTTCGCCATTTCTAAGCGTCACCCATGGCGCTAGACGTTCAGGGAACTGAGTGGTGATTGCCAATCATGGTGGTTGCTGGGCATCCATGCAAACCTGGGCTCAGGGCCAGGTGGCAGCCTGCAGTGGCTGTCAGGCATGGGGTGCATGTGGTCTCATGCTTTGGGGGCCCCTCTCTACTCCTCTTGCAGGAGTGGAAACTGAGGCCCATGGAGGGGCTGCCATGCACAAGGGAGTGCCAGCTGCTCCTGTGCTGGGCTCTGCATGGCACGGAATGTACGTCTGCTGCATCCATACAGCTCTGCCCACATGATGTTAAACTCTTTGTTGCCCAGATGAGGGGCCTGAGGCTCAGAGAGAGGCTAAGGTTAGAGCCCGCCTAAGGCCAGATGCCTCAGAGATGGCAGAGCTGGATTCCACCCAGGTCACCTGACGACGGCTGTCCTTTCAGCTGCCTGGCCCAGGTGCAGGCCTCCCAACGTCCTGGCTGGGCTTCTTCCCTCAGTAGTTGCCCTAGTCAGCTTGCAGTACCCTGCCCGGGAGACAGCACTCTTTGGGGCCCATGGGTCGCTGGGCTCTCTGAAGACTGCTCTGATTACACAATCCAAGACTTGAGGCTCAGGTGATGCATTCTTTGCTTTAACTCTGGCCAGGGCTTGTGGGGACCTGAGTGGCTTTCTGGCAGTCTTGGCTTCATGGCCCGGGGTGACCGGACGCCACCATTCAGGGATCAGCTGCAGGAATGTTCCTTGGAGAACATGGCAGCTGGGCCCTCCCGTGGGCAGTGTCCATCTGGGCACCTGAGAGCTCATGGGACAGTTGGAGAAGCTCTGGACAAGGGTAGCTGTGGCAAACCAGATGTGGCAGGCCCCGCCACTGAGGGTAGGCAACAATACATGCAAGCTCACGCCTTGCAAGGAGCAAGAAGTGGTGGATGGGGTCCCCGCCCTGCTCCACTGCTCCGCTCTCGCCCCCCGTCCTTTGTCTGGCAGGCGCCAACTCTTCAACTCCAACCCCAGCACCCCACAGACAAGTACTGGGCAGGAAAAGCGGCTGCAACACGGCCAGGGGTGGGAACACATGGGCCATGTGTCTGTAGCCTCAGGCTGGTGAGGGCAGGAGGAGCCGGGGCAGGAGCAGGCAGGCAGTGGGCACAGGCACAGCCATGGAGCTTGGGGTCCTGGAGCTCCAAGCAGCTCGATGGGTGGAGGCTTTGGGAAGAAGCCGCAGGCCAGGAGCCAGGGCTGTAGAGGGGCAGGCGAGGACTGGATTGTACTGGGCCTTGAGCCTGGGAATGCAGTTTGGACTCTTTCCCAGGGAACCGTGGGAGGGCTCCAAGACAGGGAGGAAGCTGGTCAGCCCATCAGAGCTGGTGACAGCCACCACCCTTCACTCCCGCCGTTCATGAAAGCAGCACGCTTAGCAGGGTCCCATCTCAGAGCCCCACCTCCAGCCTGCTTAGACTATGCCCAAGTGTCCTGTACTCAGGGCCCTGCCCCAGGGGTGCCCACGGTCCCCTGCAGACATGCTGTCTTCCCCTCTGTGTTCCTACATGGAGGGGGCCGGGCCCAGGAAAGCTGAGGGGTGGGCAGAGCAGCCCCTTTTTTTGGCTGGGGCCGACCTCCTGCCAAAAGCCTCACAGCAGGTGCTGGGCCAGGGCACGGGAGCTTGAGGCCGCTGGACACCTGTGAAAGGCATGGGGAGACTGAGGCAGTGGGCTGGCAGGAACTCATTATTTGGCATGGGGGACCTGGGCACAGGCCAGGCAATGGGACCTCTGTGAGCCTCAGTTTACTGCTGCATTTTCTTTTTTGTTTTTTAGAGACAAAGTTTGGCTCTTGTCACCCAGGCTTGAGTGCAATGGCATGATCTTGGCTCACTGCAACCTCCATCTCCTGGGTTCAGGCAATTCTCCTGCCTCAACCTTCCAAGTAGCTGGGATTATAGGCACCTGCCACCATGCCTGACTAATTTTGTATTTTTAGTAGAGACGGGGTTTCACCATGTTGGCCAGGCTGGTCTCGAACTCCTGACCTCAGGTAATCCACCCTCCTCGGCCTCCTGAAGTACTGGGATTACAGACGTGAGCCTACTGCTCCATTTTCTAAGCTCCACCTGGCGCTTAGTAGATGCTTAGCAAACATGAGCTAGACACATAAATAGAAGAAGAGCTAGGAGGGGAGGATCATTCCATGAGTCCTGCGTGCCTCGCTGGTTACTGTCAAGCTCACGGGTCGTGGGAGCGACTTTTGTCATGAACTGCGATAACCTCAAAGCCAGTTGTTTCTGCACCCAGAAAGCCACGTGTCCTCACATGTGTGGTAGTGGGAAGAGGCAGCCACGGCCGCTGGAGCACTTGGCAGTTCACACCGCATGCACAGGGATGGTAACCGTTTCTCTAAGAGGAAGGCAGCATCCGTGGCCTTTCTGGCAGTAACTGAGGCCCAGAGAGGGCGGGCATGTTTGCAGGTGCCTCACCTGTACGCAGAAGGCTGTGGGCTTAGGGATGAACCTTGGCTTTGGAAAGACCCTGTTGCTGTCCAGCTGGGTGACCCCAGGCAAGTCGCTTAGTCTCCTGAAGTCTCAGCTTCCTCATCTGTGAGCCAGGCAGTGAAACCCGTGAGCTGGTGTGCTTAGGCAGGCGGGAAATGGTGCTGATGGCCAGTGTCTTGAGTCAGAATCCCATCCCCATGCTTGCTCCACCCTGTTCAGCCCGGGCCCCTCTTGCCCCTTAGAGACCGGCCCCGGCAGCCTGACTGATCCACTTTATCTGGAATCCTCTTCCCTGCACCCCGCATAGGCTTTATCCGTGAACCCGACAGACGCGTGGTCGGTGCACACCATCGCTCACATCCATGAGATGAAAGCAGAGATCAAGGATGGGCTGGAATTCATGCAGCACTCAGAGGCCCAGTGGAAGGTACGACGCTTGTCACTGGGTCTGTTACCTCCCTGGGAAATTCAGTGCGTCCCCTTGAGTTAGGCTGAGGCTTTATGAACAGGAGGAGTTACAATATGGCTTAATTGTTGGGGTTCCTTCTCCTCCTCCTCTTGCACCTGCCTCAAGTGTTTGGCTGCTGAGCGGAGTGCAGTCAGGATTCTAGTCCACACCCCAGGCCTGTACCTTGCCCTAGGGACTCCACTGAGGCTGCTTTGTATCACGGGAGGGTGTGTACTTGACTCCCAAGCAGGTGCTGGGGGGACCGTCGGGCCTCCAGATTCGGCCCTGTCAAGGCGGTGCTGTCAGGTTCCCTCCTCAGGGACTGAGGTTTGTTTGAGGTTCCTGAGTGCTGGGCGCTGTCACTTGCTGAGGATCGTGAGGCCAGTTTCCCAAGCTTGGAATATCCAAGCAGGGGCCAACTCCAAGCCCAGCACAGGTCCTACTGTAACTCTCTTCCTCCATACTGAGGGCAGCCTAACGTAGCCACCAGCATACCACCTGCTCCCTGGCTCTCGGGGCTTTGCCCTTACCTGCTGGAGTGTGGTTCTGGGCCTGCTGATTCCCTACAGGTTTTTTTTTTGAGACACATTCTTGCTCTGTTGCCCAAGCTGGAGTGCAGTGGCACAATTAGGGCTCACTGCAGCCTGGACCTCCTGGGCTCAAGCAATCCTTCCACCTCAGCCTCCCAAGTAGCTGGGACTACTGGTGCATGCCATCACACCTGGCTAATTTTTAAATTTTTTTTTTAAGAGAGAGACAGGGTCTCTTCCTTATGTCGCCCAGGTGTCATAAGGTGGGTCTTGGACTCTTGGGCTCAAGTGATCCTTCTGCCTCAGCCTCCCAAAGTGCTGGGATTACAGGCGTGAGCCGCTGTGCTTCGCTGATCCTCGCTTTTATCTACGTGCCCTGAGCTGTCTGGGCACCCATGGGCCTCGCATCTCTCTGTGAAGTGGCTGTGATTCCATTTATCAACTTCACGCGTGAGGAAGGTGAAGCTGGAGTTGCTGAAGTCACTTCCTCTGTGCTGGTCCTGGGGCTGCTGCTCCCTAGCTTGAGCAAGCAGGCTGTGAAGCTCCCCAGCCTCAGTTTCCTCCTTGGTAAATGCAGGCATAATAGTCACCGCCCTTTGGAGTGGAAGGTAAGTATGTGGCGTGGAGATGCCCAGCACAGGCAGAAAATATTGTCTCCGGCACTCAAAAATGATGGTTTCTGTAGCCAGGCACTGTAGCTCACACCTGTCATCCCAGAACTTTGGGAGGCTGAGGTGAGCGGATCACCTGAGGTCAGGGGTTCAAGACCAGGCTGGCCAACATGGTGAAACCCCATCTCTACCAAAGATAGAAAAATTAGCCAGGTAGGGCCAGGCACGGTGGCTCATGCCTATAATCCCAGCACTTTGGGAGGCTAAGGCAGGTGGATCACCTGAGGTCGGGAGTTAGAGACCAGCCTGACCAACGTGGAGAAACCCTGTATCTACTAAAAATACAAAATCAGCCGGGCCTGGTGGTGTGTGCCTATAATCCCAGCTACTTGGGAGGCTGAGGCAGGAGAATCACTTGCACCCAGGAGGCAGAGGTTGCCATGAGCCGAGATTGCACTCCAGCCTGGGCAACAAGAGCGAAACTTTGTCTGAAAAAAAAAAAAAAAATTAGGTGTGGTGGTGCACTCTTGTAATTCCAGCTACTCGGGAGGCTGAGACGGAGAATCGTTTGAACCTGGGAGGTGGAGGTTGCAGTGAGCTGAGGTCACGCCACTTCACTCCAGCCTGGGCGACAGAGCCAGACTCTGTCTCAAAAAAAAGATGATGGTTTCTGCACTAGCACAAGACAGCATTTGTTTTTTTCCCACGGGCCTGCAGACTTCATACATTCTCGGTTTTTCCTCCAGGACTCGGATATGTTGGCGTGTCATAACTATTGGCACTGGGCTTTATACCTGATTGAAAAGGTGAGGAGAGCATCCGTTTGCACTGCCCTACCCCATGAAGACGTCCAGAGGGAGAAAGACTTTTCTAGCTGTTGCTATGAATTCCCATCCCAGGGGCGGGTCTGTTGTGTTTGCACGTTTCAGGTGACCTGATGCGATGCAGCATCCCTGTTTCCAAAGAGCAGTCCCGGCTTGAGTTACTTTAGGGGTTTTTCACAGTCGAAGCCTGGAAATCACATCTGTGGTGTATAACTAGTGGAGACCATTCCCACTGAGTGCCTCTCTGTGGCTGGAGTGGAGAGCCAAGCCCCCACCCTGCCGGGCGTACCTGCCCGGGCCATGAGATCTTCCAGCAGAAGCCAGGCCGTGGGGCAGCTGCTTGGGACACCCTTGACCCCAGGGCTTCCACCACAGGGTTCCCTGTAGGAGGCTGTCTCTTGCACTGCTCTTTATCATGGACCAAAGCTAGAAGCTCCCTGAATGTCCAAAAAGCAAGACGTGCTCAGAACATGTGGGCCCTGTCGTGACATAAGAATGTGACGATACACTGTCTGGAAGACAGCACAGAACCCAGCTGAAGGTACAGGAGAGGAAACATATGCAGAAAAGAAAAAGGTGGGCTGGTGCGGTGGCTCACGCCTGCAATCCCAGCACTTTGGGAGGCCAACGCAGGCAGATCACCTGAGGTCAGGAGTTTGAGACCAGCCTGGGCAACATGGTGAAACCCCGTCTCTACTAAAAATACAAAAATTAGCCAGGTGTGGTGGTGTATCCGGTAGTCCTGAGGCACGAGAATTGCTTGAACCCAGGAGGCAGAGGTTACAGTGAGCTGAGACTGTGCCGTTGCACTCCAGCCTGAGTGACAGAGGGAAAACCCATCTCAAAAAAAAAAAAAAAGAATAAAAAGCCTAGAAAGAAATACATGAAACAGCTTGCAGCAGTTAGTATGAGCAATACCTGTATCACCTCTTCCGCTCGGAGAAAGGATGCCTCCACAGCCACTGCTTCTTCCGTGGCGGCAGTACAGGGCGCCGCCATCCTTCCTGGGCTGGGAACCAGAGGCCCGGTTGGAAGTGGGTTCGCCTTCTCCCGCCCCGATGACGCCGAGGCACCACCCGTCCCCCTGTGAGAGGAGGTGGAGGCTGCAGGCCATGCTTCGGGGGCTCTGGCCTGTCTGTTTCAGCATCACACTTCGCCTTCTGCAGAGCTTAATCAGGAGAACTGTATTCTTCCAGGGCGAACACGAGGCCGCGCTGACCATGTACGACACCCACGTAAGTTGCGTTCACGCCCCGTGCGGTTTGTTGCAGCGTTTTTTGCCTTTTACTCTCAAACGGACCAGGTCTTTGAGTTCATCGGGTTATCCCAGCCAGAAAAAAAAAACAGGAGGTGCAAGAACACGTTTCTCGTGTAAGGTCTCATGGGGTTAATTCTGCCAGGGGCAGTGTCGTAACCCTGGCTGTGATGGCGACAGTGGCTGGCTCTGCTCACCCCAAGGGTGTCGGTAGATTCACACGTCTGAGGGCCTGGTCTGCGATCGTGGACTTTTCTCCAGCCCCTTCCTACCACTTTTCTTTGGTAAGACAACTGGCCTACCCGTTGGAATGTTTTTACTTTACCATGATAAAATATAAATAACATAAAATTAAGTGTACAAGGCCGGGTGTGGTTGTTCACGCCTATAATCCTAGCACTTTGGGAGGCCAAGGCAGGTGGATCATTTGAGGTCAGGAGTTCAAGACCAGCCTGGCCAACATGGCAAAACCCTGTCTCCACTAAAAATATAAAAAAATGAGCCAGGCGTGGTGGCAGGCGCCTGTCATCCCAGCTACTCAGGAGGCTGAGGCATAAGAATTGCTTGAACCCCAGGAGGCGGTGAACCAAGGTCGTGCCACTGCATTCCAGCCGGGGGTGAAGAGTGAGACCCTGTCTCCAAAAAAAAAAAAAAAATTAAGTGTATAGTTCTGTGGCATTAAGCACATTCACACTGTGTAACCATCACCACTCTCCATTTCCAGAACATTCTTCATCTTCCCAAACTGAAACTCTGTGTCCGTTAAACACTAACTCCCCATTCCTCCTCCCTGGCCCAGGCATTCTTTTGAGAGGAGAATAAAAGAGCCTGACTCACAGCTCCCAGGGACCCTGTGATGGCTTCATCATAAAAGCCAGGGTCCATAGAAATGCTTGTGATCTGGGGACCTAAACACCAGAGCAAAACACACAGAACATTTCCCTTGAAGGAACCCTTTCTACGTAATTAGGAAGTTGTAGGAAGAAAGGAAGGGTGGACTGGGTGAGGCGTCTCACCCCTGTAATCCCAGCACTTTGGGAGGCCAAAGTGGGTGGCTCACCTGAGGTCAGGAGTTCGAGACCAGCCTGGCCAACATGGTAAAACTCCGTCTCTACTACAAATACAAAAATTAGCCGGGCATGGTGGTGGGCGCCTGTCATCTTCCCAGCTACTTGGGAGGCTGAGGCAGGAGAATCGCTTGAACCTGGGAGGTGGAGGTTGCAGTGAGCCAAGATCACGCCACTGCACTCTAGCCTGGGCGACAAAGGGAGACTCCATCCCAAAAAAAAAAGAAATGAAGGGTGACATAATACACCATGAGCTCGAGGTGGCCCGCTCACAAAGCTGAGTCTAGAAATGTGATCGGGTAGACAACACTCCTACCAGTGTGTTCTGAGGCCTGGGGGTGGGAGGGGGCAGATGCCTGGGCCTGCAATGCAGTGGGCTCCTTCAGGTCTGCTTGGTGACCCCTCTAGTGCTTGGAGCAGTTCCCACCCCAGTCGAAGGTGATGGTCCTGTTAGTTGAGGTGGTGGGGACAGTGGCAGAGTGCTTGCTCTATGCAGGCCCACCCCACCCGGATAGGCTGACCCCCAGCTGGCCCTGCAGACCCCTCATCCAGCCCACCTGCTGAGCCCGCCTTGGCTGCCCTGTCTTCCAGATCCTTCCCAGCCTGCAGGCCAGCGGTGCAATGCTGGACGTGGTGGACAGCTGCTCCATGCTCTACCGCCTGCAGATGGAAGGTAGCAACCCCCGCAGCCCCGCTGGCTCCTGCCTCTTCCTCCCACATCATGAGGAGAGGGTGCTGTGGCCTGGGCCTGGGGCTGGGTAGGAGCTCATGGGTGAGCTGCTCTAGGCTCTGAGTGGGCCTGTGCCCAGGCCACACTCCTCTTTCTTCCAGTTCCCACCACTCCTTGGTGTGGAAGCCTCCAGCTCTGCACCCAGGGTGGCACCTGCTGTGCTGTTCCCATGGCTGGCCTGCCAAGCCTTTGGGGCACTGGTGGCACCTGGCCACCTGTCTTGATGCCACCTCCTTTCTAGAACACGGGAGAGTTTCTCAACTCCCTGGGACTGTAGGCAGGTTTCTCAGCCTTGTTCTGCTCTGCAGGTAGCCTGGAGGGATCAGCCACAGCTCTGGGGACTATCAAGGGCTCCAGCCAACCCCTGGGGTACCTCAGGCTCAGCACAGCCATCCTGGAACCACAGGGGCCTGGGCTAGGCCCTAGGTCAAGTACAGTGGGGTTGCAGGCCTAGGCTGAGCAATTCGGGGACCTGAGGGAGGGTATGGCAGGCTCTTCCTAGAGATTCTGCAAGACTTCCTAATGGAGGTGAAATGTGAGCCGCAGAAGTCTGTGTGAGGTTTGCTAGGTAGAGACAAGGCAAGAGTTACGTTCAGAGAGAGCAGCCCATCCAAAGCCACCAGGACATAGAAGCCAGCAGCTTGCTGCAGGATGAGTGGCCACAGGGCTTGATGTGGCCAGATGGGGCAAGAGCAGGCTGAGGGGTGTAGGAGCCAGGGAGCCCACCTGTGAGAAGAGCAGGCTGAGGCTGGAGACCCAGAGAAAAGTGAGGAGGCCAGGGGATGTGTGGGGAGACCAAGGGAGCATGGGGAGGTTGAAGGATCTGTGGGGAAGTGGGGGGATCTGTGGGGAGACCAGGGATGTGTGGGGAGGCTGGGGGAGCCTTGGGGAGGCCATGGAATGTGTGGGGAGGTCGGGGGAGCTATGGGGTGGCTGGGGCAGCCTTGGGGATGCCAGGGGAGCCATGGGGAGGCTGGGGCAGCCTTGGGGAGGCTGGGGGGGCCTTGGGGAGGCTGGGGGGGCCGTGGGGAGGTCGGGGGATCATCGGGGAGGCCAGAAGATGTGTGGGGAGGCCAGGAAATCTGTGGGGACGTTGGGGGATCCGTGGAGAGGTTTGTGGATCACAGGGAGGCCGGGGGATCTGTGGGAAGGCCAGGGATCCACTGGGAAGCTGGAGGATCCAAGATGCTTGGGGTTTGTCAAAGCAGCCAGAGGCTTTGTTTAATAACCTTTGACACTTTTAAAAATGTGCTTCCTACTTATGCATCTGTGACCTCTACAATTAGACAAGTCCTAACACAGGCCTGTGCACAAGGCCAGATGCTGCCCATGGCCCTGCCCACCTACCCACCCTCTCACCTGGGACAGGGTCATCAGGGCCTCCAAGGGAAACGCTGTGAAGAAGGCCCATGTACCGGACATGGCCCAGAGCCTCACACCAGGCCCTGGGTCTCCTCCCCATGTCCTCAGGGGTGTCTTTGGGCCAGCGGTGGCAGGATGTCCTGCCAGTGACCCAGAAGCACAGCCGAGACCACGTCCTGCTGTTCAACGATGCACACTTCCTGATGGCGTCCCTGGGTGCACACGACCCCCAGACCACACAGGAGCTGCTGACCACCCTGCAGGATGCCAGCGAGTATACAGAGGGGACCTTCTTGGGGTGGGGGTCCCCACCCTGCTGAGAGGGTGACCGGGTGTTAGGGCCATGCTGAGCCCTGCTCAGTGCCTGCCCCACCTGTGAGTGCAGCTCAGGGGATGCCCATGGAGGCTGCTCCCAGGTGTGTACCCTGTAGATGTGCGTCCCCAGTGTGGATCCCCGAGGCATGTGCACGCGCAGGTGTGTGGCCCACAGCTGTACAACTGGTTGCCCCAGAACACACAGCTGCCTCCCTCCCCAGCATGGGTAGAGGTCCTCAGGGTCACAGGGCTGCCTCCTATGGAGAGGACACGGCGAAGCCCTGAAACCAGAGACAGCTGCTGCTGGCAAGCCGTGAGGTCCTGGACGAGGTGCTTCTCTGCTCTGAGCCTCAGTTTCCCCATCTAAATCAGGGATGGTGCCTGCTAAGGGCTGGGGAGGGCTGGCCTGGGAGACCGAGGCTGCCTTGCTGATTCCCTTCCCGGGGTGGTGATCACCTTGAGTCGCGGTGCCAGGCTTCTTCCCTTCCCGGGGTGGTGATCACCTTGAGTTGCGGTGCCAGGCTTCTTCCCTTCCTGGGGTGGTGATCACCTTGAGTTGCGGTGCCAGGCTCCTTCCCTTCCCGGGGTGGTGATCACCTTGAGTTGCGGTGCCAGGCTTCTTCCCTTCCCGGGGTGGTGATCACCTTGAGTCGCGGTGCCAGGCTTCTTCCCTTCCCGGGGTGGTGATCACCTTGAGTCGCGGTGCCAGGCTTTTGCCTTTATTGTCAGCAATCCGGACAGTTCTGTTAGACTGGCATTTTTTTTTTTTTTCTGAGACAGAGTCTTGCCCTGTCATACAGGCTGTAGTGCAGTGGCGTGATCTCAGCTCACTGCAACCTCAGCCTCTTGGGTTCAAGCAATTCTCCTGCCTCAGCCTCCCAAGTAGCTGAGACTACAGGCACATGCCACCATGCCCTGCTAATTTTTTGTGTTTTTAATAGAGACAGACTTTCACTGTGTTAGCCAGGATGGTCTCGATCTGACCTTGTGATCCGCCCGCCCCGACCTCCCAAAGTGCTGGGCTTACAGGTGTGAGCCACCTCACCTGGCCTAGACTGGCATTGTTATGCCTGCTTCACAGATGAGCCAAGTGAGGCCAAAAGGTAGCTGGAAACGGGTGAACTCCAACCTAGGTGTGAGCTCAGAGCAGCCAGAAGGTGGAGGACCAGGTAGCTGGAAACGGGCGAACTCCAACCTAGGTGTGAGCTCAGAGCAGCCAGAAGGTGGAGGACCAGGTAGCTGGAGACGGGCGAACTCCAACCTAGGTGTGAGCTCAGAGCAGCCAGAAGGTGGAGGACCAGGTAGCTGGAGACGGGCGAACTCCAACCTAGGTGTGAGCTCAGAGCAGCCAGAAGGTGGAGGACCAGGTAGCTGGAGACGGGCGAACTCCAACCTAGGTGTGAGCTCAGAGCAGCCAGAAGGTGGAGGACCAGGTAGCTGGAGACGGGCGAACTCCAACCTAGGTGTGAGCTCAAAGCAGCCAGAGGCTTTGTTTAATAACCTTTAACAACCCTGTCCCATCCCCTCGATGGGCTGCCCCACCTGGCCGGGGACACCTCGTTGAGGAAGAAATGGCCCTGCCCCTCCCGGGTGTTTTGTGGTGGGCAGGCAGCTGAGGGCGCTGTCTCGGGTTGCAGATCCCCAGGGGAGAACTGCCAGCACCTCCTGGCCCGAGATGTGGGGCTGCCCCTGTGCCAGGCCCTGGTGGAGGCTGAGGCTGGGAATTCTGACCGCGTCCTGGAGCTGCTCCTGCCCATCCGCTACCGGATCGTCCAGCTCGGTGGCAGCAATGCCCAGGTGAGCCAACACCTGCCAGTCAGGGTGCCCAGGGCCTGAGCCAGGGAGTCTGGGTGCCAGCAGCCCCCAAGTCTCTCCCGTAGTGTTGGTGCCCACAATCTGAGTGTGATTGTGTCTCTTATGCTCCCATGCTATAAGTTTGTCATCAAGGGTGTGGCAGCAACCCCCCTGTCCCCCTGGAGAGCAGGCAACCCACGACGGGCAGAAGCTCACCTCCCCCTTCCCGAGTTACAGGAGTCTCACATGCCCAATTGACATTTCAGAGAGATGTCTTCAACCAGCTGCTGATTCACGCCGCCTTAAACTGCACCTCCAGTGTCCATAAGAACGTGGCCAGGTGAGCTCCTGGCCCCTCCAACAGACCTCGGGAGCGCCTGGAGGCCCCGCCGCCCTCAGCCTGAGATGCTCCTGCTTCTGAGGCCGTGAAGTCAGAAGGCTGTGGGGAATTTGGGTCTCCTTTGTTAGCGGGCTCAACCTGACCAAGGGGAGCCAGGCCCAACCTCCACCCTCCCCAGCCCGTTCCCTTTCAGCCATGTCAAGCTACCCAGTTACACAAATACGTCCTGCTTTTTTAGGCCCCTGGGCCTTTGCATGTGCATGCCCACCACTTGGAACACCCTTTACCTAATGCTCAGTTAGACCTCAGCTCATTTCTCCTGCCTGCCTGGGTGCCAAGAGGCAGCAGTGAGCAGGCACAGCAGGCACTACCTACCGGGAGCGCATCTGTAGTGGGGTGAGCGACAGGGAGCGGTCAGACCCAGACACAGGTAAATGTGCACTGAGGGAGTGGCAGCTGAGGGCACATCTGAAAGCCCAGTGGGTTTAGCCAGGGCCAAGCCAGGGGCTCGGAGGAGGGTGGCATAGCTGGAGGGTGGGTGTGTCAGGAGGGTGGCATAGCTGGAGGGTGGGTGTGTCAGGAGGGTGGCATAGCTGGAGGGTGGGTGTGTCAGGGTGGCATAGCTGGAGGGTGGGTGTGTCAGGAGGGTAGCATAGCCGGAGGGTGGGTGTGTCAGGAGGGTGGCATAGCTGGAGGGTGGGTGTGTCAGGAGGGTGGCATAGCTGGAGGGTGGGTGTGTCAGGAGGGTGGCATAGCTGGAGGGTGGGTGTGTCAGGAGGGTGGCATAGCTGGAGGGTGGGTGTGTCAGGAGGGTGGCATAGCTGGAGGGTGGGTGTGTCAGGAGGGTGGCATAGCTGGAGGGTGGGTGTGTCAGGAGGGTGGCATAGCTGGAGGGTGGGTGTGTCAGGAGGGTGGCATAGCTGGAGGGTGGGTGTGTCAGGAGGGTGGCATAGCTGGAGGGTGGGTGTGTCAGGAGGGTGGCATAGCTGGAGGGTGGGTGTGTCAGGAGGGTGGCATAGCTGGAGGGTGGGTGTGTCAGGAGGGTGGCATAGCTGGAGGGTGTGTCAGGAGGGTGGCATAGCTGGAGGGTGGGTGTGTCAGGAGGGTGGCATAGCTGGAGGGTGGGTGTGTCAGGGTGGCATAGCTGGAGGGTAAGTGTGTCGAGGGTGGCATAGCTGGAGGGTGGGTGTGTCAGGGTGGCATAGCTGGAGGGTGGGTGTGTCAGGGTGGCATAGCTGGAGGGTAAGTGTGTCAGGAGGGTGGCATAGCTGGAGGGTGGGTGTGTCAGGGTGGCATAGCTAGAGGGTGGGTGTGTCAGGGTGGCATAGCTGGAGGGTAAGTGTGTCAGGAGGGTGGCATAGCTGGAGGGTGGGTGTGTCAGGCAGATGGCATAGCTGGAGGGTGGGTGTGTCAGGAGGGTAGCATAGCTGGAGGGTGGGTGTGTCAGGCAGATGGCATAGCTGGAGGGTGGGTGTGTCAGGAGGGTAGCATAGCTGGAGGGTGGGTGTGTCAGGAGGGTAGCATAGCCGGAGGGTGTGTCAGGAGGGTGGCATAGCTGGAGGGTGGGTGTGTCAGGAGGGTGGCATAGCTGGAGGGTGAGTGTGTCAGGCAGATGGCATAGCTGGAGGGTGGGTGTGTCAGGAGGGTGGCATAGCTGGAGGGTGGGTGTGTCAGGAGGGTGGCATAGCCGGAGGGTGTGTCAGGAGGGTGGCATAGCTGGAGGGTGTGTCAGGAGGGTGGCATAGCTGGAGGGTGTGTCAGGAGGGTGGCATAGCTGGAAGGTGGGTGTGTCAGGAGGGTGGCATAGCAGGAGGGTGTGTCAGGAGGGTGGCATAGCTGGAGGGTATGTCAGGAGGGTGGCATAGCTGGAAGGTGGGTGTGTCAGGAGGGTGGCATAGCTGGAGCGTGTGTCAGGAGGGTGGCATAGCTGGAAGGTGGGTGTGTCAGGTAGATGGTATAGCTGGAGGGTGTGTCAGGAGGGTGGCATAGCCGGAGGGTGTGTCAGGAGGGTGGCATAGCCGGAGGGTGTGTCAGGAGGGTGGCATAGCCGGAGGGTGTGTCAGGAGGGTGGCATAGCCGGAGGGTGTGTCAGGAGGGTGGCATAGCTGGAGGGTGTCAGGAGGGTGGCATAGCTGGAGGGTGTCAGGAGGGTGGCATAGCTGGAGGGTGGGTGTGTCAGGTAGATGGTATAGCTGGAGGGTGTGTCAGGAGGGTGGCATAGCTGGAGGGTGTGTCAGGAGGGTGGCATAGCCGGAGGGTGTGTCAGGAGGGTGGCATAGCTGGAGGGTGTGTCAGGAGGGTGGCATAGCTGGAGGGTGGGTGTGTCAGGCAGATGGTATAGCTGGAGGGTGTGTCAGGAGGGTGGCATAGCTGGAGGGTGTGTCAGGAGGGTGGTGGCATAGCTACCTGGTGAGAGTGCCGGGGGAGCCCTCAGGAGTCCCCCCATTGCCAGCAGCCTTGATACTTCCGTGGCCCGGCGTGCCTCCCTCCAGTCAGGCAGCTGAGCTCTCAGCCAGCAGCTGCATAGCCCCTGTGCACCTGAGGGGAGACTGTGACACTTCTCCTTGCCCAGGTCCCCCGGGACCCTCAGACATAGGGGAAAGGAAGAATAGAGGGGCCGTGGGTGCCTGGTGGGGAGGGTGTGCTGTGAGAGCAGGTGGCAGCCTGGGGCCACAGGCGGCCCTTGGCTGGTGACAAGCCCAGTGGCTTAGGCACAGGTGCAGCAGCGCAGCTCCCCCAGGCGGGGCTCCCACAGTGAGCCGTGCAGCCTCCGTGGTGCTGGCGAAATGGGTCTGGCTTACAGCCCTTGAACTGCCTGAAACTGGAAAACGTCTTGGACACATGCTGCCCGCTCTGCCCTTCCATGGCCATAGACAAAACCATGCATGTGTGTTACTGGTCAAGCCCCTTGGGGAGCTCCAGGCTGCAGTGTGGCTGGGAGGTGGCGCCTCTGGCAGCAGCAGTGGGAAAGTGGCTGTGTGGACAGGACGGCTGAGGGTGGAGCTGGGGTGAGCATCTGGGGGGCAGTGCGGCCGTGCTGATGGGCCCCCCTGTGGTACCGTGGGGGAGGATGGGAGGGACAGCAGGCTGCACAGGGAGCTGACTGTGGTGGGAGGTGTTGGGGATGTCTTCTCTCCAAGTCCCATCCTGCCACTAGGCAGCATCCCTGGGGCCATCAGCATAGCTCATCAGCCCCCAAGGTGGGAAACCCTCCACGCCAGTCTTGAGAAGGGATCTTCGAGCCCCCACATTGAGTGCCAGGCCCCAGCCCCTACACACCACTGACGCCCTACAGAACCACGGTTGTCAGGTGTGTGGGGGCTGTCTTAGGGCTATTTAAAAAGTGCCACAGATGGGCCGGGCATGGTGGCTCATGCCTGTAATCCCAGCACTTTGGGAGGCCGAGGCAGGTGGATCGCCTAAGGTCAGGAGTTCAAGACCAGCCTGGCCAACATGCTGAAACCCCGTCTCTATTAAAAAATACAAAAAATTAGCTGGGCGTGGTGGTGGGTACCTGTAATCCCAGCTAATCAGGAGGCTGAGGCCGGAGAGTTGTTTGAACCTGGGAGGTGCAGGTTGCAGTGAGCTGAGATCACACCATTGAACTCCAGCCTGGGCGACAGCAAGACTCCATCTCAAAAAAAAGTGCCATAGACTGGGTGGCTTGCACAGTTGGCATGCCTTGTCTCACGGTTCTGGAGGCCGAAATGGCCAGGACAGAGGCCTGGCAGGCTCAGTTTCTGGTGAGGCCTCTCTTCCTGGCTTGTGGACAGCTGCTCTTGCTGTGTCCTCACATGACCTTTCTTTTGAGTGCTAGTTCTTTCAGGTCTCTTCTTTTTTAATTTTTTAACATTTTTAGAGTCAAGGTCTCTGTCACCCAGGTTGGAATGCAGTGGTGTGATCACAGTTTACTAAACTCAAACTCCTGGGCTCAAGGGTTCCTCCTGCTTCAGCCCCTCACAGTGCTGGGATTACATGAGCCACCACACCCATCTCTTCTTATAAGGGCACTAATCCCATTCAGGAGGGCCCCACCCTCATGACTTAATCACGTCCAAGAGGCCCTGCTCTCAATACCATTACCTTGGGCTTTTGGGCTTCAACGTATACATTTAGCCTGGACACAGACATTCAGTCCACAGCTGGGTCTTTACCTCAAACCATACCTGGGCTTCCTTTGTTCAAACTTGGGTTTTCCCCTTCACACTTGTTCTGCCCCCTCGTTGGAGTAGCTTCCCGCTCTGGAGGTCCATGCCCTCCCATCCTCACCTCTCCCCAAACTGAGGCCAGGCCTCCTGCCCCTGGTCCTTGGCCTTGCTATTCCCTCAGTGCAGCAACCCAGCCTGCCTGTGTTCTGCCTTGGGACCAAGGGACCACCAGGCCCCACATCCCTCTAGAAGGTTCTGTAACAGAACCTCTGCATCTGTTTCTGCAGGAGCCTTCTGATGGAGCGTGATGCCTTGAAGCCCAACTCACCTCTGACCGAGCGGCTCATCCGCAAGGCGACTTCCGTCCACCTCATGTAGCGAGCCAGCCTGGCCGCCTCCACCCTGCAGAACCTCAGCAATGGCCTCGCTGGCGTCCAGTTAGCTGCTCCATCGGCTTAGGGAGGGGAGACGGCCAGAGTCTGTTTGTTAGGGCTGTTAGAGGGTGATCTTTAGTTTTACAGGAAAGGGGTCAAAGGTTAATTTTAAATGTGATACTGAATCTTCTTGCAGTCCTCGAGAAGGGCCAGCATGTCTTTTTAGCAGTCACAGCCAGTGTAGGTGCTGCTCTCTCCACCTGCCTTACAAATTCTATTTCCCCGGGGGAATGTGTCTACTGCCTGGTGGTTCAGGGCAGGGGTGGGGGCTGATTCTGCTGGGACGAGTCTTCCCGAGGCAGCTCCCCCCCACCATCTGTCCCCCTCCCCACCAGGCTACCCTTGGGATGGACCTTTTCATTTACTTTTCCATATATTCTAGACAGGTTCTGTCGTCTCGCTGTGTTGCTGTCCCATGTTTCAGGTGAGGGTACCAAGGGTAGGGGACCTAGTGGCCCGCCTGCTGCCTTTGGCCTCAGCCCCCTGCTGCTGCAAGCCCTCCTTGTGGATGAACGCGCACATGGGGTCCTCTGTCTCTGGGGCGAGTCTTCGGGCCCCTGGCGGGGACTGTGTTACTGCTTGGACCAGTTTCTCTTTAAACTGCACATCATTGGAGGGCTTCATGTCCACTGTTTTAATCATAAACACACTTCTGAAGTGCGAAGGTTGAGCTCGGGGCTGCTCTGTTGTGGCGGCACCCAAAATGCTGTGATGTGTGGCTGTGACAAGCTTGGAACGGCTCCTGCTTCCCCACTGAGCGCCCTCCTGAATGTGCTGCCAACTCAGTTGTCTGCTTTCAGCCTTTCTGTGAGGAGTGGTCCCAGTGCACAGATGTTTTTCAAGTTCCTTCAGTTTGTGCTGAACTTAGGGAGGGATTCATCAGGGCAGGAAGCAGGCAGACTTCCTAGAAGGGAGAGGAAACCTCCAAATCTATTGATTGCCCACAGTTTGCTGGAGCCCAGGAGTAATTCAGGGATTAAAATGAATTAATCGGTTCCTCTAAGTCTTTGAGCATCTATGCTCCAGGCCTGGGGTTGGGTCCTGGGGAGACAGCTTCTCCTTGAAGAGGTAGGTGGGGCGCGGCAGCTCAGGCCTGTAACACACTTTGGGAGGCTGAGGCGGGTGGGTCCCCTGAGGTCAGGAGTTCGAGACCAGCCTGGCCAACATGGTGACACCCCATCTCTACTAAATATACAAAAATTCACCAGGCGTGGTGGTGTGTATCTGTAATCCCAGCTACTCAGGAGGCTGAGGCAGGAGAATCACTTGAACCTGGGAGGCAGCAGTTGCAGTGAGCCAAGATCGAGCCAATGCAGTCCAGCCTGGGTGATAGAGCAAGACTGTCTCAAGAAGGAAAACTTTAAGTAGGTGGGGCATCTAGTCAGGAGCTAGGGATACGTCCTAAGGGACATCCTAAGTCCCTCCCCTCTCCTGGTTCTGAGCAAGATGTGACTCGGCTGTGTAATTGGGAACCCTGGTTCCTCCTCCAGGAAGCCTTCTACCCCCCAACTCCCGCTGCAGGCTGGCGAGGGTGTTGCCTCTGTGCCCCTCAGCCCTTGGCACCTGCCCTTGCTACTGCACCCTTGCCGTGGCCTCCCCAGGTCAGAGACAGCAGCATCTGTCCTCAGCATCACCCGGCAAACGGCCTGCACTGAGTAGCTGTCAGTGGAAGCTGGTGAATGAATGCATACCTAAATGGAGCTGAACTCTGTATGAAGCCTGCTTGCATTACTCTGAAGAAATACCTGAGGCTAGGTTGTTTATAAAGAGGTTTAATTGCCTCACAGTTCCCCCGGCTTTTCAGGAAGCATGTTGCAGGCATCTGCTTCTGGTGCAACCTCAGGAAGCTTAAGACAGAAGGTGTTGGGGAGCCAGTGTATCACAGAGCAGGAGTGAGAGAGAGAAGGGGAGGCCTCAGACTCTTAACTGAAATAACCAGATCTATGTGAACTAACAAGAACTCATTCGTCACCAAGGGGATGGTGCTAAGCCATGCATGAGGGATCTGCCCTCCTGATCAATGACTTCCCACAAGCCCCACTTCCAACACTGGGATCGCGTTTCAACATGAGATTTGGAGGGGACAAACATCCAAACTACGGCATATCCTACTGGGGGAAGGTAGAAATGACTTTGTGTAGATAGGCCACACCTACTATGTGCTGACATGATACCGGGAGGAGTATCAGGAGTGGATGTTGGGGATCCCTCTGCCACTCTCCCAGCAGACATCCCCAGGACGAGCCGAGAGGCGAATGCGATGAGCAGGCCAAACTCTTTCCAAGCTGTTTGATCACACCCGCCTACCCCAGCACGCTCAGCCCCTGCCTGCTGCCCTGTGCTGGGCTAGGGAGACTGATGAGTGAGGGCTGGGCTGGGCTGGGCTGGCCTGCCCTTTATGATCCCAGGGTCTTCTGGTGAAGGAGCACAGCAACATGGAGTGATTGGTGTGGATGATGGAAAACCAGGGACATGGGACCCGGAAGTGGCTCCAGCCAGCCTGCAAGGCCTCTGCCCTGGGGCCCCGGTGGCTGCTTCCTAGACAGCTCTCCACCGAACGTGCCCAAATAAACAGCTTATCTTCCTCCCTGAAAATGGTGCTCTCCGGAGTTCCGTCCTTTCCCCGGCGCGTCATCCCAGGCCCCTCTTCCTGCACCCTCCTCCATCCATCAGTCCTGGATAATCAAAGCTCCCACTTAGTGACGCTGTGCCCTGGGTGGAGCCCCTCATTCCATCCTCAAGCCCCCGAGTTGGGTATTACACCTGGTTGGCTGGCAAAGCGAGGTCAGTCTCAAGTTGCCGCCCACTGACCCGTCGGCCAGTCCTGTCCTTGCGTCTCTATGGCTCAGGTCAGGGATGTCCTATTTGCGTCCCACCCCTCCCCAGCATATGCACTCCGCAAGGCAGGCTCCATCACCGGGGGCCTCTCTCCTCCACCGCAGCTCCCCAGCTGGCCTGTAAAGCCCAGGACAGGCTCTCGCCTCGCCCTCGGCCGTCCTCAGGCCTTGGCGGTTGGGGAAGCCCGTGAAGGGCAACGGTTCTCCTCCGACCGCACAGACTGTGCAGCTCGGGCCATGAGTCTCCTGGTCCCTGAGTCACCCGGCGCAACCGTGCGCGCCCCCGGGCAGGGACCGCGCCTTTTCACTACTGTGTTAGTAAAAGCTGGCGCGCGCGGCTTCGCAGAAGGTGGGTGAGCCTACTTGGTTTAGTTCTTCCCATCGACACCCTTAAGTGGCAGTTTTAACTTTCTCCTTACACGAAGAGCTGCCCTACGTGGTTCCGGCTGATGCGGACGGCGAAGAGACACTAGGCGACCAGGTCAGGCGCTCTTCCGGGTGGGAGCGCCCCCCCCCCCGCGCCGTGCGGAGCCAATCACTGCGTTGAAGCAGTTCGCATGCGCGCGGGGTGTTTCTTACCGGCGTCCCGACTACAATCCCCAGGATGCATCGGGCCCACCGCCTCACGGAGCCCTTTTCAAACCCACCAATCGGCAGCCCGCGTCGTTCGGCGCCGCGTTTAAATCCGTACCGGAGGCGCGTCCTGCGTCGTCGCGGCTCTAGGTAAGGGGGTCGGGGTCGGGGGCGGGGGCGAAGGGTGTTGGGTGGGCCAGGTGCCCGCGGTACAGACGTTCTCGGCACGGGGAGGGGCCGCGTGCCACCGGGAGCCGGGCCTGGGCTCGAGCCGGGGTTACCGTGGCGCCTCGCACCAAGGTCTGGGATGTAGGGAGGTCCAGGGCTGCCCCCCCGCGCAACCAGAGCCCCCAACACTCTGGCCCAGAAGCCGAGAATTCCGTTATCTCGTCCGATAGCGCTCGGGCTGACTCCGGGCCTGGCGGCACTCGGCCCCTGGGGTCCCCTGGGATGCGATTATTTCAGAGCGACCCCGCACCGCCTCTCCCGGACCTGGCCACGACCTTTAGTTCTCTCTGCCCCTGTGAGCCGAAGGCTGAAGGAACCAGGAGCCCTGGGCCCTGACACGCGCTCACCTTCTGGTCCCCTTTCACCCTGCAGTGACTTCTGACAGCTCTCTCCATGGAAGGAGGCGGCGGCCGCGATGAGCCTTCAACCTGCCGGGTAGGGGACGCGAACGTGGATGACCCTAAGAAGGAAGGCAAGTCCTTGCCGCTGCGGCGCTGTTGTTGTTTAGGACGTTCAGTAGAGATGGAGGTTGATTTAATGTTGCCTTGAGAAATTATTTCTTTCTCAAGTGTTCGCCTTGTATTCTGCACCTGTGAAACACATGGCATCTGTATTTTCTGGTTTTCTTTCACCTCCTCCCAGTTTTAAGCTTCATCACAGCCAGGATTCCCATCAGTTTTACTTAGCACAGTGCCCCCATGCCCTGAACAGTACCTGACACTTTGTGGGTGCTCAAACGTTTGTTGAATTGAATTCGACGTTTCCTTTTTTTGTCGTTGGTTTCTGTTCGCTAAGACTTTTTAGGATCTTTGAGACCTTGTTAATGAGTGAGTCTGGCCCAAAACTTTCCTTTCTTCTTGTGTCTTTGTCTGGTTTGGGTATCAAGGTGAGGGTACAGCTTCACAAAATGAGTTACAGACCACACCCTCTTTTTCTCTCAAAGCGTGTTTTTTGGTTTGTTTTTGTTTTTTCAGACGGCATTTCGAGGTTTTTGCCCAGGCTGGAGTGCAATGGCTCCATCTCAGCTCACCACAACCTCCGCCTCTCTGGTTCAAGCAATTCTCCTGCCTCAGCCTCCCGAGTAGCTGGGATTATAGGCATGCAACCATGCCTGGTTAATTTTGTATTTTTAATAGAGACAGGGTTTCTCCATGTTGGTCAGGCGTGTCTCAAACTCCTGACCTCAGGTTATCTGCCCACCTCTGCCTCCCAAAGTGCTGGGATTACAGCATGAGCTACCATGCCCTGTTTTTTTTTTTTTTTTTTGGCTTTTTGTTTTGTTTTGTTTTTTTGATGGAATCCTGCTCTGTCACCCAGGCTGGAGGGCGGTAGCGAGATCTCAACACTGCAATCTCTGCCTCCTAAGCTGAAGGGATTCTCCTACCTCAGCTTCCTGAGTAGCTGGGATTACAGGTGCCCACCATCACACCCAGCTAAGTTTTGTATTTTTAACAGAGATAGGGTTTTGCCATGTTGCCCAGGCTGGTCTCGAACTCCTCAGCTCAGGCAGTCCACCCTCCTTGGCCTCCAAAAGTGCTAGGATTATAGGTGTGAGTCATGTCACCTGGCCTCAAAGCATTTTCATATCCTTTTATCCTTTGATTCTCACGCTATCCAAGGATTTCGAGGCCTAGTCTCACTGTGTCCCCCAGGTTGGATTGCAATGGTGTGATCCTGGCTCACTGCAACATCTGCCTCCCGGGTTCAAGGGATTCTCCTGCCTCAGCCTCCTGAGTAGCTGGGATTACAGACACCCACCACCATGCCCAGCTAATTTTCTTTTCTTTTGAGATGGAGTCTCACTATGTTGCCTGGCTGGAGTGTAGTGGCGCAATCTTGGCTCACTGGAATCTCTGCCTCCCAGGTTCAAGCGATTCTCCTGCCTCAGCCTCTGAGTAGCTGGGACTACAGGCATGCGCCACCATGCCCAGCCATTTTTTTTGTATTTTTAGTGTAGACAGGGTTTCACCAAGTTGGTTCGCCAGGATGGTCTCGATCTCTTGACCTCGTGATCCACCCGCCTCGGCTTCCCAAAGTGCTGGGATTACAGACATGAGCCACTGCACCTGGGCTAATTTTGTATTTTTAGTAGCGATGAGGTTTTACCATGTTGGCCAGGCTGTCTCAAACTCTTGACCTCAGGTGATCTACCCGCCTCAGCCTCCCAAAGTGCTGGGATTACAGACATGATCCTGTGGCTGGGCCCCAAGCATCCTCAATGCCCCTATTTTGCAGGAACTGTCCTGGAGACTTTGCAAATCACCGTTGCATCTTCATCTAGAGAGGCGCTTGCCTCTGCACCCTGTCCTCCCTCCTGTCGTGTCCTCCCTTTCCAATAAGTCCCTTCCACATGCATGCTGCACCCGCTGCTCCTTCTCAAGGCCTTCCCCACTTCCGTCACCCTGGCTTCCTCTCCCCACTTCTCCACTGTCCACTGGATCGTGCTCCTCCACATTCGGATACGTTCCCTTGTCTCACTTGTCGCCACGTCTCCTCTGCTGCCTCCACTGCTGTGTTTCTCCTTCCAAGCCAAACTTCGAGCGCTTTCTCACTTGTTCTGTCACTTTTTCCACCCCTCAACCCCTCCCGTTCCAGCTTCCATCCTCATCACTCCATTCAAGCTGTATGAAAACAGTTCATTGCCCAGTCTCTTGTTACTCTTCTAGTCTTGTTGAATCAGAGTGTGTTTTTCGGTAACGTTCATCCTCTGGACGCTTCCCTTGCTTGGACAGCAAGGCCCTGTTGTTTTTCCTCCTGCCTCTGGCTGGTGTACAATGTCTCTGTGCAGGCTCTGGCTCTAGCGTCTTCTGAGGCTGATTTCCCCAAGACCTGCTCGGGGACCTCTTTGTGCTTTCGCCCTCAGGGCGGTCAGCGTTCCCATGCCTGTACAGTGCATGCTGTCTGCTGCACCCATGTTTTATGTTGAGCGCAGGCTCTCCTCTGAGCTTCGCTTGTATATTTACCTGCCTATGTGGCGTCTTCACACGCCTGTCTCATCTCAAAGTCAGCATACCCCCTCTGCATCTGCACACCAAGTTCTTAAGCTGTTCTTTTTGTCTTTCCCATCGCCAACATTAATCATTTTCTTTCTCCGTTTCACCCAACTGTCCAAGCTGAGAACCTCCTGCATTCATGCAATCACCAGCGCCTGTCATCTCCACCTTCAGAATATATCCTGATCTGTCTGCTCCTCTGGGTCTGAGCCACGCTGTCTCAGCCTGCACTTGTATGTGATTGACTTTGGCTAATATGTGTGTTTGTAATGTCAGTGGATATTACCTGCTGCTTTTTGGATACACCCTCTACCCAGGAACGTCACCTTTTAAAAACACAAGTTAGATTCTAAAGCTCTTTTCGTAAAGCCCTGTCAGTTTCCTGTCCCACTTTGGAGAAAATGAAAGCTCCTTGTCGTGGCTTACAAACCTCTGTGGTCTGGCCCAACTTCGTGTTTTCACCTCTTCCAGCCACTCTGACTTCTGACGGGTTCCTCGCACACACACTTTGGTATTTTCTCAGAGCTGTTCCCACCTCCACATAGCTCTCACCACACCGCCTCTGGGGCACCCTCCAGGGCAGGCTGCATGTACCCCAAGTCTGCCTGGCACCTAGTGGAGGGTATGGTCTGTGGCAGGTGCTCATGTGTTTGCAGGATGAGCAAGTCGGCCAGCCCCCGGCCTCTCGGAGCCAGTCACAGAGCCTAGAGCAGAAGACTGCTTCCCTGAGTTCTCATGCTGGATTCTTTTCCCACACAAGACAGTTGGAAGTTTCTGAAATTGACTTAATAATTCAGATGTGTAAAAAGTGAAATGTCTCCCTCTCATCTGTATCTCTTAGTTACCTGGTTGTCCCCTCCAAGGGCCATTGATGTCTTCAGTCTCTTGGGTGTCCTTCCAGGCATGATTTATATAGGTACAAGCCAACACACACAGAGTACTGCTTCCCCCTTCCGTATAGCAAGGAGAACCCCGTCCTGTATCTTGCTTCTCATGCTTGATTTATCCTGATGAGCATTACTGTGGTTTGGACCTGTATAGGGTTCCAGCATGGGGATGTTGCTGTGATTCACCCCATCTGCTGTGGGTGAGCACTTAGTTTGTGCCTCGTGCCTTGCTGTTCCCAGTGATGCTGCAGTAAATGACTGTAGACGCTGTGTAACCGCACAGCACACATAGCCGCTGTACACACCTGCGGGTCATAGAACACTATATAGCCGCTGTACACACCTGCGAGTCACATAACACTGTATAGCCGCTTTACACACCTGTGGGTCACAGAACACTATATAGCCGCTTTACACACCTGCGAGTCACATAACACTGTACAGCCGCTTTACACACCTGCGGGTCACATAACACTGTACAGCCGCTTTACACACCTGCGGGTCACAGAACACTATATAGCCGCTTTACACACCTGCGAGTCACATAACATATAGCCGCTTTACACACCTGCGGGTCACAGAACACTGTACGGCCGCTTTACACACCTGCGGGTCACAGAACACTGTACGGCCGCTTTACACACCTGCGAGTCACAGAACACTGTACGGCCGCTTTACACACCTGCGGGTCACAGAACACTGTACGGCCGCTTTACACACCTGCGGGTCACAGAACACTGTACGGCCGCTTTACACACCTACGGGTCACAGAACACTAGCTGCTTTACACACCTGCGAGTCACAGAACACTATATAGCCGCTTTACACACCTGCGGGTCACAGAACACTGTATAGCTGCTTTACACACCTGCGAGTCACAGAACACTGTATAGCTGCTTTACACACCTGCGAGTCATAGAACACTATATAGCCGCTTTACTATATAGCTGCTTTACACACCTGCGAGTCACAGAACACTGTATAGCTGCTTTACACACCTGCGAGTCATAGAACACTATATAGCCGCTTTACACACCTGCGAGTCATAGAACACTAGCTGCTTTACACACCTGCGGGTCACAGAACACTGTATAGCTGCTTTACACACCTGCGGGTCACAGAACACTATATAGCCGCTTTACACACCTGCGAGTCATAGAACACTAGCTGCTTTACACACCTGCGGGTCACAGAACACTGTATAGCTGCTTTACACACCTGCGAGTCACAGAACACTATATAGCCGCTTTACTATATAGCCGCTTTACACACCTGCGGGTCACAGAACACTGTATAGCCGCTTTACACACCTGCGAGTCATAGAACACTAGCTGCTTTACACACCTGCGGGTCACAGAACACTATATAGCCGCTTTACACACCTGCGAGTGTCTGTAGGATACACTCGCAGTAGACTTGCTGGGTCCAAGACAGTGTGTTTCTTACTTTGCAAGGTACTGCCAGGCCCTCTAGAGGGCGATGATAATTGACACCTTCCCAGCAGTGCAGGAGTTGCTGTCTCTTTCCCCACACTTTGCCTGTGGTTCCTAAATCTTTGAGCTTGGCCAGTCATATCAGTGGAGAGTGGAATCTCAGAGTAAGTTTATTTTTAATTACTCTTATTTATTTACTTATTGTGAGACGGTTTTGCTCGTCACCCAGGCTGGAGTGCAATGGTGCGGTCTTGGCTTACCTCCACCTCCCAGGTTCAAGCAATTCTCCTGCCTCAGACTCCCAAGTAGCTGGGATTACAGGCGCCTGCCACCATGTCTGGCTAATTTTTTGTATTCTTAGTAAAGATGAGGTTTCACCGTGTTGGTCAGGCTGGTCTTGAACGCCTGACCTCAGGTGATCCGTGCACCTTGACCTCCCAAAGTGCTGGAATTACAGGCATGAGCCACCACACCCAGCCTCATTACTCTTATTTTTTAGTGAGGCTGAACTTCTTGCCTCACTAAAAAATTTAAGAATGTTTTGTTTTATTTTCTGTAAACTTTATCTGTTCTTATCCTTTTTCTATCTTTGCTAGATTCTTAGTTTTTTTAAGTATGTTGTAGATATACTTCATAAATTAGCCCTTTATGAAATGAGTTGCAAATATTATTTTCCCCATTTCTTATTTAACTTATTGTGATTTTTTTCCACACAGCGCTGTTACAGATTTTAATATTTGAAGATCAATCTTTTATTTTTTATTTATTTTTTGAGACTGGTTCTTGCTCTGTTGCCCAGGCCTGAGTACAGTGATGAGATTGTGGCTCACTGCAGCCTCAACCTCCCAGGCTCATGGGATCCTCCCTCCTAAACCTCCTTAGTAGCTGAGACTACCACACCCAACTAATTTTTGTATTTTTTGTAGAGACGAGATCTCCCTATGTTGCCTAGGCTGGTCTCAAGCAATCCGCCCACCTTGGCCTCCCAAAGTGCTGGGCTTACAGATGTGAGCCACTGCGCCCAGCCAATCAATCTTTGGTAGCTTCCAGTTTAGTGTCATACTTAGAATTCCACACTCCCGAGTTATCAGACTTTCCTCATAGCTGATGCTTGTTTGTTTAGGGTTTTGCTTTTTTTGTTTTTTTTGAGACGGAGTTTTGTTCTTGTTACTCAGGCTGGAGTGCAATGGTGTGATCTCAGCTCACCGCAACCTCCGCCTCCTGGGTTCAGGCAATTCTCCTGCCTCGGCCTCCCAAGTAGCTGGGATTATAGGCGCGTGCCACCGTGCCCAGCTAAATTTTTGTATTTTTAGTAGAGACGGGGTTTCACCGTGTTGACCAGGATGGTCTCGATCTCTTGACCTCGTGATCAACCCGCCTCGGCCTCCCAAAGTGCTGGGATTACAGGCGTGAGCCACCGCGCCCGGCCTGGGTTTTGCTTTTTTCAGTTAAGTCCTTGATTTATTTGGAATTTGGCCTGGTGTGGTATGAGGCATGGAACAAACTTAATTGGTTTTTTTCCAGATGATTATGTAGTTTATTTCAATACAATTTTTTCACTTTTTCTCTTTATTTGATATGTTACTTTTATGATATATCGAGTCTTCCTTCTATGCATTCTGCATATTTCTTGTTAGATTTGTCGTGACTTTGCATCTTGCGTTGCTGCTAGAAAGGAAGTGTTTTCTTCCGTGCTGTCTCCTCTGTTTGTAGGTATGAAAGCTGCTGACTGCTCTGTGATGATTTGTCCTTAGCCGTGTTCTCTTATCCTTTTACGACGTTACAGTTCTCAGTTGGTTTTCCTGGTTTGTTTCTTGTGTCTACAATCACGGCATCTGTGCACTGTGATAATTTTACCTGCACCTTCCTTCCTTTGTCTGATTCTGTTGGTTAGCCTGTCTAGAACAGTGTTAGGAATTGTGCATGGAGATGTCACTGCCACGTGCCTGGCTTTAATGGAATTGCTTCTGTGGTTTTTCGTTAAGTCCGATTCTGGGTTATGTGTTAATTTCCATGTAAACGGTAGTCATCGGTGCTGTTCATGAGTATTTCTGTGTGTTTGTCTTCTGGGCGTATCCTAGAATTGTGCTCCCTCTTCATTTGAGATTAGGTGACTCACGTGGCTGGTGAAACGGGAATGCAGTCGTGTGTGTCATTTTTGGATGGAAATCTTTAAAAACCACTGTGGAGTTTGTTCTTTTCCTTCTTGCCCTGGAGACCAGTGGTGTTCCTGATGGTGGGGACTCCATCAGCTGGGGTTCTTGGAGTGAGGTGGCCAGGGAGCAGGGCCCCAGCCTACCCCTCTGCAGACGTATAGTTTGAGTGAGAGATGTGGCTTTCTGGGGTTTTGTTTTGTTTTGAGTCAGTGCCTCACTCTGTTGCCCAGGCTTGAGTGCAGTGGCTCGATCATAGCTCACTGCAGCCTTGAGCTTCTGGGCTCAGCATTCTGAGTAGCTGGGACTACAGGTATATGCCACCATACCCCGCTAATTTTTTTTTTCTTTTTGTACAG
Organism: Callithrix jacchus; assembly: GCF_049354715.1. Lineage (NCBI taxonomy): Eukaryota > Metazoa > Chordata > Mammalia > Primates > Cebidae > Callithrix > Callithrix jacchus. The sequence continues at coordinate 213,680,139 of NC_133502.1, read as the reverse complement.
ACGGGGCCTCACTATGTTGCCACGGGCTGGTCTTGAACTCCTGGCCTCCCAAAGTGCTGGGATTACAGGCCTGAGTCACCATAACCAGCCTACCTTTGTTGTTTTGAGCCACTAAAGCTCCAAGCGTTGTTACTTCAGCATGTTAGCCTGTCCTACCTGATCAGATCAACTTGTTCCTGTCTTCAGGAGGAATACATCTGATGTTACCCCATGGAACCTAATGTTGGCTTTGGGTTGAGATGGGTGTTTCCTTACATGATGTAATATATCCATTGCTTTTGATTCAGAGCCTCTAAAATCAAGAATGTATGTTGTGTTTTATCATACGCCTGTTCAACATATGTGGAGACAATCATGGTTTTCTCTTTAGCTCTAGTAGTAAAATGATTATCTGAGTAGATTGTATGAAATGAAACCATCTGACAGTCCTGAAATGAAGTGAGCTTGGTCATATTATATTATTATTATCACTTTAATGTGTTGTAGGATTCTTTTTGCTGGTATATTTGTTAAAGATTTTTGTGTTAGGACAGATGTGGTAGCTCATGCCTGTAATCCCAGCACTGTGGGAGGCCAAGGTAGGAGGAACGCTTGAGACCAGCCAGGGCAACATGAGGAGACCCCAGCTCTACAAAAAATACAAGCATTAGCTGGGCATGGTGGTGCATGCCTGTAGTCCCAGCATCTTGGGAGGCTGAGTCAGGAGGATCCCTTGAGTCCAGCAGTTGGAGGCTGCAGTGAGCTATGATTGTGCCACTGTACTCCAGCCTGGATGAGAGAGCAGGACCCTGCCTCAAAAAGAAAAAGATTCTGCTGCCCACACACGTAAGGCTGGTCTTTACTTTCTTAGCTGATCGCTTTATGGGTGTTTGGTAACATGCCTGCCTCATGGAACTCCGCTGGAAAGTTTACTTTTCTCTATCCTCTGGAGTGATGTAAATAGCATTGGAATTATTTGTTCTTTAACGTTTTGATACAATTATCCTATGAAACTACTTGGGGCGTGTGCTCTTTTGAAGAGGACAGCCCTTTAATCAGTTTCTCCGTTATTTATGATTATGGAGGTGTTAAGGCCTCCCTCTCTTCTGGAGTCACTGTTACTGATACATGCATTGAATGATTCAAATAAATAAAAGTGGCTCATGTCTGTAATCCCAGCACTTTGGGAGGCCAAGGAGGATCACTTGAGGCCGGGAGTTCAAGACCAGCCTGCCCAACATGGCAAAACCCCGTATCTACTAAAAATAGAAAAATTAGCTGGGTGTGGTGTCAGGTACCTGTAATACCAGCTACTCGGAGGCTGAGGCATGAGAATCACTTGAACCCAGGAGGCAGAGGTTGCAGTGAGCTGAAACCATGCCACTACTCCAGCCTTGGTGACAGAGTGGGACTCCATCTCAAAAAATAAAAAGAATAAATGTAATTATATTTTCCTAGAAAATTATCTCTTCCAGCCAAGTTCTTGGGTCTGTATGCATGAAGCTGACAGATGTGCTTATGGATCTTTTCATTCCCTCTTTGTGGTTATTTCTCTTTTCTTTCTCTTGTGTATTTGTTCTAACTTCTTTTTTTTTTTTTTTTTGAGATGGAGTTTCGCTGTTGTTACCCAGGCTGGAATGCAATGGCACGATCTCGGCTCACTGCAACCTCCGCCTCCTGGGTTCAGGCAATTCTCCTGCCTCAGCCTCCTGAGTAGCTGGGATTACAGGCACGTGCCACCGTGCCCAGCTAATTTTTTTGTATTTTTAGTAGAGACGGGGTTTCACCATGTTGACCAAGATGGTCTTGATCTCTCGTGATCCACCCGCCTCGGCCTCCCAAAGTGCTGGGATTACCGGCTTGAGCCACCGCGCCCAGCCTCTCTAACTTCTTGATTAGATAATTAAGATCAAATTAGGATATTAGTATACTTTCAAATTTTTAATTTTTGAGAAGCATACTGTGTTGCTTTTTTTTTTTTTTTTTGAGACAGAGTCTTACTCTGTCGCCCAGGCTGGAGTGCAGTGGCTCAATCTTGGCTCACTGCAACCTCTGCCTTCTGGCTTCTAGTGATTCTCGTGCCAGCCTCCCCAGTAGCTGGGATTACAGGCGCGCACCACCATGCCTGGCTAATTTATTTAATTTTAGTTGAGACAGGATTTTGTCATGTTGGTCAGGCTGGTCTCGAACTCCTGACCTCAAGTGATCTGCCCGCCTCAGCCTCCCAAAGTTCTGGGATTATAGATGTGAGCCACTGCACCCAGCCTACATTGTTTATTAAGATGAAAACATTTGTGAGAGAGCTTTATAAGCTTTATAGTACTGAGTAAATACTGTATTTCAGTTAATTTTGATAAATATTTGCTAAGTGTTCAGACCCTTAGCTGGACATTTGGGATTTGGGGTTAGTGTTAGACACTGTCTTATAGTCTCGTATAGAGGAGCGTATAGTCTAGTTGGGGCCATAGAAGGGTCAAGAGGCACTCACAGAGGCTAGTACAGTGGTAAAAGTTCCAGGCATTGTGGGAGCCTTGAGGGGAGGTGAAGGAGGGAGCAGGTACCCCTGCAGAGGGACCTACTCATCTGGAGCCTGTGGTCTGTTTTAGAGGAACCTGGGCAGACAGGGCCATGCCGGGTGTGATAGAATTATGGATCTGGTTGGGTATGGAGTACATTTTATCTGAGGGTTCAGTCAGGAAGGACTCTAAGAAGCAACGGCGGTCAACAAATTCTTACTGAGCCCCTGCTGTGTGTCTGGATGATATTACCTTCACCGTTGAATGATGAAGAGGTGTTTGGCAGCTCGTAAGAAGGGAACTTAATTCTAGGGGCTCTGAGGCGGGTGGTCTTTTGAAAATGTTCTATACCTGGAAAATGACTTCTCTTCTTGAAAAGATGGTTGGATGAATCAGGGAATGCATTTTAGATTGTATCTCAAAAGTAAGGATCTGGCTGGGCACAGTGGCTCACACCTGTAATCCCAGCACTTTGGGAGGCCAAGGCGGGCGGATCACCTGAGGTTGGGAGTTTGAGACCAGCCTGACCAACCTGGAGAAACCCCATTTCTACTAAAAATAAAAAATTAGTCGAGCATGGTGGCGCATGCCTGTAATCCCAGCTACTCTCAAGGCTGAGGCAGAAGAATTGCTTGAATCTGGGAGGCAGAGTTTGTGGTGATATAATTCAGTGCCCCCGATGAAAATATAACTAAATTAGCATAATGACAGGATACGCTTTGCGGGGGGCGGGGGGGTGAAATTTCACAATATCTTTATTTAATTCCAAGCTATAGAAACTGGTAATATTTTTCTCTTTAACAGCCGAAGCACTAAAGTAACACTGGATTTTTTCCCCTAGACATTCTTCTTTTGGCCGATGAAAAATTCGACTTCGATCTTTCATTGTCTTCTTCAAGGTAAACAGATGAGTTTTAGTCCCTTGCCTTGGGCATAACCACAGTCAGTAAAGTCTTTCCTTTAAATGCCAGTGTTATGAGTCATTAATAATTCTTTTTTTAAAAAATAGTGCAAATGAAGATGATGAAGTGTTCTTTGGACCCGTTGGCCATAAAGAAAGATGCATTGCTGCCAGTTTGGAGTTAAGTGATCCATCTGCCAAGCAGCCTCCTCTGCCCGCGTCTGAGAGTCCCTTCGCCTGGAGCCCTCTGGCTGGGGAGAAGTTTGCGGAAGTGTGCAAAGAAGCTCACTCACTGGCTTTACAGATAGAGAGCAGCGGCCGGAACCAGGCGGCCCAAGCTGCCAAGCCCGAAGACCCTCGGAGCCAGGGCGTGGAAAGATTCGTACGGGAGTCAAAATTAAAAATAAACCTCTTCGAGAAAGACAAGGATATGAAGAAAAGCCCCACGTCTCTTAAACGGGAGACATACTACCTGTCAGACAGCCCCTTGCTGGGCCCCGCTGCAGGCGAGCACCAGCTCTTGGCCTCCTCCCCGGCCTTGCCCAGCGCTCCTGCCCAGGCCACCCTCTCCCGGGTGCTGGGGCCTCCGCCCTCTGCTCATGCCTTGCCCAGGGAATCAAGCGCTGCTCACGCTCCGAGTCAGGCAGCGACTCAGAGGAAGCCCGGGAGCAAATTGCTGCTGCCTCGAGCGGTGTCTTTTAGAGGAAGAGGCATCCCCAGGGCCATAGAGAAGGTAGACAAAAGCCCGAAGCAGGGTGCCTGCCTGGGAGCCGCCACTCCTTGCCTCTCAGCCCTTCTGCTTTCTGCCCTGTCTCGGGGGCACCTGGGGAAACCCCGGAGGTGGCGAGGCTCTGAGGCCTCCAAAGCACGGGGAGGAGGAGGGCAGGAAAAGCGGCTGCTTGGCCGGGTGCGGTGGCTCAAGCCTGTAATCCCAGCACTTTGGGAGGCCGAGGCGGGTGGATCACGAGGTCAAGAGATCGAGACCATCTTGGTCAACATGGTGAAACCCCGTCTCTACTAAAATTACAAAAAATTAGCTGGGCACGGTGGTGCGTGCCTGTAATCCCAGCTACTCAGGAGGCTGAGGCAAGAGAATTGCCTGAACCCAGGAGGCGGAGGTTGCGGTGAGCCGAGATTGCGCCATTGCACTCCAGCCTGGGTAACAAGAGCGAAACTCCGTCTCAAAAAAAAAAAAAAAAAGAAAAGCGGCTGCTGACAGGGAGCTGATTTGGGGGTGGCTTGGGTAGGGTTGGGGTGACTTAATAATTCCTGCTCAATTCTGCTCGAAGTCGGTCTTTATTTTGTTATAATGCTGGGTATACCGCACAGTAGGGATCTCATTTGCTTCAACAAGCAGCCTCTTCCAGAAACCCTCTCCTCTGCGATAGCCGCTAGTCAGCCTCCTCCACTGTGGCTCAGCTTACTTTGCATCCCTCCTGGGCATTAAATGCGGCGAGCTGTCCTGGGAGGGGGCAGTTGACAGGGGTGCCTTTGGGCGTAGTCAGCCAACCCTGGGAAACCGAGGTCCTGGATGTCTGGGAGAAAGGTGTTGTGAGCACAGGGCTTGCTGCCCGAGCCGCCCGATCTGGACACGGAGGCTACTCCTCCTGTGGGAGAGGCGGCCGAGAGGAGGACGGGGCAGTTAGGAGCCCAGGGGCCCGCCCTGCAGCCTGTTCCCAGCCCTGCCCCTCACCTGGGCAGCACGTACAGAGGGACCCTGTGTGGGGCTGTTAGGAGGCGCAGGCAAGCGCAGAATGCTCAGCAAGGGCCCAGAAATTCCTTTACCCCCACTATGCCGATCTAAGCCACATGACTCCCTGTGGTGAGAGCCAAGAATTGCAGCCAGCCGAGGTGCAGCCGCCCTGCACTGTCCTGACGAGGAGGTGTGCGCAGCACTGCCACCCCAAATAGCTGGGGCCTGTCCCTTGGTCCTGCAAACTCCTTTTTTTTTTTTTTGGAGCCCATTTGGGTTGTAAATTCCTACCACGATGTTTCTGGAATGAGAGTGGGATGGGTCTTGCTGTGTGGGGCATGGGTGGACTCAGGACGGGATTGTGCATGTAGCATGCGTGGACTCGGGGCAGAGAGGTGGTGTGATCTGGGCTGCTCCAGGGCCATCGAAGCATCTCCTTTGATCTCCTGGTCCTGGGTGGTGAACTGGGGTCCAGAGAGCTTGTTCCCAGTGGGTGAGGTGCTGTCCGACATGCATGGGGAGCCCCGCCACTTCCTGCTTGTTTCCCTGGGAGAAGTCATTGGCTTCTAGAGTGGCCCATGGCACATGCTCACTCCTGTGAGGAGTCATTAGTGGGTGGGCCACTTGATTGTAGCACCGTTTAAAAGTGTCCTTTAAAGACAACTGCAAGGATGGCTAAAAGAAGAAGAAAATAGCAAGTGTTATTTTGAGGATGAGGATGTGGAGGACGAGAAGGCTGAGGATACAGGGAAGTCAGACACCTCGTGCACTGCCGGTTGGATTGTGAAACGGTGCAGCTGTTGTGGGAAACACTTTGGCAGCTCCTCAAAAAATTAAACGTAGAGGCGCCGTGGGACTTAGCAGCTCCACTCCCTGGTACATACTGCAGAGAACTGACAACCATGCACATGCAGATGTTCACAGCAGCATTGTTTATAATAGCCAGAAACTAGGGCCAACCCGGCAGCTAGCAAATGATGAACAGGTCAAGAAAATGGGGTCTAACCAGACAATGGTTTATTTTTGGCAATAAAAAGAGATGCTGCGGGGCGTGGTGGCTCACACTTGTAATCACAGCACTTTGGGAGGCCAAGGTGGGTGAATCAGTTGAGGTCAGGAGTTTGTTACCAGCCTGGCCAACATGGCGAAACCCTGTCTCTACTAAAAAATACAAAAATTAGCCAGGCGTAGTGGCATGTGCCTGTAATCCCAGCTACTCAGGAGGCTAAGGCAGGAGAATCACTTGAATCTGGGAGGCAGAGGTTGCAGTGAGCCATGATGGTGCCACTGCACTCCAGCCTGGGTGACAGAGTGAGACTCAGTCACAGAAAGAAAAGAAGAAACACAGTACTGCATGACAGCCCTTGAAATCGTTTTGCTCAGTGAAAGAGGCTGTAACAAAAGGTCCCATGTCGTATGGTTCCATTTATATGAAATGACCGTGACCGGTGAATGACAGAGGTGAGGTGGAGTGCTTCCCTAGGTAGCGCTGGGGAGGAAGAGGGACTGGGGAGTAACTGCTAATGGGTGCAGGTTTCTTTTAGGGACACAAACGTTTTAAAATTAGCTTGTGCTGGTTGTACAGCATAACAGAGCTGCTGAAAACCACTGGAGTGTACTGTCTAAAATAGCAAATTTTACGTTGTAAGACGTATCTCAATTTTAAAAAATGCTGTAAAGGGAGAAGTTACTGCTGTGTGTTTACCACTCTGAGCTTCTACTGCTGTTACCTTAGGAACTCTCCTGTTGTGAGGGGGCTATTTGTACAAGCAGGGGTTAGTTCCATGAATGCCCGTGTCCCTAATGTGTCAGGAATGTGTTCTTTGATTCTGCTGGCTTTCAGTCAGTACTAGGACAAGAGGATTCATTGCAGTTACGCAGCTTCTCTGGTAGAGATGGCCGTTGAATGGCTGAGTCCTTTCTGTACAGCACTTTAAAATGTGTGTAACTAGACCAGCTTCCACATCATCATTCTGAAACAAGAGTCCCGACTGGGGGACAGCTTCAGGGGACCCCCCCTCCTATCCGTGATCTGTCTTGGTATCATTTGACGCTGTTTTTAATGAGGAAGGAAAATCCATCATCACTTTGTCCGTGGTGATTTGGTGGAGGACGTGAACTGCTTGCTCTGCTCCCTTCAATCTAGCTGATAAATGGAGGAACGTGTAGCATTTGGGAGGAGAGATGGCGCCTGGGCTTGCTCTCGATTGAAGCCTTAGTATCTCTGTACATTGTTAAAGAGTAGACAGTTCTCACAGTCCAAATTAAAATTTTTCAGCCCAAGAAAGAGATACCAGCTAGTCCTTCCAGGATGAAACTCCCAGCTGAGAAGGCGCTCCGCCGGGACGTTCTCCCTGGCATGCCTGCCCTGGGTGCTGTCGCTGTGCCAGCCGCCGGAAGCCACTCAGGCCAGGGCAAGCGGGCAATTCCCATTCCAAACACGGTGAGTCAGCCGGGGCTGCTGGGATCCAGACTTGTGGTCGCTGGGAACGAGGTGGCAGCTGTGTGTCCAAGTGCTTTGGATTAAAATCAGTGGCTCACACCTATCATTCCAGCATTTTGGGACGCCAGTTTGGGCAGATAACTTGAGCCCAAGAGTTCAAGGCCAGCCTGAGCAACATGATGAAACCTATCACTATAAAAAACACAAAAATGAGCTGGGCATGGTGGTGTGCACCTGTAGTCCCAGCAACTCGGGAGGCTGAGGTGGGATGATTGCTTGAGGCCAGGAGGTCGAGGCTGCGGTGAGGCCTAACCGCGCCACTGCACTCCAGGTTGGGTGAAAGAGTGAGACCCTGTCTCAAAAAAAAAAAAAAAAGGTTGAGGTGGAAAAGTTGAAAATACCCCCATGAGAGGCAGCCTGCGAAATACCTGCAAAGAATCCTGGCCTGGCAGTGCACGCTGGCAGCTGGCCTCTGCCCTGGACGCTGTGTGGGTTGGGAAAAGCCAGCGTCTCGGAGGCCCACTTTGTAGGTGGGGATAATCCCTGTTTGCCTCATGCAGGGTCCTTGAATGGATGGCATGAGATGTTGATGTTTTGAAAACAGCGACCGGGTGTGGTGGCTCACACATGTAATCTCAGCACTTTGGGAGGCTGAGGCAGGAGGATCGCTTGAGCCCAGGAGTTTGAGACCAGCCTGGGCAACATAATGAGACCCCCATCTCTACTGAAAAACAAAAATAATCATCCAGGCTTGGTGGTGCGTGCCTGTGGTCCCACCTGCTCGAGAGACTGAGGTGGGAGGGTTGCTTGAACCCAGGAGGTCAAGGCTGCAGTGGACTGCCATCATGCCACTGCATTTCAGCCTGGGCAATAGAGTGAGAAGACCCTGTGTGAGAAAAAAAAGAGAAAACTGCAGTTACTCACAGGCGTGGAGACTACCAGCCACATCTTTGCCACTTATTTTGTGGCACTGGTGGTCAAACTGAGCTGTGTGTGAGAGTGCTGGCAGTTCTTGTTAAAACTACCCAGAGCTGGGCGCTGCGGCTGCTGACTCAGTGGGTCTGGGGTGGGCCCCAAAGTCTGCGTTTCAGCTAGCTCCCTACGTGCTCCTCGTGCAGGGCTTTCAGGGCTACACTTCGAGAAGTGCTGCTTGACCTTTTCCGTCTCTAAGTTCAAGATGATAATCATTGGATTATTTAAAGATACTCAAAAGCCCTGCTTTTGCAGATATAAATAATAGGTAAATAATTAGGTCTTTGCTGATTGTGGTTTTTCATGTTTTGTCCCAGGTGGGGCTGAAGAAGAGCCTGTTAAAACCACCCGGTTCTACCAGCGGTCTAGCAAGGAAGTCCTCCTCAGGGCCTGTTCGGAGCGGGGCACCCAGTTTGTGCACATCCCCAGCAGCGGGCAAAGGTAGGCAGCCGGCATCATGCTTGGACCCACATCTGGCCAGGTGAGGCCTTGAGTGCTGCTCATGCCTCGGAGACCGTTTCTACAGAACCACTTAGGCTCGGCAGGACGTGCTGTGTGCGGTGGACCGGGCTGTGGGCTGAGTTGCTGTGCCTGCCCTCAGCCCACCCTCAGCGCATGAGGAGGGCACATTCAGATGGGCGGCTTCAGTCTAAGGGGTACACATGATCAGAAAGCATGTATGATACCCCATGCCTGAGAACACAGAAGGACACTGGAATCAGTCTCAGGTCAATGTCATCAGACACCAGTTTTGCTTGTTCCGAGACAGTTTTGCTCTTATTGCCCAGCCTGGAGTGCAGTGGCACGATCTCGGCTCACCGCAACCTCCACCTCCTGGGTTTAAGCGATTCTCCTGCCTCAGCCTCCCGAGTAGCTGGGATTACAGGCACGCACCACCATGCCCGGCTAATTTTGTATTTTTATTAGAGATGGGATTTCTCCATGTTGGTCAGGCTGCTCTCCAACTCCTCTCCTCAGGTGATCCACCAGCCTCGGCCTCCCAAAGTGCTGGGATTCCAGGCATGAGCCACCGTGCCTGGCCTCAGACACTAGTTTTAAGACAGGGCTATTCCGGATAACTTAGGATGTGGCCCCATAGTTCCCAGGAGCCTGTTTAAATCCAGGCTCCCACACTTCTTTGGGGACTGCTTGCATTTCAACCCTGCCAGCAACGGCTGCCATCTAGTGGTAAGGGAAAGGCCTTTGCCTTTCTGCTTTTCAGCGCAAAATGCTCTTTGAGATGGATGCATTGGCCATGTGGACTCTCAGGGTAGTTCAGGGCGGCATGGTGTGGATCGTGATCAGAAAATGTGAAACGTGGGCTGGGAGCAATGGTTCATGCCTGTAATCCCAGCACTTTGGGAGGCTGAGGCAGGTGGATTGCTTGAGCCCGGGAGTCCCTGGGCAACATGGTGAAACCCCATCCCTACTAAATACACAAAAACTAGCCAGGCATGGTGGCACGTGTCCCATGCAGGACACACACCTAATAACACCTAATGTGACAGGACAGAGCTCCCACTATTGACACATGCTATGTGCCCGGGACCCTACAAAGCACATCTGACGCTCACGAGAGCATGCAAGGTAGCTGTCGTCACCTCAGTCTATAAAGATAAGGACACAAACGTCTCTTAATCACAGAATGGCAGAGTCAGGATTCCAGATCAGATCAATCTGATTCTAGAGTTCATACTTTCTTTTTTTTTGAGATGGTGTCTCACTCTGTAACCCAGGCTGGAGTACAGTGTTGCAATCTCGGCTCACTGCATCCTCCACCTCCCAAGTTCAAGCAATTCCCCTGCCTCAGCTTCCTGAGTAGCTGGGACTACAGGCACATGCCACCACACCCAGCTAATTTTTTTGTATTTTAGTAGAGATGGGGTTTCCCCATGTTGGCCAGGATGGTCTCTATCTCCTGACCTCATGATCTGCCCACTTTGGTTGCCCCCCCGCCCCCAAAGGTGCTGCGATTATAGGCATGAGCCACTGTGCGTGGCCTCTTTTTTTTTTTTTGAGACAGAGTCTTGCTCTGTTACCCAGATTGGAGTGCAGAGGCATGATCACAGTTCACTGCAGCCTGAACCTCCTGGTTTCAGGTGAAACCTGCCTTTCCTCCTGAGTAGCTGGACTACAGGCACATGCCACCACACCTGATTAATTTTTGTGTTTTTTCATAGAGAGGAGGGTCTCATGATGTTGGCCAGACTGGTCTCGAACTCCCGGCCTGGAGTGAACTGCCCGCCTTGGCCTCCCAAAGTGTCTGGATTATAGGCGTTAGCCACCACGCCTGGCCCTAAAGTTTTTCTTTAAGAATCCTTTACCAGATCATCTGAGCGTATTGGCAGCTGAGTGTTTATTACCCTAGTTTATCTGGTTTTCTATTTTAAATAATGCTTATGGTTAATATGACCCAGCCTCCTTGTAATTTTAAAGGAATCAACCAGTAACAATGACATCTTTTTTCGCTGTTCCCTGCCCACCTCCATGACCAGACGGGTGACACATGTGACTAGACTGTCCCTTCCATCTGCTCAACTAGTATAGATTTCTCCTGCCAACATAATCAGTGAAGATAGGAGAACTTGAATTTATGCTTATGTGCATGTTAGTAACTGCGTTGAGAATAAGCACCTTAGAACACTCAGCTGAGCTACACGCTCTCTGGGCTGCCCGTGTTTGATGATGTTAGTAACTGCGTTGAGAATAAGCACCTTAGAACACTCAGCTGAGCTACACGCTCTCTGGGCTGCCCGTGTTTGATGATGTTAGTAACTGCGTTGAGAATAAGCACCTTAGAACACTCAGCTGAGCTACACGCTCTCTGGGCTGCCCGCGTTTGATGATGTTGCCTGCTGGTCCTGTAGAATATTGTTGATGTGTCATATGTTTAAGGTAGAGATGCTAAAGACAGCATAACTTGTGTGCATGTTAAATAGCATAAAATGATGTGATTTTGTGGATATACCCTTCTAGCTAAATCACGTGAATCTGCAAGGATTCCGGCAAGCAGCTCCCGGCCTCTGTCAGACATCAGCAAGTCAGGCAGAACGGGACCCACTGTGCTGCGGCCGGCTCCGCCTGTAGGCCCTGTGGGGGCATCCTCCCAGCAAGCCAAGGGGGCCGACGTTTCTGAGCTGGCAGCAGAGCTGCCCACGGTGCCCCTGTCAGCATCCCTCACCCACCCCCAGACTCCGGAGGGTGGAGGCCAGTGGCCGAACTCCAGCTGCACCTTGTCAGAATCTTCTCAACTGAATACAACTAGAAGTATAAGACGGCGAGATTCCTATCTAAATTCCAAGACAAAGGTTACACCTACTCCTGCAAATCAATTTAAAATTCCTAAGTTTTCTCTAGGTGAGTAAGAGATACTTTTATTTTTAAACAGTCTCCCTCTGTCGCCAGGCTGGAGTGGTGTGATCTCAGCTCACTGCAACCTCGGACTCCCTGGTTCAAACGATTCTCCTGCCTCAGCCTCCCGAGTAGTTGGGATTACAGGCACGCGCCACCATCCCAGCTAATTTTTGTATTTTTAGTAGAGACAGCGTTTCATCATGTTGGCCAGAATGGTCTCGATCTCCTGACCTCGTGATCCGCCCGCCTCAGTCTCCCAAAGTGCTGGGATTACAGGCGTGAGCCACCACGCCGGGCCAAGTAATGGATACATTTTAATGTGTCTTTAAAATACTGCAGAACTTCCATTTAAAATTTTAAACAGTTATTGACTGCGGTGATGGTGTTTCTAGCTCTTCCCTCCAACAGCGCTTTCGGGTGTGACCCACTGTCTTCTCGCCTGCATTGTCTCCAGGGTGTCCATGGAGGCTCCCAGAATGTCTTATGTGCATTCCCGGGGTGTTCTGAGGCTGCTTTTAAGGTTTTCTCCTTATGGGTACTGTCAGCGTTTGATCATTACGTGCTTTGAGGTGGCTTTCTTTGGGTTGATCCTGCTGGGGGCTTCTGAGGCTTCTTTGATCTGTGGGTTGATTGTTTTCATCAGATTTAGAAAAGGTTGGCCATTATTTCTTCAGATATCTTTTTCTCTTTCTTATCTATTTCCTGAGACTCTAATCACATTTATTTCAGGCCTCTTGGTGTTGTCTTACAGGTCACTGAAGCTCTGATCTGTTTTTTATTTCGGCCTTTTTTGTTTTTGAGACAGAGTCTCGCCCTGTCACCCAGGCTGGAGTGTAGTGGCACGATCTGTCACTGCACCCTCTGCCTCCTGAGTTCAAGCGATTCTCCTGCCTCGGCCTCCTGAGTAGCTGGAACTACAGGCCTGCGCCACCAGAGCCAGCTAATACCTTTTGTGTTTTTAGTAGAGACGGGGTTTCATCATGTTGGCTGGTCTCGAACTCCTGACCTCAAGTGATCCATCCCCCTCGGCCTCGCAGAGTGCTGGGATTACAGGCGTGAGCCACCGCACCTGGCCCGGCCTTCTTGGTTGAGTTGCGGTTTGGGTAGTTTCTATAGTCAGATATCATTTCTGGGGCAGTGCCTAATAACTGTGAAACCCATTCGTTAACTTTTCGTTTCTAACGTATTTTCCCCTTATTTCTCCTCAGGGTACTTATGTTTTCCTTTAGATCCTTGTGAGCAAATCACCAATGGTTGTTCTGAGGTCCACAGTTCTTCTCATACCATCTCATCGTTTCAGGGTCTGTTTCTATTGACTAATTTTGTTTCCTGGTTCTGGCCTCATTTTCCAGCCTCTGCATTTTCACAGGTTTTTCCTGGTGGTTGGATACTGTCAGGTTTACGCTTTTGAATGTCTGGATTGTGTTGTCTTTCTTGGAGGGGTTGGGGTGGGCTTGGCAGGTGGTTCAATTGCAGATCATCTGAGGCTGCTTCTTGTGCTTTGAAGGAGCCTCTCCCTTGGGGTGGTTCCGCCTCCTGCCACTGTCGGCCTTTCCAAGGTCTCTGCTGCAGGCCCGAGTGTCCCGTGAGGCCCCTGCGCTCCCACTGCTTTGGGATGGCAGCTTCTTGGCCCTGCAAGCTCTGCTCATTGCTCCCTGGTAGTTGCTCTTCTCTTGACCTGTGGAGTCCTGCCCTGAACCCGTGCACTGCGTGGTGCACCACCAGAGCCTCGAGACTCCCCTTGGGTTCCTAGAGCTCATTCTGTTGGAGTGGCCCCTCCTCTAGTTTCAGGCCCTCAGCCTCCTGAGCTCTAGCACTGCCTTTTCCAGTCATTGAGGCCACTGGCCCCAGCAGGGTCTGGCCAGTGGTTGGGGGAAGGGTGTTTATAACGTTTCCATGAACTACTCAATTGTGTGCAGTGCAGAAAGTTCCCAGAGCTGACTTAAGGTGAGAGGAACATCCTGGCCTCCTCTGTCAAGCTGATCTGCCCTCTGGGTGCCTGAGGATTTTAAGTTGTGTGTCAGCTGGTACAGGCATTCTGAGGCCTGCTGTAGGAACGAGCTGTTCTGCTGAGTGTCTTCTCTGTGCTGGAATGCTTTGGGGAACAAGGGACATCACGATAAGACAGACCCATGCTCACGGAATTTCTAATAAGAAAAGACATGAAATGTTATCAGACGAGCAGGCCTTCAGACCCTAGGTACAATGCAGCAACTGAGAGAAGATGGTGTCCCGGGGCTGGCGTGTTTGGAAAGGAATTTGCCTCGGGTGGTTCTTTGGCGAAGATGGTCAGCAGGTGACACGGGACTGGGATCTGAACCGGGAGAATGAGGGAGCGGTAGGAAAGCTCGAGAGGGTCACTCCAGGCAGAAGCGACAGCAAGTGGAGGGCCTGGGGCATGAAGGCACATGCAGGCTCTGGGAGCAGCACCGGGGCTGGAGCAGTGGGAGCGCAGCGGCTGTGGTCAGGATGAGATTCCGCGTAGACGTGCCAGAGCTGGTCGGTTCTCCTTGGTGTCAGCAACCCAGGCTTCCCCCTTCCTGTGTTGCCATGACGAGCTTGTCATCCTCATGGCCTAGTGTGGCTGCACTGGCTCCAGCCCTCACACCTCCCAGCAGGAAGTCTGTTCAGGTGAAGAGCCAATCCCCACCTGTTGAGGACTCTCCCTGCAAGTTGTCCCTGTCACTGCGTTGATGTCCTGTTGATCAGCACGCCTCCCTGCACAGGTTGCTAAGATACGTCGTCTTTATTCCTCAGCAGCTGAAATTTCTTGCTGAGAAGAAGAGGAAAGTAGCTGTTGAACAAAAACTGGCAAACCAGTCGGTGACTGAGGGGCGGGATAAGGAGCGAGGGCAGCCCAAGGCTGGCTGGCAGAGTGCCCACGACCAGCGTGGTCCTGGGGTGGCGTCAGTGCAGGAGGACTTTGCGTGCAAGGGATTTGAGCAGTGACTTGACCTTCAGAAGGTCCTTCTGCGGAGGGAAGAACAGAGTCTCCGGGTGGGAGCGAGGTGTCAGGGCAATGCGGACCTCGCCTCCTGTGTTGGGAAGGAGGCTGGGGTGCTGTGGTCTGCCTGACGTTCTAGTAGCTTAGGGCCCATGTGGCAGAGTGGAGAGGGACTGGAGTGGCCCTGAGGTTCTGGTGGGAACCTGGGTGCTACTGCTCTTGTGATAGGAGAGCAGAGGGCAGAGTCAAGGCCCCACCTGGGCTGCAGTGGTAGGGTGGAGCAGGCCGTGAGCTCAGGGGAGAAGCCACAGCTGGAGATGTAAGTGTAGGTTTCAACAGCAGAGAGCTGAGTTTGCAGAGACGGGAGCTGTGGGCTGGGCGCGGTGGCTGACGCCTGTAATCCCAGCACTTTGGGAGGCCGAGGCAGGCAGATCACCTGAGGTCAGGAGTTTGAGACCAGCCTGGTCAACATGGTAAAACCCTGTCTCTATTGAAAATACAAAAATTAGCCAGGCGTGGTGGCAGGCACCTGTAATCCCAGCTACTGGGGAAGCTGAGGCAGGAGAATCACGAGCCAGGAGGTGGAGGTTGCAATGAGCCAAGATCACGCCACTGCACTCCAGCCTGGGCGATAGAGCAAGACCGTCTCAAAAAAAGAAGAGAAACAGGAGCTGTGACTGGGTGGGTTCTGCAGGGCCATCCCTGCCGGCAGGCCATGTGGAGGAGTGTTCAGTACTGTTTGCCTCCTTCTGCCTGAATGCCTGGAGCCAGGACGTGCGTCTGCCATGTCTCCCCTGACCATGTTTGCACAGTTGTTGGCTGGTGTCCTGGCTGTTGGGCTGCCTGATGCCACAGGACTTCTGCTAATTGATTCTACAAAAAAAAATTTCAAAAAAATTTAGCCAGGCATGGTGCTGCGTACCTGTAGTCCCAACTACTTGGGAAGCTGAGGCAGGAGGATTGCTTCAGCCCAGGAGTTCACGGCTTCGGTGAGCTGCAATCACGCCACTGCGCTGCAGCCTGGGTGACAGAGCAAGACCTTGTTTTCTCAAAGAAAAAAAACAGGAAACTGAGGTGGGGAGAGGACGGGAGCACGTTTGGCTCAGCTGCGAGCAGGCTGCGTGCATCTCCAGTGCTGGGGTGAACGCACAAGTGGGGGCAATGTGGAGGCGTGAGGGGGAGGTTCTTAACTCTTGTAACAAACAGCTTTTGAAGAATGCAGAGGTAGCAGTGTGGGTGTGTGATTTAGAAATGTGTGAAGGTAGACGTGGTAGGAAGCTGCCGGCAAGCTGGAAGTTGGAAACAGCTGGGTGTGGCAGGAGGCTTGTCTCATAAAATTTTAACCTTCATTTAAAAAAAACTCTGTGCATGAATCACTTTGATAGAGGTGATTTTTAAAAGAATAGGAGAGGCCAGGGAGGTGGCTCATGACTGTAATCCCAGCACTTTGGGAGGCCAAGACAGGGTGATCACTTGAGGTCAGGGGTTCAAGACCAGCTGGCCAACATGGCGAAACCTCATCTCAAAAATTAGCTGGGTATGGTGGTGGCACGCACCTGTAATTTCAGCTACTCAGGAGGCTGAGACAAGAGAATCCCTTGAACCCAGGAGGTGGAGGTGGCAGTTAGCTGAGATCATGCTACTCTAGCCTGGATGACAGAGTGAGACTCTATCTCAAAGAAAAAAGAACAGGAGTGAGGAACTGTAAGTGCAGGCAGCTCTTTTGAGAAGATCTGGCTTTGAAGAGGGTCAGGGATGTGGGCAGAAGCTTGAGTGCAGGGGCAGGAGGGCGGGCGTGGGCATGTTAAGGTGGAGGGCCCAGCAGTAGCTGTGGTGTTGCCAGAGGGAGGGGTGGCCTACGGAGGTAGCACCCTGGACCCTGCCCGGCCTCCTGGGGGCACCTGCAGAGAAGAGGTCTGAGCTCCAGGCCCCACCCTTCCCTCTTGGTGCTGGAGTACGGGGCTCTGAGGGATAGCCTTTCTCCATGGCTTCCAGACATAGCAAGGTATTCCAAGGGGGTCCTGCTGCCTGAGGCTTTGGAGGCCCTGGGGCACATGTGCTGATGCTCAAGTGCATACTGGGATTTTCAAAGAGCCAGTATAGTGGAGGAGGAGCTAGTCCACGTGGAGCCAGTGTTTGGAGGGGGTGGCAGCGGAACTGGACATCTGGGGCCTGTGTCCTCTGAGCCTGCTTTGCAGCCCGTTTTGATTATCAGATGAGAATATACACATGGAAATGCTTTGCCGACTAAAACAGCACAAACGCAGTGTAGTGAATTATTATCCCAGTAATGTCATGGTTGGGGAAAATGAGGGCATTTGCGGGCTCTCTTGGGCTTGCCTGGGAACCTGAGCCCCTGCAGTGTCGTTCCTGTGGGCGCGTGTCTAGCACGTGCAGGTGCCGTCTCACAAGTAGACTTCCTGTGAAAGTCGTGCTCGGCCCCGAGGGGATCTGCAGCCAGGCTGGGGGTGGCGCCGTGAAGAGGGCTCCTCTCTTTCTCCTCTTCGTCCATCCGTCCAACTGGAGCCCCTGTGTAGGGGTGAGTGCCTCTCACACACCTGCCTGTTGAGGGTGGCCCTTGGTGGACTCATCTGAGCCAGTGCCACCTGCACTGTAAATTGGGACAGTGGAGAAACTTGGAGGAGAATTGCCTATTCGGTGAAGGTTCCTAAACAGTAGGCCTCCCCCGATCTCTTTGCCTGACTGCACACTTCCTTTCTTGGTCTCAGGTGACTCCCCAGACAGGGCAACGCCAAAGCTCTCTCGGGCACAGCGGCCGCAGTCATGCTCGTCAGTTGGCAGGTGAGTGAGGTCGGTCTGCTTCCTCTCTTTATTGCTGTAGCGTGACTCATGCGTCTGCTAACCTCAAGCATTTGGTAACCCTGCAGCCTGGCCTGCACGTCTGGCTTCAGTGCCAGCCTGTTCAGTGCAGGGTGAGTGCCTGATGTATGCCAGCCCCTTTTAGATCTACTGCGGACTTAAGACATCCGAGACTTCCATGATGCAGTACAGTGGCTCCCAGCCCTGGACTGGTGTGGCTGCCATGCCAGGCTGCACAGCAGGAGCCCCTTTGGTGCTCTTAGGACTGCCCGTGCCCAGCCCACCCCAGGGGTTCTGATTCAGTTGGTCTAGGCTGGAGCCCAGCAGCTTGATTTTCTAAACCTCCCAGGTGACTGACTGGTGCCACAGTTGAAGAGCACTGGTATGGCACATTGATTCCGACCCAGCTCCACCACTTCCTCTTCTGTGAGTCAGTATAAGTTCCCAAATATTCCTGACCTCTCTCCTCATGGCAGGTAGGGATGGCCCAAGCTCAGCATAGCAGATGCCACAGACAGTAAGAAAATGTGCACATGCAGCCGGGCACGGTGGCTCACACCTGTAATCCCAGCACTTTGGGAGGCTGAGGCAGGTGAATCATGAGGTCAAGAGATCGAGACCATCCTGGCCAACAAGCTGAAACCCAATCTCTACTAAAAATACAAAAATTAGCCAGGCGTGGCGTCGCGCACCTGTAGTCCCAGCTACTCAGGAGGCTGAGGCAGGAGAAATGCTTGAACCTGGGAGGCGGAGGTTGCAGTGAGTTGAGATGGTGCCACTGCACTCCAGCCTGCTGACAGAGCAAGACTCCTCAAAAAAAAAAGAAAACGTGCAAACATGCACAGGCACATGCTGCCAAGGCTGGAGCGGGAGTTGCTCAGCGGCAGCCCCCGCCACCACCGTCCCAACCCCCAGTGCAGCTCTGTGGACACTGGTTCAGCACAGGAGAGCTTGCACTGGCACCCTGTAGCCTGTGTGCACCCCATTCTCCTATGTGGAGCTGGGGCATGGGCAGCAGGAAGGACACTCAGACCCCCCCAGACTAGTGTGGGGTTCTGGCGCCAGCATGTGACCAGGCTGGCACTGCTCTGGACCTCGATGGGGTGGAGTGGGCAGAGTAAGCCTGGGCTAGAGCACCAGAGAGGGTGCTGCTGGCTCTGCTGCAGACCAGCCTGGGGCGGCCTGCAAGTCTTCCGATGACTCTGGACTTTAGTTTCCTCCTGTGTGAGCTCGGAACACGCTTCGTGAGGTCGGACCAGTCAGTCCCTCATTTGTGCTTGGCGCTATGCTAAGCTGCCATCCCTCCCACATGTGGTGAAGAGCAAAGACCACAGCCAGGCAGCCACTGGCCACCTCACGTGCCTCTCTGTGCCTCAGTTTCCTCACCTCACCCAGGGTAACCTTGAGAATTACATTTGTCAGAATTTTTATTTTCACTGGAATTTGTGGTGAGGCCGCCAGAACTTAGCAATAAAGGCAGTAGGCTGGGAATCCCAGAAGTTCGCAGAGAACAGCAGCTTGGGTGAACAGCACCCTCCCTTCTGCAGGTGATTTCTGGAGTGATTGTTTCTCTGTTGATTTCAGGCTCTTTGCTTTTTTTTTTTTTCCATTTAAATAGGCTATAGTAGGCCAGGCATGGTGGCTCACACCTGTAATCCCAGCACTTTGGGAGGCCAAGGAGGGTGGATCACGAGGTCAGGAGTTCGAGACCAGCCTAATTAACATGGTGAAATCCCATCTCTACTAAAAATACAAAATTAGCTGGGCATCATAGCATGCACCTGTAACCCCACCTACTCGGGAGGCTGAGGCAGGAGAATCACTTGAACCTGGGAGGTGGAGGTTGTGGTGAGCCAAAATCACACCATTGCACTCATGCCTGGGCAACAGAGCGAGATTCTGTCTCAAAAAAAAAAGGCTAGAGTCAGCCTGATGTTTTCAGGCTCCTTTTGAAGACCATAACAATTTCCCAGAATGGAGCAATGGACAGGTCTCTGCGACCTCCTGTGGGTGCCATGGCGGTGGGATGTCCTGGACTCGTTTTATTTTAAATGGCGTCTCTGTGCCTTTGGGCTACTATAGCAAACACCCTGTAGACCGGGCGGCTTGAACCGGCTTGAACGGATGTTTGCTTCTCAGTTCTGGAGCCTGGAAATCCACGACTGTGGCACCTGCAGATTTGGTGTCTGGTGAGGGTGTGTGTCCTGATTCACAGATGCCACCTTCTCTCTGTCCTCACTGGGGGAGGGGTGAACAAGTTGCTTTTATGGTTATTTATTTTTCTGAGACAGGGTCTTGCTCTGTTGCCCAGCCTGGAGTGCAGTGGTGCAGTCATGGCTCACTGTAGCCTCTACCTCCTGGGTTCAAGTGATCCTCACACCCCAGCTTGCTGAGTAGCTGGGGCCACAGGTATGCGCCAGTGTGCCCTCTTTTATACGGACATGGATTCCATTCCTGGGGGCTCTGCCTCCATGACCTAACGTCCTCCTAAAGTCCCACCTCCTAATGCCATCACCTTGGGGGCTAGGATTTCGGCACATGAATCTGGGGGACACAGACCTTCAGTCCACAGCAAATGACAGTTGACTTGGCCTCTTCTTCTTCAACAGCAACATAGGAAAGCACCAGCTAGGCAACATCCATGGGTAGCCCGAGCCACAGCTGTTGCCAGCATGTGGGAGGGGCATGAAGACCAAGTGCCCAGCTCCCTCTTCACTCATTTGTGCTCACGGTTTGCAGGTGACCTTAAGCCTGAGAATGAGTGGGCGTGCAGTGAGACCTGCTCCCACATTTGCTGGCCCACCAGACAGGCTGTGGCTCTGACTTCTATGGCAATATCTGTGACAGCACCAAAACACGATTTGCTCGGTCTCTTCTGAACTTCCTGTGATGCAACTTTTTTTTTTTTTTTGAGACGGAGTTTCACTCTTGTTACCCAGGCTGGAGTGCAGTGGCGCGATCTCGGCTCACCACAACCTCCGCCTCCTGGGTTCAGGCAATTCTCCTGCCTCAGCCTCCCGAGTAGCTGGGATTACAGGCACACGCCACCGTGCCCAGCTAATTTTTTGTATTTTTAGTAGAGACGGGGTTTCACCATGTTGATCAGGATGGTCTTGATATCTTGACCTTGTGATCCACCCGCCTCGGCCTCCCAAAGTGCTGGGATTACAGGTGTGAGCCACCGCGCCCGGCCATGAAGCAACATTTAATGGTATAGTCTGTAAAGTATGATCACATTTGATCAGTTTTCTTTGAGTTGCCTGTACGGAATGGTGGTGCAGACATTCCCACTGGGAGCCCGAAGCCCACGCTAGGGTGGGTTGGTAGCAGCTCGGGGCCCGTCCCAGGAGAGCAGAGCTCACACAGGCTCACTGGCTTGGCTCTTCTGGGCTGAAACCCTAGCACTTGGTGCTGCATTAGCACAGGCTGAATGATTACATTTTACCTTTTTGTGTCATCTCAGCTTACGACACTGATGTTGTGTTTGCCAGGGTCACTGTCCACAGCACCCCTGTTACACACTCCTCTGGGCCAGCACCGCAAAGCCTGTTGAGCACACGGCATGCACCAGCCTTGCCCACAGCCACCAGCCGGCGCTTCTCTGGCCTTCCACCGATGACCCCCAAAACGACGCGCAGGGCTGTGGCCTCGCCCCTGTGTGTGCCAGCTCGGAGACTTTACTCAGAGCCCCGCAAGAACTCTTCAGCGAGGTAAGAGATGAAGGTGCTAAGGAGTTGGTCTTATATTCCTAGGCTTGGTGTCCCAGGCATTGACACACTGGTATTTTTGGTTTTTGTTTTTGCCTTGCTCCAGGTTTTTGTGTTGTAAATAATATTTGGAAAGTTTTTTTTCTTTTTTTTTTGAGACGGAGTTTTGCTCTTGTTACCCAGGCTGGAGTGCAGTGGCGCGATCTCGGCTCACCGCAACCTCCGCCTCCGGGGTTCAGGCAATTCTTCTGCGTCAGCCTCCCGAGTAGCTGGGATTACAGGCACGCGCCACCATGCCCAGCTAATTTTTGTATTTTTAGTAGAGACGGGGTTTCACCATGTTGACCAGGATGGTCTTGATCTTTTGACCTCGTGATCCACCCGCCTCGGCCTCCCAAAGTGCTGGGATTACAGGTGTGAGCCACCGTGCCCGGCCCGGAAAGTGTTTTTTTTTTAATTGCAAAATGAAAATGCAATAGACGTGAGCAATACAGAGAGGAGATGAAAGGTATTATAAGGAAAGAGTGCCTGTGTTTCTCTGATAATCGGTTTGAAAATCTGATGGTTTTCTAAAATTTACAAGTTTATTGGCCAGTGCGGTGGCTCACGCCTGTAATCCCAGCACTTTGGGAAGCCAAGGCAGGCAGCTAGCTACCTGAGCTCAGGAGTTTGAGATCAGCCTAGGCAACATGGCAAAATCCCATCTCTACAAAAATTAGCAGGTGTGGTGGCATGCACCTGTAGTCCCAGCTATTTGGAGGATTGAGGTGGGAGGATCACATGAGTCCAGGCGGTTGAGGCTGCAGTGAGCCAAGGTTGTTCCATTGCACTCCAGCCTGGGGGCAGAGCGACACCCCATCTCTAAAAACGTAAAATTAAAGTTACAAGTTATCTGAATTGACCCAGGGACACATGAAGTAGGCCACAGTTGGAGCTCAGAAATGATTCAGGATTGGAAAAGGCACCTGACTCTGATGACGTCACACCTGAGTGGTGCATCAGCTTCGAAACACATCATGCTAATGTGTAAAGGTAACTGTCTCAGCCTACACATTAATAAAGATGGAAGGTTTCTCAGTTCATTTTAATAGCCAAACATAATAGGAAATAATACCTATAAGAGGAAATTGCAGAGTGATTTCACTTACGAATATAGATTTATTTTTATGAAGTTTTTATTTCTAAGAAAAATATATTTTTTAAAACAAATAAATTATTAACCTGTCTGGAAGAAAATTAAATCTGATCTAACTTAGATCATGGACAAAAAAATTTCAGATAACTTAAGAGACTTAAATATAACAAAAGGGGAAAAAAGACCTCGCCGTTGCAGTCCAGCCTGGGTGACAAGAGCGAAACTCCGTCTCAGTGGGAGACTGTGTGAACACGCTTAGTGCAGGAGACCTTGGTCACTGCTAAAACCCAGGGAGTGAAGAGCCGCCTGCCACCATCAACCGTGTTGACATTTAAATCTCCTGTTTTTATTTATGGCTAAAATGATCATAAATGAAGTCAACAGACAAATGGCTGACTATGAAACAACATACAGGCGAAGAATATGAAGAAGCCCACATGGTCAACAAGCCCTGGGGAGAGAGGGCTTGTTGTCAGGGAGATGCAGTCTCTGGTAGCTGTGCAAGTCTTCATAGATGTATCCACGTTCACACCCCATGGGGAGGAGGCAGGAAGGGGGAATCTGAACATTGCTAGCAGAAATGTGCATTGTGGCTGGGCATGGTGGCTCATGCCTGTAATCCCAGCACTTTGGAAAACCAAGGTGGCTGGATCACCTGAGGTCAGGAGTTTGAGACCAGCCTGGCCAACATGGTGAAACCCTGTCTCTACTAAAAAATTAGCCGGGTGTGGTGGTGTGCGCCTGTAGTCCCAGCTACTTGGGAGGCTGAGGCGGGAGAGTCGCTTGAGCCTGCGAGATGGAGATTGCAGTGAGCTGAGATCATGCCACTGCACTCCAGCCTGGCCAACAAAACAAGACTGCTGGAAGGAAGGGAGGGAAGGAAGGAGGGAGGGAGGGAGGGAAGGAGGATTGTGAGCATGTGTTGTAGAAAAGCTATTTGTTGGCTAGGCACAGTGGCTCATGCCTGTAATCCCAACTACTTGGGAGGCTGAGGCACAAGAATCTGGGAGGTGGCGGTTGCAGTGAGCCAAGTTCACACCACTGCTCTCTAGCCTGGGCAACAGAGCAAGACTCCATCTCAAAAAAAAAAAGCCATTCATTGATATGTGATTTTTGTTTGTTTGTTTTACATGTTCAGAGAAACTGCTCTGGTAACAAACTACAGAAATTATCCCTGACAGTATGGTCTTAACTTGTCAAAATTTAATTACACGTACCTCTGACCTGCCACAGGTATGACACTGCAGTTCATGTGCAGAGACGTTCATGGTAAGAAAGACTGGAAGTTAATGACCAGGTAGCCATTGGGGCACGCAGGCGCTTGCACTAGCTGATGCGGAGGCATTTCCAGGAGGAATCCCCGAGAAAGGATGCAGAAAGGAGAGTGTCAGAAGTACAATCCCACTTTACAAACAAAACTGTGACTGAGAGAAAAAGCCCTGTGTCTGTTAAAAATGTACATAAAGGCCTGTAATCCCAGCACTTTGGAAGGCCAAGGCAGGCAGATCACCTGAGGTCAGGAGTTTAAGACCAGCCTGGTCAACATGGCGAAACCCTGTCTCTACTAAAAATACAAAAATCAGCTGGGACTGGTGGCGTGCGCTTGTAATCCCAGCAACTTGGGAGGCTGAGGCAGGAGAATCGCTTGACCTGGGGAGGCAGAGGTTGGGGTGAGCCAAGATTGTGCCACTGTACTCCAGCCTGGGCGACAAAGACCCTGTCTCAAAAAACAACAGAAAACCAGCCAGGCACAGTGGCTCATGCCTGTAATCCTAGCACTCCGAGAGGCTGAGGCGGGTGGATCACAAGGTCAGGAGTTCAAGACCAGCCTAGCCAACATAGTGAAACCCCGTCTCTACCAAAAATCCAAAACTTAGCTGGGCATGGTGGCGCATGCCTATAGTCCCAGCTACTCGGGAGGCTGAGGCAGGAGAATTGCTTGAACCCGGGAGGTGGGGGTTGTGGTGAGCCCAGATTGCGCACTGCTGCATTCCAGCCTGGCAACAGAGCAAGACTCCCTCTCAAAAAGAACAAAAACAAACCCATATAGAATATCCATGTATTTATATACAAATTACAGGCTTGTATATATCTTACATGTTGATATGTATGTATATCTACCAACAGCAGGTTGACCCTGTGTGTATCTGTGTAGTTCTGTGAGAATGCAGAAGACTGGGAGAAAATGCTGGGACGGGACGTGTGCTGTTGCAGAGGGAGAGGGAAAGGCATGGAATGCCGAGGAGAAAGTGAGAAACGAGGCCGCACTAAAAGCACCAGATTTGATATGTAAATAGTTGAGAATATGTGTTTAACTATCTTGTATGTTTGTAAGCGTAATTGTAGAAACAAAATTCTGCTTATTTTTGGAATCTTATGAAACCTTTAAACTATTAAAAGGAAGGTTCTCTGTGCCAGTTGATGGACCTGCTGCTTTGCTGGGTTTCCGGAAGGAATTCAGTTTTGTGTGGCAGGTACTCAACCGGTGGGCAGCAGGCCACCCCAGCGGCACCCATATGGGGTCCTGCGGGAGACACCATTGGAGGGCTGGCGTGGGCAGCCTGCACCTGGGGCCTCAGCCCTGCTTAGGGCACTGGGGCAGCAGGGGAGGGGGCATCTGGGGCAGGAGGAGCCAGCTGCATACCCACCTAGGCCTAGGAGGAGCCCTCTGACTGCCTGCGAAGAGGAGCTGGCCTCGGCTCGAGGATGGGTCCTCATGTGTGGTCTGGGCCTCCTTTAGGAGGTGATGGATGAGCTCATTTCCTCATGTTTAGTAACTCGAAAGAAAATGGATAAATGGAAAACGAGCCCCCAGTGATACAGGGCAGGTGACATTTGTGAGCTGAGAGGAGCTGGAGAGATCACTAAGCCCCCTTCCATACACAGGAAACCCGGGGTCTGCAGGGTGAAGGCCCAAGAGCCGGGACACTTTTCCTCCCCAGTGACTTGCTTTCCAGATCAGCCGTGTGAATGAGCAGTTTAGAGAAATGTCCTCATAAGATTGTTTTTCCACCCACAGAGCTGAACCCACTAGGGAGAGCAATGGAAAGGCAGATTCCAGGCCGGTGGGTGTGTTTCCTGACGGGGGTCCTCCCTCCCTTGTGCCTCAGGCACTTCACTTTTCTCCGGAGGAAAGCGATTCTACTGTTTCCAAAAGCACCAGCACAGAAGCAGCTGATGAGGCAGCCAGGCCGGGTGGAGACGCAGCCCCTACCGAGGTGGGCAGAGCGGGCACAACTGAATTCTGTCGGCTGAGTTTCCTGGACGCTGCTTGGGAAGCCCCTGGCACCCAGGGCTGTGGCTGGCAGTTCCCTGCCATGCTTTACCCCGAGGCTGGTGCCTCCGTGCCAACCAGCCCAAGGAGAGGCAGTCAGGACTTCAGGTCTCCAGGAGGGAAAAAAGTGACACCTTTGCCCTGTCTTTGACTGAGGCGAGGGTCAGGAATCAAAGCTGAGAAAGTGGGAAGCAGGGGGGCTGCCGGTGGGCGGGCATGGCCAGGGAGGTGGGCGGCCGTCAGAGAGGCACAGCCCACCCATACAGATCCTCCTTCCACCAAGGCCCAGCCCTCACTCCCCAGCTTTCCAAACCGCCAGCCCACCTGGGACATGAGCAAAGCACACATCTTCCCAGGTGGTTGCCAGAAAGATGCTTGACTCTGCTCTTAACCTTGGTTTTGTACCCAGGCTCTTCTTGTAGATATCAAACTGGACCCACTCATGGTCACCACAGATGCCGCAGGCCAGCCCCGCGTTGACCTCTCTCTCATCGACTTCTGCAATACCCCAGAAGCAAACGTGCCTGTGAAGTCTGAAAGCAGGCCTCTGATCGACCTCCTGATAAACACCCCAGATATGAACAAAAATGTGGTGAAACCTTCACCGGTGGTGGGACAGGTGAGAAGTGGCAGGTGGTTCGTGTTGACTCAGCCCTGGGTTTGTTTGTCCTCCCGAGGCCATCGCTGGGACCCTTGAGAGTGGCTGTTGAATCCTCTCGGCTACACAGCTCAGGGCAGGACACACCTTTGGCAGCCTGAACTACTCAAAGATCAGCTGCTTCTGAGGCGCCAGGACCCCGCCAGCTCTTCTTGGGCAAGGACCACCCCTCCCACCCTTAGATCCTGGGGCCGGATGTGGGACAGAGGAGTGTGTGTGGTGGGGGCCTGGGTTCCTCCTCGTGTCCTGTCTCCTTCCAGCTTCTCAGACGTGGTGGCCCAGAGTGCACCCAGAGTATTTTCAGTGCACCTGAGCCAGGGTGACTGAGCTGTTGTGCTGACTCAGGCAGCCAGTCCTCTGTGTGAGGAGGGGAAGGAAGGGAAGCCCTGGCCACGTCTGCGCTCACTTCTCCACTCTGCTCTCTTCCAGCTCATAGACCTGAGCTCCCCTCTGATCCAGCTGAGCCCCGAAGCTGACAAGGAGAACGTGGATTCCCCACTCCTCAAGTTCTAAGCAGAACCAAATTCTTTGCCTTGAAATAGCCCTAAAGAGGTTTCCAACCCTTAGAAGTTTTAGGCTGGGCGTGGCGGCTTACACTTGTAATCCTAGAACTTTGGGAGGCTAAGGTGGGCAGATTACTTGAGCCCAGGAGTTTGAGACCAGCCTGGGCAATATAGTGAGACCCCTGTCTCTACAAAAAATATAAAAATTAGCTGGGCGTGGTAGCACATGCCTATAGTCCCAGCTGCTCGGGAGGCAGAAGTGGGAGGATCACCTGAGCCCGAGGAAGTCGAGGCTGCAGTGAGTTGTGATTGTGCCACTTGCACTCCAGCCTGGGCAACAATGTGAGACCCTATCTTAGAAAAGAAAAAAGAGAGAAACACGTGTTAGTAGACATTTTATTTGTAAAAGAAAAATAAGCCTAAAGATATTCCCTGTGCTGGAGAGGGTGGGCTGAGGGACTGGGGTCAGTGCTGACCACCCTAGGCCTCTGCTGCCCGCAGCTGTCCTCTCTGCCACTGTCGGCTGGAATGTGAAGCTTAAGTCACTCTAGGAATTTTCTTTAGAATGTTTTGTGTGTAAAATACCAAGTGGCTATTTTTAAAGTTAAGTTTGTATAAAAAGTTAAATATTCTAGATTTACATTAAATTTTAAAATAAATGGACTTATTAAAGCGTATCTTGATTTTTAAGCGTATCTTGATTTTCACACATGCGTGGCTGTTGCTATCACCCTAAGCAGTAAAACTACTATCTAGATTCAAATGCTTTCATAAAAGCATTGTGGCCCTTCTAACCCTAACTAGAAGGCAAGGTGGGGTTTCCAGGTCATAGGTGGATTCAATGATTTTCTGGGCCGGGGGCAGTGGCTCACACCTGTAATCCCAGCACTTTGGGAGGCCGAGGCAGGTGGATCACTTGCGGTCAGGACTGCGAGACCAGCCTGGCCAATATGGTGAAACCCCGAATCTACTAAAACTACAAAAATCAGCCAGGCGAGGTGGTGTGTGCCTGTAATCCCAGCTACTAGGGAGGCTGAGGCAGGAGAATCGCTTGAACCTTGGAGGTGGAGGTTGCAGGGAGCCGAGATCGCGCCACCGCACTCCAGCTTGGGCAACAGAGTGGGACTCCGTCTCAAAAAATTAAATTAAAATAAAAATAGGTTTTTTGGGTAAAATACTTCGATATCTTTCAGGGCCTGCTATCTGTCATGTCGGTATCGTACTGCTACGGAGAGTCCACCTAGACAGTGTCAAGTCTGTTTTGGTGTTAATGCTGGTCCGAATTCCAAAGGGAGGAGGGTCTGATGAGGCGCGTCCCCTCCGGCCTTTCCCCACGAGGACCCGAACTCGCGGCTACGATGCCCTTTAGGACGCCCTTGGCAGAGACGAGAGCTCCATCGGCTAGCTGGGGGGCTTAGAATTTTATTTTCGGTTTACAGCGCAAAAGAAGAGCAATGAGGCCAGGACACGGATGGGGACGGCGAAGCAGCGGCTCCAATAAAAGGCAGCTACTCGCGGCCCGGCAGGGTCTCGGCGCCCCGCGATCGGCGGACCCGCAGTGGCGAGCGCGGCCCGGGGCTCGGGAACCTCCTCCGCAGAGCCGGGGAGGGCCGGACCGATGGCGGGCGCGCGGACGCAGCTTCCGGCGGGCCAAGAGCGCGGACCCTGCGTCCGGGGCGGGACTTCCGGCGAGGCGCGGAAGCGGCGGTAGTTGCTGGTGAAGTTGGGCAGCGGGCGGATGCAGGCGGCGCGGCACGTCGTGTGCGCCCTGTCCGGCGGGGTGGACAGCGCCGTGGCCGCATTGCTGTTGAAGCGGAGAGGTGAGGCAGCCGAGGCCCCCGCCCGCCCCCGAGCGAATGTGCCCCAGAAAACCTGTCCCCGACCCTCGTGGCCTTGGTCAGGCCGCCTCCCTCCCTGGGCCCCGGGTTGCGTGCAGGTCGGCAGGAGGAACCCGGTCCTCTGACCTCGGTTCCTCTCCCTCCGCCTGTCTGGTCGGAGGTGTGCGCGACTGCAGCTCCGACCACCCGAGAGCAGTTGCGCGCCGCTCCCCACCCGCGCCCACCCCCAGGGAAAAGCCGGCCGGTTGGCCGGCCGGGGTGGGGTAGGGAGGGGAGGGGAGGGTTTCTCACGCGTCTGCGGCGCCCGCATTCGCCTGTGAGGCCGCGGACACTGGGAGGGGAGCTGGGATCGCCCGGGCCGGAGGCCTGACCTCTGCGCACGGTGTGGCCGCTCGGTGGGAGGTCCTGTCCTCCCCACTAAGCAGACGGACACCTGCCGCGCGGCGGGTCTGCTTATTCAGTGTCTCCTGTGTTCTCCGCTCGCTGGAGGTCAGACTTTTCGCCAGAAGCATTGGCTTTGCTTCCGGGCATCTACCCGGAGCCCCACAGGTGCTTAGAATTCCTCGAGCCCAGCGCTGAAATGAGCACCTGTTTAACTTCACCTGTGGGGCTCCCCGCGGGAGGCCGCATTCAGAATAACGTTTGTGAGCTCTGCTTCGCGCGGTCTTTGGTTCCTGATCTTGGGCAAGTTAATTAAGCCCTCCCATGTAAAATTCGGCTAACACTGCCTCACGGGGTGACGGGAGGGT
Source organism: Callithrix jacchus (assembly GCF_049354715.1). Classification (NCBI taxonomy): domain Eukaryota; kingdom Metazoa; phylum Chordata; class Mammalia; order Primates; family Cebidae; genus Callithrix; species Callithrix jacchus. Next base: position 213,650,653 of record NC_133502.1, on the reverse strand, counting down.
TTAGATGGTTTAATACGCATTGATGGGTTTACCCCCCTGCCCAGCGCATACCAGGTACTCAGAAAACAGTCGTGGCAATTAGTTTATATCGTTAATAACCGTAGCTATTGTGGTAGGTATACCCAGCGCCAAAGAGAAGGGTAGGCAAACCGTAAGCAGAAATAGTTGTTGAGAAGGGAGAGTGGTGGAAGTGTTCAGCTGTCTTGGAAGAAGAGTCGGATGTCCTAAGCAAAGACCTGGAGGTGGAGGAGGTCCTCCGGGCAGTCTGCAGTGCAAGCAGACTCACAGAAGCCTGGAAGTGTTGGCTGGTTCCGGCCAGATGGAGGTAGGAGAGGAGAGTGGAAAACGTTAATGATAGATCAGGGGCTTCATACCGTCGGGTAGACAGCCTTCGTCTGGCGGATCTGGGATGGAGTGGTCTTGTGTGTGTGGTGGTGTCGCTTCGGCAAAGCTTTGTTGTCACATTTCTGTTGTTTTGGGTACTGTATGAAGCCTTCAGCAGTCATTTGCCCTGTCTCATTACGTTCAGCCCTCCTAAAAACCAGCTTTCTCATATAGGGTTGGCACCTGTGTAGTTTGCTAAGGTAGTGGAGGGCTAAAGTTGGCCTTTCCAATATTTGCGTGAATATTTTGTTATAATTGAAAAGGGAGAAAATAGATAATAAACTAGGTTACAAAATATTCAACATTTTAATTATCTTTATACCTGACGACTTAGAATCTAAGTTGTAGATGGTAACTAGAAGCAACTTTTGAAATGACTTTCCTTTCCTGATAACTGAATGGAGCTTTGGAAAATTTGGTTGAGTTTCAAGTCTTCCTTTGTGCATTTCAAACACATTGACTAAGCCCCTCCTGCTGGTATTGTGCTGATAGACAGATGGGGGCACAAAGATGGGAAAACACTACCTCCTTCATCTTGGGGACTCAGGCACCAAGCCGGAGACCAGAGCCCTGAGGCCACATGACAGAGCAGGGACTGCCAGGCAGACCAGGCACAGAGGCACCGGAGCACAGCATGTGAGGAACTGCTCAGAGCTCAGAAATCACTGCTTTTTCACCCAAGGTTGATTTCTGTACTCTCTTTGACTTTCCTCCCGTCCCCAGGTTACCAGGTGACAGGGGTGTTTATGAAGAACTGGGACTTGCTGGACGAACATGGGGTCTGTGCTGCTGACAAAGACTGTGAAGACGCTTACAGAGTCTGCCAGATCTTAGACCTCCCTTTCCGTCAAGTGTCCTACGTGAAGGAGTACTGGAACGATGTGTTCAGGTGAGTGCAGGTCGCAGCTCACAGGAGGCTTCCTCACGCTGTGGATCCTTCCAGTGGAAGGATGGTGGTCGTGGGCCTGACAGACTCCTGTGCAGCCCAGGGTGCTCCCTCCACAGTGGTGCGGAAGCTGCAGGAGACCTTGGCTGCCCTTGGGGCCTCTGTGTTAGAGGCAAGGCCTGGACCCCACAGCACTCCCAGCTCGCTCATGCCTGGACCCCACAGCACTCCCAGCTCGCTCATGCCTGGACCCCACAGCACTCCCAGCTCGCTCATGCCTGTCATTTTCACCACTTGCCTGAAGTCTGTTTAATGCTTTCTTGGACCTTGAGTTGTTTCTGTTGCCCAGTTAGGGAAGGGGAGCTAAGGCTGAGGGCTCCCCTGGAAGATGAGCATCAATGCCTGTGTGCTGTGTGGGTCACCGATTATGGGGGTTCTGAGAGAACAAGTTAGCTGATAGGTGGCCCTGCATGGCCCCGTGCCTTTGCAAACAAGAAACAAACAGAAGCTTATGAAATCTAATACAGTCCCAATCATTAAGTGCTCACTGCATGCTGGGCATGTGCTACACCTAGGAACATTAAGATGTCTACACCGTGACCTTGTTCCATAGGAGTCTGCGGTCTAGTTGGGAGCACATTATCTTCACAAGACATGACAGTGATGTGTGGCATGTAGGAAGTGCCAGTGATTCTATGAAGAATCACTGAACCCGGGAGGAGGGAGAAATTTGCAGTGTGGAGCAATCAAGAAGGCTTCATGAAAGAGGAGGGCTTGCCAGCAAAGGAGTAGAGAAGACACTCCAGATGGGGTAGCGAGGGCAGCAGTGAAGCGGAGAAGAAATGCCGGTGGTTCATTGTGGGACTGCTGTGCAGTTTGCCTGGACTTCTGCTCCTGCAGTGGAAGGAGCGTAGGGCTCGTCCTCTGGTGAGCCCTGACCATGCTGACTGTTGGGCAGTTGTCGGGCATCTGACACAGCAGGCTGTGTGCACAGGACAGGCTGCCCTGCCTGAGTGGGCTGTAGGAGCAGAAAAGCCTCGTGTTGAGTCCTGACTCTGTCACTTCTTATATGACCTTGAGCAATTTACTTGACTTTATTTTTTTAATTGAAAAAAATATATATATTTTTCCTGGCAACAAAGAACCAGAAGAGTTACATGACTTTTTTTTTTTGAGACGGAGTTCCACTGTTGTTACCCAGGCTGAAGTGCAATGGCGTGATCTCGGCTCACTGCAACCTCCACCTCCTGGGTTCAAGCAATTCTCCTGCCTCAGCCTCCCGAGTGGCTGGGATTACAGGCGCGTACCACCATGCCCAGCTAACTTTTGTATTTTTAGTAGAGACGGGGTTTCACCATGTTAACCAGGATGGTCTCGATCTCTTGACCTTGTGATGCACCCGCCTCGGCCTCCCAGAGTGCTGGGATTATAGGCTTGAGCCACCACGCCCGGCCCAGATTGCATCTTAAGTAGTTTATAGTTTAATGAGCTTCCTGATAACTTTCTAATAATTAAAACAAAGTGGAAAGTATCATAACATCAAGTGGTGTTGGCAAATACAGAACAAGAAGAGTTTTTATGAACTTCTGTCGGGAGCAAGAAGTAGGTAAACACTTGGTGCTTGCTAAAGTTGAAGATAGACAAGTAACATCTGAGTCTGCAGATCCGTGATCTGTCTGCATAACAACCCTCCTGATCAGCACTGGTTGTTTTAACCCTTGTTGATTAATAGAGTGTTTTAGGTTAAATGAAAAAAAAATTACTTATACCGAAATACACCAATTTTTAAACTCTCAAAATAGGCTTCATAACCCTCTTGAAGTGAATCCTCTAAGACTGTGAAATTCTTGCTAAGTCTTGATGGTATTGTAGTGTCTTTTTCCCATATTCAGTTAGTCTGTTAGAGCAGAAATTCACAGAAGAAGGATGGCCTGATCCACTTTAAGCACCCAGGAGGTTGCTGGTTCTCAGAAGTGTGTATTCATCACATGAGGAAAGTATTTCTGGTATATTTGCCCAGTGACCCAGCTTCCCAGGCTGAGGGTGCAGAATGGCTCGTGGAGCCCTTGTGTAGGGAAAACTGACCGTGTTTCACCTCTGCTCTCACACCACAGCAGTCATCCTCACAGAAGAAGGCTTCTGTAACCAAAGGTGGGGTTTTCCCCCATACACCAAGCAGTGGACACCAACTGGGTGTCCTCCAATTCAGCTCTGACACCATCTACCTGGAGACAGTGCCAGATTCCAAAGGTTGGGGGTTCATTCCCCAAGGCTGACCCCCCCCCCCCCAACAACAGTCGAAAGTATGAGCCTCTAGGACTTACTGGCTTCAAGTTGGGATTCCCATGACTTCCTCTTCGGGTTCGATTATTAATAAGTTCCTGGAGTGGTTCACAGAACTCAGAAAAACACTTCCTTACATTTTATTATAAAGGGTATTGCAAAGGATGCAGATGAAGAGGTGGGTCGGGTGAGGTATGGGGAAGGGTCCCTCCCTGGGGACCACCCTCCAGGAACCTCCACAGCATAGCTGTCCAGAGGCTCTCTGAACCCAGTCCTCTTGGGTTGTCATGGAGGCTTCATGACACTGCCATTCCTTCCCCCAGGATATAGAGCGGGACTGTTTCTGGGGAGGGTCTTAAGACCCACACTCAGACAGGTAGATGCCTGTAATCCCAGCACTTTAGGAGGCTGAGGCCTGGAGTTCAAGACCAGCCTGGGCAACATGGCAAGACCTTATCTCTACAGAAAAAGATGCAGTAGGCCAGGTAAAGTGGCTCATGCCTGTAATTCCAGCACTTTGGGAGGCCAGGAGTTAAAGACCAGCCTGGCCAACATGGTAAAATTAGCCAGGCATGGTGGTGCGTACCTGTAATCCCAGCTACTCAGGAGGCTGAGGTGGGGGAACCCGGGAGGCAGAGGTTGCAGTGAGTGAGCCAAGATCACGCCACTGCACTCCATCCTGGACGTGACAGAGTTAGACTTTGTCTCAAAAAAAAAAAAAAAAAAAAAATGCGTTGAAAGGAGTGCAGGTCAGAGGCCCATCCCTAAGGCCCACCACACCCAGCATGACAGCAAAACACTAACGGGTTGTGGGAGGTACGAGCCAGGAGCTGTGGATGAAAGCCAGTACATAGCACAGCCCCACAGCCCTGCAGTGTAAGTCTAGGGGATTTCATTTCTGCTGTCACTCGGGCATCTTCTCTTCCTTACCTAAGCCCTGCTGTGTGGGAGGAGTGCCAGAGGTGGGAGTTTAGTGAGACCCTCATGACCACCCCCCACTCCTGACCCCACACGCCCTGCAAGCCCACAGGTCACTATGCGAGAACGTCACAGGAAGATGGAGAGGGTGGTCCTGAGCCGCAGTGTGGGAGAGCAACGCCTTGCTGTTTGTCAGGTGGCTCACGTGGCAGGCTGTAAACAAATGTTTGACGACAGCGGCTTTATATCGAAGCTCTTCTGTTTTGCAGAAAATTATAGTTTTGGTATAACAAGGAGAAATTCTACATTAAACAAGCAATTTAGTGAACGTAATTTTTTTTTGAGAAATGTTTCACACTTGGAACTGAAGTCGTTTTCTTGTATTCCAGTGATTTTCTGAATGAGTATGAAAAAGGAAGGACTCCCAATCCTGACATCATTTGCAATAAGCACATCAAATTCAGTTGCTTTTTTCGTTATGCTGTGGATAATCTTGGTAAGTAATTTGAGTTTAAAAAAAAAGAGACAGGGTCTCGCTCTGTCACCCAGGCTGGATTGCCATGATGCGATCATGACTCACTGCAGTCTCGACCTCCTGGGCTCGAAAGATTCTCCCACCCCAGGCTCCTGAGTAGCTTGGACCACAGGCATGCCTCCATGCTGGCTAACTTTTTGTGGAGATGGTATGTCTCAACTCTGTTGCCCAGGCTGGTCTCAGACTCCTGGCCTCAAGCAGTCCTCCTGCCTCGGCCTCGCAGAGTGCTGGGATTCCAGGCGTGAGCCCTGCGCCTAGCCTGTTTCTGGGTGGACCTCCTGATGCTGAATTGCTTGCTTCGACCACCTCTTGATGATGTCCGTGGCTTTGCTTTGTGGATTCTAGGCTCTTTCTCCTGTCCCCTGCCATTGTTTCTGAAGCTGTGGCTCTGGCCTCTGGGTTTGCTGTGTCCCACCGCAGCTCACCCTGTTGTGTGCGGTCACGAGACACTGTTGTAAGCCAGGGACCGGGTAGTGTCAGCGCTCCCAGCAGTGATGTAGATGAGACTTGCAGACCTGATCCGTGAGATGATGATGATGAAGGTTAGTTTGTGGAGTTGGGAGTAAACAAATGCCTACACGACGAAAGGTCTTCATTTCAACTGTACGAACCCAAAACCAGGAAACGTCATCGAGACAAATGCAGAGTCTGCTCCCAGGTTCAACTAATGCTCCTAGTACAGGCTGGAAAGACCTAGCTTGGTTGCCACTGAATATGCAGAAAGTCGGGGGGATTTGGGTGCCCACGCTGGCTGAGCCAGGAGTGTGATGTGTTTGTCAAAGCCGGCCGACTGAGCTCACCTCGATGACCAGAGAGTCCGGGAAGGGGTGATGCTTCCGCTGTGGTCCGTCCTGGTTAGGCCATACCAGTTCTTCAGGAACAGAGTGACAGACTGGCGGAATGTGAACTGATTTTTGTTTTCAGGGTGTCCAGAAATATGTCCTCTGTGAACTGCTGAGATTATTTTGGGTCTTAGTGGCAGGCGTCAAGTGTGTGAGTTAAGAATGCGTTCTTTGTGTGACACCAGAGGACAGCGTTAGGACTGGCAGAAGAAAGAGTTCCCTGGGGTGGAAGCACGGGCAGCTGTTCAGGAAGGGAACGCTTGCCTTTGGAGAGCCTAAGCTCTCTGTCACCAAAGGTTCTGAGGGAGCGCGGAGGTGGCTGGCCCTCGGGCACGCTGTGGAAGGAACTCCTGCAGTGACTGTGTCCGCATCTGGAGGAGAGGCGTGAGCAGTGCACACGGGGCGCGAGGACATGACGCCCAGACTCCTGACCCCGCCGTGCTGCTCAGAGGCCTCCTGCGCTGTCTCTAGTAGAAGTGTTTTTCGATTTAAAGTGGATTTTTTCCTCTCTGAGAAACTCGGTCAAGATGAGATCATGTTTCTAAAGTGCCTTTTTCAGATTGTTAATATGCAGCAGTTAATTCTTGCTGTGTCTTCTGTTTACACAGAGCCAGTGCGGTCGGTTAAGGACGGAATCCATTTGGCTGCACCTTTCATAAAAGTCTCTTGAAATACTAGATATCTGTAATTTGTGTTTTTGAGACGGAGTCTTGCTCCATCGCCCAGGCAGGAAGGAGTGCAGTGGCGTGATCCTGGCACACTGCAACCTCCGCCTTCTGAGTTCAAGCAACTCTCCTGCCTCAGCTTCCCAAGTAACTGGGATTACAGGTGCCCACCATGTCTAGCTTAATTTTTTTTTTTTTTTTTGTGGGGACGGGGTTTCATCATGTTGGCCAGGCTGATCTAAAACTCCTGGCCTCAAGTGATCCACCAGCCTCGGCTCCCAGAGTTCTGGGCTAACAGGCGTGAGCGCTGCGCCCGCATGAATATCTGAAATTTTTACACAATGCAAAGGTTATGGGCTTACATGCAGCTTGTCAGGTTCTTTGATGTTCTGTGCCATGAAAAGAAGAAACAGTGTGCGGGATGGTTCTTCGCTGTGACGAAAAATACACATTTATGACAGAAAGTGTAACAGAGGAGAGAACACCTAGAATTTCACTCACACAATCAAAGGAGTAGACCTGAGATTTTTCTTCAATTATTCCTATACAGTAAAAATAGCGGAATCATGGTGTTGTGTACCTAACAGTGTCAGGCATTTTCCCGCGTTGGTTAACATTCTGTTAGTACCCCCGTTGTTATGGCCATGCGTTGTAATTACCTCACATTCTCCCAGAGTTCATTTCGGTGGTTTGATTTTTTTTTTTTTTTTTTGAAACACCATCTTGCTCTGCTGCTCAGGCTAGAGTGCTGTGTCGTGATCTTGGCTCACTGCGGCCTCCACCTCCCGTGTTTGAGCATTCCTCCCACCTCAGCCTCCCAAGGACCTGGGAATACAGATGTGTGCCACCATTCCTGGCTAACTTTTGTATTTTTTTTGTAGAGGCGGGATTTCACTGTGTTGCCCAGGCAGGCTGGTCTTGAACTCCTGAGCATAGGTGATCATCTGCCCGCCTCGGCCTCCCGAAGTGCTGGGATTACAGGCATGAGCCACGGCGCACAGCCTCCCTCAGTATTATGATGAACTCTGACATGAATATTTTGTATTTAAATTTTATTTTGCATTTTGGACTGTTTCCTTAAGCTAGAAATGAGCTTTTGAAAGGTCTTAAAGGTGCAATGAAACTTTGTAGCAAGGTTGTACCGGCTTAAGGGTTCAAGGCTGCTGGTTTGATGGAATGTGGTGTGTGCCTCTATTTCCTGGGATCTCCATGTTTGGGGGTAGGGAGGATTGTGCAGCCCCTCAGCCTAAGACTTGGGGTCTGCACTCTTGTGCCCTGGTTTATGCTGATCAAGGCCTGCGAGTCAGTCTAAAACCTGGTCCTTGCGTTTTTTAAAAATGTCACAGGGGCAGATGCCATTGCCACAGGTCACTATGCGAGAACGTCACAGGAAGATGGAGAGGTCTTTCAGCAGAAGCACATCAAGAGGCCGGAAGGGCTTTTCAGAAATCGGTTTGAAGTGAGAAACGGTAAGTTAAAGTGCCCAGGCCAGAGCTGAATTCTCTTTGAACAGAGTGAACTGTTTTGAAGAGTGACAGCGGGTTGTGTTTGAGGATCGCTGCCATCCCCGCCCGCCGCCCCGCCGTGTGCTCCAGAGTAGCTTGCTTTGGGTTCACATTTGAAAAGGTACAGTTACCAAGAGGGTCATCTCCCTGAGGGCGTGTGGCTGTGCAGTAAGAGATGTCCTGGCTGGTCAGGGAGAGGGCTCGGGAAAATTCTCTCAGATACTGAAAACCCAGCTCCAGACACTGTGTTAAGGATTCACGTGTTCCAGAGGTATCCGGGTTGACAGTTGACAGTGATAATCGGGGTGCCGTCCGTCTTGCCAAGGCTTTGTACTTAGCGTCAGGTGCTCAAGGGCCTGTGGTTCAGGCTGCCTTTTAATGTGCTGTGAGCTGGGGATCTGCTGTGGGTCGCATAGGGTCAGCAGTCAGGCTTTGTAGCCGTGTTCACACGTGAGTTCATGTGTGTTAGGGAGCCAGGTTTCACCTTTCTTTTTTTTTTTTTTTTTTTATTGGATTTTAGGTTTTGGGGTACATGAGCAGAGCATGCAAGACAGTTGCGTAGGAACACACATGGCAGTGTGCTTTTCTTTCCTTCTCCCCTTCACCCACATTTGGCGTTTCTCCCCAGGCTATCCCTCCTCACCTCCCCCTCCCACTGGCCCTCCCCTTTTCCCCCCAATAGACCCCAGTGTTTAGTACTCCCCTTTCTGTGTGTCAACGCCATACAGTGAGCGGGGAGCTGCTGGCTTGCCCTGGCGTTCATTTGTGTGTAGAAAAGAGGAATTCCCTGCATTGTTGAGTGAAAATGCAAGTGGAGCTGAGAGCTGTGTTTCTGCAGGGAGCGTCCATCATTGCAGGATCCCTGGAGGGCAGCGCTTCTGCTTGGTCCAGAAAGGCAGATGTTGGAGGAGCCTTGCCCCCGCCATCTGGGGAACAGGGGTGTCTGGGGCAGGGCTTTACATGCACACATATTTTTTTTTTGCCTGAGGCAGGGTTTCACTCTGTCAGCCAGGCTGGAGTACAGAGGCCCGATCTCCTCTCACTGCAGCCTCTGCCGCCTGGGCTCAAGTGATCGTCCCATCTCAGCCCCACTGAGTAGCTGGGACCACAGGCGTGTGCCACCACGCCCGGCCTTTTCATTTTTTGAGTGTAAACACGAGGTCTTGCTGTGTTGTCCGTGCCTGTCTTGAACTCCTGGGTTCAAGTGAACCTCCCCCCTCAGCCTCTCAAAGTGCTGGGATTACAGGTGTGAGCCACCATGCCCAGCCTCACACATTGCACGTTGCTCTTTTTAGTAGTCCATGAGGTGTGTGCTCATCCCGTTTCACGCGTGAGGAAGCCAAGGCCTGGATGAAGCTGTCTGACCTGGGCACCTCGGGTGGCAGAGCTGGATTTGAGCGCACTTCTGCTCACCCACAGTCCCTGTTGTTTCTCCTGTGCCGGGCCCCAGCTGAGTCCTCCTCAGCATTGTTGAGCCCATCCTGGAGGCTACCACGATGGCACAGGGCTCTGCATGGTCAGGGATGCCCTGAGTTGCCAGGAGTCGTCCACCGCCCTCTGTTCTCCCTCTCTCCCCTTCTTTCCTCATGGCAGAGGGTGATCAGGTAACTTCACTGACTTGAGCCCAGAGAACAGCAGCCCACTCCCCTAAGACAGCCCCCCATTTCAGGAAGACATGGGTTTGAATGCAGAGTCCTGCCACTTGGGAACTCCAGGGTGGAATTCACCAAGTAATTGTGCACATACAGGGCCTGAGGAGATGGAGGGTTTATTTCCATGCCGAACAGATGCACCTGCCTACCTCCTAGAACACGGTGCCCTGCGGAGCCATGGGCCTTTATCATAGGTCACGTTTTCCTGGAAACTTCCGACAGTACTGGTGGATGCATTTTGTTGAGTAGTTTGATGTGTGGGAGTTCTGATGGTGTCGTGGCTATCACTGTGTTTTGTAGCCACACTCAAGCTTTCTATTCCATTCTTTAGTTACTCTGGCCTGGCCTCGGTTTTTAGGGAGAGCACCCGCAGGGGCAGTGGAGGGCCTGGGCTCAGGGTCGGTCAGCACCTGTGACCGGCGCTCCCAGGCCTAGCCTGTGGCTGGGCAGCTTTTCCCATGCACAGTGTGCTACCAGCAGCCTGGCAGAGCAGCACGGGAGACGGCGTGTCAGTGAGGCTCCAGCACAGGCAGCCTCCGTGAACATTCATTCCTGTCTGTGCCTTTCCTCTACAGTGGTTCATTTAGGGTCGCCAGCTTGCTTTTTTGAAAATCATTGGTGTTTAGTTTGTTTTAAAATGACTGAGAACTAGGAGAAAATGCAAATGGCTCCTAGTTTTCTGAGGTTCAACTGCAGTTAGATTGGGATTGAAAGTGGATTCTGAGGCTGGGTGTGGTGGCTCATGCCTGTAATCCCAGCATTTTGGGAGGCCGAGGCAGACAGATGATGAGGCCAGAAGTCCCACATCAGCCTGGCCAACATGGTGAAACCCCATCTCTACTAAAAATATTAAAATAAACACAAATTAGTGGGGTGTGCTGGCATGTGCCTGGAGTCCCAGCTACTGCAGAGGCTAAGACAGGAGAATGACTTGAACCCAGGAGGCAGAGGTTGCAGTGAGCTGAGATTGCGCCACTGCACTCCAGCCTGGGTGACAGCGAGATTCCATCTCAAAAAAATAGAACAAACAAAAACTAGTGGACTCTGGGAAGTGCTCTGCTTCTGTGGTGACTGGATGGCTGAACTTCATCTCACTCTCACTCAGTTCTGCTGTCTATACCTGACAAGGGAGTGGGACTCGGGAGGCTGGGCAGTCAGCCCCGCCGCCTGCACCTGTATCACTCTGGTGAGTCGTGTGTAGTGACTAGGCAGGCGTCGGTTTCCCTCTGTACCGTGGGAATAATTCTCCCTCTCACGGCTAACCTGGGAATTAGCAGACGGAGAACACCAGCTACACAGTGTGCTCCATGCATGGCTGTGCTGAGCCAGGAAGGGTGCGTGCGCTGCACGTGGCGCGCTCTGAGTGTAATTCATGAGGAGTTGATGAGAGGTTGAAAGAAGCCATAAAGCTGACATTCATCTTAAGCGTGTCACCACTGATCACTGAACTTGAAAGTGGAGAACGGGACAGTTCTAAGCCAGGTTTACTCACGCCTCTGCTTTGTTGCCTTAAAGCCAAAAATGGTTGTTTTTTTTTTTTTTTTCTGGTTTGAAAATTATTTATTGAATCTCTCCATACACAGGCAAAAATAAGTGTGCCACTTAACATACTGGAACTTGCCTAACTTAATCATTGCCTAGAGAAGGGAAGATTATCCCCAAAACGTGCTTAACCAGGAGGCCAGTGCATCTGCCGACCTCCAAGAGCATGGAGATGAACGTGATAGACAGACTGTCCACCATCTGAGCCTTCGTTCACTACCATTCGGTAACCCTTCTTCAGGCCCAGATCTGCAGCACATTTCTTGCCAACAATCATGAAGTGTCCAAGAAGACTTTCATCATCATCTTCTGCTGCAGAAATCTGGGATATATGTTTCTTGGGTATCACCAGAAAATGTGTTGGTGCTTGAGGAGAAATGTTGTGGGAAGCAAGGCACCGGTCATCCTCAAAAATGATTTTGTCTGGGATTTCCTTGCGGATGATCTTCCCGAAGAGCATGTCGCCACCAGGCCGAGCGACCTGAGCCTTGGCGATCTCGTCTGCCATCTCTGCCTCTCTCCCGCCCAAAAATGGTTCTTTACGATCACATAGGGAATGTCGAAGGAACCGCAGGGGCCCCTAACAGATGTCGGCTGAGACTCTAAACAAAACATCGTCTTTCTTTACCAAGAAAGCTCATGCGTTCTCAGGTGGAGCGCTGCTGGAGGCTGTGCTGCTGCCCGGCAGGACCTGGGGAAGCGTCGAGTCCTTGAACCCGCCGTGGCGCGAGCACGTCTGCGGTTGTTGGGAGAACCTGCAGCTGACACTGTGTCGGGGCAGTTTTCTGCAGGCCGCTAGCTTACTTAATTTTCCAAGATTTGGCTGAATTTATTTTAGGTGTTTTTCATACTTCAGAACATTTTTTTCACGTGGTGTTTCGTCTGATCTGAAGTGTGAGCTGGAATTCTTTGTCATATAACATCCTTGGTCTTTTTGGAGCTGCGAAGGTTTCTCATGTTTACCCCAGCAGTGGTCTTTTCGCTAGCAGTTGCTATTGAGTGTTTATTTCTGCTTCTGACAGGCTAGGGCTCGTCCGGCTGTGGACAGAAGGACACTTTTGAAAGGGAAGTATCATCATCTTTCTTCCTGCAACGTCTTTTCTTCTTTATTCTTGGCAGCGGTAAAACTCCTCCAGGCAGCCGACAGCTTTAAAGACCAGACCTTCTTTCTCAGCCAGGTTTCCCAGGATGCCCTGCGGAGAACCATCTTCCCTCTGGGGGGATTAACAAAAGATTTTGTCAAGAAAATCGCTGCTGAGAATAGACTTCATCACGTGCTTCAGAAGAAAGAGGTACAGTGAGCAGTTCCCTTTGATTAGTGCCTGTGTACCTTTCCCGACTGCACGGTCTGGGGAGCAGCTGGGGCCTGGGGGTCCCACGCCACTTCCCCTTCCAGGATCTAACATCAAAGGCGAACCTTGGAGCAATAGGAGGAGTTTGCTCAGGCACATGGTACAAGGCTCTGCATCCTAGGCGACGCTCCTTGCTCTTTTCCTCTCCTCTGCCCCTATGTGGTGGCTGCCCCGCAGCCTTAGTAGCCGGTGGGCTGCTCTTGGGATAGCCTGCCTGCCAGGTGAGTGCCAGGCAGTGTGATGGAGAGAGCCCTGCAGGGGCAGGTGCTGCACCACCATCTGCACCCTGATGTGCCCTGTCACCTGCTCGCCCGGCATAGACTCGTTTGGTGCCATCAGTTCCAGGCACTGTGCTGCCGGGCTGCGAGGACACGGTGACGCTCCATCTTTGCCTCCATGGAGCTCACCTGCGAGCCGGGGCACGGACAGGAGGCCAAGCGCTGTAAACCTAGAAAGCATCTGTGGAGGGAGGTGTAGGGCCCTGGGAGGGAAGCACCCGTGGAGTCAGAGTAGGGAATGGAGATGACAAGGCCTCAGAGGAAGTCACACGGAATCTGAGACCTGAAGGATGAGAGGATTCGGTGTCCTGGAGAGGGCTGGGAACGTAGACAAGGGAAGGGCAGTGCAAAGGCCTTGAGACAAGGAGAAGCCAGGGAGCCGGCCTGGGGGTGCCTGCCCGTGGCCCCAGGTGCTTGGGAGGATGGAGTGCACCTAGGAATTTCAGGACAGCCCGGGCAACATAGCGAAACCTGTCTCAAGGAGAGAGAGAGAGCCTGGAGCGTTGGCAGAACAGGGTGAAGCCAGTGGGAGGGCCTGGGGATGGAGGGTGAGGGGTGGGAGGTGGCTCCTTCATGTCTCTTCCTGGTAATGGAAATGGCCGTACCGTTCAACAGCAAGCCATTTTCCCTGAAGAGCACGTCACCCCGTCCTCCTCTCCTCTGGTCTTCCGTTTCCAGCGTCACTCTGGTGGGAGCTGTAGTCTGGAGACACACAAACCAGAGAGTAAAGGATGCAGCCTCTGACGGGGCCGGGGTGGGGAACCCACAGAGCCCAGGCTCCCCAGCCAGGACAGCTGCGGCTGAGGAAGGCGCCTCTCTCCTCTGACTTCCCTGGGGTCCTCCCCTGAGGCCGGGGTGGGGAACCCACAGAGCCTAGGCTCCCCAGCCAGGACAGCTGCGGCTGAGGAAGGCGCCTCTCTCCTCTGACTTCCCTGGGGTCCTCCCCTGAGGCCGAGGCTTCAGGCCTGGCTTTCCTGCTTCCTGCCCCTCCTCTGCTTCTCACAGGACAGTGGCCTGAAGGCGTTGACTGGGTTCGCTTTCTTCCCTGGGTCAGTTGGGTGAGGTTTTGCTGCATAGGGTCAGGTCTTGCTGGGCCAAGACAATGAGGCGTTCATGCTCTAAGGCCCTGGCCTCGTGTGCGCCGGCTGTGACTGGTGTCCCAGGGTGCTGGTGGGCAGCCGGGCCCCTACCCTGGAAGCAGATCGTGGGGTGAGGCTGGGAGGCCCTGGGGCCTGCTTAGGGTGTCCAGGTGCAGTGCGGGCCGCCCCCACCTCTGCCCCCTCACAGCTGCCTTCTGTCATTTCAGAGCATGGGCATGTGTTTCATCGGGAAGAGAAATTTTGAACATTTCCTTCTTCAGGTGAGTGGTGGTCTTTGACACAAAGCGATGGGGCCAGGTGTCTGCCCTGGGTCTGGAACTCCATCGGTAATGAAATGTTTGTTTTCCAGTATTTGCCATCTCGACCTGGTCAGTTTATTTCCATAGAAGACCATAAGGTTCTGGGAACACACAAAGGTGAGGTTCAGACTCTGCCACTTGTCATCTGAGTGCCTTGAGCTGTGGCCAAGGGTGCCTGTTGTCCCTTCCACTCGGGTGGATCGTAGAAGGCTCTGGGGTGGGGGGTGGAAGAGTCGCCTTGCTGAGGACTGTGTGCATTTCAAGATATGGCCGCAGCTGTAATGCTGGGGTTCGTGAGGGGCACGCCTCTGATTTGGAAGGGCTGTCCTGTGAGTTACGTATCAAGTCCCTGTAGAAAGAATTCAGGAAAATGTTAAACTACACAGAACTGCACGCCGCCGCAGGGGGTAAGGCAGACATCACCGCATGACTTGAGTGATGAAGGACCCACGCGCTCATGAGGTCAGGTGTCCCACTTCTCCCGCGCATGCTCTTACTGCGGGGAGGCCTACGTGAGCCTGCGTCGTGCCTGCGGTGGGGGACAGGCTCCAAGTTAGTCACCAGCCAGTGGTGGGGATGTGCCTTCTGCTGTGATCATCAGGCAAGTCTTACCTAGCGCAGGACGGGGCCGTGGGACTGGCCAGGAGAGCCGGGCTGCTGCTCAGGGGTGGGGCGTCTCTCAGTGAACTGGAGAGCCTCAGGAGCAAAGGGCTCCTGAGAGAGCTGGGGCCAGGCATTCCTGAGACAGGCCTGCCCATGTAGCTGCCAGCGCTGGCCCCAGTGGGAGCCGGTTAGATGACTCAGGGTTTTCACCTGCAGTTCACTCCACTGAAGGAGGCTGCCGGGCCAGGCCACATGGTAAATCCGTGAGGTTCTCTCTTCCTGCGTGCACCGCCGCAGTGAGGGGAGGCAGTGAGTTTGCCATCTCCTCTCTGACATTCATTGTGAGGGCGCGGGTGTGCAGAGCGTAGCCAGGGAAGACTTGGGCACAGAGTGGCAGGGGGCAGCCTGAGGTAGAGTTAGTGCATTAGATCGACACTCTGGTGTTAGACGCACAGCTGTGTCATGGGCCCGTGGTGTCACACAGGGCCCCCAGCCACATCCTGGCCCTGGGGTCAGGTGTTCCTGCAGCTGGGACTTGTACCTTATGGGGTGTAAGGTACCTGCTCATGGCCACTGCATCCCGTGTCTAGCCCCTTCATGGACAACGATGGGACGCACGCAGGTGCTTGGGCAGTGCTGGCCTGGCTGGTTGGAGAAACAGCTTCCAAGTGAGCTCCTCCATTGCTGGGCTTGCTCTGGGCCGCTCTCGGAGGTCCACAGAGCCTCCCCCTGCTGCCCTGTTAGGAGAGATGTGACATTTGGGATGGAACACCTTGCCCAGCCTCATGGAGAAACTGTCTTTCTGTAGGTTGGTTCCTGTATACCTTGGGCCAGAGAGCAAACATAGGTGGCCTGAGAGCGCCCTGGTACGTGGTGGAGAAGGACAGTGCCAAGGGCGACGTGTTTGTGGTGAGTGGGCCGGCCTGAGGCTGCTTCTGGCAGGGCCAGTAGTGCTATGGACCAGGGCCTGGGGAAGACTCCAAGCCACCGTGGAGTCATGGAGTTGGTGACTCACTCTGACTGTCCTTGGTCCCTGCCTTCCTGCTGTATCCTCCCGTGACTGGCCATGGCGGCAGGAGGGTTTTAAGGTAGGCCTCAGGCTCTCTTGTCTGCTGGCCTCTCCCTTAGTCACTGAACCCCCTATACCCAGATACTGTTTCTCCACTTCTACAGAAGAGGGGCTCATCTGGTGGAGAGGGGGTGGCCTCGGTGCTGAGGATGGTGCCTGCCATGGTAGAATCCAGTGAGGTGTGGTCAGGCAGGTACAGGTGGCCGAGCCTAGGATGAACCCAAGCCTTCCACCGCTGTGACCCTGGCCTCAAAGTGGGGCTGCCTATCGGGGGCCAGCTCACCCACCACCTCACTCTCCCTTCTGATCACTTCCCACAGATCAGTGGGTCAGGCCAGGGCTGCTGCCAGGTGTGCTCAGCATAGCCTCTACCTTGGTGCCACAGCTGGCTAATGTGGCACGAATGCTGAGGGCTCCAGGGCATCCCTACCTTCGCATTCTGCCCCGCAGGCTCCCCGGTTAGACCACCCAGCCCTGTACAGGGACCTGCTGAGGACCAGCCGGGTGCACTGGATCACGGAGGAGCCGCCTGCAGCACTGGTCCGGGACAAGATGATGGAGTGCCACTTCCGATTCCGCCACCAGATGGCACTAGGTGACTGGAGGGAGGGCTTCCCAGGATGGGCCCTTTGAAGCTGAGTTTCCTGAGACCAGGGAAGGGAGACTCTGGGGCAGGAACGTCCCTGTTGTAGAGATTATTTGGAGATTAACTTCGTGTCCTGTGCCTGCCCTGAGGGAGGCCTGGGGATGCTGGGAGCAGGCCCCTTGTGTTAGGCTGAAGCAGGCGAGTGCACTGCCCTGCACTGTCAGACCTTCCCCTCTGAGGTGTTCACCGCTGTGGGCTGGTGCCCCTTTTTCCCTGGGGCCAACCAGGCAAGGCCTGTGCCCCCTCCAAGGGCCCCTCTCTTCCACCCAGTGCCCTGCGTGCTGACCCTTAATCAAGATGGCACCGTGTGGGTGACGGCCGTGCAGGCTGTGCATGCCCTTGCCACGGGACAGGTGAGTAGGGGCCTGGGGGGTGAGCCCAGCTGTGCTCTGGGAGGACTGCACTGCTCTTCATCCTACCAGGACACCTGGGTTAGAGAAAGGGGCTGAGGCCTAGAAGTAGGGTGTGAGCAGATCACACAGCTGGTGATGGCACAGTGTGACCAGTCCCTCCTGGGGGCTCCTGCAGTGACAGCTGTGAGAGGATTTCCACTCTGATGTCACCAGCCAGCTCCTGCTTGGGCCCTCAGAGTCTCAGCTGCTGCCCAGGCCCCAGATGTGAGGACAGAAAATGGAAGGGGCAGAGGGTCAGGGCCCCTGTGGCCGCGTGTGCAGGAGCTCCGGGGGTGGGCGCCTGGCATGTGCAGGCGGTGGGCGGGAGTGCACCTGGGGTGAGGAGAGCAGAAGCGTCCTCTCGCTGCCACCATGCTCCGTTCTGTCACAGCTCCAGATTGCCAAGGGCTGCAGAGACCTGCCAGTCCTTGGAGTCCCAGGAGAGGCCCCTGTGACTATCCCACTCAGGGAGAGGCACCCTGATCCTGAAGACCTTCCCTAGTGAAACTGCTGGGCGCCCCAGGCCTCTCCTCCCCTGTTAGTCAGCAGTAAACCCTGCTCTACCTGGAGCTCCGAACACAGACCAAGCCCCAGAGGGACTGCTCTGCCCCTACCTGCCCTGGGCTGGCCCCATTCAGAACCCCTGATGCCAGGCCCTCTCTGTCCTGCAGTTTGCCGTGTTCTACAAGGGGGGCGAGTGCCTGGGCAGCGGGAAGATCCTGCGGCTGGGGCCATCTGCCTACATGCTTCAGAAGGGCCAGCGCCAAGCTGGGGTGCCCACCGAGAGCCCCAGTGACAGCCCAGAAGAGGGCCCAGACCTTCGTCCCTCACTCTGACAGAGATGGAGCTGCTGGGAGGAGCCTGGAGAGCAGGGCCCTGGGCTGGGTGGCTAGTGAGTGGTCCAGGTCCCCAAGGCCCAGCTTGCTGCGGCCCAAAGTGAAGAACGCTGGGCTGGTCAAGGGTCCGCAAAGCCTGCAGGGGCCTGGCGAGCCCCAGGAAGAGCCTCACCTCCAGGCTGTAGCTCTGGCTGGCTGGTAGGGTGGCCTGAGGGCTTCCCACCTCAGCACAATGAGGGGACCCTGTGGAGGGGGACGCAGGGACGGTGTGGAATAAACATTCTTTTAAGGACACAGGGTCTGGTCGCTGCCTTCACTGGGTCACTGCCTTCCCCTGTGGAAAGGCAGGTGGACTGCAGGGGCAGCCACAGCAACCTGAGGTCTGAGCCGCCCCATCCACTGACCTGGGATCGCTGCTGCTCTGCCTCGAGGGCCGCTGCTCCTAGACCACAGAGCTCGTGTCCGGGACACGGACTGGTGTCCTTCCTCTTGCTGGGCTGGAGCCTTGGTGCGTCACTGGTGCTGTGAGAACGTTCCTGCGGGGACCAGAGGTGCACTGCCCTTCTCTGGGTAAGAAGGTTCCAGGGGCAGCACGTCCCTTCATCCCACAGGGAGCCAGACAGGGCCCCACCCTCTGGCATGCAATGGATCAGAGGGAGGCCCTCTCCTATCCCGCTCCCCAGGATCCTTGCCCCTGAGAGCTCCAGCACCACTGAGACTGACTGCTGGTGGCAGCAGGGCCACCCCAGGGTCAGAGCTCGCTGGCACCTGGTCCAGAGAGGACAGGCAGCTGAGGCCTGTGTGCAGGGGCTGGATGAGCACAGCCATGCACATGCACCCTGGAGTCTCAGCCTGGCCGCAGTCCCTTAGCCCACTTCGGGGTGCTGGGGGGGGACCAGGCCCTCTGGCCCCACAGCATGAAAGGCCTAGGAGCTGTAGCGGGGAGTGGGCTTCCTTTTGAACGTGGTTAAGAGACAGGAGCATTGTGAGCCAGTGTACACCTGCAGAGGAGACTCCTCTGGCCGCTGCTGTCCAGAACACAGGAGGGGAGTGGGTAGGGCAGGGAGGCTCTAGGGTTTAGATGAGGATGGCAGGTGGAGGGAAGGGTTGTATTAAGGCAGGTGCCGTGGAACAAGTTGATGCCTGGGTGGTGGCCCGAGCAGGTGGGGTTTCCTTCTCTTTGTGGTCTGGAGAGCTGGATGGTACCCAGAGGGCCTTGCCCAGATGCCCTAGGTTCTTGCTGGTGCCTCAGGATGAGGACTGTCATGGGGCCCAGCATCCATTCTGACCTTGCCTGTCTCCCCACTGAGTATCCTGACCTGGGGCAGCCTGCCTTGTAGCTTAGCCCCATACACCCGGGAGTATCCTGAGGGTGAAGAGTGGGCCAGAACCCGCAGGCAGCTTCTGAGACCTGCCGTGCTCCAGGTGAGGAAATGGGGCTTGGGGTGGAGCTGTAGCAGCCCTTGCTGGGGAGGGCTGTGGTGGGGGGGTGGGGGGGGGACAGGGGCAGGCCCCAGCTCCACCAGGCAGGTAGAGTGCTGGCCGATGGGACCAGACAGGCCCCTGGGGATCCTCCGTTCAGCTGAAGTGCTGCCTTTGTTCTGCCGGCTCAGCCCAGCACTGAGCCTCCCTGGGCTCAGGTTTCCCCTGATTTATGGCTGTGGCTGGCCCTCCAGCCTGAGAACTGAGGATGGGAGACCCTCCTTGGTGCTCACTGCTCTGCCTAGGCCAGCCCTCCCAGGTCACAGGAACATGAGCAAGAGGAGGTGGGGTGGCCAGGCAGGAGGTAGCGTGGGCACCAGGTCAGCAGGGGTGAGGCTGCCCTCCATAACCAACAGTGGGCTCCACTGTCCTGCCAACCCCAGGGCCTGTGTGTCAGCCAACGGAGGAAGTGGGGGCACAAACCTGCCTCTGCCCCTTGGGCCCCAGGCTCCACTGGCGACAGCTTCCTGACGGGCCGGGCTCCCCTCTGCAGAAGGCACAATTGCCTGCCCCATCCCCCACAAGGCCACTGGCCAACTCCGGAGGGCTTTGGCGCAATGTCTCAGATTCAGCAGAAGCTGTTGGCCAGGGGGTCAGAGGGCCAAGGATCTGGGCTGGTCTCCTGACCTCTTTCCTACCCTCCACAGCACCCAAGGCTGGCACACTCCAGAAGCTGTGTCCCTCAGATGACCTTTTGAAGACCTGGGGTGCCCCAGGAGCACAGGCAGGCAGGTGCCCCTTCTGCCTGCATGGGCACCCCCAGTGGCCCGGCCTTAGCCACTTGCCACACCTGTCCATGATGACAGAAGGGGAGGGAAAGGAAGAAAAACATCTTCCGGGTCAAGAGCTGGATGCTCATACCTCCCTACTCCCTGCTCATAACACAAATGAAAGCAAAGCCCGTGCTCTTCTCCGCCATGTTGTTTCCAGGATGATCTAAGTGAGACGCAGGTCCCAGGACGGCGCCCCCTCGCCTCATACCTAGGAGGCTCCTTCCCGAGGCCCTAAGCTGGCTTCAAACACCCTGAGCCTGCCTTCGGCCCAGTCCCTGGCTCCCACACTACCCCATGCCAGAGCCTTGCCCGGCCCAAGCCCTTTCCTCCTTGGGGAGTTTATCTTTTCAAGAAGACAAGGTCTTGCTGTTACTGAGGCTGGAGTGCAGTGGTGTGAGCAGCGCTCACTGTAGCCTTGACCTGGGCCCAAGCAATCCTCCCGCCTCAGTCTCCCAAGTACCTGGGACAACAGGCATATACTACCACACCCAGCTACTTTCGAATTTTTTTCGAAACAGTCTTGCTATGTTGCCCAGGCTGGTCTTAAACTCCTGGCCTCAAGCGATCTTGCCTCAGCCTCCCAAAACACTACAGGCATGAGCCACTGTGCTAATTTTTAGCAGCTAATTTCTAAAAATTGTAGAGGCCGGGCGGAGTGACTCATGCCTGTAATTCCAGCACTTTCAGAGGCTGAGGCGGGTGGACTGCCTGAGCTCAGGAGATCGAGAACAGCCTGCGCAGCACAGTAAAACAGTCTCTACTAAAATACAAAAGAAAAGAAAAAAAATTAGCTGGGCGTGGTGGTGCGCGCCTATATAGTCCCAGCTACTCAGGAGGCTGAGGAAGGAGAATTGCTTGAACCCAGGAGGTGGAGGTTGCAGTGAGCCGAGATTGCACCACTGCACTCCAGCCTGGGCAACAGAGGAGACTCCATCTCCAAATAAAAATAAAAATAAAAATTGTTTGTAGAGATGGCCCCCCGCTAATTTTAAAAAATTGTAGGGATGGGTTCCCACTGTGTTGCTCAGTCTGGTCTTGAACGCCTCCCTCAGGCAGCCAAAGTGTTGGGATTACAGACATGAACCACTGTGCCTGACCCTCCTGGGGGTCTTAGCAAGCCTTGCCTCCAGGGTGGGGAGGTCAGGGCAAGGCTAAAAAGCTGTGATTGAAGCAGCTGTAGTCACCCGTTACCTGGGCTGGGGAGTCTGGACGCCCCGTGGCTTGGACAGCATGTCCACTCTTGTCTGTTGAAACGTGATCACAGAGGGGCTTGTTCTGCCCTCACCCACCACCGTCTGCCGCCGATGCCCTCCAGATGCACTGCAGAGCACTTGATGGTCCTCAGGTGGACGCCTTGGCCTGGCTGATGGGCAGGCCTGCTCCGGGCTGCCTGGACTGCTTTCTCTTTCTTAAATGCTTCTGATATTTCCTGTTAATCATGGCTTTGGGGTTGAGGTAGAAATACTCTATCACATTAGCCACTGAGCATTCTGGGATGTAAACATTAGCTGGTGACCTGCCGAGAAAGCAAAACCTGAAAAATGACCTGAGGCACTGGTGAGTTCCAGGTTTTCTTCACTCTTCTCAGATTTGACCTGGGGGGTGTCCCTAATCTGTGGTGCTGTGCAGCCAGCACCAAGGCAAGGACTTCAGAGAGGCCTGGGGATATGTGGGTGCTGTGGGCTGGAGAGTGTTGGGGCTCCCATTTTTCTATCTCTTTGCTGTCACTTCTTTTCCCTAAGGGTGGGCCCTGCTGGGTGGAAGCATGAGGCAGTGCAGGTGGCTAGAGCTCTGGGAGAAACCAAGAAAAGGGACCCCAGGAGTGAGAAAATGCAGGGCAAATCCCAGCAAGGAGAGGACTGGAGAAGCAGACGCCCAAATCCTCTGCACATGCTGATGCACGTCCCTGCTCACCCGCCTTTGAGTGCAGGCAATGAGCCAGAACAGCTGAGTTCTAGGGCTGGCCTGGTGGTGGACCTGCAGCTCATGGAAGGAGACAGAACCAGGGGTCAGGACCTAACCAGGTTGCCTGCTGCTGAAACAAACAGATGAAATGACACTTACAACCCAGAGTCTAACACTCCACCTGACAGGTGAGGATTCAACTTGTAGTCACTCGGCACACAAAGAACCGGGAAAATGCAAACAGAAAAGAGATTTTAGCCCCAAGACATTCAAACGTTCAGATGATCCCAGAAGTCACAGCAGCCCTCCTTAGAACCATGCTTCATGAAGTAAAGGTGAACACTCTTGGAATGAATGGAAAACTAGACGTGCCCAGCAGAGAAATACAAAGGAACCAAGTGGAAATTTAAAAACTTCACAGCATTTGAAATAAAAAATTCACTGGGTGAGTTCAGCAGCAGGATTAAGATGACAGAGGAAAAACACCAGCGAACTTGAAGATGGAGCACCAGAAATAATCAAATCTGAAGAACAATTAGAAAAAAGAATGAAGAAAGGTGAACAGAGCCTAGGGGACCGGTGGGAAAACATCACGAGATCTAACATCTGAGTAGCTGGAGCTGCAAAAGGAGAAAGATCAGTGCAAGACAAGAAAACAAGAAGTAATGGCAAAACCTCCTGAAATTTGGTGAGAGACATGCATTTACAGATTCAAGAACCTCAGGAAATGCGGAAGGAGGACCGCACACTGAGGCTCCGGCAGGCCAGCCAGGGAATGGACAAAGTCTGGACTCCAGGTTCCACTGGCCAGTGGGGCACGGACTTGGACAGCTCAGTGGCACGTCCATCGACCGTCCCTTCCATGGCCACCTCGGGTGCAGGGAGGGGCAGGTGTGTATGGAGAAAAACCAGCACTGCGGATGTACAAATTCAAAAATCTTAATTTATTGTAGACTCTTGTCATTTGCAATTCCAGTGTTTTGAACATTAATAAATACACGTGTTAAAACCCTCCAGTGTCTCATCTCTCCCATAAAGTCTTAAGTAATAAAAATAGGTTTCCGTTTTTCCTGTCTCAAACTGACAGTTTTTTGGTAACAGTTCTGATCAAATTTAAAATGACACCTCATGATGCTGGCTGTGGAGAATATAAAATAGAACCACCAAAAAAATTACAGCTCGGGGTAGACCCCGTTACAGTGAGAGTGGACCGTTAAGACTTCAAAACCTTTCTGCACTTAGGAAACGCCAGGGGCACAAAACCGGAGTTTTGTATCTTCGAAAGACCACTCACCTGGTAAGGCACATGAATAACTCATCCAGGCGTGAGGGCTGTGGGCCCTCATTTCATCCTCCTGCCCTGGACTGTCTTCAGCTACGCTCTTCCTCGAGCACGGGCGTCTGCTGACAGTGCTCACATTTTCATCCGGGCAGAGTTGAAAACTGAGCGTGGGCATCTCTGCCTTTCACCTGATTTTCGCCCTACTTTATGGTTTCTATTAGGAAGCAGCTGTGCCCATCACTGATTTGGGCACCTGATTTGAAGAACAAATGCTAAAATAAACCGTGTCTGAATAGTCCTGGGCCCCGATCCACAGCCCCTCGGGCCACGCTGTGTCAACTGCCTGCAGTGGGCCCGTCCCTAATGTGAATTTCCAAAAACAGTTTGGTAACCATGGAAGAGTGTGGCTGTGGCTTTGTCCCTCTGCACAATTGGCCATTTGAAGCAAAATGAAGTAATCGGTAAGACTCTGGGGGTGGGGGGGGGGTGGGACCCCTGCCTGCCTGGAGATCCTCTGAGTCTCCAGGAGGTAGAGGATTGGCAGGAGGGACGGAACAGCCTGGAAGACCACACGCCTCTGCCCAAATCGGGAGCCTGCAACACTTTAAGGTAGCAGGTCTCACTGGGAGCAGCAGCAAAGGACAAAGCCACCCCCATCTGCAGCTCCCGGGCCACCTGGGAGGGGGTGAAGGGAGAGGGTGGGGGTCAGGGGACAACCAGGTGAAAAGTAACAGCTGTGTGGCAACCGTGCCCCACAGTGACCTCAGCAGGACTCCTCACAGCTGCCCAGTGCCGGACTGCCCTGTCTAGAATTCACACAGCTGGGACAGACAGCAGCAGAGGGCAAACGCATGCCTGGCGAACACAGTGCGGACCCAGGGGCCCCGTGGGGAGGGCGCACGCCATCCTCGCTCTCCGGCCGAAGGCAGTTGTGTGACTTCGAACCGCTTGGTTTTAGCCCCACTGCTGACGTATTTTCCACCTTTAATCCACTGGGGCGACAGCTTTGTCAACACATGCCAGATTCAAGTACAACTGTGCAATCTTTACACAGAAGACAGCAAGAGATCATTCCATGGATCTTCGGGATCAACAGTCAGCACAAATGCAAAATATACACAGGTTTCACCTCCTCGGAGTCCCATACAAACATATAAAAGTATCTACACCTTTTCCACGTAGCAAAGCAACTTTAAGACAAGCGGTCTTTGCAAAGGGCTGCCGGCCACGGCCCTGCACTGCCGTGAGATGCCTGCACGGGCGGTGCTGGACCAGTCTTTGGTCTCTGCCCAATGTCCCTGAACTCCGGGCAGCCTTTGGGCCTGGTCTGGGCCCCTCCCACAGTTTTGGCTCTGTCTGTAGTCTTAGGACCCAGCGGTGCTGGCCTGGTGGTCCGCGAGTCGCTCATGCCTGTGGCCTTTGGCACTTGTTACCAGGTCTGACACATCCTGAGCTGCTGGGAGAGCCAAGACCTTTGTGTGTGGATGCAGTCGGGGGGCTGTCACCGTGGGGACCACCACACTCGGGGCCCACTTCACTCCAAAGGCAGTGGCCCCTCAGGCTCCAAGGTCCGAGGGCTCGGCGACGCAGCAGCCTGTGTGGGGGTGACAGGCTTGCCTCACGGTTTCCTGATGGTTCAAATTGAAGTTTCATTACTGCCTCTGCGCGTGGGAAGAAGCCATCAAGTAGGTGAAGGGTCAGTGAGGGCAGCGGCTGGGTGGGGTCCAAGGTCACTCGGGGGCAGGAACCCCCCATTAGGGGAGAGGGGGCGTCTGGGGGATCCAGGGAGGGCAAGCTCATGTTGGATGTGGCTGCCCTCGGGAGGCAGGAGAGGGGCCAGGACCAGCCGTGGGTCTCTGTGCTGCTGGTCTCTGAGCAGAGCACGAGGAATTCACGTTAGAAACCAGTCATCTCTACGGTGACTTTTGGGAGGGACGTCCTATAAAGACCTGGCTTCTCCCTTAAGAGTCTGGAGGGAGGGAGGAGCGACAGGGAGAGGTCTGGAGCCAGAATCCCAGCTCCACCCTGCCCCCTTCACCCAGGGATTCTGGGAGCCTCCATATCCTCAACCACAAGGTGGGTCCCAGAGGTCCCGGTCAGGACAGTGCTGATCCAATGCAAAGCCCTCCACCTTAGATCCTGGCTGCGGCTTCAGAGTCTCAGGGGCCTGCGACGTGCCCCCAGGATAGGGGGTCTGCCTTTCTCCAGGGGATCCTCCTGACCTCAGCTGCAGTGCCCCCCATCGCTGCCTGGGCTCCCTCATCACTCAGGGCTCCAGGTGAGGTGGGTGCCAGGTCCCTGACCACTGCGCCCCCTCTCTCCTCTGACTCAGGACAAGGGGGAAATGGGTGACCCCCACCCCAGAGGCCCAGGCTACTCACTCGGAGTCGGAGCCATCGGCCTGGGCGCTACCGGTGCACACGTTCATGGCCACCCCATTGAGGTGCTCACGCCCTGGCTCCCTCCCAGGGCTCTTGACCGTGATGGCGGGGTCCAGGCCTCCAGAGCCCAGGGAGGATGTGCATGAGGACGTGGGGCTCTGCTCACAGTGGGCCAGCTTCTCCCGGAGCCGGCCCTTCAGCATCTGCTCTGTCAGCGTCAGTGGCGGTGGATAGGTGACTTTATTTTTCAAGATGCCTGGAAGAAGGAGACGGGGCAAGGTCATGTCCGGGTGATGCTGCTGGGGCAGCTGCTGAGCAGCGTGAGTTAGAGCCAGCCTCAGCCTCTGTACTTCCTCCTCGTTCCCCAGTTCCCTGGGCTAGGCCAGAGGGCCACGTCTGTCCCACCCAGGACCTGCCCCACCAGCCCCACCCCCACCTCCAGACCAGGGACTGGCCCTTCTGGGTCCTCCAGCCTCCCACTGCAGCCCCGGCCTCCCCAGGCACCTTTCCTCTGCTCCGGGGGCTGGCTGCTGGCAGGCCTGGCCATGCTCCCGCTCTCCCGGTCTGGGGGGCGCTCGCTGCTGTGACCGCCTTGCTCCTCGAGGTGCAGTTCCACGCTGACCTTGGTCTCCACCTTCAGGCGGGGCTGGCTGCCGGGATCCTCAGGATCCTCACTGTCACTGCCGCCTAGGCTCTGGTCAGGCCAGATGGCTGGGACGTGGTTGACCACGGTGTCCCCTGAGGCACGAGGGTGGCACTCAGCAGGCAGGGGCACTGCCACTTGAGCTGTGCCCCTGAGCGCGACAGGTCTGGCGGGTCCTGGGGGGCTCTGACCTGCCTCTCCCAGACCTGCAGGCCTGGCAGGGCTGAACCCTAAAGGTGAGGAAACTGAGGCCCAGGAGGGAGAGTCCTGGCAGCAAGGCTGTCACTGGGCTGGCCCCCACCCCCTGCTGTATCTGTACCGGTAACCACACATGGCTGCCCTCCCATGCCCACAACCTGACCTGGCCCTTGCAGTGACAGCCCACAGAACTGCCTCCCAGATTTCCTGCCTCTGCCTGGGGGTTTGGCATGGGGAGCACTCCAGAGGCTGTGGGGGAGCCCAGCCAGAGTTCCCCAAACCCAGGCAGTCCTTCCATGTGACAGCAGTGCCGCTGGGCATGTCCTGGGAGGCAGGGACCCAGCCACGGCCAAGGCCTGCCTGGAGCCTGCTGTCCGCAGCCTGGGCGGTCCACTGTGCCCCATGCACTCACCTTTGGGGGTGCTGTGGATGGCGCCCCTGGCCGGGTCCCATTTATCCTCAGCCCCCACCCCGTCGTCCTCACTGTCTGATGAGTGTGAGGAGGCGTAAGAGCTGCTCTGCTCATCCAGGGACAGCTCACTATCCGAGTCAGAATCGTGGCCTGTGGACGGGTGGGGGACAGTGAGGCTCAGGCCCCAGAAGGTGAGGGGGTCCCACCAAGGGCCAGGTCCCTGCTGAGCATGGTGAGGCTGCTAGCACTTCTCCAGGGGCAGAGTCCAGTGATGGAAGGGACGTGGGACAAACAACCCTCGGGGTCCTCCCCTCCCCAGGGAAGCCATACCAGGGGGGTCTTTGGAGCCTCTAGGCAAGAAGGACGAGTCTGGCTCTCCACGGCTGCCCCGTGCCGGCCCAGAGGACACGCTGAGCTTCTGGACCCCTTCATCCCTAGAGAGGCCAGGGAGGGTGGGACAGGAGGTGCTGAAAAGTTCTTTGGAAGATTCTCTACCCCTACCCTTCTGTGTTCCCATCAAAACAGTTTCCCGAGTGTGGGGGGAAAAGGTCGGGGGGAAGGTGGGGGAGAAGGCAGGGGGAAAAGGTGGGGGGTGAAGTTCTGGGGAAAAGGTCAGGGGAAAGGTGAGGGGGAAGGTGGGGGGCAAGTTCTGGGGGAAGGTGGGGGTAAGTTCTGGGGGAAGGTGGGGGTAAGTTCTGGGTGAAAGGTGGGGGTAAGTTCTGGGTGAAAGGTGGGGGTAAGTTCTGGGTGAAAGGTGGGGGTAAGTTCTGGGGGAAGGTGGGGGTAAGTTCTGGGGGAAGGTGGGGGTAAGTTCTGGGGGAAAGGTGGTATCAGTTGAATGGCAGGACACAGGTGGGGGCGGTGGGGGCAAAGCCTGAGGGGGCTCGAGAGCCATGTCCCCCCACCTGGAGCAGGAGCCTGACCTGATGGTGCTGTCCAGTGAGGCGGTGGACTCGCCCAGGGCTGTGCGCAGCATGTCTGGCCCGTCGCCGAAGGTGCTGTTGCAGTTGAGGGAGCGCTGGGGGAGGGGAGGGGCTGGTCACTGCCGGGTGGAGGCCACATGACCACCACCGGGGATGGCTCTGTCCCCACGGCAAGTGCCCCACACCCACACCCTGGCTGGGCCCCTGCCCGGCACACAGAGCAGTCAACCCTCGCTGTGAACAAGAGCCTCCAGCAGCTGAGGGAAGCGCATCCCGGCCCACGCTGCCGCCCTCCCTCGCTACGGCCACTGCTTCTGGTCAGGGTCCTCGGTGGCCTGGCCCCCTCTTTCTAAGGCCTGGAAAAGCTGGGCTAGGATGCGACCGAGGCCCTGTCCGGCCGATTCTATCACTTCCTGGTGCTGTGACCGGCAGCGGCACCATGCTCCGTGGGTGGCTCTGCCATCCCCCCCCAACGAGGTCACACAGGCCGCAGGGCTGCGGCTGACGCTCCATCCTCCTCCCGCAGAGCCCCCGCCGCTCTCAGTGCCGCCCAGCTCCCAGGCCCTCGATGCCTTGTACCGTCAGCAGCATGGCCCTGGTGGTGGTGGAGTCCTCCAGGTGCAGCTTCCTCCCGCTGAGCACGCCCTTCACGTGCTTCCGGACCTCCTGGTTGAGCACGCAGTGGAAGAGGAGGACGGAGGGGCCCTGGAGGGAGGATGGCGGGTTCAGCCCTGGTGCTGCCTCCCTAGCAGTCCACCTGCCCTTAGGCACCAGCACAGCACAGTGGGGCTCAGAGCCTCGAGCGCACACCACACCCTCGGCCTCGGGGCCCAGGACATGCCAGGCCTCCCCCTTCTCAGGGACTGCTGATTTCTGGGAGGCAGGTGGGGAAGCTCAGAAACCAAGATGCCTGCACCAGGCCCCCTGCACTGGAGGCAGTGAGGGCCCCTGCTCGGGCCAGTCTTTTGGGTGTGCCTCCCACAGTCCTCAGCGCTCTCTGGGGTCCCCACTGTGTCGTAAGTCCACCTGCTAGGCAACGCTTGAAGTGGTCATTTCTAGAAGTGGCCCAGAAATGGCCATTTCTGCTCCCTGAAGATGCTGGCCTGGCCCTGGGGCCATCATCCCCAAACACAGTGGGGAAGAGGCACGGGCCCCTGCGCTGGCTGAACAGGGGACTGAGTCCTCGCAGACCCAGGAGGACCCCACGAAGGGCCCAGGCAGGGCTGCTTTGCCACGGCAGGCTGCCACCACCTCGCATCACAGCCCGGCCAGGCAACTCTGCAGCCACCTACCTGTGAGCCGCTGAAGACGGCGAAGAGGGAGTGCAAGCTCAGAGCGTCGCGGTTCACGGCCAGCAGCCCCAGCAGCCAGGTGGCGCTGATGAGCAGCAGCAGGAGGAAGGCGGTCCTCAGCAGGGAGCTGCGGGAGGGCAGGGTCAGCCCTGTACCCACCGCCGCCCGCCCCTGCCCACTCCCTTCCTGCCAAGCTCTCTGCGCGCCCACCCACCCATCTGTCCACCTGTGCACCCAGCCTTCATCCCCCTTGCTCCCGACCTCCCCTCCTAGCCAGGCACGGCTCATCCAGGAAGCAGACAGAGACCGTGTTAGTGGGGACAGTGGTGAGTGACATCAGGAAGCAAATGAAAGAACACAGGAGCCGTGGCGGCGACACCAGGCCAGGGGCCTGAGCCATGCCCGTGGCTGCGCTAGCTCCCGTGAGACGCCCTGGGGAGGGCGAGAGGAAGAACCCAGGCCTGCCCTTGACGAGCTGTGACCCTGTGAACCACTTCCCGAGCTCTGCCTCGGTCTCCCCATCTGTAAAAGGGGATGACAAAGGTGAATTCCCTCCCAGGGTTCAGAGGGGATGGAGCACATCAGGGTGACAGAGGCCGCAAGGTCCTCAGATCAGGGATGGCACTGAAGACGGGGAACCGCCGAGGCCACGCCCTCCTGTGCCACCCTAAATCCAGCCTCCCAGCCACTCACCACCGCTCCCTCTCCACCCCCTTCAGACTCCGCTGTCTCCTCCTGGCCCCCAGCCCCTGCTCAAGCCTTATCCCTTTGCCCATCCCTGGCTCAGTCCCATCTCTGCCAGGTCACCAGGGGCTACCTGGTTGTCTGAAAGATGCCCCTATCATCCCCTCCTGACCCCATCACGGCTTCTGGACACCGTGCTGAGTCCTCCCTTTGGGGGCCTAGTAGGTCCCTTCTCCTCCCTAGAACACTAGAGGTTCTCTCCATGCTGGCTCCTGTCCCACTCACCTCCTCTGAGGGTGGGGAGGGGATCTCCACTCCAGCAGCCCCAGCAACACCCTCATCACCCACCAGAAGCTTCCATTTTCCTGCCCCACCCATCTCCACTCTGATGACTCCAAGCAGCCCAGTGCTGACAACACATCTTAACGTGGGACGCTTCTGTGCCAGCTGGGAGGGACCGAGGCCCAGGGCTTGCTGCTGCCAGCCCCCCGTCCCCTCGGCTGACCTCCCCCGGCCCCCTCCCCTCAGCTGACCTCCCCCAGCCCCCTCCCCTAAGCTAACCTCCCCCAGCCCCCTCCCCTAAGCTAACCTCCCCTGCCCCTAGAGATGTAATGTGGGAACCTCTCTCGAGCCCCGGGACTTCTCCAGGCTGCCCCCAGCCCTCCTCGAGGCCCATATGTTCTCGTGCCCCACCACCCCAGCACAAAGACTGGACATGGAGGTCTCAGGGTCCAGCCAATGTGGCTGGTGGGATGAGCCCCACACCAGGTCCCACCCGCTGGTCACGTTCAGCCCCACTTACACGATCCCTTTTTTTTCATAATAATGGTGCTTTCTTTGGCAGGAAACTTTTGCAGATAGGACAAAAATGACGGTATTGATCTGAAAACAAGATAAGTCGATCAATGTCGGGTGGCCAACTCTTCTGTCTTGTCGCCACAGCCCTCCAACTGCCTAGAGCCCCTGAGGCCTCACCCTGCTCCCCACTCCTGCATCTCAGGGAGGGGTAGCTGGGTGAGGCCCCGATCCCTGGCCTGCAGGATGAAGCGCGCCTGTCCACACCCAGCCTGCCTGTGCAGGACCCTCCTGGGTGCTGGGTGCAGACAGTCTCACATGGACACGACGCGAGACCCAAATCCAGAGGGCGAGGTCCGGGAGGGGCCTGTCACAAATGGCCCTTCCTGCCCCGCCTTGGCTGCTCAGAGGAGTTGGTGGCCCTAGCCAGGCCAGGACATCCCTTCCAGCTGACACATGCTTGGGGCACCCGGACTCCTGTGAAGGCCCCGCACTCACAATCATAACAGCTCCGACGGGCCCCACAAAGCTCCAAATCAGGGTGTCTTGAAGGGACAGCCAGCAGAAGTCAGGGTTTCCGTAGCCCTGGGGGTCCAGGCCGACCGCCAGTCCTGAACACAGTGGGAGGCAGGAAACGGTGAGGGCCACATGTCCAGTGGCCACCCCCCTGCCAAGGGCCAGCCAGGGTGGGGTGAAATGGGGGACCCAGCATCTCCCTTCTCAGAGGGAAGAGTGAGGAGCCTGAGGAGGAAGTCTCGGCCTCTCTGAGCAGTCTCTCTGTGTGGGGTCTCAGGCTTGCCATGCCATGGCCCGGGTGGCAGCAGCTGCTCCAGGATTGGCCCCATGAGGGAGGGGGCCTGTCTGGGCCAGGGACTGTTGAGGAAGGCCACAGACCCTGGAAGGTGGCAGTGAGATGGTGCGGGAGGGACCGTGAAGGCAGGTGGTGCTTGGGAGAACCCTCTAGCTGAGCCATGTGGAGGTCAGGAGACGGTGATGGTGCAAGGGATGAGGCCCTGAGACAGATGGAGGACAGTGCCACCTGTGGGGCCATATTTGAATGTGGGGGGGACACCACACCCCCCCCATATCACATACAACCACGTGCACATGTCACACACATATACATACCCTGTACACATGCATGCAAGCACGTACACACACGTGCAGACAGGCATCACAAGTATACATAACGCAACCAGAGGCACACACCACATACGCACTCCCAAAACCGCCTCGCCACCGAGCCTGCTACGTGAGCTGCTTGTTTACACAAGGGAAGAAACGCCCTGAAGAGCAGCCATCGCTCCCAACCACCGTGTGACAAGCCAGATCCAGGCCGCCTGTCCATGGGGAGCATCCAGGTGGCAGGCAGGAGTGACCAGCAGGTGTGACTCGGTCCCTCTGTGCCCCTCCCCCGCCCTGGCCCAGCATGTGCTCCTGCCCATTCTCCTCATTTAGATACTGAGAAGATCCCAGCCCCCTGCGTCCTCCAGCACTTCCCACTCCCTCTAAAGGAGCCGGTTACCCAGGATCGAGGACAGTCAGGAGGCCTCAGATGGCCGGGCCAGGCCGCAGCTCCTGGCCACTGCCTACAGCTCAGTCTGAGGCTCCCAGGGAATTATTTTAAGATCTTGTGTGAGAGACCTAAATGTTAAACAAAACAAAACCTGTTTTTTGTTTTCTTTGGTTTTTTTGAGACGGAGTTTCGCTCTTGTTACCCAGGCTGGAGTGCAATGGCACGATCTCAGCTCACTGCAACCTCCGCCTCCTGGGTTCAGGCAATTCTCCTGCCTCAGCCTCCCGAGTAGCTGGGATTACAGGCACGCGCCACCGTGCCCAGCTAATTTTTGTATTTTTAGTAGAGACGGGGTTTCACCATGTTGACCAGGATGGTCTTGATCTCTTGACCTTGTGATCCACCCGCCCCGGCCTCCTAAAGTGCTGGGATTACAGGCGTGAGCCACCGAGCCCAGCCCCGAGGTGGCTTTTACATGAAGCCACGTGAGCCCCTTCTAGGCCACCCTCTTCATCTCGGTGTCTCTCATAGTAAGCCCTGAGTTAGGCACAGTATAGCTGGTCACATCACAGAGTGACAGCTGCCACCCCGCCCAAGCTGCCCTCACCTCAGCGGCCCTGGGTGGTGGTGAAAAAGGTTCCTCAGGGTCCCTTAGAGTAGGGGGAGATGAGTCACATCAGAACACCCAGGCCAGGGGCCTGTGTGGTTGGAACCTGGTCAGCAACGTCGCTGTGGAGACCAGGACGGTCCAGCAAGTGACCATCACGGCACTGGCCCCAGAGGGGCTGCTGGACGCTGCCCTGGGGTAACTGCCTCCTACTCCAGTGCCTCTGGCCTCAGACTGTGTCCAATTCCCAGAACCCAGGGATTACTCAGGAAAAGAGCTTCAGTTCTTCCTTTTGTGAAAAAAGGTGGATCTTTCTAAGTAGGGAGCTAACTTTGACTTTCTGATTTTTAGCAAAACGTGTGAACTACAAAGTCTGTTCTACTCACTGATTCACTCATTCACTCACTCACCTATCCACCCATTCCACCCACCCACCATCTCATCCACCTAGCTACCGTCCATCCACCCATCCATCCACCCACCATCTCATCCACCTACCTACCGTCCATGCACCCACCATCTCATCCACCTAGCTACCGTCCATCCACCCATTCCACCCACCCACCATCTCATCCACCTACCTACCGTCCATCCACCCATCCATCCACCCACCATCTCATCCACCTAGCTACCGTCCATCCACCCATCCATCCACCCACCATCTCATCTACCTAGCTACCGTCCATGCACCCATCCATCCACCCACCATCTCATCCACCTACCGTCCATGCACCCACCATCTCATCCACCTACCTACCGTCCATGCACCCACCATCTCATCCACCTAGCTACCGTCCATCCACCCATTCATCCACCCACCATCTCATCCACCTAGCTACCGTCCATCCACCCATTCCACCCACCCACCATCTCATCCACCTACCTACCGTCCATCCACCCATCCATCCACCCACCATCTCATCCACCTAGCTACCGTCCATGCACCCACCATCTCATCCACCTAGCTACCGTCCATGCACCCACCATCTCATCCACCTAGCTACCGTCCATCCACCCATCCATCCACCCACCATCTCATCTACCTAGCTACCGTCCATCCACCCATCCATCCACCCACCATCTCATCCACCTACCTACCGTCCATGCACCCACCATCTCATCCACCTACCGTCCATGCACCCACCATCTCATCCACCTAGCTACCGTCCACCCACCCATCATCTCATCCACCTAGCTACCGTCCATCCACCCATCCACCCACCCACCATCTCATCCACCTAGCTACCGTCCATCCACCCATCCACCCACCCACCATCTCATCCGCCTACCTACCGTCCATGCACCCATCCATCCACCCACCATCTCATCCACCTACCTACCGTCCATGCACCCACCATCTCATCCACCTAGCTACCGTCCATCCACCCACCATCTCATCCACCTAGCTACCGTCCATCCACCCATCATCTCATCCACCTAGCTACCGTCCATCCACCCACCATCTCATCCACCTAGCTACCGTCCATCCACCCATCATCTCATCCACCTAGCTACCGTCCATCCACCCACCATCTCATCCACCTAGCTACCGTCCATCCACCCATCATCTCATCCACCTAGCTACCGTCCATCCACCCACCATCTCATCCACCTAGCTACCGTCCATCCACCCATCATCTCATCCACCTAGCTACCGTCCATCCACCCACCATCTCATCCACCTAGCTACCGTCCATCCACCCATCATCTCATCCACCTAGCTACCGTCCATGCACCCACCATCTCATCCACCTAGCTACCGTCCATCCACCCATCCACCCACCATCTCATCCGCCTACCTACCGTCCATGCACCCATCCATCCACCCACCATCTCATCCACCTACCTACCGTCCATGCACCCACCATCTCATCCACCTAGCTACCGTCCATCCACCCACCATCTCATCCACCTAGCTACCGTCCACCCACCCATCATCTCATCCACCTAGCTACCGTCCATCCACCCATCCACCCACCCACCATCTCATCCACCTAGCTACCGTCCATCCACCCATCCACCCACCCACCATCTCATCCACCTAGCTACCGTCCATGCACCCAGCCATCCACCCACCATCTCATCCACCCACCATCTCATCCACCTAGCTACCGTCCATCCACCCACCATCTCATCCACCTAGCTACCGTCCATGCACCCATCCATTCACCCACCATCTCATCCACCTAGCTACTGTCCATCCACCCATCCATCTCATCCACCATCTCATCCACCTAGCTACCGTCCATGCACCCATCCACACACCCACCATCTCATCCACCTAGCTACCGTCCATCCACCCATCCATTCACCCACCATCTCATCCACCTAGCTACTGTCCATCCACCCACCATCTCATCCACCTAGCTACCGTCCATCCACCCATCCATCCACCCACCATCTCATCCACCTAGCTACCGTCCATCCACCCACCATCTCATCCACCTAGCTACCGTCCATGCACCCATCCATCCACCCACCATCTCATCCACCTAGCTACTGTCCATCCACCCATCCATCTCATCCACCATCTCATCCACCTAGCTACCGTCCATGCACCCATCCACACACCCACCATCTCATCCACCTAGCTACCGTCCATCCACCCATCCATTCACCCACCATCTCATCCACCTAGCTACTGTCCATCCACCCACCATCTCATCCACCTAGCTACCGTCCATCCACCCATCCATCCACCCACCATCTCATCCACCTAGGTACCGTCCATCCACCCATCCATCCACCCACCATCTCATCCACCTAGCTACCGTCCATCCACCCATCCATCAACCCACCATCTCATCCACCTAGCTACCGTCCATCCACCCACCCATCCACCCATCCATCCACCCACCATCTCATCCACCTAGCTACCGTCCATCCACCCACCCACCATCGCATCCACCTAGCTACCGTCCATCCACCCATCCACCCACCATCTCATCCACCTAGCTACCGTCCATCCACCCATCCACCCACCATCTCATCCACCTAGCTACTGTCCATCCACCCACCATCTCATCCACCTAGTTACTGTCCATCCACCCATTCCATCCACCCACCATCTCATCCACCTAGCTACCGTCCATCCACCCATCCATCAACCCACCATCCCATCCACCTAGCTACCGTCTATCCACCCATCCATCAACCCACCATCCTATCCACCTACCTACCATCCATCCACCCATCCATCCACCATCTCATCCACCTAGCTACCGTCCATCCACCCATCCATCCACCCATCCATCCACCCACCATCTCATCCACCATCTCATCCACCTAGCTACTGTCCATCCACCCATTCCATCCACCCACCGTCTCATCTACCTAGCTACCATCCATCCACCCATCCATCCACCCACCTACCATCCATCCACCTCTCCATCCACCCACCAACTCATCCACCATCTCATCCACCTAGCTACCGTCCATCCACCCATTCCACCCACCCACCATCTCATCCACCTAGCTACCGTCCATCCACCCATTCCACCCACCCACCATCTCATCCACCTAGCTACCGTCCATCCACCCATTCCACCCACCCACCATCTCATCCACCTAGCTACCGTCCATCCACCCATTCCACCCACCCACCATCTAATCCACCTAGCTACCGTCCATCCACCCATTCCACCCACCCACCATCTCATCCACCTAGCTACCGTCCATCCACCCATTCATCCATTCCTCCATCCATCATCCTATCCATCCACCCACCTGTTCTTCCATCCATCCACCCACCCATCCAATCAACTCTCATCCCTCCAGCTACTCTTCCAGTCATCCTATCCACCCACCTGCTCTTCCATCCATCCACCCATTCACCCATCCATCACTCATCTCTCCATCCCTGCATCCATCTACCCA
This sequence comes from Callithrix jacchus, assembly GCF_049354715.1. Classification (NCBI taxonomy): domain Eukaryota; kingdom Metazoa; phylum Chordata; class Mammalia; order Primates; family Cebidae; genus Callithrix; species Callithrix jacchus. The sequence continues at coordinate 213,614,097 of NC_133502.1, read as the reverse complement.
CCCATCCACTTACTTGTCCCATCCCTCCATCCACCCACCCATCCATCCACTCATTCCTCCACACATATTTCCATCTACTCCCTCACCTCCATCCATACATTCATCCCATCCATCCATCTATCCACTCACTCACCCCCACTTATCCATCCACTCATTTCCACCCATCCATCCACCCACCCACCCACGCACGCACTCACTGGCTCTTCCCTCCATCCCTATGTGTAGACATGGGATTTTCATCTGTTAGGTACTGCAGAAATAACCCTTTAGAGACCTGGACCCAGCTCTCAAGGAGCTCACAGCTTACAGAAGACATCTCCCCAGGTGTCTGCCATTGCCCCCATGCATGCAGACAAGCGTGCAGGGCTGGGGCCTCCTCTGCTGGGGGCTGGGCAGAGAAGAGAAAGGACAGGTCTCCAGCACAGCTGAGGGCCTCGGCTCCCATGGCAACGACACATGGATCCCCTGCTGAGCAGGGGTCTGTTGGAAACCTGCACTTTAAGCGGGGCTGCTCTGCGCATCCTCACCTGTGACGATGGCCGGGATGCCCCAGCCCACGACGTAGTAGAACCGCATAGGCCCCGCATCGATGTTGCGCACCTCGGTCAGCATGCGGTAGACATGCAGGCTCTCCACCAGGGTCCAGGCGAAGGTGCTCATGTAGATGAAGTGGAGGAGGATGGCGACCACTGTGCACAGGAACTGCGCAGGGAACGGACAGGCTCAGCAGGCGCCCCTGCAGCCCGGGAACGGGCGGGCTCAGCCGGCGCCCCTGCAGCCCGGGCTGCGGCCAGACAGGCATGAGGGAGGGTGGGAGAGCTAACAGTTCCAACCACTCTGTGCGTCTGTCCTCAACAGAGCAGGGCTACATGTCTGGCCAGTGGCTGAGAGCCAGGAACTGAAAATCAACATCATGGGGCAGCTGAGCCAGCCCTGCCTGCCTGGGCAGAGGGCGGCATGACAATGACAGGGGCAGACCAGCCTCCAGGCCATGAACACAAACCTGTGCTCGGGAACTGCACCTGACACGTGGCCTGGGGCAGCTTCACACCCAGTACTCTGGGAGGGTCTGCCTGGCCGGTGCCCCCAAGGCTGCTGACAGCTGGGAGAGGGTGGCAGGCTCTCCTCTGGGTCCTGGGAGGCTGAATCAGCCAAGGGTGAGATGGGGGGAGGAGATGGGAGCATTTGGAGGGTCGCACCCTGACCCCACCCACAGTTGGCCTGCTCTGGACACAGTGTCTAATCCTCAGCAGCCATCCATCAGTCCGCCTTACCAGGGGTCCCAAGGAATTACCCTTTAAAAGACACAAAAGGGTAGGAGGAAAAGGAGGGCCCATGCCTCAACCCCAGGCTGGAGGCCACTTTGCTCAGGCACCAGGTCACGGCACCCCCAGGGGAGGTTGACACAGTGCAGGCGGCCCTGCTCCCACATCAGCCTCGAGGGGCCAGGCACCCTCCAAAAACAACGCCCCTGAGGTGGGGAGGGCCCCAAGACAGCACCGCATCTGTCAGATGCAGAACAGAGCAGGAACCAATGCAGAGAACGCCGGTGACAGGCCCTTTGCCTCGGACCACAGACTTGATCAGGCAATGATGCGTGAGCCTGTGGCTGGTGAACCCCAGTTTCCTGAGTGGAAATCATCTGGCTTAGGAAAAGGCAGGCGGCGAGAAGGCTGGTTGGCTGCTTTAAATAACGTGAAAAGTATCGAATATCAGCCGGGCATGGTGGCTCAAGCCTGTAATCCCAGCACTTTGGGAGGCCGAGGCGGGTCTCGAGACCATCCTGGTCAACACGGTGAAACCCTGTCTCTACTAAAAATACAAAAAAAAAAAAAATTAGCTGGGCGTGGTGGCGCGTGCCTGTAACCCCAGCTACTCAGGAGGCTGAGGCAGGAGAATTGCCTGAACCCAGGAGGCGGAGGTTGCAGTGAGCCAAGATCGCGCCATTGCACTCCAGCCTGGGTAACAAGAGCAAAACTCTGTCTCAAAAAAACAAAAAAAAAAAGAAAAGTATCGAGTATCAGATGAAGCAGCACATGGGGGAAAAACCGCGAAAAGTAAAGCCACAGAACCACCTTTTGAAAACAGAAAGTGAGGACTGTGCCGTCCTGGCTACAGCAGGTCGTACCTGCTTCCGTCACCGACCTACCGCCTTCCCCAGAAATAGAACAAAGACAACAGCGGATGCATAATAAGTCATGTCAGCCTGCCAGCGCTCTGAGAGATGAAAAACCTCGCCCAGAGATAGGACTGCGGGTTTAAAAAACCCTGTAAAGCCCGGGCACGCTGCCAAGACCCTAGAATGATGCCCGGGCGCCCTTTCCTTCTCCTGCTCAGCCGTGCGTGGCTGCCGGAACAGCGCTCACTCCCGGGGAGATGAGTCATGCTGGAACCCAGGGGCCGCCCGGGCTCTGCAGGTGGGGTTGAGTTGCAGGGAGTGGCCTGCGCCTCCCTCTCCCCCATTCACACCACTCAAAAGCGCAGTGAAGGGTTGAGATGCGTCGCACACTTCTGGAGAGGCTTCCCCGTCCAGTGCGCTGAGAACATGCCCATTGCAGGGACGCGCCTGGCTGTGGGTGTGAAGAAACCCCTCCACGGTAGCAGCAGCACTGACTGCCATGTAGACCCCACACATGGAGCCCCCGCCAGCCCAAGGCCTGGGAGCACCTGGGAGCAGCGGGGAGGGTTGACCCTGGCTGGTCCGAACACGCCTTGGGGCTCATCCGTGGTGGGCCAGGCCTGGTGCTCCACCTACCACTGCTGGGAAGCCATGGCACCTTCTCAAGGGTGAACTTCGGGTGTCAGGGGGTGCCCACCTTCCCTCTTGAGCTGAGGGGGGTCTGGAGAGGTCCCACTGCTTGCCGTAAAACAGGAGGAGCAGCTCAGGTTGGCATGTGGCCCTGAGCAGCTAGCCGGAAGGTTCCAGCTTGGTCTTTCTATTCCACTTCCCTCCCCAGGGCCTGTCCACTGCTACAGATACCCTCTCCACCCCTGCCTTGGAGGCGGCCTCCCCGGCTCACGCACATGCCTTCCTTGGCCCCACAGGTGTCCCATCTCAACCAGACCTTGCCTCTCAACAGGTGGTGTCTTCATCTACTCATTCTCCCTTCTGGAAACGTCAAAGGCCCCCAAGCCCTCCTTCCCAGCTGGCCCTGCCCCTCCTTTCTCCCCATGCCCAATGCCCTGGCTTCGGTTCTGGGTCCCCACTCCGCCTCCCAGGCTTGTGCGCTCCGTCAGAATGCTCTGCTCCTCCGCCTGCTGTCCGCCTGCTGCCTGGCTCCTGTTTCTATTTTTTCTTTTTTTGAGACAGGGTCTCACTCTGTTGCCCAGGCTGGAGCGCAACGGTGAAATCTCAGCTCCCTGCAACCTCTGCCTCCCAGGTTCAAGCAATTCTCGTGTCTCAGCCTCCCGAGTAGCTGGGATTACGGGTGCCTGCCACCATGCCCAGCCAAGTTTTGTTTTTAGTAGAGATGGGGTTTTACCACGTTGGCCAGGCTGGTCTCGAACTCCTGACCTCAAGTGATCTGCCTGTCTCAGCCTCCCAAAGGTATCCTGCTGGCATTACAGGCGTGAGCCACCACACCCAGCCCTTCAGTCAGTCTCCACAAGACTCGTATTTCACGTCTCGGATGTACCAGCATCCGAGATGTTCAAAGCAGTGCCTTCTCATCCCCAGCACCGCCGATATGTGTTTTTAGTCTTTTCTCAGTCTTAGATTTGTCTTTCAAAACGAATTAGGGATTTATTTTCTATTTCACTGATTTCTGCTTTTTATTGTCTCCGTTCATATCTCCTAAATTTACCTCTAAATTCTGCCTTGATTCTATGCTGCCAGTTCCAGTGTGTAATTTTCACTGACAGCTTTTTCGTTATGAATCTTCCCAATTCCTCTGAACTGTTTAAGTCAGTCTGTGCTTTCTATAGGGATGTTTTGGGTTCATTTTATTAGGTACATAAAAATTTATCAGTTTATATCTTCCCAATGAATGGACCTTTTTATAGCAGCACTGTCTCTAAATATCACCATTCCTCCTCAAGCCGAGTTAGTCTGCTCATGGTATAGAGCCCCAGGCTCACTCCGGCTGGTACTTATCTGTCATCTCCCTTCTCATCATTCTCAACCTTTACGCCTCTTGTAAGCTCCACACGCGGGCTGACTCCGACCTCACTTTGTCTTCTAAGCTCTATGTCATGAACAAGGTCCTATCTTTTTTTTTGTGAGACAGAGTCTTGCTCTGTCACCAAGCTCAAGTGCAGTGGTGTGGTCTCAGCTCACTGCAACCTCTGCTGCCCGGGTTCAAGCAATTCCCCTGCTTCAGCCTCCTCAGTAGCTGGGACTACAGGTACATGCCACCATGCCAGGCTAATTTTTTTGTATTTTAGTAGAGACAGGATGATCTTGATCTCCTGACCTTGTGATCCACCCACCTTGGACTCCCAAAGTGCTGGGATCACAGGTGGGAGCCCGAGGTCCTATCTTGAGCTCACTGGCAGGGTGAAGTCACAGGGCTGTCAGGACTAGAACCCTCAGTACAGGGACACAGACTAGATTTCCCAGGCATGGCCACCGGTGCCTCAGTGGGCTCCACACCAGCGGCCAGACTGTGCCAGCCAGGGTTCTCAGCTCTCCTCACTGGATGCTGCCACCCCCTGGGTGTGCTCTGGTCTCTGCACCTCCCTAGCCTGCTGCCTGGAGGACCTCTCTCCAGCTTTCCATCTCAGCCATCTCAGCCACTTTCCAGGGCAGCCTCTGCTGTCACCCAAGCTGGGGAACACCCCTCAGGGATGCTTAGCTGTGGGATCACCAGCTCCAGGAAGGTGGGGACCCAGACTGCTTGTTCCATTCCCCCCTATGTTCCCAGCCCCAGGCACACAGTAGGTGCTCATTCATTGTACAACTACTGACAGTGTGAATGGTGACTGAGGTAAAGGGTTAGATGCACCCAAAGTCACTGTGAATTCAGCAGCTAAAGATCCAATGTGGGTCAGCTCTCCCCATACATAATTTCAGAAAAGGGCCCCGGCCGGGCATGGTGGCTCACACATGTAATCCCAGCACTTTGAGAGGGCAGGTGGATCACCTGAGGTCAGGAGTTTGAGGTCATCCTGGCCAACATGGTGAAACCACGTCTCTATGAAAAATACAGAAATTAACCAGGCATGGTGGTGCATGCCTGTAATCCCAGCTACTAGGGAAGCTGAGGCAGGAGAATCGCTTGAAACTGGCGAGCCGAGATCATGCCACTACACTCCAGCCTGGGCGAGAGAGAGAGACTCCATCTCAAAAGAAGAAAGGAAAGGGCCCCCCCATCTCCCAATAAAGAGGGTGGTGAAGTGCTTGGACCTGCTGGTGAATACCACGCCTCCACCCACAGCCTGTGACCTGGCAGGTTCCTCTAGGGCATCTGTGAATCAGAGGTGGTGGCGGTGAGGAGGACGCCAGCCAGGGTGCTTGCACGGGACTACTAAGGCAGGCGGATCACCTGAGGTCAGGAGTTCGAGACCAGCCTGGCCAACATGGTGAAACCTCGTCTCCACTAAAAATATAAAAATTAGCTGGGTGTGGTGGCGGGCCTGTAATTCCAGCACTTTGGGAGAAGGCTCCAAGGTGCAGCCCAGACAGTGGGGAGGGGAGCAGAGTGGTCATACCGGGTTCTCCGTCTGGTTGATCCCCATCACGAACACCAGCTGAGAGAGGAAAAGTGCGGCAGCCAGGTGCTTGTGAATGCTGTGCAGGTTGGAGCACAGCGCGTGGACCAGACTCAGGAGGACGAAGGCCACCAGCAGGGCTGCCAGCGACAAGGACACGGCGGCGTAGGTGACGATCTTCAGCGGCAGGACCTCCCCATTCTGTGGGCGGGAAGGTTGAAGGCAGGAGAGAAGGTAAGGGCTGAGGCTCAGATCTGTTCGTTGCGTAAGAGAGACAAATTACACACTTGCTTATTAAATGATCAAATGCTGGCAGGAACCAGCGTGACTGTCACGTTGTTCTCAGGGCGGCACAAAACAAGCACAAAGCAGAGATGAACAGTGTGGGGTGACAAGTTCTGGAGGCGGATGGTGGTGACGGCCGCAGAGCGACAGGAATGTACCCAGTGTCACCGGCCGTACTTGTAGATGGGAAATCGTGTGTTATGCAGATTTTGCCACATTAAAAAACAATAAAACCGGCGGGGCGCAGTGGCACATGCCTGTAACCCCAGCACTTTGGGAATCTGAGGCGGGGGTGGGGGTTCACCTAAGGTCAGGAGTTCGAGACCAGCCTAGCCAAGGCGTTGAAACCCCGTCTCCACTAAAAATACAAAAGTTAGCTGGGTGTGGTGGTGGGCCTGTAATCCGAGCTACCCAAGAGGCTGAGGCAGGAGAATCCCACGAACCCAGGAAGCAGAGAGCTTGCATTGAACCAAGATGGCTCCACTACACTCCAGTCTGGGCAACAGAAGGAGGCTCCATCTCAAGAAAAAAAAACTAAAAACCCCACAGGCAATTCCTGCGTACGCGGAAGGTAAACGTGTCTCCTCCACAGGTGCATGCAATACCTCTTGGACTTCCTCGTAATTCTATCATGGCCTTACGCTTTTGGCTGAAAGACTTACCCTCACTTTACAAAGAAAAGGAGTACTTGTGGTAATACGACATGAATGTAATTTCCTTTGTTCAGCAAAACCTTTTACTGAGCACTGATTAAGCGGCAGACATTCTCACAGACCCACGAGAGCACGTTCCACATCATCCTTAGATGGCAGCTCTGAGGAGAGTGCGGATGTGACCCTCATCTTCCTTCCAGGTGAGAAAAGCAATGCTTAAAGGAGCTAAACAGGCTGGGTGCAATGGCTCACGCTTGTAATCCCAGCACTTTGGGAGGTCAAGGCTGGCGGATCACCTGAGGTCAGGACTTTGAGACCAGCCTGACCAACGTGGAGAAACCCTGTCTCTACTAAAAATATAAAATTAGCCAGATGTGGTGGTGCACGCTTAAGATCCCAGCTATGTGGGAGGCTGAGGCAGGAGAATGGCTTGAACCTGGGAGGGGGAAGTTGCAGTGAGTTGAGATCACTCCACTGCGCTCCAGCCTGGGCAACAAGAGCAAAACTCCATCACATAAAAAGAAGAAAAGCTAAACAACTTGCTGAGCATGGGTGGAGCTTCAGGTTTCAGTTATGTGGACTGGCAGGCTTGATGCTTCAATTGCCATGGCAACGGGCATCTGTACCCTCCTCACCCGTCCTGTTGTTCCTGCTTCACCCTTACTATGACGTGTTCTATCATTACCACCAGCACACAGATGTCCTATGCCCCCTCCACATGTCTCTATCACAGCTCATTATATAAACTTACTTTTCAAATTTCCAGATCTCTTACTATACTTTTTTTTTTTTAATTTTTTTTAGACAGTGTCTGGCTCTGTTGCCCAGGCTGGAGTGCAGAGGCACGATCTCAGCTCATTGCAGCCTCTGCCTCCTGGGCTCAAGCCATCCTCCTACCTCAGCCTGCCAAGTAGCTGGGACTACAGGCACGCATCACCATGCCCGGCTAGATTCTGTATTTTTGGTTGAGCCAGGGTTTTACTATGTTTCCCAGGCTGGTCTTAAACTTGTGAGCTCAAGTGATCTGCCTGCCTCAGCCTCCCAAAGTGCTGGGATTACAGCTTCGAGCCACCACACCCAACCTTATTATGCATTTCTTACGGGCATTGAACATGTCTTTATAAAAAAAAGGCTGGGCATGGTGGCTCACACCTGTAATCCCAGCACTTTCAGAGGCCTAGGCAGGTGGATCACCTGAGGTCAGGAGTTCGACCTGCCTGGCCAACATGGTGAAACCCATCTCTACAAAAATACAACAATTAGCTGGGTATGGTGGTGGGAGCCTGTAATCCCAGCTACTTTGGAGGCTGAGGCAGGAGAATCACTTGAATCCAGGAGATGGAGGTTGCAGTGACCTGAGGTTGTGCCACTGCACTCCAGCCTTAGCGACAAGAACAAAACTCGGTCTCAAGAAAAAAAAAGAAAGAAAAGAAAAATTGTGCTAAAATACACAAGGTATAAAACGTGCCCTCTTGGGCGCTTTGAAGTGTGCAGCCCGGCAGCGTGTGCTCACGTTGCTGTGTTTTCTGTGCTTTTACAAACCAGGACACCTGTCCAGACCCCAGGCCCCTGGGGCGTTTCTGCATTCACAAGCTCTGGTTCTCTGGTATCTTCTGGAAGGGGTTGTTTACCATATGGGACTGAGCCAGGAAGCCAAGATCAGGCTGGGCCGGGGAGGCCGAGTGCTCATGGGCCTGGGCCTGGAACTGCCATTCCTGTGGCTCCTTCAACGCTCTGGGCCCTGGGTGTCCCTGGGCTCTGCAGTAACACCCCAGGCTCCCTCCACTGGCTCTGGGACTGTTCAGAGACTCTGGCTTTGGGGCACCTGGACCACGGGAGCCTCGGACTCCCACTCCAGCCTCCTTTCTTCTGCCTCAATTTCAGCTTCCTTGGTCCGCATGTCGCCTGGCATCCTGGCCATGAGAACACCTCCAACCCCGCCCTTATATGAACCAAGTCCACTAACCACTGACCCCCTCTCCAGGCTGGGTCCTGCTGGGGAGTGCCTTCTGCCTGTGAGACGGGGGCACAGGCAGGGCAGCTTCTCATGCACAGTGCACAGAAAGCCACAGCCCCCCTCCAGCCCTGCCTCAGGACTGACTCACCCTTCCAAGAATGTGACAGAAACCAGGGCCACTTCACATCAGAAAGCCCTCGGGAAGGACGGTGGTCTGGGTACCTGAGCCACAGCACGGCCCTGGGGAGGGGCCAGGGGAGGCCACCCAGGCCTCTGGTTCTGCCTCCTAGACACCGAGTCCCCCACAGGCCGTGCCCAGGCTGGCTCCCACCTCCTTCCTGTCCGGGTAATGGGAGGCCAGGACAGCACCCAGGCCACTCCCCAATTCATCTACAGGCCCACAATAGCCGGCTCACATTCCCAGGCCGCTTAAAATGCCAGAGGCTAAACATTAGCCACACAGCCTTTTGTCCTGCGGCCCTGCGTGTGGCCCCGAGGGAGCGCACCCACTGTGCCCGGCAGCTGTCACCTCCCTTACAATTAAAGTGGTTGGACAGCGGCACCTTCCAGCAGACCCACTCTGAAGCAAGGGGCAGATTGGGGAGCTCCTCTGAGAGCTTTGGGTCTGTCATCCCAGGGTATAAAGCATAAGCAGGGCTCTGAAAACCCTTGTCACGGGGCTTTGTCATGGAAATCCTCATGGACTCTGGCCAGTCCCAGAATGGTTTTTAACTGGTTGATGTGCTTTGTTCAAAACACTTGCAGTGGAAGATTTCATTTGAGGAGGGGGCAGACTCGGGGGGTAGGCCTGGTGGGCACAGCGGCCACAGGAGGATGCCCACCTCACGCCTGGAGATGTCCATGAGCACCGCGAAGCTGGCTGTGTGGCTGCACTGGCACGTGACATGCGTCCGGTTTCTGGACAGGAGCTCGCATCCCCGGGCAGACCACCCTCCCGTCCCACTGATGCTGCGAATAGAAGAGAGAAGGGGCGGGGGTGAGATGGTTCCCTCCACCCATGAGCCTGTCGGGGGCAGCCTCTGCCCAGCCCTAGGGGCTCAAGGGCCACGCTGGCCAAACCAAACAGCAGGTACTGTGCATGATGAAAGCCCCGTGTCCTCACAGGTTGCTCACCACCATGTTCCTCGCCAGCCCCTGCACTGAAAGTAAGACGCCTGTGGCCAGGTGTGGTGGCTCATGTCTGTAAACCCAGCACTTTGGGAGGCCAAGGTGGGTGGATCATGAGGGAAGGAGTTCGAGACCAATCTGGCCAACATAGTGAAACCACATCTCTACTAAAAATACAAAAAATCAGCTGGGTATGGTAGTGTGCACCGGTAATCCCAGCTACTCGGGAGGCTGAGGCAGCAGAATCACGAACACAGGAGGCAGAGGTTGCAGTGAGCTGAGATCACACCATTGCACTCCAGCCCGGGCGGCAGTGCAAGACTGTGTCTCAAAAAGAAAAATAAATAAATAAAAGCCACCCAATGAAGGCAGGACCATGGGAAGTCTCCCTTCCCTCCTGTGTCTTGTCAGGGCCTCCAAGGAGCAGCCTCTGAAGTTCAAGTTCTACGTGTCCTCTGGCAGCAGAACTCAAACGGGGCCGTCTCGTGTCCACCACACGCCCTGCTGCTGGAACTGCCCACTGGGGTTCACAGAGCTGCAATGCACTCCTGTCTCCTTCTGAGGACAGACGCTTTCACGAGAACATCTCGCCTTCCTCTGACACTTGCATCTTCAGATTGAACAATGCTTTATGGGAGCTGCCCAGAAGCCAGGGCCCCATGGGGACTTCCGCTTTCCTGATGGGAAGCCCCAGATAGCAAGCTGTTATGAGGTGTGTCTCAGCTTCAGACAGGGCCCTGCCCTCCCAGACCCTGGGAAAATCACACCACCTCTCAGATCCTTAGTTTGCTCGCCTGTAAAATGGGACGTGAACACTAATATGTCTGCCATGAACTTTACAATCTGGGAATAACAGGTACAGCATAAAGCAGAGAGCAGGGCATCAGAGCCAGAGCTAACTGCCAGGATGCAGATGAAGGCCCGGGACAGATGGCTGGCCCGACGTCCCTCATGGTGAAAGGGGCTCCTTTGGTCTCCCCTTTATAAGCCAAGCGCCTATTGCATTCCAGGTGCTGTGCTGGTTGCTCACTAACTAGGACTTGGAAGGCACAGAAGCAGGAGAAGAAGGCTGGGCTGAACAGGCTCCTGGCATGAGCTCACTCACCACGGCGTGGCCCCCCCACAGCGGCCACTCACGGCTCTCCACTCTGCCCAGAGGAATGGTGGTGGGGGGAGGGGGGAGTTCCCACTGCACGGACGCCCCCAGATACACAATGTTCAGCCGATTTGAGCCTGGGGGTGCTCACGCTCTGACTCCCCAAGTCCTGCATGGTGTCTCCCCTTCCTGGCACTCCCTCCCAGTATGTGGAGACACATCGGGTCTCCCCACCAGCTTGTGCTCCCATCCTCCCACCACTCCCCAGTTCTAGTGTTTTCTTCTAAACAGAGACAGCAAAAGTGAAAACGAACCAGCAGAGTAGAAGCAAGCTCCTGGTAAAGGCAGAGCAACTCAAAGAAGTCCAGGCCTCACATAAACCCTGCAGCTAAAAAGGCAAAGTGAAGCACAAACACCACCGGCTCCCAGGAGAGCTGAGCCACGTGAGTCTGAACCCACTCTCACGTGTGGGTGAGAATCAGTCATTCTGCTTTTTCTAACTACAAAATACCTTTCCCTCACTGGAACACACGCTGAAACACAGAGTCGGGTGCACCAGCTCCCACCTTTGCCACTCTGCTGGCTGGCTCTCTGATGCTGCTTCTGGCCTGTGCTGTGGCCAGATGTGGCCACTTGGAGGTAAAGCCAGTCCCCAAAGCTGGGCTGTGTCGGCCTCTTGGGCAAGACTAGGATCAGGGGCCCTTGTCTGTTATGAGGACCACACACATAGCTGGGGGTTCCCACTGTCAGCAGAAGGGCTCCTGGGCCCAATCTCTGGGTCTGCCCTCCCGTGTGTGAACAGGTCTCTGTCTTATCCAGCAGTGAACTGGCCAATACACTAGTGTGGCTGCTGCATCTCGGGAGTCCTGCAGGGGAGGAGCCCCTTCCTGGGTGTCAGCCTTGAGGGATCTCTCTGTGCACCTCCATGCCTGCCTCTCCACATGTGGGTCTGCGTGCACCTGTGTGTGTGCATCTGTATCTGCGCATGTGCATCTGTGGGTATGCACCTGTGCGTGTGCATCTGTGGGTATGCATGTGCGTGTGCACCTGTGTGTGTGCATGTGCGGGTGTGCATGTGCACCTGTGTGTGCACCTGTGGGTGTGCATCTGTGTATGTGCACCTGTGTGTGCACATCTGTGTGTGCACCTGTGGGTGTGCATGTGTGTGGGCCTGCATGTGTGTGTGGGCCTGCATGTGTGTTTACATGTCTGCATCTCCATGTGTGGGTCTGTGTACATCTGTGTGTGGGCATCTGTGGGGCTCTGATGCTCCCAGAGAAGCAGAGCAGGAGGCTGACTGCCCCACAAGGGGCTGGAAGGGGAGACACAGACCACAAGGGACCATCCTCGTGGGACGCTCTGCCACTGATCCCCCAACCCTGTGGTGCTCCCTGCCTTGGCAAAGCCCTCACATGGGGATGTGGGACTCCCGGCACCACACTTACACCAGGGAGTGGTTCCAGAACACGCAGACGGGCTTGGTTCGCTCCTCTGTCTCCAGCAGGGCAAACTCCACCAGGACGGGCCTCTCCAGGGGTCTTGGGAGCGAAGCGCCCTCACTGTACACCAGCGTGCTCACCATCGGGGTATTAATGATGGGCCGGTGAGGCAGCCTGAGGTCAAGAAGCCAGAGCATGTGGACAGACACGATTAGGAAACGTTCACTGAAATCCCATACAAACGCCCTGAGGACATGCCACGGATGTGTCTCCAGGGGACACAGAATCACACGCAGAGAGCTCGGAGCCGCAGGCCCCACAATGTCTTCATCCCCCTGCACAATGTGCAGGTTTTATCACTGACACAGCCCACAGGGAGATGTGTCATCTTCGGGTCAGAAATTCAAAAAGAAACAGAAGGCACAGGTGCGAAGACGTTACAGCCGAAACAGTTAACGGCAGACAAACAGGTGGTGGCTTAAATGTCCAAAGACAGCAGAATAATGGCAGCTCCCGGGGGTGAATCACCTGGTCACTGAGAACCACGTGATCACGAGGACCCCTGAGTCAGGGAAGTGTCTGGGAAACTGCAGGAGGAGGAAGGGCAGAGGCTCGGGCTGCTCCCACCGAGGGGGCCACAAACCTGCTTCCCGACATCCATCCTTTCCAGCCGGGATGGGCTGAGCAGCTCTAAAGCCCCGGGGCCAGCAGCAGGCACCACCCACGACAGCCTCGGGTAGGGTCTGTGGGGACAGCATGGGGTCCCTCGGGGCACAAGATGGGGTGTATGCTGGGGAGGGGACATTTCTCACAGAAGCACTGGGATAAGCCCAGGCGAAGGATGTATGATGCTCCAGGGGATGGCATCCAGTGGCAGACCCAGAACCTCCCTCCAAGGGACACCACAGGACAGTGGTCTCTGTCTCTGGGCCAGGGTCCCGGTGAAATGGGGCCGTGAAGACCTATGCTTAATCAAGATCAGACTTTTGACTTGTGGAAGCCTTGGGGACCTGTGAAACGGACCCTCCCCATGTCCCCATGCCCCCATGCTCAGGCCTTACCGAAGGCTTCGGCGGTCTGGGTCATAGCGCTCGGGCAGGAACTGCCCCAGGGTGCGGTAAATGATGACCAGAGCGACGGCAAACTGGCCAGCATCATCAGGGTGTCGCCTCCGCCTGCTGATCGGAGCCTCCCTCTCGGTGCCCGGCCCCGGGCGCGTGGTCTGCGGGGTGGTCCTCCGGCCGGCCGGCCTCCCCAGGGGGCCTTCTGCAACGTGAGCAGAGCATGAGGACTCTGGCGGGAACACCTGCATTCTCCAAGGCCGAGGTCAGGGCCAGCAGGCGTTTCTCACAAACCAACAGATGTTCCACTGAAAACAGTATGGCAGGTCCTCAAAAAATCAAAAATAGAATTTACCGCATGGCCCAGCAAGCCCAATTCTGGTTCTACATCCAAAAGATTGAACGCAGGGACCCAGATGCTTGCACACCCACGTTCACAACAGCACCATTCACACAGGCCAAAAGGTGGACACGACCCAGGCATCCGTCAACACGTGAGAGGATAAACACACACGGTCCATCCACACAATGGAATATTACTCAGCCTTCAAAAGAAAGCAAAGTCTGACACCACGACATGGGTGAACCTATAGGACATTACGCTCAGTGAAATAAGCCAATCACAAAAGAACAAATAATTGTGTGATTCCACCTATAGGAGTTCCCTAGAGGAGTCCAATGCAGAGAAAGCAAGCACGGTGGGCACTAGGGCTGGGGAGGGGTGTTGGTGTTTTGCGGGCTAGAGTTTCAGATCTGCAGGATGAAGAGTTCTGGAGGTGGACTGCTTCAACATGAATGTATCTGATATAGTCTGGATGTCTGGCCCCTCCAAATCTCACATTGAAATGTGATCAGCGTTAGACCTGCACATGGTCAGGGGTGTTGGGGGTCACAGGGGTGGATCCCCCATGAATGGCTTGGTACCTCCCATTGGTAAGGAGCAAGTTCTCACTCTATTAGTTCCAGGGAGAGCTGGCTGCAGCGGGGGGCTAGTCAGTTTCAAACCTCATCCTCTCAGTTTCAGGCACAGCCCCGTATCAGTCACCCCTCTTTTTATGACACAAGATATACCTGACGAAATCGCTTTAGTCACAAGGTTTCCGATTCTAAACGGTCCATTAAGGGGTTTACCTTTTCGTGTCCTTTTTATTTTGGGATGTTTTTAGTGATTGTCATGGATCTGTGAAAAAGCACCTTAGGAAAATTCGAAACGTTTATACCGTTTCGTATCACCTATCTCAACCCAGGACTGAGGATTTGTACATACACAGACGGCATTCTGGTTTGGGTTTTGTGGTTGTTTCTTTCAGGGAGGGGAAGGTGACTCTAAAATTTTTATTTCTATTTAAAGGCGGCCTTTCACCCCCCACGCCCCCACACAGGTTCTTTCTCTGTTGCACAGGCTGGGCTGTAGTGGCATGACCACAGCTCACTGCAGCCTCCATTTCCTGGGTTCAAGCAATCCTCCTGCCTCAGCCTCCTGAGTAGGTGGGATTACAGGTGGACACCACCATGCCCAGGTAATTAAAAAAAAAATTTTTTGGTAGAAATGGGGTTTCCCTATGTTGCCCAGGTTGGTCTTGAATTTCTGGGCTCCAGCGATCCTCCCCATGTCAGCCTCCCAGTGTTGGGGTTACAGGTGTGAGCCATCGTACCCAGCTAGCAGCAGCTTTTCACTGCACACCGAAGACCAGTGTACACACAAATTTCAGTTGTTTTCTCGTTCACATTATCAGTCACGTGGCTGAGTATCCCTCAGCTGAAATGCTTAGGAACATGTTGGATTTTTGTTTTTGAGACAAAGTCTCACTCTATAGCCCAGGCTGGTGCATCTCAATGCTGCAACCTCCGCCTCCTGGGCTCAAGCGATTCTCATACCTCCACCTCCTGAGTAGCTGGGATTACAGGTGCCTGCCACCACAGCTGGCTAGTTTTTGTATTTTTAGTAGAGTTTTTGTATTTTTACCACGTTGGCCAGGCTAGTCTCGAACTCCAGACCTCAGGTGATCTGCCCACCTCGGCCTCCCAAAGTGCTGGGATTACAGGCGTGAGCCACTGTGCTCAGGCTGGATTTTTTTTAAAAATATTCATACTTACACTACAATGAGCACTTCCTTCCAGCGTCAGGTTGGTGCTCCAGAAGGTTCAGATTCTGAAGCAGTTCAGATCTCAGGATCAGGGTGCTCAACCTGTACCTAAGCGCTTGTTTGAAACAACCCGCAGCCACCAATAGGACCTGGCGCTGGCCAACACAGAACACCCCAGCCCTGGATCTTCAGTGCCCAGAACATGGCGTGTTCACCTTCCTGGGATGCTGCAGGGGGTCCCCGCTCCCTGAACTCTGGGAGTGTCGAGGGCAGCAGCAGGTTTCTAAGAGCTTTTACCTTTTTCTTCGGGTGGTTTGAAGAAGTCAGCTGGGAAGGAGACGGAGGACTGCAGCTCCCTGGGGAACTCTTCCTGAATGGCGTCGAACCTTGGCACTGTGGCTCCCGTGAAGTTCAGCTTGTCAAAGATGTCGACAGCAAGAACTGGGGGGACAGTTCCTTTAATCAGACATAACCCCCACAGCTGCCTTGAACCCTTGCTGTTTTCTTTTTTTTTTTTTTTTTTGAGACGGAGTTTAGCTCTTGTTACCCAGGCTGGAGTGCAATGGCGCGATCTCGGCTCACCGCAACCTCCGCCTCCTGGGTTCAGGCAATTCTGTTTCAGCCTCCTGAATAGTTGGGATTATAGGCATGTGCCATCATGCCCAGCTAATTTTTTAAATATTTTTAGTAGAGACGGGGTTTCACCATGTTGACCAGATGGTCTTGATCTCTTGACCTCATGATCCACCCACCTCGGCCTCCCAAAGTGCTGGGATTACAGGCATGAGCCACTGTGCCTGGTCGCTGTTTTCAAAATGACTACAACTGTCACACTGATTGGCTGGCCTTATTTATTTAATTTTTTTTAATTAGTATTTTTTTGAGATGGAGTTTCACGCTGTCTCCCCGGCTGGAGTGCAGCAGCGTGATCTTGGCTAACTGCAACCTCTGCCTCCCAGCTTCAGCCACTTCTCCTGTCTCAGCCTCCTGAGTACTAGGATTACACGTGTGCGCCATCACGCCTGGCTAATTTTTTGTGTTTTTGGTAGAGATGGCATTTCGCCATGTTGGCCAAGCTGGTCACAAACTCCTGACCTCAAGTGATCCACCTGCCTCAGCCTCCCAATGTGCTGGGATTACAGGCACGAGCCACTGTGCCCAGCCTATTTATTTATATTTATATTTTGAGACTAGGTCTCACTCTCTCACCCAGGATGGAGCGCAGAGGTGCAATCTCAGCTCACTGCAGCCTCAATCTCCTGGGCTCAAACAATCCTCCCACCTCAGCCTCCTGAGTAGCTGGGAATACAAGAGCATGCCACCACACCTGGCTAATTTATTTATTATTATTTTTTCAATAGAGAAGGGGTCTCACTACAGTTCCCAGGCTGGTCTTGAACTCCTGGGCTCAAGCAGTCTGTCCACCTTGGCCTCCCACACTGCTGGGATTACAGGGTAAAGTACCATGCCTGGTTGACTGACCATCTTTAGAACAGAATCAATTTCCCACTTCCTGCACCCCACGTGTACATACACCTGTCTGCAGTGAGCCTGGAGGGAGGCAGAACCCTTGACACCCACCCTTCTAGAGCCTCACACCTGAGGGTCTGGAGGACCAGCCGGCTGGACACCCAAGATCATGGCCCAACATCTCCCAAGCCTGGGACCTGGCCCCTGGGAGCAATGGGTGAGTCACTGCAGACTGTCTTCCAAAGACTCCACTCACAGATGAGGAAACAGGCCTAGCTGCTGATTTTTTTTTTTTTTTTTTTTTTTTTTTTTGAGACAGTTTCCTGTCACCCAGGCTGGAGTGCAGTTGCCCGATCTTGGCTCACCGCAACCTCTGCCTCCCAGGTTCAAGTGATTCTCCTGCCTCAGCCTCCAGCGTAGCTAGGACTACAGCCGCGCACCACCATGCCTGGTTACTTTTTCTATTTTTAGTAGAGACGTGGTTTTACCTTGTTGGCCAGGCTGGGTCATAGGATTTACCACATGACCCAGCAAGCCCACTTCTGGCTCTACACCCAAAAGACTAAAAGGAAGGACCCAGATATTTGCACACCCACATTCACAACAGCACCATTCACACAGGCCAAAAGGTGGACATGACCCAGGCATCCGTCAACGGATGAGCTGACTCCCGACTTCACATGATCTGCCTGTCTTGGCCTCCCAGAATACTGGAGTTACAGGTGTGAGACACCACGCCCAACCCCTAAATTGTTTTTCTAAGAGTGTGGCTAAGCATGGCCGGGAGCCCACCTGCTACACCCATGGGCCCAGCTCCTGGGTAGATCCCTGATGGTCACAGAGTTCCACCCCCCACGCAGCCAGCGCCTTACTCATGTTGGCGGTGACAATGACGAAGGGCCGCAGGTACGTCCGCCGCACGTTTCGTGCCACATTGCTGAAGTAGCCCTCGAGGTGCTGAAGCAGCTGTGCTGTGCCACCCTCGCTCCGCTGGATCTGCTCCCACGCTGTGCTGGTGGCCGGGGCCAGGAGGGCGCTGCCCGAGTAGATGACGTCCTGGTCAGACAGACAGCGCTCAGTGTTCCACCAGCGGAGAAAGGCCTGGCTCTCGGGACCAAGGGACACCAGCCCTGAAAGCCTTTGCTCATCTAGTGGGCTCATTCATTCATTCCGGCCCCGCACTTTAGACTATGCGCTTTAACATGAGTTTACAATTTTTTTTTTTTTTTTTTTTTGAGTTGGAATCTCATTCTGTCGCCCAGGCTGGAATGCAGTGGTGTGATCTCGGCTCACTACAACCTCCGCCCTCCTGGGTTCAAGCAATTCTCCTGCCTCAGCCTCCTAAGTATCTGGGATTACAGGCATGTGCCACCACACTTGGCTAATTTTTGTATTTTTAGTAGACACAGGCTTTCACCATGTTGTTCAGGCTGGTCTCGAACTCTCGACCTCAGGTGATCCACCTGCCTCGGCCTCCCAAAGTGCTGGGATTACAGACATGTGCCAACACACCCGGCTAGTTTTTGTGTTTTTAGTAAAGATGGGGTTTCACCATGTTGACCAGGCTGGTCTTGAACTCCTGACCTCAGGTTGGTCTACCCGCCTTGGCCTCCCAAAGTGCTGGGATTACAGGCGTGAGCCACTGAGCCTGGCCTAGTTTCCTTTTTTTTTTTTTTTTTTAAGTTTACCATCTTAAGAAGAATAGATGGTATATTTTTATATAGCTCACAAAGTATATAAAAATCCAGAGAATTCAAGATGCTTCATATTTTTGACCTTATTAGATTTATAAGCACTGTTTAAATGCTTGGAAGATCTGTTTGCTAGCCAAACTGAAATACGAAAAGAAAAATCAAATATCTGACATATGATTCCATTTAAAATACGTAAGGAAATTTGATGGTCTCAGTTTATAAATAGGATCAAACATTAATCAAAGTTGAATTCAAAGAGATAAGAAGTATTTTTTAATGTGTGATTTCCACACATCCCGAACCCCACCACATAAACTAGAGAGACTGTGGGTGATTCGCTGCCAGAGGCCCGAACTGTCAGAGTGAGCCCTGCCACACGTTTTTCCATGTATACCCCAAGATGCTAAGGTGAAGACATGTGGAGACGTCCCTGGTTTTATCAGAACTCCTCCCAAACCCCACTGAGGCCACTGTGGACACACAGGCAGCTCCTCCAAGGGTGACCCTCTGCCTCTGTGCACCTCGGGGTCTCTGAATGACTGGGTGGTGTGGGGCCATGTTCAGGGGTTTGGGGACCACACCCAAGGTAGAAACCAGGGCCGGGCACTGTGGCTTACACCTGTAACCCCAGCACTTTGGGAGGCTGAGGCAGGTGGATCACCTGAAATCAGGAGTTTGAGACCAGCCTGGCCAACACGGTGAAAACCTGTCTCTACTAAAAATACAAAAAATTAGCCAGGCATAGTGGCAGGTGCCTGTAATCCCAGCTACTGGGGAGGCAGAGGCAGGAGAATTGCTTGAACCCAGGAGGTGGAGGCTGCAGTAAGCTGAGATCACACCACTGCACTGCAGCCTGGGCAATAGAGCAAGACCCCATCTCAAAAAAAAAAGAAACCGGGAGGGAACTTGTTTGTAGAGTCACACATGGAGAACAAATGCCACTGGCCCAACTCTCAGGCTGGGACTCAAATCCCAGTGAGAGGACCCTGCCTCGTATCTGGGAGCCTTGTGCACACCTGAAGCTCTCATGGGGGGCCCTGCATGGACTGGAAGCCCTGTGTGGGGCCTGCATGGATGAGGAGGTCCCTGAGGGCTCCATGTGGATGGGGTGAGGAATGGGGCATCCCCCACGGGCTCTGTGTGGACAGGCACTCCTCTGGGGGTCTTGCCTGGGTGAAGAGACCTGCCCAGAAGCCACAGGAAACTTTTGGAGCCTTCAAGAGCCATTTCCAAACATCAGCTGTGTGAGTCTCTTAGCAGACATTGCTCGGGGGCTGACGACTTCGGCACACGGGGCGGGAGGGTGGAGATAGAGGCGTGGCCCTCTGAAAGCCCACTGCCCCTTAGGAGCTGTGCCTCTGGGCAAACCCCTCAGCTCTCTGTGCCTCCGTTTCCTTACCTGTCAAATGGGTGGATGATATTACATCATAGGCTGTGTGGAAGGGAGAGGGGGCTGATTCAGGTGAGCCACTTAGAACCTTTATTTATTTGTTTCTTTGAGACTGAGTCTCGCTCTGTTGCCCAGGCTGGAGTGCAGTAGCATGATCTCAGCTCACTGCAACCTCCACCTCCCAGGTTCAAGTGATTCTCCTGCCTCAGTTTCCAGAGTATAGTTGAGACTACAGGCACACACCACCGTCAGGCTGGTCTCTAACTCCTGACCTCAGGTGATCCACCTGCCTCAGCCTCCCAAAGTGCTGGGATTACAGGCGTGAGCCCCTGCGCCCGGCTAGAACCTCTTAGAAGCCACTTAGACCACACTCTGGGCACTACTGAGATCACCCACGGGGCTGTGACCTGCGCGTTTCCTCCCAGAAAACTCCCTGGCCTTCGTCATCAGTTTAGCTGGGCACCGCACCTGCCGGGGCTCACATGTGAGAAATGAGTGTTTGCCTCGGGGATTCTGGACACAACCATCTTCTACAAGCTGGGGTCGACGCTCGGCCCTATAGCGCCCGCCCGCCAGCATCCCTGAGTGTCCCCGAGCCGGGCCTGCGGCCACCCTCCTACCTCATGGAAGTCAGCGTCCTGTGTGGCCACCAGGTTGAATCCCTGCTGCTGGCTCTCGTGCTGCAGGACGCGGCCCAGCAGCTGGTAGGCCGTGCGCACATCAGTGCCGGAGAGTGTGGCCGTGTGCCGCGTGGCATTGCGCAGTGCCCTCACCAGCCGCAGGGCCCCGGCGCCGTCCATCTGCATCTCATTGCGGCTCAGCTTCTCATTCTGGAACAGGGAGGCAGTCACGAGGTGTGCAAACACTTGGCTGCTTTCAGTCCCTGCTGTTACTCAGAAACTCACTCCCGTCTGGTGCAAGTTTCCGTGTCAGAAAGGAAATTCCAAAATCCAAAAGCCTGGCCGGGCGTGGTGGCTCGTGCCTGTAATCCCAGCACTTTGGGAGGCAGAGGTAGGTGGATCATTTGCGGTCAGGAGTTCAAGATCACCCTGGCCAATATGGTGAAACCCTGTCCCTACTAAAAACACAAAAAATTAGCCAGGCATGGTGGTGCGCACTTGTCCGTCCCAACTACTCAGGAGGCTGAGACAGGAGAACTGCTTCCATCTGGGAAGCGGAGGCTGCAGTGAGTTGCGACTGGGCCACTGCCCTCTAGCCTGGGAGACAGAGTGAGACTCCGTATCAAAACTTAAAAAAATCCAAAACCCCAAAAATGAGCACTGCTGATAGTTAGAGCATGGAAAGGAGGGGCTGGTGGGCTGCAAAGGCCTCGGAGAGAGACAGCCAGTGGGAGACCCGGGAACAACCCCCGTGAGACAGGGCAGGATCAGAGGGCAAATGGGGTGGGGCTGGTGGGCTGCAAAGGCCTCAGAGAGGGACAGCCAGTGGGAGACTCGGGAACAACCCCCGTGAGACAGGGCAGGATCAGAGGGCAAATGGGGTCAAACGCAGGGACCCTGTGTTCTCAGAACCAAAGACGCAGAGCCGGTGTCGGGGGAGAGTACACGTGGGGG
Source organism: Callithrix jacchus (assembly GCF_049354715.1). Taxonomy (NCBI): domain Eukaryota; kingdom Metazoa; phylum Chordata; class Mammalia; order Primates; family Cebidae; genus Callithrix; species Callithrix jacchus. The sequence continues at coordinate 213,592,614 of NC_133502.1, read as the reverse complement.
TGCCCAGTTCAGGTGCCAATGCTCCCAAGTCACAGGAGCCCATGGGGCCACCCCTGCATCATCCCAGCTGTCCCAACACTCCCCAGCCCAGGAGCCTCGGCCCACACAAACTCTCCCGCATACACGAGCACACATGCGCCCCTGCTGAGCATGCATCCCTGAGGCGCCCCTACCACGGTCCTGAGGTCCACGAACGAGACGGTGGTGCAGTTGAAGAGCTCTGGGGGCAGCCAGCCCTTCTCCACATTGCAGTGTCGAACTGCATTTCCTGGGGAAGGAGAGCAGGTATGCAAAGCCTGAAACTCACATTGTCGATCCATGCTGGTGTATTTCCATCCCCAGTACTCAAACCCAGAACACGGTGTGGCGGTGAGAACCCCATGGGGGCCCGGAGGCACGGTGGTGCCTACAAAAGCCAGAGGCAGGGCCGGTGACTTCAGACGCTTGGGAGAGGCCCTATGTCGCAGCACGTTTCCTCAGCGACATCCAGACTCCCACCCTCAGGACACATGTGTCGGCCCCAGGGGTCTGCACCCCTCATGCCAGGGCCATGGCCAAAGCTGCTTTATCACTGACTGACAACCAGGCATTTCAGGCGCCCAGCAAACAGGAGCCAGCACTCCTGAGCAAGTGTGTGAGGAAGAAACCAGCGGCCGGGCGTGGTGGCTCTCGCTTGTAATCCCAGCACTTTGGGAGGCCAAGGTGGGTGGATCATGAGGTCAGGAGGTCGAGACCAGCCTGGCTAATACGGTGAAACCCCGTCTCTACTAAAAAATACAAAATCTAGCTGGGCATGGTGGTGCACGCCTGTAATACCAGCTACTCCGAAGGCTGAGGCAGAAGAATTGCTGGAACCCAGGAGGTGGAGGTTGCAGTGAGCCAAGACTGCACCACTGCATTTCAGCCTGGGTGACAGAGTGAGACGTTGGCTCAAAAAAAAAAAGAAATCAGCAACACCATCTGCCGGGCAGCCATGATGCCACGCGCCAGGGATCCGCTGCAGCTGGGCCTTTCCTTATGCTGCCTCACTGGACTCCCCAGGCATCCCTCACAGCGCGGACATGGTCACTGTCCCCATTTCACAGGGGACACCTGATGCTATGGACAATGAAGCCATTTGTCCCAGTGCCCCAGGCTGAGCGGCAGAGCAGGGAATGGCCGGGTGTGACTGGCAGGAGTCCCTGTACACACCGTGCCATTCGTGTGTCTGTTACACCCTCTGCCTGTGCTGTGTATTTACTGGTAGGGAAAAGGCGATCTAATTTCTCCCAGCACTTGGCCTGCATGAGTCCCGACATCTCGACCGGCTCTCCCTCAAGGACGTGTGCCTCGGTTCCCCACCCGTGGACGCCGCCGGCCACAGGGACTCACCGACGGACCCCTTGGGGCATGGCACTGCAGCCGGCTGCCCGAACTTGGTCTGTGGCCACCAAATGCCAGCCTCGAACGCTTTGGGACAGCCGTTGTAGATCACTGGGTTAGAGAGGAGAGAAGGCTGCTCAGCAGGGCACGCTGTGCTGACGGCCACAAATGGGCCCTGCTGTCTGCATGCGCCCCTCCCTGCAGGAGGCCCTGCTCCCACTAAGAACCGAACCCTAGCGTCTCCCCTGCCCCCCATCCACGTCAGAGCTGGAGACGGGGTGACCAGGCTCTGACCCATGCCCCTCACGCAGAACAAGGTTTCTAGAAGGTCAAGAGGACGTAGAACACGAAGGAGCCCAGGGTCCCCCCAAACACCCTGAGCGCACACACACATGTGCACGCCAGCCTGGTAGCCTGTCCCTGCGCTGTCACCTGACGGGAGTCAAGGGGCAACTCGGACCTTCGCAGCCGAGTGTGGTGACCTCGGCGAACGGGTTGTCACAGCGGTTGCACTGGCGGCCGATGACACCAGGCTTGCAGGCACACTGCCCAGTGGTCATGTCGCATGCGCGGCTGTGGGAGCCGTGGGGGAAGCAGTCACAGGGTAGGCAGGCGTCCTGGGCCGGGGGCTGGTAGTAATTCTCCTGCAAAAGCCAGAGGCAGGGCCGGTGACTTCAGACGCCTGGGAGACGCCCTATGTCACAGCATGTTTCCTCAGCAATGTCCAGACTCCCACCCTCAGGGCACGTGTGTTGGTCCCAGCCGTCTGCACCCCTCATGGCTACCCTCTGCCCACACCCCACACCCCACACCCGACGGGGGCTGCCTCCCAGGGCCCTACAAGGGAAGCTCTTCCCAGGACAGTGGTTCTCCCAGGAAGCATGACCTCCCTCCCTCACGTCTTAGCAAATCCCAACAGCGGGCACCTTCATATCTGTCCTAAAAAGAATCAGAGATCCAAATGGAGGCTTACGCATGGGGATGGCCCTTGGGTGTTTTTTTAATGTTATTTGGAAAAATCAGAGGCCAGGCACCGTGGCTCATGCCTGTCATCCCAGCATTTTGGGAGGCCAAGGCAGGTGGATCAAGAGGTCAAGAGATTAAGACCAGCCCGGCCAACATGCTGAAACCCCATCCCTACTAAAAATATAAAAATTAGCTGGGTGTGGTGGTGTGCGCCCGTGGTCCCAGCTACTCAGGAGGCTGAGGCAGAACTGCTCGGACCCGGGAGCTGCAGTGAGCTGAGATCACGCCACTGTACTCCAGCCTGGCGACAGAGCAATATTCCATCTCAAAAAAAAGAAAATAAAATTAGAAGCCACCTGAACGTCTACCATTGAGCGGGCCAGGGTGACAATCAAGAGCTTGTGCTTTGGGTTCAGAAAGTCCTGGGTTCGTGCCTGACCCTTTTGTTTACCAGGTACACTGCCTGGGCCAGTCACTGGGCCTCCCCAGGTCCAAGTACCCCCCCCAGAAAATGGCGCAGGCTGTGTGACCTGGGCAGACTCGTGAGCAACATTCAGACAGTGTGTCAGGTGGGACTCCAGCTAGGTGTAAAATGACAGTGAGCGGCAGGCCCCAAAGAGATGCTAAAACGTTCACAACCACAGCTGGGAGGTGAGATGGGGTGACCGCCATCTTTGTTTCTTTCTTACATTTTGTATAACTATTTTATTTTATTTTTTGAGATGGGGTCTGACTCTGTTGCCCAGGCTGGAGTGCAGTAGTATCATCACGGTTCACTACACCCTCAACCTCCAGGGCTCAAGTGATCCTCCCACCTCAGCCTCCCGAGTAGCAGGGATCACAGGCATGCACCAGCACACCCAGCTAATGCTTTTATTTTTTGCAGAGATGGGGGGGGAGTCTATGTTGCCTAGGTTGGTCTTGAACTCCTGGGCTCAAGTGATCCTCCCGCCTTGGCCTCCAGAGCAGCTGAGATTACAGGCACGAGCCGCCACGCCCTGCCTATAACTTTGGATGAGAAAAAAATCATAGGCAAGTTTTCACCAATGCACTCCCCAAATTCCCTCTGCTCTGTCGCCCACTGTGCCACCACCACCATCTGGTGACATGTTACACTGCCTCGACCCAGGACAGCTGTTTCATTGAGTCTTTCCCGGACATAAGTCTCACTTGCTGTTGGAAGCAATGAGGGCACTCGGGACGCTACTGACATCACAGGACGGCATCCAAGGGTGCCCCAGTGCCAGCTTCCCTCCCAGAGCCGGCCGCGTCTGCAGGAAGCTCATGTGCCCCGCCCAGGCTCCTGTCACCCTCCGACCTAACGTTTGGGTTCCAAGTGACTGTGAGCTCCACGGCTGTGGTGTACATGAAGGTCCTGAAGGAGGTGATGGGAGGGGTCCCTAGCGTCTGTGCTGAGAACACATGTACTCATGTGGAGACCATGAGATGGGAGCTCCGTGCTGCACGCAGGTTAGGACTGACCGCCCTGGATGGGGGTGGGGCACAGATTACCAACACACTTAGTCATGCTTTCTATTTCAAAACTGCTATCGTCATGGGATGCTAGCTTGGTGAAGACCACGAAAATGGCCAGGCCCGGTGGCTCGCACCTGTAATCCCAGCACTTTGGGAGGCTGAGGCAGGCGGAGAGTTTGAGACCAGGTTGGCCAACATGGTGAAATCCTATCTCTACTAAAAATACAAAAATTAGCCAGGCACGGTGGAGGGTGCCTGTAATCCCAGCTACCTGGGAGGCTGAGGTAGAACTGCTGGAACCCTGGAGGCAGAGGCTGCAGTGAGCTGAGATTGTGCCACTGCACTCTAGCCTGGGCGACAGAGTGAGACTCCATCTCAAAAAAAAAAAAAGGCCAGGAAAACAGCCAACCAGGAGGCCAGGAGGGCCAGAGATGTGCCAGTCCTCTGAAACGGCTGGGCTTCCCACAGCCATGGACGCTGGGCTGGGAGCAGGTAGGGATTCCTGTTCCACGGGTGGAGGCTGGCAGGGTTGAACCCGGAGTTTACATGCAGAAAGCAGCCGTGGAATATTCACAGGGCACGGGGAGCAGCAAGGAAACCAAAACCACATCTGTGCACAACTGTGGTGTGATGGGCAGACAGGTGTGCGTGGAGGTGTGTGTGTATGGGCAGGGCATGTGCAGGCGTGCGTGTGCGCAGGTGTGTGAGTGCAGGCATGTGTCTGCAGGTGAGTGTTCACAGGCGTGTGTTTACAGGCATGTGTGCAGGCATGTCTGCAGGTGTGTGTGTGCAGGCGTGTGAATGTCTGCAGGCGTGTCTGCAGGTGTGCGAGTGTTCGCAGGTGAGAGTGTTCACAGGCGTGTAGTGTTCACAGGTGTGTGTTCGCAGGCGTGTGTATAGCGGCCTCTGTGCGTGTGAGCACACACAGCCATCTCCCTGGGCTCAGGGCCTGGGGTGGGCATGCAGTGACCATGGGGCTGGGCCTCACCTTGCACTGGCACTGGCCATTGGTCTTATTACAGTCGGGATCGAAGCCTTTGCTGACAGCACAGTGGCAGGGTCCACAGATGGGGTTCCCCCACCAGCCTCTGGGGCATGGAAGGTCGAGTCTGTCAGGAAAATGAGAGGGCAGATGGAAGGTTTATGTAACGATGCTTTCCAGGATGAGAAGAGGCCCGCTGGTGGCACGGAGATGGTTGCCCAGGAAGCTTGGCTAAGCCCAGCTCAGGGAGCTTCCCTTCCACGTTACGTGGCCTCGGTTTGCCCTCTACTGGCTCCCACCCTCACCTCCACCCACAGACTGACCATGACCAAAGCAGCCGTGACAGCGTGTGTTCACTGTGTGTCCCACATCCACGCCATGCCTGGCTCATTGGGGCCTAATGACAACGGACCCCACTGCAATGCTGGCCACTCACATCGCAGCCCCACACAGGCAGACTGAGCTCAGCTGCCTGGCACCACTTCTCCAAGGCCACGTGGGGTGAGTGGCAGCAGGAGACGCCCTGCCGGAGATTCCTGAACGGGGAGTTCTGCAGCTTCTGTTGTCCCCCAGGTCCCCTGTCCACCAGCCCTACGGACGCTCGGGGCAGCCATGCCTTGGTGTAGCATGCCCCTTCGATCAGTGGCCCATGTCCATGCACTCAGAATCCAGTGGAAGCCAGTCCTGCTTCCCTGAGCGTCCCCCGCAGGGAACAGCAGAAGCTGAAGATGAGTGACACTGCAGGGACAAGGCCAGGCCTCTGAGGCGCGGGCGGCGGCTGCACACGGGTCGCCCTACCCGTTCCTGTCATGGGCGGCACCTCCTGCAGCCCCACCTGCCTGCGACGTCCCCACCCGAGTGTCCTGTGGGCTCTTGCATTCCCCATCCTGGCTAACAGAGGTCCCTCCACCCAGCCGCCAGCCTCTCAAGTTCACTCACTTGGTGAGCAATTATTAAGGACTGACTGTATTAATCAGGGTCATAAAGGCACCCAGGCAGAGACGGAGTCTGGTGTTTATGGATATGTGTGTGCATGGTGTGGGGGCCACAGAGCCTTCGTCTCCCTGCAGCTCTGTTGGCTGTGGTGCCAGGCATGGGGATGCTGGGTCAGCCTCCTGGTAACACCCCCTGCTCTGAGATGTGTTCCATGTGGCAGCTGGGGGTTCCCCAAAACCAGACCTGTCACTTTTGTGCTGGGCCCCCACAGCCTCCATATAGCCGAGCTCTGTTCCTGGCTTGTGGGCCCACCCCCATCCTCACCCAAGCCTCTCTGCCTCCCCGGATGACCCCCAGGTTCTTTAGACCAGCCTCATCCCTTGCTCCTCTCCAGCTCGGCTGCTTTTGCTCCCAGAATGCCCTCCCGCTTCAGGCTCCCTGGCTCCCACCTCCCTCTCCACTCCCAGGGCACCTCCTCCAAGCCCTCTCTTCCATCACACTTGTGACATCCAAGTGTGGTGCGGTGCCATCTTCTCGAGAGGTCACAAGCCCAAGGCCACAGGCTGCTTCCCACTTATGGGGCCGCAGCTGGGATCACAGCATCTGCTCTAGGCTCAGGTACACAAAGAAGAGCGCGTAGCAGGTGTCCCTGCCCCTGATGCCCACCAGCAGCTGAGGCCCATGAGCCGTGGGGGCATCCCCTCCCTCCACGGGGGCCTGGAACTGTGGTTTATGAGGAACCAAGCTGCTCCACCTTGGACAAACTGATGCTCGGCCATCCCTGTGCAAAGGGCACTCTGGGAGCCCCGAGAGCACGCTGCTGCCAGTCCTAACACCACCAGGATCTCCACACACACAAGACACGACTTCAACCCCACCGACTCGAGAAAGTGTTCTGTATAATCACACCCATCTCCCTGCATCTCAAGGGGCCTGTTTGCTCTGGGCACAGGACTCCAGATGAATGAGTCGTGTTACATGTTTCTGGGGTGGACATGTGATCCAACAGGGTTAGTTTGAGACATCCAAATTGATTCTTACTGCCCAGGCACAGTGGCTCACGCCCATAATCCTAGCACCTTGGGAGGCTAGGATGGTGGATCACTTGAGGTCAGGAGTTCGCGACCAGCCTGGCCAACATGGTGAAACCCATCTCTACTAAAAATACAAAAAAATTAGGTGGGTGTGGTGGTCCATACCTGTAATCCCAGCTACTCGGGAGGCTGAGGCAGGAGAACTGCTTGAGCCCAGGAGGTGGAGGCTGCAGTGAGCCGAGATTGGCCCACTGCACTCCAGCCCAGGTGACAGAGCAAGACTCTGTCTCAAAAAAAATATATGTCCCTGTCATCCAGAATTACACATATCTTTGGGTCAAAATAAGGAAGAGAAGACACTGACTCAAGAGCGAGGACGGCCAGGTGGACTCTGCAGGCACGGAAGCCCAGGGGCTGTGCTTACTTGCTCTCGCAGTATGGCCCGTAGTGGCTGGGCCCACAGTCGCACACGTAGCCCCGTGGGGAGCCAGGGGAGCGCACACAGGCCGCCATGTTCTCGCAGGGGTTCAGGTGACAGGCGTCCACACAGTCTCTCCCAAGGTACCCTGCAAGGACAGAGCCAGCATTATCTCCACCCAGAATCCACGAGACCTTATAATGTTAAAATATCTGGAGCAACCTGTCCCCTGTACTCAGCACAGGGAGAGGACAGGTGATGCAGGGTCCCAGAAAACACAGATGAGGCAGGTAAGACTTGGCGATGCAGAGAGGAAGGCATTTGGGGCTGCCCCGAGGAGGGTTAGTGCCTTGGGACATGGGCCGAGGCTGCCCCAGGACACATGAGGAACGGCCATCAGCAGAGGATGACTTCAGCACCTCAAAATTCAGAGGCTACTCTGAATGTAGAATTTTTTTTTTTTTTTTGAGATGGAGTCTCTCTCTGTCACCCAGAACGGAGTGCAGTGGTGTGATCTCATCTCACTGCAACCTCCACCTCCCACGTTGAAACAATTCTCCTGCCTCAGCCTCCCGAGTAGCTGGGATTACAGACTCACACCACGCCTGGCTAATTTTTTTTTTGTATTTTTAGTAGAGATGGGGTTTCTCCATGTTAGCCAGGCTGGTCTCGAACTCCTGACATCAGGCAATCTGCCCGCCTCAGCCCAAAGTGCTGGGATTACAGGCATGAGCCACTGTGCCCGGCCACGATTTTTTTTTTTTTTGAGACAGAGTTTCGCTTGTTACCCAGGCTGGAGTGCAATGGCACGATTTCGGCTCACCGCAACCTCCGCCTCCTGGGTTCAGGCAATTCTCCTGCCTCAGCCTCCTGAGTAGCTGGGATTACAGGCACGCGCCACCATGCCCAGCTAATTTTTTGTATTTTTAGTAGAGACGGGGTTTCACCATGTTGACCAGGATGGTCTCGATCTCTTGACCTTGTGATCCACCCACCTCGGCCTCCCAAAGTGCTGGGATTACAGGCGTGAGACACCACGCCCGGCCAATTTTTTTTAATGTATACTTTTCACTAGGCTTTTTTGTTTGTTTTTGGAGAAAGAGTCTTGCTCTGTTGCCCAGGCTGAAGTGCAGTGGGGTGATCTCAGCTGACTGCGACTTTGCTTCCCAGGCTCCAGTGATCTTCCCACCTCAGCCTCCCATGTAGCTGGGACCACAGGTGCATGCCACCACACCTGGCTAATTTTTGTATTTTTTTGGTAGAGACAGGGTTTCACCATGTTGCCTGGCTGGTCTCGAACTTCTGGCCTCAAGTGATCCGCCCGCCTCTGAATCTCAAAGTGCTGGAATTACAGGCATGAGCCACCGCACCCAGATTGTCACCTCATGTGCTGAGGAGAAGGCCTAGACCACTCCCTGTGCCTCCAGTAAGGAAGAGGCTGAGTCTCTCTCCAGGAGGGGCCCACTTGTTATAAAATAAAGCTCAGCACTCCACGGAACAACAGGGAATCGGCTGGGGACACCAATGTCCAAACTGAGCCCCGTCCTGTGTTTCAGCCATGAGAGGAGTCCCTGTCACTGAAGGTCCCACCTCTGTCACAGACGCAGCTGTAGTCCTCCCAGGCATTGTGGCAGTGGCTGTGGGGGGGACAGGGGCTCGAGGTACAAGGGTCCTCCACATCACAGCCATCCTTCACTCTGACCTTGAGGGCGTTGTTCATGTTCAGGGTGGCCACATTGGTGGGCGTCGCCCCCATCCTCACTCCCTGCATCAAGGAAAGGGTGTTGGGATGGGAGAAGCCCAGAAACATGAGGAGGGGCTAAGGGAACTCAGAGGTGTCTCTGGTCACTTGCAAGGCATTCATTGGTGACACCTCATTTATCTACAGAGCTGGGACGGGCAGGGTTGTTCCTTTCACTCCTGGTAGCCGGAGTGCAGTGCAGAGCTGGGCAAGAAGCTCAGAGGGCATGCTGGCCAGATCTCCTGGGGTGTGCAGTTGGGGTGTGAGGAGTAGATGTCCCTGCTGAGGGGGCTGAGAGCTGAGTGACTCTCAGAGTAGCTCCTCTGGCTGGAGCTGGAGCACCTGGCTCCATGGCATAGGCATGGGGGCCACTTGGGTGCCATGTGGGGTTGAACTGGGTGGGCTCGATTCAGGACACTTTGTGAAGGCAGAGGGGCAGGTGGCTAACATGGCATGGCAGTGAGGAGCTGTGGGGGCCAGGGACACCCCGATGCCGAGGGGAACTGCAGGGGGATGGGTCTAAAGAGGAAACAGGGGCTGTTAAAGTGGGGGTGCCAATCAGACACATTCTCCGCTCACTGAAAGCTAACAGGTTGACTGACGGCACCAACTGCAGGGCTGGCAGCCTCCAAGCCGCCTGTGAGGGGCAGCCCCCACCGCTCCCACGTACCTGCATGCAGCCTCGGAACCCACGGCGCACGGACACCTTGTCTTCAGAGGCGCCCCCGACCACCATGCTCCTTATCGTCAGCCCGGGCAGCATGCCCCCGATATCTGCCCTGCTCTGTGTGGAGAGAGGGGGCAGAGCTCTGGGGGCTGCATCCACCATCCTAGAAACATCTTCCAGCTGGGAAACCACGTGGGAAGCCTGAAACAGTGGCTTCAACAAACTCCCCAGAGCCTGAGGACATCTGGGCCTCCGGAGAGAGAGCTGGGCCCAGCTGGACAGCGTGGCTGGCTGTGACGACCAGGGCGAGGGGACTAGGCCAGAGGATGGCGTCCAGGTCCCAGCCCAGCTGAGGCGGCCGGTGGGGGAAAGTGCATAACTCTCCTGCCTCCGTGAAGGGCGCAACCCTAAACCAGCCACGCTGGAGCATCAGGAAGACTGCGGGGGCGGAAATCCGTTTACCCATGAATACGGTGGGAACCCAAGAGTGTCTGGGCTGAGCTCCTGTCCCAGAAAGGCAGGTGCCTGGAACACACCCATTTATTCCCAGGTCTGTGTTGTAACGTGAGCTTTGGCTCCAAGAGCTCTTGGAAATCCCAGGGAGCCCCCCTTAGGTGTGTGAGCATCTCATAGACAACATCCTGGGTTACCCGCCTGCGAACTGTGGAAACCCAGTCTGGTTCCGTAAGTGTTCTGAACACTGCCTGGGACCACGCCACCTGCCTGCCTGGGACACGTGGGGCCCCCTGGTGTCTCCCAGCCCTGTCCAGGACCTGGGCCTAATTGCTCTCCCAGCTTTGCTCCCCATCCATACTCCTGAGGGCACAGACCCTGGCATTTCTCTTTTTTTTTTTTTTTTTGAGATGCAATCTCGCTGTCGCCCAGGCTGGGGTGCAGTGGTGCAATCTCGGCTCACTGCAACCTCCGCCTTCCAGTTCAAGTGATTCTCCTGCCTCAGCCTCCTGAGTAGCTGGGATTATTGGCACGCACCACCACACCCGGCTAATTTTTGAATTTTTAATAGAAATGGGGTTTCACCATGTTAGGCTGATCTTGAACTCCTGACCTCATGATCTGCCCGCCTAGGCCTCCTGGGCTCTGGCATGTTCACCTCAGTACCCTAAAGACACAGTGCTGAGGCTGCAGGCATTGCTCAAGATGGCAAGGCTGAAAGCAACCACGGCTGAGGGCGCTGACAGCACTGTGATGAGAAAGGCCGCTGGAGGAAGCTGCCCACAGGAGGGCAGCATCTGGGTGAAGGAGGAGGTGAAGATGCCAGTGGCCTCAGCACGGGGCAGAACAGAAGCCCACTGAGGGTCCCAGAAAGTGCCTCCCCACATCCACAAGATCTCTGGCGGGTCCTGGCACATTAAGGGGTCATTCTGTTTTTTCCTGGGCCAGAGGAAGGGTCTGTCCCCAAAGGAGGGCAGGTGCCAGCTCACCTGGTCCATCCCATAGTCCAAGGTCATGGTCACCAGGTGCTTCATTTCACTGTCCTCCTTCACGTTCTTCAGCTCGATCAGCAGGTGATGCCATTCCCCATCAGTCACCCGCAACCTGGACAGCACCATGGACTCCACGCCGGAGGGCCCGTGGGACACCTCAAACTGGAGGTGGCTGCTGAGGATCTGGAGCAGGAAGAGCCGCACCAAGCGATTGGTACAACAGCAGTGGAAGAGATGACGGGGTGCAGTTGCTTAAACGAGGACGCTGTGAAAGTCGCCTTGTGATGCGACACCACATCAAAGACGGGCGCGGTGGCTCACCCCTGTAATCCCAGCACTTGGGGAGGCCGAGGCGGGTGGATCACGAGGTCAAGAGATCGAGACCATCCTGGTCAACATGGCGAAACCCCGTCTCTACTAAAAATACAAAATATTAGCTGGGCATGGTGGTACATGCCTGTAATCCCAGCTACTCAGGAGGCTGAGGCGGGAGAATTGCCTGAACCCAGGAGGCGGAGGCTGCGGTGAGCCGAGATCACGCCATTGCCCTCCAGCCTGGGTAACAAAGCGAAACTCCATCTCAAAAAAAAAAAAAAAGAAAAAAATAGCTGGCAAAGTTGTTCCTTGTTCCTGTTGCCATTAACACTCATCGGAACTGCACGTCTCATTCTACGGGAAAAGCATCAATCCCTGCACGGAGGTCAAGCAAGGCAAGGGCCAAGAACAAGACCCGTTAGGCTTGTAAGTTCTGGGAACCAGCTCGATTCAGGTAAGTATTTGGCTCTTATTTTTGGATGTAAATGTTATACTTTATAAGACAAGATTTAATCCTTAATTGCCTGCATGAAAAAACAAAACCCAGCATCGCAACTGGCCTGATGCTGCTACTTTAAAATAAGGCAGCCAACGGCAGTGTCAGAATCTTAGTTCCCCTAAGGACGGGCTGGGACATTTGGACCAACTCTCCCTTGAAAACACCTACAAAAATGAGGCAGAATATAAAAGAACATCTGTTTGAAGGCACTGGACTGGTGCAAGGCAAAACAGAGTTTCAGCGTCACGACCAAGGATAAGACAGAATCTGAGAAAGAGAGGCGGGTGTTTGTTTCCTCACACAGTCAGTCGGTTCCAGAAGACACAGTGGAGGCTGAGTGTGCAGTCGGGTCATGGCTGCCAGGTACCTGAAGCCCTTGCCCTCCTTGGCACTCTTCAGCCCTGTCAGCAGGTGGTGCCACGCCCCATTCATCACCCCTGACCTGGAGAGTCTCAGGATGCCTCAAAGCTTTCTTGATTCATGGGGCTGGACCGGGCACAGTGGCTCATGCCTGTAATCCAAACACTTCGGGAGGCTGAAGCGGGCGGATCACGAGGTCAAGGGATCGAGATCAGCCTGACCAACATGGTGAAACCCCGTCTCTACTAAAAATATAAAGATTAGCTGGACGTGGTGGCAGGCACTTGTAGTCCCAAGCTACTTGGAATCCGAGGCAGGAGAATCGCTTGAACCTGGGAAGCGGAGGTTGCAGTGAGCCAAGATCACGCCACTACACTCTAGCCTGGTGACAGAGTGAGACTCAATCTTTAAAAACAACAACGACAACAGCTAGGGTTCATGGACTGTCAAGGGGTTGTTCCTTCGCTTTTGCTTGGGACCCTGAGCGGTTTACACTAACAGTAAAAACGAAAAAGATCCACCCTGTAGGACTGGAAGCCCAGCTTTGAAACACCACAGTCTGTGACTGCACCGAAGCCTGTGGCCGCACTGAAGCCTGTGGCTGCATCAAAGTGCTCCAGTATGGCAACTGCTCCTACCTAGTGGCTGCCAGCAGAAAACACAGAAGATAATGACATCCCCATTCCAGTTTCTTTTTCTTTTTTCTCTTTTTTTTGAGATGGAGTTTTGCTCTTGTTGCCCAGGCTAGAGTGCAGTGGCACAATCTCAGCTCACTGTAAACTCCGCCTCCCGGGTTCAAGTGATTCTCCTGCCTCAGCCTCCCAAGTAGCTGGGATTACAGACACCCACCATGCCTGACCCACCATGCCTGCCTGGCTAATTTTTTATATTTTTTATAAAGATGGGGTTTCTCCACGTTGGCCAGGCTGGCCTCGAACTCCCGACCTTGGGTGATCTACCCGCTCTTGGCCTTCCAAAGTGCAGGGATTACAGGCATGAGTCACCACACCTGGCCCTCACTCTAGTTTCAAATGCTCTCTAGTTTTTCAATACAATGTCTAGCATTCAATAAAAAATAGCCAAGGCTATGGGGACACAAGGTAGTATGCTTGAAAACCAACAGAAGCAAGGAAGAGTGGCAACAGAACATGGAATCATCAGACACAGGCTAAAAAGTCACACCGGGAACCACAAAATTTTCAAGGAAACAGACTCCGTGTGACCATTAAACTTACTTCTGGGTGTAGGTGTTACAGAGGTAAGGGTCAAACTGTCACGTTTAAATACATGTAAGAAGAATCAGAAAACAAGACTGTAACTAACCCAAGATGCTCATTTGAAAGATAACTTCAATTACAAAGTAGCCTAGACTTTAGAAAAACAACTATTAACACACTGCTTATATTACACCTGAAATATAAGGATACAGAAAATGCTGACAGTAAAAGGATAAAAAAATACATCATATAAATACCAAACAAAAGAAAACGGGTATCGCTATGTTAACACGAGACAAAGCAGACTTAAGGCAAAAAATCCTTATCAGAGATAAAGAGGACTTTCATAATGTTAACAGGCAGTTTGCTGGGAAGATAAATCAACTCTAACTTTGTACGCCCCTAACAACCTGGCCTCAAAATCTATAAAGCCAAAATCAAGATCACCAAGAGAAGTCGCTGATAAATCTGCAGTCAACGTAGGAGGTTTTTAACTTACTTCTCTCAGTGAGAAGACAAAGACGAAAAAATCACTTAAAACCACTAATGACATAGAATATTTGAAAACCTCAGTTAACAGTTGCCAGATAGAGAACACTACGTATAACAACTGCAGAGCACGCAGTGGCACGTGTGCACGTGTACAGAACTGACTAGAGGCCGGGCGCGGTGGCTCACGACTCTAATCCCGGCACTTAGAGAGGATGGATCACCTGAGGGCAGGAGTTCAAGATCAGCCTGGCCTACATAGTGAAACCCCGTCTCTACTAAAAGTACAAACATTAGCTGGATGTGGTGGTGTGTGCCTGTAATCCCAGCTACTCGGGAGGCTGAGGCAAAAGACTCACTAGAACCCAGGAGGTGGAGGCTACAATGAGCTGAGATCGCATCACTGCACTGCAGCCTGAGTGATAGAGTGCGATTCCGTCTCAAAAAAAGAAATAAATTTTAAAAGACCCTGACGAGATCTGGGCCGTACAGCAAGTCTCAACACATTTCAAAGCTCTAAACCACACGGTGTATGTTCTCTGACCTGCAATTATGCTATAAACACTACCAAAATGATTTACTAGAAAATGCTACAGGTGCGGAGGCTCACGCCTGAATCCCAGCACTTTTGGAGACCGAGGCGGGCCAATCACTTGAGGTCAGGAGTTGGAGACCAGCCTGGCCAACATGGCAAAACCTCATCTCTTATCAAAAGTATAAAAATCAGCCGGGTATGGTGGCGCACACCTGTAATCCCAGCTACTTGGGAGGCTTAGGGAGGAGAATCGCTTGAACCTGTGAGTCAGAGGTTAGAGCGAGCCAAGATCACACCACCGCACTTCAGCCTGGGAGACAAAGCAAGGTTCCCTCTCAGAAAAAAAAAAAAAAAAAAAAAGGAAAAAGAAAAAAGAAAAAGGAAAGAAAATGCTACATGCTTAACTTAGAAATCTACTTCTAAATGCCACATCAGTCTATGGTAAATTCATAACAGAAAACAGGATACAGGTTTTAGCTGGTTATAAAGCTCATGTAACTAAAACTGTTTTGTTTTTTGATCTCTATTGATAGTTTGCGGGTTTTGTTTTTGAGCTGGAAAAAAAAAAAAAAAACCACAATAATTAGCCAGACACCCTGCTAATGTTTGTATTTTTAGTAGAAACGAGGTTTCTCCATGATGGCCAGGCTGCTCTTGAACTCCCGACCTCAGGTGATCTACCTGCCTTTGCCTCCCAAAGTGGCAGGATTACATGCATGAGCCACTGTACTCAGCCTGATAGTTATTTTAAGATAATTTTTCTCCTTTTTCCATTTTGTTTTCTTTCTTCTTTTTTGAGACAGAGTTTCGCTCTTGTCGCCCAGGCTGGAGTACAATGGTATGACCACAGCTCACTGCAACCTCTGCCTCCCGGGTTCAAGCGATTCTCCTGCCTCAGCCTCCCGCGTAGCTGGGCTTACAGGTGTGTGCCACCACACCCGGCTAATTTTTGTATTTTTAGTAGAGATGGGGTTTCCCCATCGTGGCCAGCCTGGTCTCAAACTCCTGACCTCAGGTGATCCGCCCACCTTGGCCTCCCAAAGTGCTGGGATTACAGGCGTGAGCCACCGTGCCCAGCCTCCATTTTGCTTTCTTTGGTTCTACAGATGTTAGCTTATTAATTTCCTCTGCCATTCTCTTTCATTGCTCTTACTTTAAAAACTCCAAAGTGAGCAGATCAGCAATAAAAGTGACATTATGTCTACAAAAGGTGGCGGTATCCAGAGAATGAAGTCCTGTTTTATGGGTGGTAACTGCATCCAACTTAGGGGTGTCCCCAGATCTCAGTCAGAGAGGCATTCAGCCACCGCAGGGCTATCCCACCTGACAAGGGGGTGGATTTTGGGTGCCTCAGGGCAATTACCCACATTGCTTGGGCTGTAGGGTGACAATGGAGCCTCATTTCTGCCCCCATAGTGGCAGGGGTTCGGGGGACATCCTTTCAGGAACACCCAAACTGCTGCCTGACAGAGCTCACAGGCCCGTGGGAGGCTGCCAGCTGGTGATGCAGAGGAGGAATCCCCGAGAACCTCGTGTAACTCGTGGCTGACTTGCCTCTGGGAGCTGCCCTGGGGCCTTCTGGGTGTCCACTGGGGTCTGTAGCATCCCCTCAAGGCCTCCACTCCTACCGCCCAGACTTCCACCAGGAAGGCTGGCTGTAGTCCCTGGCAAAGTTCCTAATTCTGAGATGAGCTCTCCATGATGTAATTACGTAAACATCACAGGAGTGGGTGGCTTCCAGCACTGTTCCTACTGAAAGTGCACTTTTTTCCTACAGAGACCCCACAGACAAATGACAACGTGCAAGCTCCAATTCGTCACCTGCATCCAGACAGCCAATTTAATCTGTTCTGACAGTGAAACCACCACACAGCAAATACCATCCCCAGGCAGTAACGCGCTTGCCAAGTTTTGGGCTGGAGCGAGCTTCTGGGGCTCCTGGGAGACATACGAAATTACAAGCTTAACAAGGGCCTACAGGCCAGCTGTCATCATCCCCGGGGCACATCACACTTTCCAGGCAATCCCAGCGGTCTGTGTCAGTAAATGTTCCCGAGCTGTGACCGGGTAGGAGCAGGAGGCTCCCTGTGGAGGCCTGAGCCCTGCCCCAGCCCCAAACTGTCTCCTGAGCTGTCACTGACTGCTGAGGGACTGACCTTTACCAGCCGCTGGGAGCACTCTCAGTCCTGTCCCGGCCACGCTCCAACCAGGCACCACAGCAGGGAGGGTGTGTGCTGGCCACCCCTCTGTCCTCCTGCCAACCCTCATGTCAAATCTGGCTACACAGAACTGTTTCTAGACGGGCTGTCCATAGAAGTGACAGAGAGGGGCCTGTGGCCGCCCCAGAAACCTGGCAGTGAATGAACCATGGGGCCCAGAGAGAAGAGCCTGTACGCCTCAGTTTCCAGTGTGGAATGAGAGTTTGGAGCAGGCACTCCGTAAAATCCATCTTGCCTCTGACCATCTCTGAGTCCGGCCCAGCCTCTCCTGATGGCGGATGGCATTCAGGACACGCTGGGTAGCATAAAGCCCAGAGCCCAAGGGAGCAAATGCTACAGGGTGTGGTTCTGCACGGCACATAGATGACAGCAGAGGACACGCCGCTGGCCCAGACCCAGCTCTGGGAGGGACTTCCCAACCACGGGAGCTTGCAGGAAGGTCATTCTGGGAGGACAGGGTGAGTGTTCCCGTGTGGCCTGCCCAAGGCACGAGAGGAGTGACCTAAGGGCAGCATCTCTGTGTGCTGGAGGGAGGGCGGGACGGGGTCCCAGGCACGCTCTGGTTGGAGATAATGAATAGCCAAAAGGAAGTCAGTGCTGCTCTGAGACCATGTGCACCCAGGTCTCATCACACACATACACATGCATACAGACACAGCCACTGTGCATGCAGACACAGCCACGTGCATAGACACAGCCACGTGCATAGACACAGCCACGTGCATGCATACACAGCCACGTGCATACATACACAGCCGCGTGCATACAGACACAGCCGCGTGCATACAGACACAGCCGCGTGCATACAGACACAGCCGCGTGCATACAGACACAGCCGCGTGCATGCATACACAGCCGCGTGCATGCATACAGACACAGCCGCGTGCATGCATACAGACACAGCCACGTGCATGCATAACAGCCACGTGCATGCATAACAGCCACGTGCATACATACACAGCCACGTGCGCACACACACGCCATGAGCACACATATACAGCCACGTGCATACAGATACAGCCGCGTGCATAGACACAGCCGCGTGCATGCATACACAGCCGCGTGCATGCATACACAGCCGCGTGCATGCATACAGACACAGCCACATGCACAGACACAGCCACATGCACAGACACAGCCACGTGCATGCATAACAGCCACGTGCATACATACACAGCCACGTGCATACATACACAGCCACGTGCGCACACACACGCCATGAGCACACATATACAGCCACGTGCATACAGATACAGCCACGTGCATACAGATACAGCCACGTGCATAGACACAGCCGCGTGCATACAGACACAGCCGCGTGCATACAGACACAGCCGCATGCACGCATACAGACACAGCCTCGTGCATGCATACAGACACAGCCACATGCATAGACACAGCCACGTGCATGCATAACAGCCACGTGCATACATAGACAGCCACGTGCGCACACACACGCCATGAGCACACATAAACAGCCACGTGCATACAGATACAGCCGCGTGCATAGACACAGCCGCGTGCATGCATACACACACAGCCACGTGCATAGACACAGCCACGTGCATGCATACACAGCCACGTGCACACACACGCCACGAGCACACATATACAGCCGCATGCATAGACACAGCCGCGTGCATAGACACAGCCGCGTGCATACAGAGCCGTGTGCATACAGACACAGCCACGTGCATACAGACACAGCCACGTGCATGCAGACACAGCCACATACACATGCATACAGACACAGCCGCGTGCATAGACACAGCCACGTGCATACAGACACAGCCACATACACATGCATAGACACAGCCACGTGCATACATATACAGCCGCGTGCATACAGACACAGCCACATACATATGCATACAGACACAGCCACATACATATGCATACAGCCACAGCCACATACACATGCATACAGACACAGCCGCGTGCATACAGACACAGCCACGTGCATGCATACACAGCCACGTGCATACACACAGCCACGTGCATACACACAGCCACGTGCATACACACAGCCACGTGCATACACACACAGCCACGTGCATGCATATACAGCCGCATGCATACAGACACAGCCACATATGCATCCATACAGACACAGCCACATACACATGCATACAGACACAGCCACGTGCATGCATATACAGCCACGTGCATACAGACACAGCCACGTGCATACATACACAGCCATGTGTATAGATACAGCAACAGCCACATGCATACAGACACAGCCGCATGCATACCGACACAGCCGCATGTATACATACACAGCCAAATGCATACATATACAGCCACGTGCCTATGTACACAGCCACATGCATACATATATAGCCACATGCATAGACACAACTGCATGCATACACAGCCACATGCATATACAGCCACATGCACACAGACATGTACAAATGTGCACACATGTAGAGACACGTGTACACACACCGACAGGTACACACACTTGCACGAAGATGTGGGTGCATGCACACATGTATACAGACTTGGAAAGAAGCCTAGGAGTTACGCCTGTAATCCCAGCACTTTGGGAGGCTGAGGCAGGTCAATCACCTGAGATCAGGGGTTTGGCCAACATGGCAAAACCCTGTCTCTACTAAAAATACAAATAATCAGCTGGGTGTGGTGGCAAGCACGTGTAATCCCAGCTACTCTGGAGGCTGAGACAGGAGAATCGCTTGAACCGAGGCGGCGGTGGTTGCAGTGAGCTGAGGTTGTGCCACTGCACTCCAGCCTGGGCAACAAGAGCAAAACTCCATCTCAAAAAACAAAAAAAGCCTACGAGGAAGGAAGGAATCACCCCATTATGGAATCTGGGAATCTGTCAAATCAAGACGGAGCACGCTGCTGCGGCATGGCTCCACAGGCCACTCCCGTGCCAAGGGAGGTGAATTTGGTTTAAGGAGAGACATAAAGGATAAAGGGAGCTTTTTAGGAGGGAAAACTGCCCAGTGAGTTTTCAGAGCTAGACCCTGATCAGAAAGGGTCACAGCACCAGGGTTTACAGGAGAACGTCTGTGCCCCACCACCACTACAGACGGGAATGACCTGGAGATTCACAGGCAGCGGGGCCAGAGGGCAAGCCAAGGGCCGGGTGGCCTCCCGGGAAGGTCCCCGTGGCTGCCTCATACGGCAGTCTCCAGGGGGTGTGGCAGAAGGGCAGCCTGATGAGAGAAGACAGGGCTCATGACTCTTTCTCAAACCAAGTGTCTGTGGAGCCTGGAAGGTGTGCGCAGAAACCGCGTGTACCGCAAGAAACGAGGAGAGCGCGCATTCGAATCACCTTCTGCAAGTTGTTCGCGGCGTTTACCCAACAAATGAACTTTTGTTTCAAATAAATGAGAGAGACCAACAAGATGGAGAAAACATGCAGGCGGCCGCACAGCGCGGCTTCAGGCACCTCTGGGCAGAGCCACGCTCCCGGAGACAGCTGACCGCACATTGCTGCAACCCGCACCTGGCCCCAGCATTTTTTTCTTTCTTTTTTGAGACGGTCTCGGTCTTGCTGCCCAGGCTGGACTGCAATGGCACGTTCTCAGCTCGCTGCAGCCGCCACTTCCCTAGTTCAATCGCTTCTCCTGCCTCAGCCTCCTGGGTAACTGGGATGACAGGCGTGAGCCACCACGCCCAGCTAATTTTTTTGTATTTTTAGTAGAGATGGGGTTTCTCCATGCTGGAACTCCTGACCTCAGGCGATCCACTCACCTCAGCCTCCCAAAGTGCTGGGATTACAGGTGTGAGCCACCATGTCCAGCCTGCAGCTAGCCACAGTGTTCACTGGTGAGGCCCGCTGTTTCTGCCCGAAGGCTCAGCACCCGCCTCAGCTCTGCAATGCCCACGCTCCAGCCAAACCCTCAGACTAGAGGGAGACCAGAGCTGCCGTCTAAGATGCACCTCGGCTGAGCTGTGCTGGGCCCCGGGGTCGGCCCGGCCCCATGCTGTCTCACTCCATCTCCATGTCCCAGAGGAAAGAAAGGGCTCCTGCTCCCCCTCATCCTCTTCTGAGAAGCCAAAGAGGGGTAGGCGCAGGAGGAAGGGTGAGTAGCAGGGGCCTGAGTGTGCACCAGGAAGACCAGCGCCTGGGTCCCTCCCTTGGGCTCCCACCTAGCAGGTGCCCTGGTGGCACAAAGCCCCAGTCACCTGGAGACGAAAGCTGGTGGACCCGCCGCTGGTGGCTTCCATCAGAACGCTGTCCTCCTTCCGGGTCCGGAACATGAGCCCCAGGTACCAGGGCACGGAGATGATGACATTCAGGTCGCTCCAGGACACGACGCTCTCACCACTGAAGAGCTGGGGGTGGGGCATGGCTGCGGACACAGGCCCAGGACCTCAGGTGTGGCCGGAAATCACTTGGGCCACACACTCTTGGCTGCAGGGGTGGGGACGGGCCTTTTTCACTTAACACCAGGGCTGGTCTGAGCCTCCCCTCTATGGCGCATCCTGCTGTCACAGTCAGCCACTGGGGCTCCACAGAAGCCCACCCTGGGACGTGAGCCTCCTTCCCAGGGGCAGGAGCGGGGGTTCTGCGGAGGACAGTCTCTTGGCGAGGGCAGTATAAGTCTGCAGTAAACGCGGCAATGCTGCCAGAGGCTGCCGGCCCCGGATGTGAAGCCCCCTCACGGTGGTCCCGGGCACAAGGAGTGACGCCTCCCAGGCCACGGCGGCCGGAGTGGGGGATGGAGAATGCCAGGCACTCACCTTGCTCACAGTTCTTCCCGCCGAATTGGAGCGGACACTCACACAGGTACATGTTCCACCTGTTGACACAGGTGCCCCCGTTCTGACAGCGCCTCCCGTCGCAGAAGTTCCTCCGGGCAGCACAGCCTGGCAACAGAGCGTGTGGTGGAGCCTGACTCGGAGGAACCACCGGGGTCCCTTGTGCCAGGCGTGGTGTGGGAAACCGGGATGGAATGGAAATGGGGCTGGACAGTAGGCAGGCAAGGTCTAAACGCCTCTGACAGTGGCAGGAACGAGGGAACTGAGAAGGTGCTGAACACACTGCCCACATTTGGAGACGCTAGGGCTTCAGGCCATCACAGCACCCAGCCCAGTCACCTGGTGACACATGCAAGACCCTAGGACCATGGGTGCCTCGGGTTAGCTGGCTGGGCCAGCGGCGTCACAGCAACTCCAAACTGCAGAGACCCCAAACTGCAGAGACTGCAGGGCTGCACATCTGGTGAACCTGGACTCCCAGATCCACTCCCAGGAGCTGCCCACAGCTGGGCACACACACTCCTAAGAACAAGACGCCTCCCCGGGCAGCTGCAAGCGGTGTCTTCTGTGTGGCTTCGACGTCCAGCCAGATGCCACTGCAGCAGCCCCAACGCCCCCGGTGGCCGCCCGTACCTTCTCTGGTGCCATTGTTGGCGATGAATCCAGCCATGTCCACGTTTTTGCCGTCGACCGACAGGTTCCGCATGCAGCCCACGAACTGCCGGTTGTGCACCGGGAAGTCTTCTGGCAGGTTGGGGACACCCCCCAGGAGCAGAGGGCCGGTCAGATCCAGGGACCTGGGGAGGTAAAGCCGTGCTCTGTGATGTCTGGGCGCAGGGGCGGCGAGGGGCGGCCATGGCGGGCTGGGCTCTGCAGTTGCCTCTGCCACCAGAACTACTTCAGAAACCAAGCAGGCAGGCGGGCAGAGGCTGGAGTGAGAGGGGGCTCCGGCGTCTGGCGCCGCCACTGGCTCCGCAGGCCTCTGTGCCTGTTTCCTCGCACTTGCATTCGGTCCTGACGATCTGGGTGTTTCATGCTCACCAGTGACCACCAAGTCCCGCCCACCCAGGCTGGTCCACACCCAGACAGGATGTGAGCATGGGACCACAGGTCAAGGTCAAGGACTCTACTTTGGCCTCTGAGACCTTCCAAGAACAGGAATGGACTTGAAGGGAGGCCAGAAGAAAATGAGAGCCCTGGTGAAACCCCAGGCAGCAGTGTGACCTCGGGCGAGGGTTGTGGCCTCTCCAGGGCAGGCTTCACTTCTCAGCAAAAGGGCACCATCCCCCTCTCCAACCCAGGTGGGCAGGATCAGATGAAACAGCAAGGGACTGCCCCCAGGGCCCTATCAGGTGCTCAGGATGTGTCAAGGCTCTCTATGTGATCTTCAAAAAGGCTATTCTGTGGTTATTTAGTGGCTTGTGCCTATAATCCCAGCACTTCAGGAGGCTGAGGCCAGAGAATTCCTTGAGCCCAGGAACTGGAGGCCAGCCTGGGCAACATAGGGAGACTTTGTCTCTACAAAAAATTTAAAAATTTTGCTGGGTATGGTGGTGTGTGCCTGTGGTCCCAGCTACTCAGGAGGCTGTGGGGAGGAGGACGGCTTGAGCCCAGGAGGTCAAGGCTTCAGTGAGCTGGGATCGTGCCACCGCACTCCAGCCTGGGCAACAGAGCAAGACCCCATCTCCGGAAAAAAAACAAACAAAAAATAAGCCTCTGGGATGAGCTGGGTGACACAGCACTTCACTTAACAGAGTCCTGGAGTTTCAGGACTTTGCAGGGACAAAGCCAGTAATCTGTGGAGACAGGGCAAGAGACCATCCATGGGTCTATAAGCCGGCCATCACAACCCTGGGGTCGGCATGGCCACTCCTGACAGATACTCAGGGGACTTAGTCTAGAAGGTTCTAACATGTCGAGGGAAGGTGCCCCAACCATGGAGAGGAAGTCTGACTCCAGCTGGGACGGAGGTCACCAGGGGACTGCACCCAGAGTGCCTGCACGGGGCCCTGACCAGGGAAGGCCACAAGGTGGACATGTTTGGGGGTGCAGACCTCCAGGGCCTCCCCTCCCAGGATGCTCACTTCTTGGAGCCGGTCTGAGTGCCCTGGGCGGCACAGCTGTAGTTCCCGATGTCACTTCCAAAGCGTACAGCCATGGTTGTGTCACAGTCATCCACCGTCACCACGGCCATCTTCTCCCCAGATGGCCCGTGGGGCAGGCCCAGGTGGCCGATGTTGGGCTGTCAGAAGAGAAAGCACAGAAGGCGTCAGCGTTTTCTCTGCTAGTGCCCTCGGCAGGTGCACCTGTCACTCACGGGGCGGGGAGGACACGGCACGGGGCGGGCAGCATGTGGACAAGGGTCAAAGAGCCCTGGCCTCACATTAGTTCCCCAAACTAGCCGTGCTGGACTGCCCGGTGCCTCCTCAAGTTCGGCCTCCCAAAAACCTCAGAACATGCCTCGTTTGGATAAAGAGCTGGTGCCGACGGAATTAAGCTGCAGACACCCTGGAGTAGAAGGGCCCTGATCCCAGATCACTGGCCTCCTCCTGAGAGGACAGATGCAGAGACGCAAAGGCACGCAGGAAGAAGCCGCGTGACCACGGAGGCAGCTGCTGGAGTGGCTGTCTGCAAGCCAAGGGCCACCTGGGCCACCAACAGCTAGGAAAAGGCAGGAAGGGCCCTTACCTTGAGCCTTCAGAGGGGCACAGCCCTGCGCATGCCGTGACTTCCGACTTCAAAGCGCCCGACTGGGAAAGAATAGTGTCTGTTGTCTGAGCCACTCTGTCCGTGGTACTTTGTGACGGTGGCCCCGGGAAATGAAGACAGCAGCTAACACCCAAGCCCTGGGGCCCCTCCTGTGGAGACCTGCTTCTGCTCTTCTGGGGGTGTCCTCCTGACCACAGCACCTGCTCAGGCGCCTGCTCCCCTACCCTGTGCTCCTAGAGTACAGATACCAGGAGACTGCAGCCCAGCCTGCAGGCGACCCCACATCTCCCCTCTGAGCTGTGGAGCTCTCTCTCTGGGCCAGGAGCCTGTTCCTAGGGCTGGGTACAAGAGATCTTCTGGAGTCAGTGACCTCTGGTGAAGCCTCTCCCTTCTCGAAGAGACTGTGGTTTGCCATCCAGGGATGAGCCCGATTTATCCAGGCAGCCCTCATGGGTCTCGCCTCCTGGTCAGTTCCTCCCAGGACCTGGAGATTATCCACCCAGCCAGCCTCAGAGGCCCTTCCAGCAGGAAAAGCAGTGCCAGCCCTGCACGACTCATGCTGGCCACAGAACGTAAGCACGTGGGTCTCAAAGTTCCAGAAACACAGTTGGAGCCAGCTCCCACTGGGACAGGTGACACAATGCCCTTCATCTGCACAACCTGGATAGCAAGACCTCCCGTGGGTGGCCGTGACTATGAGCCAGAAGAACTCCAGGGAAGTGCCACCATGCCCACCATCGGCACACACTGTGCACCAGAGCCTCCCCTCCACCCCAGAGAGAGCCTTTTCCTCCAGTCCCAGCAGGGCCCCTCCCACCACCCCTATAAAGATGGGTTCCATGACTCCTCCTGATAGTTCTGGGGTCAGTTTGAGTTTATAGCGTGATACAATCTCACGCTTCTAATAACTTGGAAACAAGTTGTTGTAAAAACATAGCATTTAGTTAAAACATCCTCAATGCCTTTTAATAGGAAAGTAGTAACCACATAGGCTAATCAAAAATAAATCTTCAGTTTTTAATAGGAACAAAGTATCTATCTGATCAGGAAAACTGGGCTGAAAGGCAGGACATGGAATGGAAACAGTAGCTCAGCCAGAGGGCCAAGGTGCACGACTTCAGGGGACCTTGGCCACACAGGCAGCACCCCCTGCCTGCAGTTGTGCAGTGCACAGCCCCCACAGCTGTGCGTGGCCACCCCAGCTGAGGCTTCTACTCCCCCTTATCCAATCATTTAATGTGGATGAGACTCATCACCGTACCTCGATTTCTTTCTGTGCAAGACAAGGATTTACTATCAGAACACACGTCCTCTCTGTGGTACAGGGACTTTGAGGGTGGTATCAACAGACACGTGGGTTTCCCACATACCCTTCTCGGTAAATCCAAGGGAGGCTTCTATCATGCCTGGATCACCATTTTTCTTTGACACCAGCTGATAAAATCACAATGTCTGATAAGCTGTCTCCTTAAAGATTTCACTTTTGGTTACGCAGCAGGTAGGCAAGCGTATTAAAAATCATCTCCTTGGCCGGGCGCGGTGGCTCAAGCCTGTAATCCCAGCACTTTGGGAGGCTGAGGAAGGTGGATCATGAGGTCAAGAGATCGAGACCATCCTGGTCAACAAGGTGAAACCCCATCTCTACTAAAAATACAAAAACTTAGCTGGGCATGGTGGTGCGTGCCTGTAATCCCAGATACTCAGGAGGCTGAGGTGGGAGAATTGCTTGAACCCAGGAGGCGGAGGTTGTGATGAGCCAAGATCGTGCCATTGCACTCCAGCCTGGGTAACAAGAGTGAAACTCCATCTCAAAAAAAAAAAAAAAAAAAAATCTCTTCTTTGCTCTGTAACACCGCCCACTTTGGAAAACGCTGGAGGTGCCCATTACGGGCGCTTGAGTGTTAGGTGCGATCCCAGGGAAAGAAGAGCCTCCCCTCGCTGTGTGAGCTCCACATCTTTACAACTTATAATTTACGTTTTTGGGGCTGGGTGTGAGACTTCTGGAGGAAGGGCATAAGTAGCATTTACACTGGGAAGGCTTTCATGAAACTAAGCCGCTGTTTACAAAACTGCAGTTGTGAACTGCTGCTGGGAATCAAGGCTCAGAGCCACGGATTCGAGCAGAAACAGGAGAGCGGCAGTGACCCCTGCGAGACGCCCACTGCTAGGACACCTGACTTCAGTCTGGCCTTCGTGAGTCAGAGCAGCAGGCACTGGTCTCTGACAGGCAGCGCCCACCACGTGCTGCTGGGTTCTGACTCCAGAGAGACCCACCAGCGGCCGTCGGGTCAAAATAACAGCACTTTTGGCCAAAGAGCCGAATGTTCTCAGGCGGAGAGCTGCAAGAACCAGCAGAAGGGCTGCGAAGAGGAGCAGAGGACCTGTGGCGTCTGAGGTCCCTGCGGCTCAGAGGAGCAATCCAACATCCGGATGGCCCATCCCTCTCATGTCGCCCTAGAATAGGTGCTGAGTGGGGCCCTGGTGTAAAATGCCCGCCTCTCGGTGAGTCTGGGCTTCACATGCATGCTGACGTCTACTCTGCGGTCGAGGCAAGTGCTGGGGAGCAGGGGGGTACATGAAAAACGAGGTGCTGTGGGTGACTTGAGATGTAAAAACGGGATTCCCCAAAGCAATGTGGAACTACCTGACCCAGCACCACCACCCCAGGCATATACTCAAAAGAACTGAAAAGAGGAACTCAAAAACCAGTTCACAAGTGTTGATGGCGTTACTATTTACAATCACGAAAGGTGGAAACCACCTAAGTATCCATCAGTGGATGACTGGGCAAACTGTGGCCCATCCCTGCACCGGAATCCCAGCCACCGAAAGGAACGAAACATGAACACACCATGCTCAGTGAAAGAAGCCACAAAAGGCCACGCTCCGTGTGACTCCATTCCTACAAAATGTCCAGGACACGCAAATCTAAACACAGAGCACACAGGTGCTGCCAGGGGCTGGGGAGGATGGGGAGTGACTGCTAACGGCATGGGGTTTCCTTTCGGGGTGATGAAAATGCTTTTTTTTGGGATGGAGTCTTGCTGTCACCCAGGTTGGAGTGCAGTGGCTGGCTCACTGCAACCTCCGCCTCCTGGGTTCAGGCAAATCTCCTGCCTCAGCCTCCCAAGTAGCTGGGACCACAGTTGCCTACTATCAAGCCCAGCTGATTTTTGCATTTTTAGTAGAGATGGGGTTTCACCATATTAGCCAGGCTGGTCTCAAACTCCTGACCTCAAGTGATCTGCCCACTTCAGCCTCCCAAAGTGCTGGGATTACAGGGCAACAGAGAGAGACACCATCTCAAAAAAAAAAAAGAAAAAAGAAAAAGTTACTGTTGGTCAACTGACGGCATAAGAGCATTTTAGATTTCAGTAGAGGTGGCGTGGACAGCACCGTGAGTGTGCTAAATGCCACTTTAAAACTGAATGTTATGTGACCCTCACCTCAATGACACACACGCATGCACACACACACACACACACACACACACACACACACACGATTCCTGGGTGGGCATCCTCCCCTCCCCAGCCACCTGCCACGCTCTACCTAGTAACTTTTGGGAAGATCCTTCTAATTTTTCCCTCTAACATGAAGAGAAAACGCATTATCTGGCCTTCCTGCCGCGCAGCTATGAGTGATAAAATACAGTCAGAGGGGGACTCACTCTCTATGAGGGGTCGGGAGACGCACGGACAGTGTCCCCGATGGCTTGAATGGGGATGAGTGAAGACAACAGCAGGCGTGTGTGCTCTGGGCTGTCGTCCATTTCTGTCAAAGGAAGACGAAGCCCATCTCTGCTGAAAGGCCGGCGCAGAGCACGAGGAGGAAGCAAAGGACAGACTCTGGAGCGGTGTGTCCACCTCCCTCTGAGTTGCGCAGAGAGAAAGCCACTCTAGCAGCTGCTGCAGAACACTGGCGTGGAGGTTTCTGACCAGAAAAGCACGTGGTGGCTTGGCTGGGTCAGAGCCAACGATGAATGGGACAGGTCGGGACGGGATAAGGCATGATGAAGTGCCCCTCACATTTCAAAAGGAATTTTTAAACTTCGCCACGTATTTATACAAGAGAAAAAGCGTGGGAATGAAGGGAGCCAAATGGTTGTATCTGAGTTTTCCTCAATTCTTGTGTTGGAAGTTTCCGGGCACAGGCTGGGCAAAGGCCACCATGGTGGAGGCACCAGCGCCCTGGCACCTGCCCTCCCAGGGCTCAACTGGGTCCTGCACGGCAGCCAGCCAGGCCCACAGGACACCCCCTTAACCCCTGCACCAACACCCCTTGGAGAAAAGGCCTCAATTCCCAGGCCTTGCTTCCAGGACGTAAAGCTCAGTAGCCAGGCCTGGTCGCTCAGGCAGAGCTGGGCAGGTGCCACACACAGCGACTGGAGACAAATACAGCAGGGTGTGCCCACGGTGCCTCTGCACCCCTCAGTGGGCAGCCCTGGCTGGCACAGGCTCCCGATGGCTGGTGGAAACAGAGCTAGCAAGGAAAGACCGCATGCTCACTCCACTGCCACCTGAGAAAAAACCTACGGTGGCACTGAGCATGGCAAGGAGCAGCCCAGAGGCGCCAAGCTGTGCAGATCCGGATTCCTGCTCCAGGAGTCATCCCCGGGTCCAGCACCCTTTATTGTTCTTCAAGGTATTTTCTTCCCTCATTCGGGCCCTCCCTCTTGGCTTCCACTCAGCTGCTCTACGTGGTACAGGGAGTTTTTGTGTGTGCACAGAAGCGTTCGGTCCTTACAAAGTGCTCACATTTCTCCAGCCTTTTAACCTGCTGCAGACGATCCTGCAGGAGGCTGTGGGGGGATGATTTCAATGCCAGGGGAGGTGGCGGGGGAGGCAGTGCGGGGGTGGGAGGGGCATGCCTAGGAAATGAATGAATTCATGAGCTGTGTCAGAAATGATTAACCAACATTCAAAGAATTCACAGATGGCCAGACCTCAGGAATGTCTGTGCAGAGTCGAAGGGCAGCGGCAAACGTTCCATGCTGTCATTTCTCAAGATGACGAGGTTCAGACCTGACCAGCCAACAATTGCCTCAGGAAATGTGGGCAAGACCCTGTGCCAGTTCTGGCAGGAAGATGACCAGCCCCCCCTTGGAGGGAGCTGTCGCAGTTCTCTGAAGCTGCCTGGGAAAGTGGTGGGCAGGGCTGCAAGGAGCAGATTCAGGCAGATGCACGCATCCTTCCAGAATCCAAGCCGGACTCCCAGGAGCCTCCATCAGGACTTTGTCAGAACACAAACCTCAGACCGAGCTGCTACTTCTGGGGGACCCCCACACCTCTAGGCAGGTAACAGGATGGCGCTCTAGCCCGGTAGCCACCCTCTAAACAGGGGCTGCCAGCTGCCTCTGATGACCTGGCTTGAGGGTGCAGCCTCCCGCAAAGGGCTGTGAGCAGCAGGCTGCTGCCTGGGAGCCAGAATGAGCCACTGGGCCACAAGGTAGGACGGGCAGCTCTGTGCTGTCCCAGGTTGTAGGGGGATTTCAAGTTCCTCTGCCCAGCTCTGGCTGAGGGGGGCAGGTGCTCCTGAATCCCTCAGCTGCCAGGGACTTGAGGCAGACAACATACTCTATGAAAAGCCTCGGCACACTCTTCTACAAAGTGGGTAAGTGCAGAGCTGCGATCTCTAGGGCAGTTTGGGAACAAAATGAAAGAACGGAGCTGAAACTGTGCAGCATCTGAGCTGGCACGGCTGATGCTACCGTCGTCTTCATTACCAACTCAGGGTCCAGCTGGGCGGGCCCGAGGCCGGCAGGGGCTCCCCGGACAGCAGTGTCCACCACCTCTGATGAGCACCCTTAAAGCCAAGGGTTCACATCCCGCCCCGACTGGGGAAAGTCACATGACTTCCCTGCATTCCAGGACTTGCTGTACAGTGGGGGGTAAAACAGCACCTTCCTCATGGGACAAAATGAATAAAGTGTGAACTGCTTGCAGCCATGCCTGCTGTTTTTATTTCTCGAAAAGAGAAGAAAAGCAAAATAACGTGCAAGTGGCTGTTCTCTCTGGCTTTGCCGTTTTAGTACTTCCCTATGTTAAAACAACATCACCGAGAGGCTGCACACGGCGGCTCACGCCTGTAGTCCCAGCACTTTGGGAGGCCAAGGTGGGCAGATCACTTGCGGTCAGGAGTTTACACTAGCCCGGCCAACATGGTGAAACCCCCATCTCTACTAAAAAAGTGCAAAAAGAATCAGCCAGGCATGGTGGTAGGAGTAACCCCAGCAACCGGGGTGGTCGAGGTGGAGAACCACTTGAACCCAGGAGGGGGAGGCTGCCGTGAGCCAAGACTGTGTAACTGCACCTCAGCCTGGGTGACAGAGCGACACTCCGCCTCAAATAGATAAATACATAAATACATAGTAAAGTAATCAAGTTGACTCTGACATCTTGAAAGACAAAAGCAATGAAGCAGCTCAGGCAATTAGCATCTCCCTGAACCCTCAGGCTCTCCTCCAGGAGCTGAGACACAAAGCCACCTGCAGCTCGGAGTTCAGTCCCGGGCCCGCCGTTTCCTCCATGTATTCAACTATCCAAGAAAGTCATGGGGAGAGCTACTAGGCTTATGGTGGGAGCATCATAAAAGTTTTCAACCAAGGTCAGAACCAACTGGTCACCTGGAGATTCTAAAAAATAATCACACCAAAGCCTTCTATTTCTCAGGCAAGGGGGTCTAACCCCAGTTTCCTGGACAATTCTGGCCAAAGACAAAGCCGAGGCGCTCTGTGCTTTCCCGCTGGACGTAGAGTACTTTTGGAAATGCAAGAACCGTGGGTCCAGAGGCAGGCATCCCCTGGGCGCAGCGCTGGACAGAGGTAAGCTCCTCCTACACGGTTCCATGATCCCCGCGGTAGTTAATTTCGTTCTGGAAATGATCCAACAGAGCACTGTGCCAGCCCCCACTGAGCCAGACCCTTGACCAAAGCCCCCAGTTCCATAGGAAGAAGCCAGGAGCATCTCAGCCCCACCCCTCTGGGGCCCAGCCATCAGGACCAGGTCCCCCCTTGCCCCCGCCGCAGCCTGGCTGTTCCCTGAGGTGTTCTGGGAGTCTGGGAATTACACAGATTTGCTCAAAGGGGGGTTTTCTTGCCAAAGACAAAGGAAGGGCCAAAATGCAGTGAGATACAGCGCCTTCCTGGAAAGCAGCATGTTCCTTCTCCTGGGGGTTTTATAGACCAAAAACTGCGGAGGGGCCCTCAAGCACCCCACAAGCAGCTCATTCATGTTCCTCTATGGGTGGGAGACATCCAAATCCTGCTGCTGCTCCCAACTGGAGAAATCCCGACTGGGGAGACAGGGAGGGGCACGAACTGCTCAGCTGCAGCCTCCTGGGGCCTCCTCCGTATGGGCACGGAAATGGGGTGCCTGCGGTGGGACCTCTGAGCTCAGCCCCCACACCATGGTCGCTTGAGTGCCCCAGGAAAAACAACACAAAGCTTCAGGAAGGACGGCAAGCAGGCTACCGTTCACCCCTCAAAAATGACTCTTCTGAGCAGAGAGAAAACGCTTACCAGAAATGTGCATTCATCCACTCACACTCATGTGTGCACTCACCCACGCTCATGTGCGTGCTCAGACCCACATGTGCACACTCACCACTCAAATGTGCCCTCACCCACGCACACGCACATTCATGCTCACGCGGGCATACTCACCCACATTCACACCCACACACGCACTCCCACTCAAATGTGCATTCACTCACATTCACATGTGCACTTATCCACTCACCTGTGCACTTACTGCACATGCACGAGCACACACACTCCCTCGTGTAGACTCACCCACAATCGTGCACACTCAAACCCACAGGCACGCTCAACCCAAAATGTGCCCTCACCCTCACCTGTGCACACTCATCCATTCACACTCACAGGTGCAGCCACCCACACATTCACGTGTATTCACTCACATGTGCATTTACCCACACACGTGCACACACGCCCATGCACACCCACACGTGCATATATGCACTCGCCCGCTTGTGCACGCACTTGCACGTGACTATGCACACCCACTTATGCACTCACACATGCATTTACCCACATGTGCATGTTCACCTGCACTCAAATGTGTGCTCACCCACATTCACTCATGTACTTATACACACGTGCACATACCCCCACACGCACGTGCACACTCACCTACACACGTGTATGTGCCCACTCGCCCAGGTGCACACCCACTCACATGCGCACTCACCCACTCCTGTGCATACATGTGTGCACACATGCTCACCCATACTTACGTGCTCATGCACGCTTCCACAATATACTCAACTATGCACACTATGATCATACAAAGCCATGGCCTGCTCCTGTTAAGACCTGATAGTCCCCTCTCTGTCCTCGATCTGGGCCCCCAGGACGTCCTGCCTCCTGTGGTCAGTCCCCCACCTCCTCTCCCACTGATGACCTTTCTGACCAGCCTCCCCTGGTCTGCAGGCTGCCGAGGGATGACATGGTCAGAATCCATGTGATAAGGTGAAGATGGGGAGAACGCTGAATTAGGGGAGACAGCACGGAAGTGTCTGGAAAAGATGGAGAAGGTGGACGACAGTAATGGTCACAGAAAACAAACAGGCGACAGCTGTGAGATGGCACCTCTGAGAGCAGCAGATACACGAGTGGGTGGGAGATGCTGGGTCCATGGCGCCACCAAACCCTCGCCCGCCCATAGTTTACTCTGTGCCTCAGTTTCCTCATCTGTGAAACAGCAACAGTATCCCCTCCTCTGGGAGCTGACATGAGGATCACGTGGGGGATACATGCAAGCCTGGCACAAGACAGGACATCAGCCAATGCCCGTCGGCCACCGCTGCCCTCCCTACCGAGGTGCTGGGGGGCACAGGCAGGAAAGGCTGCGAGCCCAGAGAGGGGAGGAAGGCAGCCGCGGTGCATCTCAGAGCCCCAGTAGTGAGGGGGCGGGTGGGCTGGGAAGGATGGGGGTGAGACAGAGGCCGCTGGAGAAGAGTGGCCACGATGCCAGACAGGAAGCAAGCACGACAGGGCGTGAAGCTGAGGGCTGCCCTAGCCCCAGAGCAACTTTCCATAACAGAGCTCTGGAACACAAAGACCCAGGGCGGGGCCCATGCATGCCCCTGGGAATCGCCACGTTTCCATAGCAGGTGACTTTCTACCATCCGACCCGGTCCGTGTTTGGGAACGGAAACTAAACCACTTATCTCTTTCTGCCACATCACAAACCAGCAGCTGGGCATCCTCTGCCCGCCTCTCCCTAGGTTGCCATGCTGATCTTGAACTCCTGGGCTCAAGCAGTCCTCCCACCTCAGCCTCCCAAAGTGCTGGGATCACAGGTGTGAGCCACCCTGCCAAGCTTAAGTCACTTTGATGAAACTTTCTATTTTGAGACAATTTCAGATGCACAGCAATTGTAAAAAACAATACAGAGGGATCCCATGTACGCCTTACAGTTTCCATCCAGGGAAACACTCTGCAAAAGAGAGTATAGTATTAAACCCAGGTACCGACACTGACAGTCCGGTTGGAGACAGAACATTCCGTGATGCAAGGACCCTGCCTGTCACAGCCACGCCCACTTCCCTCCTGCTCCCAGCCCAACCCCAGGCAACCACCACTGTTTTCCATTGTTATCATTTTGTTGTATAAAGAATGTCATACAAGCCAGACACAGTAGCTCACACCTGTAATCCCAACACTTGGGAAGCCAAAGTGGGTGGATCACTTGAGGTCAAGAGTTCGAGACCAGCCTGACCAACATCGCAAAACTCCATCTCTACTAAAAATACAAAATTAGCTGGCTGTGGTGGTGCACACCTGTAATCCCAGCTACTTGGGAGGCTGAGGCGAGAGAATCACTTGAACCTGGTAGGTGGAGGTTGCAGTGAGCTGAGATCTTGCCATTGCGCTCCAGCCTGGGATGTAAGGTGATATTCGGTTTATAAAAAAAAAAAAAAAAAAACAGAATGGGCCAGGCGCGGTGGCTCAAGCCTGTAATCCCAGCACTTTGGGAGGCTGAGGCGGGTGGATCACAAGGTCAAGAGATCGAGACCATCCTGGTCAACATGGTGAAACCCCGTCTCTACTAAAAATACAAAAAATTAGCTGGGCATGGTGGCGCGTGCCTGTAATCCCAGCTACTCAGGAGGCTGAGGCAGGAGAATTGCCTAAACCCAGGAGGCGGAGGTTGCAGTGAGCCGAGATCGCACCATTGCACTCCAGTCTGGGCAACAAGAGCGAAACTCCGGCTCAAAAAAAAAAAAAAAAAAACCAGAATGTCACACAAATGGAATCACAGAGTACAGTCCCTTTGGGGGCTGCCTTGTCCCACTCAGCAGAGCCGGAGGTTGCTTGGTGCATCAATAGTTCACTCCTCTTTACTGCGTAGGAGTATTCCCTGTTCCATGGTATGGACACACCAGTTTAACCATCCACCCAGCGATGGCCACCTGGGCTGTTTCCCATTTGGGGACATTATGAAAAGCTGCTGTTCCACTTGTGTGCAGGTTTCTGCATGAACGTGAGTCGCATGTGTATTCATGTGCTCTGCGATTCTGTTTAGACCGTCTTCATCTGGTATTGGAATGAGGGTAACATTTCACGAACTGAACTGGGAAGTGCTGTCTATTTTCTGGAAGGGATAGTGCCAGAATTGGTATAATTCTTTAAATATTTGTTAGAATTCTCTTGTGAAACCATCTGGGCCTGGAGATTTCCTCTTTGGAAATGCTAAATTACAAATTCCATTTCTTCAACAGATACACAGCCATTTCATCTTGGGTGAGCTGTGGTAGTTTGAGTTTTCTGAGGAGTTGGTCCATGCATCTGGGTTTTAAATGTACACACGTGGAGTTGTTTTTATTATTCCCTTATTACCCCTTTTAATGTCTACAGAGCCTATTTTATTCTTGATATGGGTAATTTGTCTTCTCTTTTTTTTCCCTCATCAGTCATGCTAGAATTTTTTTGTCCCTCTTTGAAATGATTTTGTTAATCTTCTTAAAGAATCAGCTCTCGGATGCACTGATTTTCTCTATTGTTTTGTTGTTTTCAATTTCACTGACTGCTGCTCTTATCTTTATTATTTCCTTCTTTCTGCTGGCTTTGGGTTTATTTTGTTCTTCTTATTCTGGGTTCTTGAGGTAGAAGCTTAGATTATTGACTTGAGACTTCCCCCTTTTCTAATGTAAGTATTCAGTGCTATGAATTTCCCCGTCAGCACTGCTTTAGCTGCATCCTACAGCTTTGGATATCTCCAATTTTTGTTCCCTTTAAATGTGTTTTAAAAACCTTTCTTCTTCCTTTCCTCCCTTCTTTTCTGAATAATGAAGTATTTCGGTCAAGTCTCTATGCAGACCTGTCTCCAACTGCTGGAGTCAGCTGGTACAGTCAGGGCTGAGTGAAACACAGCAGCAAGTCTGAGGAAGGGGCAGCTGGGAAGGGGGTGGCCACGGAGGGGAAGCCAGGAAGGGGGCTGAGTGAAGCTGTGGCCTGGTGGGGTTGACAGGTTCTTTAAATAATGGAAGGCTGAGAAAAATCACTAACCATACTGAGGAGGAAGAGAACAAGGTTTGTAACTGACAAGGAGTTACAAATACAGAAAAGGAAAAAAAACAAAAACAAAAACGAACTCTAACTCCACTATGGCTGCTGTAACGAAATACCAGAGGCTGCGTGGCTTGTAAACAACACACATCTGTTTCTCACAGTCTGGAGGATGTCAGTCCAAAAACAAGTACGGACAGATTCGACACCTGGTAAGGGTCCACCACCTGGTTCCTAGACCAGCACCTTCTTGCCACACCCTCACATGACACAAGGGGTAAGGGCAGTCTTGGGTTTTTTTTTTTGTTTGTTTTTTTTGAGACGGAGTTTCGCTCTTGTTACCCAGGCTGGAGTGCAATGGCGCGATCTTGGCTCACCGCAACCTCCGCCTCCTGGGTTCAGGCAATTCTCCTGCCTCAGCCTCCTGAGTAGCTCGGATTACAGGCACGCGCCACCATGCCCAGCTAATTTTTTGTATCTTTAGTAGAGACGGGGTTTCACCATGTTGACCAGGATGGTCTGGATCTCTTGACCTCGTGATCCACCCGCCTCGGCCTCCCAAAGTGCTGGGATTACAGGCTTAAGCCACCACACCTGGCCTCTTTTTTTTTTTTTGAGATGGAGTTTTGCTCTTTTTGGCTAGGCTGGAGTACAATGGTGTGATCTCAGCTCACTGCAACCTCTGCCTCTGCCTCCTGGGTCCAAGTGATTCTCCTGCCTCAGCTTCCCCAGTAGCTGAGATTACAGGTGTGCGCCACTAATTCCGGCTAATTTTTTTTACGTTTTTAGTAGAGGCAGGGCTTCACCATGTTGGCCACGCTGGTCTCAAACTCCTGACCTCAGGTGATCTGTCGGCCTTGGCCTCCCAAAGTGCTGGGATTACAGGCGTGAGCCACCGTCCCTGCCCTGGACCTCTTTTATAAGAGCATTCATTCCACTCATGGGAGATCCTGATCACCTCCCAAAGGCTGCACTCCCTAATACTATTACCCTGGGGGTGAGGATTTCAACATATGAATTTGGGGGTACCATGGTCTGAAGTGCCCCGCAAAGTTCACGTGTTGAAACCTCATGGCCAATGGGATGGTATCAAGAGATGGGGCCTTTGGGAGGTGGTGAAGTCACGAGTGTGGGCCTCTCAAGGATGGGATAAAGGCCCATGGGAGTGGGTCCACTCTCTTCCATTCTTCCCCCATTCAAGGGCACTAGATGCCACCATTTATGAGGAATGGGCTTTTGCCAGGCCCCAGACCTAAAGGTGGCTCAGGCTTTCAGCCTCCAGGACTCAGAGAAAGCAATCTCTGTGGTTCGTAAGGACCCAGCCTCGGGTGTTCTGTTACAAAGCAGCGCACGTGGTCTAGGATGGGATCAGGAGGATGTGAATGTGCAGAGCATGGCGAATTCGGCAGAGCTGCAGTGAAGTTCGCGGCTTTCCACAGGTGGTGACAGAGCAATATGAAAACTATGAATTCAAGTATGTGTGCGTGTATGTATGTACTCACACGCACACACAGATGTCTGTGTCCTAGCTCTGCCCCGTAAGAGAGACTGGGAGGGAGATACCGCAGGGGCAATGAGCACACCAGGCACGAAGATCTGGATTGCTAAATGTCACCCTCCACTAAAAGAACCAGGCTCCAGGCCGGGCACGGTGGCTCACACCTGTAATCCCAGCACTTTGGGAGGCTGAGGCAGGTGGATAATGCTAACACAGTGAAACCTGTCTCTACTAAAAATACAAAAAATGAGCCAGGCGTGGTGGCGCACACCTGTAGTCCCAGCTACTTGGGAGGCTGAGGTAGGAGAATTGCTTGAACCCGGGAGGTGGAGGTTGCAGTGAGCCGAGATGGTACCATTGCACTCCAGCTTCGGCGAGAGCGAGACGCCGTCTCAAAACAAACAAAAAAGCACCAGCCTGAAGCAAGCGTCTCAGTGGAAGCCCTTGAGTTTTTGGCATCTACAGAAACAGAGAAGCTCCGTTCCCCAGGGTGCTCTTGTGGGCGGTGGTCACATCTCATTCTCCTTGGGACTTTGGGGTTTAATATGCAGCACAGACCCAAGAGGTTTGGAATGACCTGACAAGCCACAGGTGAGCAGTCCCTGCTGACAGTGGGACCTAGGGGTCACCTCGATTCCATGGGAACCTCAAAGCACTTAGATCCTCTGCTCAGAAGCAGAGGCTGGTCATCGAGAGGTTTGCTGCAACTGGAGCTCATGCTGTCTTTATAAAACCACTTTCTGTGACCTGCCAAGGACAGCCCCACGCCATCTCAGAATCACCAGAACCAGAGGAAGCCCATTGCCGAGGCAGGGTCCCAAGGACTCCAGCAGCCAGCTCCAGCATGGGGCTTCACCAAATGTGGTCTAGCCACACATGGCCAGCCTGGTGATCACAGCCAGCACAGCACCGTCCCGGCCAGGTGACAGATGCCGAGTGCCCCCTGAAGACCATCTGCCACCTGTGTGGTGCCTGCTGCCTCAAGGCCTGGACCCAGGTCTCATATCTCCACCTGAGACTCCCTCTTAGATGAGCTCCCGTCTCACTAGCTCAGTTCTCATCCAGGGTACAACCTCAGAGCAAGACAATGGTGCAGACCTCTTGGCCATCAAAACTGGGTTCGGGACAGAGCTGGAGTCTATTGGCCAGAGGCCAGGAAAGCTGCCCAGGACAGGCCTCACAATGAAAGATCATGGTTCCCAAGGGGCAGCAGCACCCAGGCGGAGGATCCCAGCATGGCTGTTCCCACATCTGTTTCATGCAGAATCTCCCAGCAGCTCTGGCCCTCCTGGTGCCAGCTCACTGCCTCACCTCACAGCTCACTCACTGAGGCTCCACTGAGCCACACTGCCTGATGTCCCTGCCTCGCCAGCTGGCCAGGAGCTCATCCTGCAGGCTCTGGGCAGGCTTAGTTGAGGCTCTGGAAGATCTCCAGGCCAGGTGGGCACGAGCCACCCTCGCTTCCCCAGGGCCCTGTTAAACATCTTGCCGGCACGTCTGTGCCCACGGCCCTGCTTGGAGCTCCTGGAGCAAGGTGAGGTCTAAACATGATTCCCGCAGGTAGCCCCAGGGAAGCACAGTCAGGGACCGTCCACTCAGCGAGGTACCGAGGGTCTCTGTCCTTCCAGACGGCCCCTCCGCAGCGCTGTCTCCAAGGGGAATTAGCCTCTCTGCAAACCTCCCAAAGACCCAGGATGCCGAGGGTGACAAGGGAACAGCAAACACTTAAACCTCATGAGGGCAAAACCCGAATCTCAAGTTGGTAGAACGTCTTCCATCAGGCATGTTCGCCCTTTTGGAAGTTGTGGCAGAAACACCTTCAAGACGACCTCAGGGGGAAAAAATCAACCAGCCACGCCTGGGATGAAGCAAGGATTGAAACTGCCCCACTCAGCCCCAAGACCCCCAGGGCGGTTGTGGGAGCAGGGGCTGCGTTGTTTCATCCGCGCCTGGCGGAGCTCCACACGAACGTACAGATGCCTGACTTTGAAAAGGCCTTCCTGGAAAAACATTAGGCTCCAAAGCACCCTTTGGTTTTGCTGAAGGTGAATTAGACCAATAAACTGTCTAGTCTAAGACGTCATCAAGCACAGAGGACAAATGAACAGACTCTGCCTGCTCCCCAGCTGGGAGGGTTCCCTGCCCCACGGCTTCTGGTGGCTTTGGACAGAGGGGAGTGGGATGGGAGGAGACAATGAGGGAGGAGAGGGGTGTCTGGCGGACCCCAGGCTAGCTATGCCCCTCCCAGGTGGTCTGTGCCCCTCTCCCGTGGCTTCTGACCATGACCCCTTCTTTCTGGGCTCCATCCTGCCCTTTCCCCCTTGATGCTCCAGGAATAAGGGCTGTCACAGCTCTGCCAGCACTGCCTCCAGCCCTGGGTCCCACACCGCCCCGCAAAAATGCCCCACACCCTGCCCAGCCCTTTGTAAACAACCCTTCCAGGGCTGGTCCCATTGGAACACCCCAGGCCCGGGGCACTGGTGGATGGGGGAAGGACCCCCGAGGCATCTCCCACAGGTCGCACTTGGATGCAGTACAGGAGGCCATTTCTATAGGTGACGGCCAGGAGGTCATACTCAGACCTGAAATGCAGGTGGCCCATGCCTCAGAGACATAGCCACCCCAGAGAGCGGGGGACAGACAGTGAGACTAGAGAGGCAGGTGGGCAGCGGTGCGTCTCCCACCAATGCTTCCACCCTCGCCAGACTGCTGCATGCCGATCCTTTTCAAATACATTTTCTTAATCATCCCCCAAAATACAAAAACCAAAACCAGTGAGGTGGTAAGGCAGGTGAATGGAGCATGCTGGGAAAAGACGACGGCCAGGGCAGAGGAGGGGGTTGACCCCTCTCATTAGCCGAGGCAGGTGGGGACAGGTGCAGGGGGTTCGCTCGGCCATGTCACCCACTGCCTTTGAGACCACCCTTGTAGATCCAGCCCTTAGCCCCTCTCACCTGGCCCTGGACACCCCTCATCATCCGGCCCCAACACCTCCTCCCCGTGGGGGTCCCCTCCCACCCTGAGCCAGTTCTCTTCCCCCAAACCTTCCCTGGTGGCCTGAGGCTACCCCCGAGGTGGCTGCTGGAGGATAGGACCAGGGGTGACACTGTATACAAAGTGGAGGACCAGAGAGGGGAGGAACCAGCCCCAGAGCCTCGTCTTCCTGACCTCAGGCGGGCCCCTGCCACCCCTCCAGGCCCCCACACCACTCACAACCTGACTGGTCCTGCCCGGCTCAGGTGCACTCCAGAGGAGGCCTCTACACCTGTGTCCGCCAGAGCCGCCACTCCGAGACCAAGGCACGGAGCAGCGGGGCCGCCTCTCCCACGGGCAAAAGCTCATGATCCCTGCAAACACATTGCGAGTGTGTGGCCCCATCAGACCTCCTAATAGATGCCTAAAGACACAGTAAAAACCGGTTGGTTTCCTCCATCAGTAACCTCAGGCAAGGGAGAGAAACATCCAGAGCTTGTAGGAAAGGCCTAATCCCACACAGGGGGCTTTGCTCAGGCACCACTGAAAGGACCCGGCCTTAGACACAGAAGCTGGGGAGACTCTAATCCACCATCCTGTTCATCCTCTTACGAGAGGCCCCTCCCCTCCGGGACAGTGCAGGTGGCATCCTGCATGGGGACTTTGCTCCTCTGAGCACCTGGAAGGGGGCGGTGGCAGGCGGGCCCCAGTGAACACTCTGTGTCCAGAGCCAGGGCGAGTGTAGACGGAGGTGGCAATGGTGGCATCCAGCCCCCGAGTCCCTCCACAACTGTGGACACACTGCTGCTTCTGCCATCGGCAGAGGACGATTCTGGGGTGATGGACACTGATGGGGAGACCAAGGCTGACTCAACCTCCCCCTGTCCACCCCATCCCTAGACTTGGTTTTCTGATCATGCAGGAAAGGAAACGCACCACCTACGCCCTGTGCTTCCCCGACAATGGGACACCGTCTCCAGGGTCCCCTGTGGCCCAGTCCTCCAGAAGCACCACCCCAGGGGGCATCAAGCTCTGGTGTCCAGCCCCAACTGGCTGGAAGGGCACAAGAGGAAGGGCCGGGGGTCAGAGTAGGCAGCGCCAGGCAGCAGGACACACGGGCCACTGCACAGCTCACCCAGGTGGATGCAATTCACACCGGCCAGCACTGCTCCCACAGTCACAGGACGGCACTATGTCAAGAAGAGACTTGGTCTTTGAAATGGACAGTGGCGGGACAATGGCAGCAAACAGATCCACATCTGCAAGGCCCACCCTCTTCCACTTGCTCAGCCCGGACCCCCCCACCCCACCAGCCCCTGCACTTCTGTCGAGCACACAGTTCTCCATCCCTCAGCCAGGCCCCACTAGGGGTGACATTTAACGTGCTGCAGCCCAGACCCTGTCCAGGTACCTGCCAGCCCTCTCAATTTGGGATACCCCAAATCCCAAGCAGGCACTCAGCTCCCAAACCCCACCCGTCCGCCCTCGACCCAAATGAGGCTCGAGCTCCACCTGCCGTGGGCCGGCACTGATGGGACAGAGGGCAAAAACCAGGTTCGCTGTAATGGTGACCACTACTTGGAGCCTGTGTGGCCTGTCTGGGAGATGGTGGGACGTTCCCACTGGGCTGGGGAGGCGGAGGGACAGCAGCGGCCAGCAGGGAAAGGAGCATGGAAGCCAGTGCAGGTGGCACTGCAGCCCCAGGCCCAGAGGCTGGACCCCAACTGCCGGTGAGTCGAAGCCAGGCGCACACCCGTGGCTGTGAAAGAAGGAAGCTGTCGTCCCCACAGGACCGGCTCAATCCTCAGGGAGGACGGAGGGCCCCTCGTCTGCCAGCCGAGCTTAGGCCCTGGCCTTGTGGAAGCCTGGGAAGGGGCGCAGAGGGCATGGCTGGGCTCCAGGATGGGCTGGTAAGACCAACGCAGACCCAGGACCAAGCAAGGGCACACCCTGGAAGCTTCCCAGGAAGAGAAAGAAAGGGGGTTTGCGAAGTCAAAGCCATGGAAACAGCAGCATTTTGATGCAAAACCCAGCGAAGCGCGCCCTTACAAGCCAAGGACAGCAAAATAAAGTGAAACCGGAAGCACCCAGCCTTCCTGGACGTCCTCAGAGAGTGTTCTGGCTCTCCAGGTACGTCCAGGTAGAGTGGACAATTTTGGCTACGGAGCCATCTGAACGGCCTGGAATTTTAGCCACTAGTAAAGACTCTGGCCAAGGTGGCTGCAAATGAATAAGTCTTTCTGTGTCCCTCCCCCGGGGCAGGTGATCTCCGGGGTCCCTGTGTCCCTCCCCTGCCCAGAGCTCCAGGTGGGACTCTGCCCCTCGCAGAAGGCTCAGGTGTATGGACACTGGCCTCCACAATATGCACTTTGTAAACCACTCTTTCCAACAGCACATTTACGAAAAATTTCAGAGCATGAACGTCTTAAGACAGAAAATTCAGGGCTATTTTTTAGACAGTCTTGCTCTGTCGCCCAGGCTGGAGTGCAATGGTGCGATCTCAGCTCGCTGCAACCTCCGCCTCCTGGGTTTGAGTGATTCTCCTGCCTCAGCCTCCGGAGTAGCTGGAATTACAGGCATGTGCCATCACACCCAGCTACTTTTCGTATT
Organism: Callithrix jacchus; assembly: GCF_049354715.1. Taxonomy (NCBI): domain Eukaryota; kingdom Metazoa; phylum Chordata; class Mammalia; order Primates; family Cebidae; genus Callithrix; species Callithrix jacchus. The sequence goes on along the minus strand of NC_133502.1, from coordinate 213,549,893 downwards.
TTTAGTAGAGACAGGGTTTCACCATGTTGGCCAGGCTGGTCTTGAACTCCTGACCTCAGGTGATCTGCCCACCTCGGCCTACGAAAGTGCCGGGATTACAGGTGTGAGCCACCATGCCCGGCCCCGGGGCATCTTCTTGGGCTGCCCCGGGGCCGGGGGGAGGTGGTGGGGCCCGTCCTACCTTGTTGTAGTACTGCACCTGCACCGAGTGCCACTGCCCGTCACTCACACCGCCAGGAACCTTCGGAGCCACGGTCGTCGTCGTCTCACCTGCGTGGTGGTGGGGAGACCCAGAGAGAAAGCAGAGGTTGGCAAGGCCTCCCAGGGACGGAGGATTGGGCTGTGAGGCTGCGGGTGGGCAGGGAGACAGGAGCACACAGCCACATCCTTCCTCCCCTCCCCATGACACCACGGTGGGAGGCACCCACCGTGCCGCCCCCTTTCTTTTCTGGTTACAAAAGTAATTCTTGTTCCTCTTTTCCAGTTTTATTTTTGAGACAGAGTCTCACTCTGTCGCCCAGGCTGGAGTGCAGTGGCGTGATCTTAGCTCACTGCAACCTCCGCCTCCTGGGTTCCAGCGATTCTCCTGCCTCAGCCTCCTGAGTACCAGGGACTACAGGCATGCACCACCGTGCCCTGGCTAATTTTGGTATTTTTAGTGGAGACGGGGTTTTGCCACATTGGTCAGGCTGGTCTCAAACTCCTGACCTTGTGACCTGCCTGCCTTGGCCTCCCAGAGTGCTGGGATTACCGGCCTGAGCCACTGCACCCAGGGCTTGCTCCTCTACTCTAAATATGAAAAAATGTAAACACAGGAAGCTCATCTGTTTGTACCAGCAGTGGTCATGCCTACACCGCGGCAGGCGTCAAATCCTTTTTCCGACGCATCGCATCAATGTAGACAAAATCATCCAAACCCATCCCCCTTTAGGTCCAATCACATAAATGTCATCTCAGGTTTTTAGCAACCTTTGAACCCCGTAACTCATCCCATCGTGAGGTTGCACACTCGTCTCTTGTGCATCTCTGCTTTGGGGTGCTTGTCGCTTCCACCCCTCCAGCTTCTGCTGCAGTGGGGCGGGCGAGTCCCCTCGGGGATTCCGGGACACAACCCCAAGTCAGCAGCAGCTGGGAGGAAGGAGCTTCAGGGACACCAAAGAACAGGTGAGGTTGGTACCAGGTACTGGGCAGGGAATGTCATCTCCAGGGAACCAGCAGTTCTGGAAACAGAGGTGTGGGTCTGGGGACCCTGGCCAGGGGAATAGCCTAATCCCACCTCACAGAGCCTGGAGGGCCATGGCCACCTCTCCCATTGCGGTCGGCTGTTGTTATGGGTCCCTCCCTTTCTTTATTGCACACAGAAAACCAAGCTCTATCCTCTACTATCACACACAGGTCGTTTAACATGGGCCAGGGTTCTAGAGATGGAAGCACCTGTGAGCTATCTTGGAGAACTTCCGGGTGGAGGAGGAGATGGCAGAATTCACTCCTAAAATCAAGTGTGCTAAGTCGGGTGCGGTGGCTCACACCTGTAATCCCAGCACTTTGGGAGGCCAAGGTGGATGGATCACTTGAGGTCAGGAGTTCAAGACCAGCCTGGTCAACATGGTGAAACTCCTTCTCTACTGAAAATACAAAAGGGAGCCATGCATGGTGAAATGTGCCTGTATTTCCAGCTGCTCGAGAGGCTGATGCACAAGAATCGCTTGAACCTGGGAGGTGGAGGATGCAGTGAGCTGAGATTGCACTGCACTCCAGCCTGGGGCAAAGAGTGAGACTGTATCAAAACAAAAGCAATAATAACCTCATGTGTGCCAGAAAAAACAGAGATACACCCATCGGTAATCTGGAAAAATGTTTTCTAACAACATGCTTAACGGCCTTGTCAATATATATATATATTTTTTTTAAAGAGACAGGGTCTCGCTATGTTGCCCAGGCTGGTCTTGAACTTCTGGGTTCAAGCAAGCTGCCTGCCTTGGTCTCTCAAAGTGCTGGGATTACAGGCATGAGCCACCTTGCCTGGCCAGCCTTGTCTCTCTGTCCGTCTGTCTCACACACACACACACACACACACACACACACACACACGTGTATATTTTTAAGATAGAGTCTCACTCTGTCACCCAGGCTGGAGTGAAATGGCACAATCTTGGTTCACTGCAACCTCAGACTCCTGGGTTCAAGTGATCCTCCTGCTTCAGCCTCCCGAGTAGCAGGGATTACAGGCATGCGCCATGACACCCAGCTAATTTTTGTATTTTTAGTAGAGACGGGGTTTCACCACGTTGGCCAGCCTGGTCTTGAACTCCTGACCTCAGGGGATTCACCTGCCTCAGCCTCCCTAAGTGCTGGGATTATAGGCGTGAGCCACCGCGCCTGGCCGGCAATAATACTTTTAATGTAGAGATGTACTACACTTGATTTAATGATTCCTTGGTTTCTGAAAACATGAGCCAGATCGTTCACATTTCCGGCACTATAAACAACACTGCTACAAACATCTTTGTGCACTTTGGATTTCTTCAGTGAGACAGATTCCTCGACCTACAACTGAGGGATGAAAGGGTAAGCAGCTTGGAGGTGCTGCACAGGGCAAGGGTCGTGCTAACGCACAAAGCATCTGTGAGTTGCTCAGAGCTGCCCTGCCCAGGGAGAAGGCCCCACCTGCAGAGAAGGTGAGCTGCACCTGCTCGTCCACAACCTCCAGGGCAATGAAGTCGTGTTTCTCGTTGAAGCGGCCATTGTAGAGCAGCAGGCCGTTCCTTTCCTGGGTGGCAAACCTGCGGAGACAAGCAGAAGCACATCACAGGCTGAAGACCCCAAGGTCAGAAGGCTCCCCAGGCGTGACAAGCCCAGCCAGAGAAGGGCGGGCGCTGGCCTCAGGCACGCATCCTTCCCAGGGAAGCAGAAAGCCCATCAAGCTTGATGAGCAGCATTCTTTTCTGGAAGTAGCAAACCAGAATCCATGGGGAATCTGGATACTACACCATGCAGAATGTGAACAGATCCCATTTGCGGCCAGGCGCGGTGGCTCAAGCCTGTAGTCCCAGCACTTTGGGAGGCCGAGGTGGGTGGATCATGAGGTCAGGAGATCGAGACCATCCTAACATGGTAAAACTGTCTCTACTAAAAATATACAAAATGAGCTGGGCGTGGTGGCACACGCCTGTAGTCCCAGCTACTCGGAAGGCTGAGGCAGGGAATCGCTTAAACCAGGAGGCTGAGCCAAGATCGCGCCACCGCACCCCAGCCTGGGTAACAGAGACTCCGTCTCAAAAAAAAAAAAAAAAAGGCAAGAAAATATCCCATTTGCACATGCTATAAGCACAGCCCATAGCCAGGACACCTGTTACAAATATGTTTGGACACAAAGCATGTGCTGTATATTTTTTCTTTTTTTTGAGATGGAGTCTTGCTCTATCATCAGGCGGGAGTGCAGTGGTGCAATCTCGGCTCACTGCAACCTCTGCCTCAGGCTCCCGAGTAGCGAGGACTACAGGAGCCCACCACCACGCCCAGCTAATTTTTTGTATTTTAGTAGAGATGGGGTTTCACCATGTTAGCCAGATGGGGGCTGGTGGGCGGGGTCAGTGTCAAACAGCCCTGCACAGCTCCCCAGGCAAGCACCCTCCACCGCTGGGGATGGAGCAATGAAGATGAGACCCAAAGCCTAGGGGAGGGTAGGAAGAACGCAAGCAGAAAGAGGAAAGGCCAGAAAACAGAAACCAAGGCCCCGAGAGGGGCCCCGGGGAAGGAGGAGGAAAAAACAAAGAGCTGGGGGGATGATAGGCAGCTGGGAACGGAGCCCAGAGCCCACTTGGGAGCCCGGACGCTTGGCAAAGAGAAACCAGAAAGAGGAGAAGGGTCCGTGAAAGAACCCACCTGAAACAAAAGCAGGGAGGTGCCCCCCAACCCGGCCCCTCGCAGCGGCTCTCAGAGGCTCAAGAGGGCCCCGCCCCGCCCACAGCCCCACTGCTCCCGAAGTGGAACTGCCCTGGCAGCCTGGGAGGCATCTTATGATTTTGCTTGTAATGGCATTCCGGACAAAACCCTCAGTGATTTAGCATCGGCTCTGCTTGTTCAGCCACCGTCACATATAAGTTCATCAATTGCTGTCCAGTACAACGGTCTCACAGATACAAAATCTGACAAGCAGCAGCACAGCCTTCTCTTGTGTACACATGTCATTCAACATTTTTGGAGGTGGAGAGGAGAGTGGCGGGAGTCTCTGCCGCCCAGGTTGGAGTGCGGTGGCATGATCTCAGCTCGCTACGACCTCCACCTTCCGGGTTCAAGTGACTCTCTCATCTCAGCCTCTTGAGTAGCTGGGATTACAGGTGCCCACCACCACAGCTGGCTAAATTTTGAGCTTTTAGTAGAGACAGAATTTCACCACGTTGGCCAGGCTGGTCTTGAACTCCCAACCTCAGGAGATCACCCGCCTCGGCCTCCCAAAGTGCTGGGATCACAGGAGTGAGCCGCTGCGCCTGGCTAGGAATACGCTCTAGTATTCAACAGTATGGGTGGGAACACAGAGTTAACAATAGTTTATTGCAAATTTCCAGAAAACTAGAATTAAAAAGTTACAGTGTTACCAATACAAAGAAAACAGAAATGTTCGAGGTAATCAATTTCCAATCACCCTGATTTAATCACTACATATTGTATAAGGTTATCAAAGTATCACATACATCCCCGAAATATGAAAAGCTACATATATAAATTTTTTTTTTTTTGAGACAGAGTTTTGCTCTTGTTACCCAGGCTGGAGTGCAATGGCGCAATCTCAGCTCACCACAACCTCCGCCTCCTGGGTTCAAGCAATTCTCCCGCCTCAGCCTCCCAAGTAGCTGGGATTACAGGCACGCACCGTGCCCAGCTCATTTTTTGTATTTTTAGTAGAGATGGGGTTTCACCATGTTGACCAGGATGGTCTCGATCTCTTGACCTCGTGATCCACCTGCCTCAGCCTCCCAAAGTGCTGGGATTACAGACATGAGCCACCGCGCCCGGCTTATATATAAATTTTTTAACTTTTTTTTTTTTTTGAGACGGAGTCTCACTCTGTCGGCAGGCTGGAGTGCAGTGGCGTGATCTCAGCCCACTGCAACCTCCACCTCCGCCTCCCAAGTAGCTAGGATTACAGGCACTCACCACCACGCCAGAGAAGAGGTTTTGCTCTTGTTGCCCAGGCTAGAGTGCAATGGTGTGATGTCGGCTCACTGCAACCCCCGCCTCCTGGTTCAAGTAATTCTCCTGCCTCGGCCTCCCAAGGAGCTGGGATTACAGGCATGCGCCACCAAGTCCAGCTAATTTTGTATTTTATTTATTTTTTGAGACAGAGTCTCACTCTGTTGCCTAGGCTGGAGTGCCGTGGCGCAATCTCAGCTCACTGCAACCTCCACCTCCAGGGTTCAAGCAATTCACCTGCCTCAACCTCCTGAGTAGCTGGGACTACCGGCGCGTGCCACCACACCTGGCTAATTTTTTATTTTTAGTAGAGACGGAGTTTCACCACGTTGGCCAGGCTGGTTTCAAACTCATGATCTGGTTTGAGATCTGCCCACCTTGGCCTCCCAAAGTGCTGAGATTATAGGCATCAGCCACCACACTCAGCCTAATTTTGTATTTTTAGTAGGAATGGAGGTCTCATTATGATGGCCAGGCTGGTCTTGAACTCCTGATCTCAGGTGATCCACCTGCCTGAAGTGCTGGGATTACAGGCATGAGCCACCGAGATTGGTCTGGAGCTACTCAACTGTCAAAGGCCACACGTGGAGGACAGAGATATCGCGATCTCGAAGGACACGAGCATGGAGATAGGCTCGCCCCTTTCCTAAAGGGACCCGTGTGACGAGGCGGGAGGCACACTCACGTGAGGGAGACGGTGAAGTGGAAGCGCTGTCTCAGGCCCCGGAAGGTGACAAAGGACCGGGGTGGGAAGCTCCTGGTGGTGACCTCGCAGTAGGGCCTCTCGTACTCGCCGGGAGGGCACACGCAGTGGAAGCCGCCGATGAGCAGGTTCACACAGGTGCCCCCGTTCTTGCACACCCCGTTGGCACAGCGGCCTGAGCGGGTGTCCACCTCGCAGTGCTCTCCTGCAGGGGGAGAGGAAGACGTCAGAGAGGAGGTTACCAAGCAGCCAGCGAAGAGCCCATGGGCCCCTCGAGGACCCCGGGCACATCCCAGCCACAGAGTCAGCTGCTGAAAGAAAACCTGACTGACTCCGGGTCAGGGCTGTGACATGAACAGACCCCCCCCAACCCCCCGCAACCCCAGCTCCTGGGGACTTGCCCAGAGCTGTGCCAGACACAGCTGCACCCAGCTTCCAGGGGGCAAGCCAAGGATGGTAGCCGATGAAGAGGGGGTTCCAAAAACCACTCCCTGGGGTCAAAGAAAATGCATCAACGAGCCCTTCCCAGGCTTCAACACCACTGTGAGCACTTTGCGGGGTGAGCTGGGCTCTTCTGAGGGCCTCACGCCCCTCCCCACTCCTGTGCCCATGTGATGGCAGAACATAGGGAGCCTCGTCGGAGATTCAGACCATGCTGCCATCACACAGCCCAAAGGCCACTTCTGAGCAGGCTGCCTGCCCTGCCTGCCGCACGCCCTCCCACCCCACACACAGACCCCTCGCACTGTCTGGTCACCCCTGGATTCCAACTCGGTTCTAATCTTGCCTGTCTCACTCAGCAGCCTGTGAGCTCCAGAAGGGCAGGCATCACCCTGCTCCGATGTCCTCCCCAGAGTTTAAACTCCTCTGTGACAGGAAGGTTCTGGAAGCTTTCCTGGAGTGACCAGCCAGGCGGCCCATCGCACACTGCCTTTGCCCCTCCCCGTCGGCCCTCAGAACAGGAGTGCTCAGAACCTCATCTGCTGGGAGGGTCTCGTGTTCGCCATGCTTCCAGCCAGCTGTTCCTGGACTGGCGGCTGCATCCTCCCGCAGCCAGGGGTGTGGCCGGTGACACTCCCACCCCCAGATGGGGACAGTGGCCTGCAACCCACGGAGCCCATGCTGCCTCCTCTGGCTTGTGAGGTGAACACTGGCCGGAGTCTCCTCTCAGACCTTCAGGGGCTTCCAACGACCAGAAAATTTCCAGCAACATTCTCTCCCAGTTACGGAATTTTAAATGAATGCATTTTTAAAAATATTACATTCACATCGTAAACAAACAAACAAAAAAAAACACAGTGCAAAGTGTATGGTGTGGGCTGGGCGCCGTGGCTCACGCCTGTAATCCCAGCACTTTGGGAGGCCACGGCGGGTGGATCACCTGAGGTCAGGAGTTTGAGACAAGCCTGGCCAACACGGGGAAACCTGTCTCTACTAAAAATACAAAATTAGTCAGCCATAGTGGCGTGTGCCTATAATCGCAGCTACTTGGGAGGCTGAGGCAGGAAAATCGCTGGAACCCGGGAAGTGGAGGCTGCAGCGAGCTGATCGCACCACTGCACTCCAGCTTGGGTAACAGGGCAAAACTCCATCTCAGATTCCAGTATTCCATCAGAGGACCACGTCTAAACACACATTGCTCACAGCCAATCCATGGGCATGTGGGCCATTTACAATTCTCTTACGGCAAGTGGCTTTTCAGTAAACATTCTCTTATAGAAACCCTGGAGGGCAGTAAGACTGGAGAAAATCTCTAACACTGCTGAGTCAGAGGTCACACACGAGTGACACTTTTTTTGGAGACAGAGTCTCACTCTGTCACCCAGGCTGGAGTGCAGTGGTGTGATCTCAGCTCACTGCAATCTCCAGCTCCCTCATCCAATCCATTAGCCACCATGCCCGACTCATTTTTGTATTTTTAGTAGAGACAGTTTTCACCATGTTGGCCACGCTGGTCTCAAACTCCTGGCCTTAAATGATCCACCTGCCTGGGCCTCCCGAAATGCTGGGATTACAGGTGTGAGTCACTACCCAGCCCACAAGTGACTTTTTTGGGTCTTTTGAGACAGAGTCTCACTCTGCTGCCCAGGCTGGAGTGCAGTGGTACAATCTCAGCTCACTGCAACCTCTCCCTCCTGGGTTCAAGTGATTCTCCTGCCTCAGCCTCCCAAGTAGCCGAGATTATAGGCACACGCCACCTGGTCAGGCTGGTCTCAAACTCCTGGTCCTGAGGGAGCCACCCTCCTTGGCGGAACTCATTTAAACCTAAGCACCTCCTAAAGGGCCCATCTCCAGATCCAGGGCTTCAGTGCAGACATCTGTCAGTGCCCAATTCTGTCCACAGCACATATGTAGAGACAACCGGCAAATTTAAAGGACTAGACACTGAATGTTAAACTTTAATACCCACTTTTAAAACTAAAAAAGGAACCAGGTGCTATCAAGGGTGGGTGCTGAAGTATCCCCCCACCATTCCCCTCCAAGACTGGGCTCTGGGGTGTGGACTGCTGACGGCTTCTGGCTGAGACCCTGCATTCAGATTCTACCTCCTGGCCCAGTTCCCCTGCCCTCACTGGGGTGGCCCCTATCCAGGGATGGGCAGTGAGGACACAGTGCCCATCAAACAGCCCCACGCAGGCCACCCCTGAGGGGCTGTCCCAGCTCTGCAGCACACCGTGGGGTGCCCACGACCTGGTATACCTGCTGGACAGCCAGCCTCCCCTCTGCCCGGCCCCTCATTGCCCCCAGACGTAGCTCCTGAAAGCCCCCACACCTGCTGCCTCCTAAGCTGGGGGCTGGAGTCTGTTTCTCAGGGAGGCCAACCTCAGCCATTGCTGATTTCAGTAAGTTCAATCCTTAGTTTTAGGAAAGCAATTCCCTTGGGGAATGCTTTGAATGAGCTTTTGAGGAACAAACGAAGCTTATTTCTAATGAGGGTAACAGTCATCAGAAGTGAATGGTGCTCCTGGAGAATCCAGTTCTCTCTCTGCTTCCCCCAGGCATCTCCGTGTCTTCAAGACCAGGTAACACTAGTAACGTGTAACTGGCTGAGCCAAGATGACTCCAGACTCCAGTACCGGAGCCCTCTCAAAAACGAGCAGGGCTGAAGTCGCCGACCTTTGCTGAGTTTCATCAACCTGCACAGCCTCCACACCAGTAACCCCGAGGGCCTGCAGGCAGCAGAGCCGATGCCCAGGTCAGAACCAGGCACAGGCCAGGGGGTGCTTTCTCCTCCACCCCAGGAGTCAGGGCAGGGTCCCACCCACCTGTTCCGTGCTGGCAGGGGCTGCCCCCAGGGAAATGGGAACAGACAGGCTTCCCAGCCCACTCAGAGTTAAAGCAGCCAGAGAGGCGGCGGCCCCAGACCCTCGTTCCCATCACCCGTGGAGGCTAACTTCCCACTAGTGGGGGTTAGCCCACCACAGGCGCTGCACCCCGCCACCCTGCAGGCGGGCTATGTGCACACACACTTGCACACATGTTTGCACAATGCTTTTTTTTTTTTTGAGACGAAGTTTTTATTGTCCAGGCTGGAGTGCAATGGTGCGATCTCGGCTCACCGCAACTTCCGCCTCCTGAGTTCAAGCTATTCTCCTGCCTCAGCCTCCGCAGTAGCTGGAATTACAGACATGCGCCACCACGCCCGGCTAATTTTGTATTTTTAGTAGGGACGGGGTTTCTCCATGTTGGTCAGCGGGTCTCGAACTCCTGACCTTATTCACACATGCACACTCACAATGTCTCCCACACGTACACACGTATCCATATAATTTGGCTTACTTTTGTCTTGCTAACTTTCTATGCCTGCTCCAGTACCGGATCTGTCCACACAGGTGCTCACACACACACACACACACACAGGTTGACACACCCTCGCATGCACCTCACATCCTGTCACACGTGCATACTTGCACGCCCACCTGCACACGCACTCACACGTGCAAGCCAGTGCTCATGGCCACCTGTCCAGGTGGGCGGCTGGCCTTTATAAATCCTGTGCATCCACGGGAGGTGTGAAGCTTAAGGTATATTTCTCCTCCCTTGCACACTTCAAATTATCTTGTTTCAACTTTTAAAATACGTGACACTGGGGAGTGTTTGCTTTCCGAGTTCCAGCCAGTGGCCACGCAAAGCACCCTCCGGAATAGCAAAGCCGCCGGGAGGGGATGGGTGGACTCACCCAACCAGGACGGCAAACAAAGGGGCCGGTGGGGCCCAGCCCTGCCCTTCCCACACCCGCCTCTGCCTGTCCCAGGTGCTAAGAACTCAGGCTGGGTCTGGGGCTCAAGCTCTCCCAGAGGAAAGTGAAGCCCAGGCCCCCGACCCCTACTCAGCTTCCCGGTCCCACCTGCCCTGGGTGGGAACTCACGCTCCCCTCATCCGAGGACTGGAAGGCTCAGCATCTCACCTGCAGCGTGGGATTTCCTCTAAAAGGCCAGGGAAAGGCGGCCCAGCCCTGAGTGAAGACAGTGTTTTGTTTTTGTCTAGAAGGTTTGGATTTGAACTTGCACGGTGGCATACCTGCTTCCTTTTTTTTTTGAGACAGAGTCTTGCTCTGTTGCTCAAGCTGGAGTGCAGTGGCGCGATCTCGGCTCACCGCAACCTCCGCCTGCCAGGGTCAAGCGGTTCTCCTGCCTCAGCCTCCTGAGTAGCTGGGGTTACAGGCGTGTGCCACCATGCTCAGCTAATTTTTGTATTTTTAGTAGAGATGGGGTTTCGCCATGTTGGCCAGGATGGTCTCGATCTCTTGACCTCGTGATCTGCCCACCTCAGCCTCCCAAAGTGCTGGGATTACAGGTTTGAGCCACTGGGTCCCGCCGTTCACGCTCCCAAATTGAATTTCCAGTGGCCCCCAGCGTCCTCAGGCTGCCTGGTGAAAGGGAGGGTGACAGACACAAACTTGTCCTGCCCCCCGAGGGAGGCGCCTGTGCAGGGACTGGAGTTCCACAGGGGCTGCTAACACCCGTGAGAACGCAGGGAACCCAAGCACAGAAGTTAGTCCCTCGCCTGAAAGGTCTTGCTCCTTTCAGTAGGTTGCAAATGAAACGAATCTCCATGGAGTTGTTGGTTTGCTTTGCTTTTTAAAGGAGACGTTCTGTTTGCTTAGTTTTCTGTTTGTTTTCATTTTCAGAAAGGAGCTGTATGCGTTTCCCGTGGCTGCTGTAACAGATGACCCCAAACTGGAGGCTCAGAACTGCAGAAACCCATCCTCACAGTGCGCAGGCCAGGAGCTAGAAATGAAGGTATCAGCAGAGCCCAGCTCCCTCTGGAGGCTGCGGGGTGGGTCCCTCCTGCCTCTCCCAGCTTCTGGTGGCTCCTGGCGTCCCTGGCTTGTGGCTGTATCGCTCCAATCTCTGCTCTGTTCTCACAGGGCCATCAAATCTCACTCTCCTTCCTTTCATTAAAGACACCAGGCTGGGTGCAGTGGCTCATGCCTGTAATCCCAGCACTTTGGGAGGCGGAGGCCGGCGGATCACCGGAGCTCAGGAGTTCGCTAGCCTGGCCAACGCGGTAAAGCCCTGTCTCTATGATGAAAATTAACTAGGCATGGTAGAGAGCACCTGTAATCTCAGCTACCTGGAGGCTGAGGCGGGAGAATCCTTTAAACCCGCAAGGTGGAGGTTGCAGTGAGCCAAGATCGTGCCACTACAGTCCAACCTGGGCAACAAGAGCGAAACTCCATCTCAAAAATAAAAACTAAGGCTGGGCGTGGTGGCTCACGCCTGTAATCCCAGCACTTTTGGGAGGCAGAAGCAGGCAGATCACCTGAGGTCAGGAGTTCGAGACCAGCCTGGCCAACACGGCAAAACCCCATCTCTACTAAAAATATAAAACATTAGCCAGGTGTGGTGAGGCATGCCTATAGTCCCAGGTACTCGGGAGGCTGAGGCAGGAGAATCTCTTGAACCAAAAATTGCGCCATTGCACTCCAGCCTGGGTGACAGAGCAAGACTTTGTCTCAAAAAAAGAAAAGATAAAATAAAGACACCAGTCACTGGATTTAGAGTCCACCCTAAACCCACCATGACTTAATCTCAAGGACCCAAACTAATTACATCTGGAAAAACGCTATTTCCAACTGAGGTCCCATGATGAGATTCTGCGTGGACACGAATTTTGGGAGCTACTGAATCCACTCCAGCGGCCCCCCATGTCTGTCTTGCAATCAAGTACATTCTGGCCTCTTTGAGCCTGGTGCCCTGAGAGCAGCAGCGCCTGCTGGCGGAGCCTTTCCTGAGGATGCTTCTGAGGTGGAAGCGTCCAGGACTCGCCGGGCGCTGCTCTCCCTGCTTGCAGGAGACGGTGCTCCCAGTCTAACAGCTCATCCTCCACCACACAGCCAGGGAGAGACGGTGCCCCCACTGCAGCCTCTCCTGCTCCAGCGGCCCCCTGCACAGCCCCTGTGCCCGCCCCACAGTCTCCAGACCTACATGTCCCTTGCATTACAACAGCAGAATGCTCCACAACACCAGCCTCGCCACGTGTCAGTCCCACTGGCTAGAATCCCACTGCTCCATAAAGACCCCAGCCTGAGGCTCCTAGGGCCCAGCCCAGCCAGGCGCCCAGCCCCGTCCTCACCACACTTACTGGCCTGTGCCAGCCCCGCTGTGACCTCCTCCCAGGTCGCTACTCACGGCCCTGTGCGTACTCTGCAGGCGGTCACCTTTGTCGCCCAGTGAGAGACGTCTGTCCTCCGCCTCGGGCACTCCCCTCTCAGGAAGCTCAGCCTGCCTGCCTGCTCAGGGCACCCTTGGGGGCTCTCATGGACCCCAAATCTCTCCTCTCTAGCAAGCGCCCCACCAGCTCCACGTCCAGCCCTGCCTGTGTGACCGTTCCCTCGCGCATCTCTCCCCCCAGCTCTGTGCGGGCAGTGACAGGGTCTGTTTGGGGCCAGTCCAAGGCTGGCAGGCACAGTGAGGGCCCAATACATGCCTGGTGTGTGCAGGGCATACGCTGAGCACCTGGCAAGGAGGGTTGCGTGGGGAAAGCCAGGTCCCCTCCGTGGCAGGTACTGACCAACACTGGAGAGTGAAACCGAGTCACAAAATGCCAGGATTTCCCCAGTTTCAAGTCAAGCACTTAACCCATGAAGCCACAAAACCCACATAATTCATGTATTTGATTCAAACAGTGCAGAAAAGGTGTTGATGTAATGAATTAATTGTATAGATAAAACTTTTTTTTTTTTTTTTTTTTAAATAAAGGGCTACAAGAGGCCGGGCGCAGTGGCTCACACCTGTAATCCCAGCACTTTCGGAGGCCGAGGCGGGTGGATCACGAGGTCAAGAGATCGAGACCATCCTGGTTAACATAGTGAAACCCCGTCTCTACTAAAAATACAAAACATTAGCTGGGCACGGTGGTGCGTGCCTGTAATCCCAGCTACTCAGGAGGCCGAGGCAGGAGAATTGCCTGAACCCAGGAGGCGGAGGTTGCGGTGAGCCGAGATCGTGCCATTGCACTCCAGCCTCGGTAACAAGAGCCAAACTCCGTCTCAAAAAAAAAAAAAAAAAAAAAAAAAAAAAAGGCTATAAGAACTGTGAGCAACAGGTTTTGGATGAACTGGACCAGCCTAGGGAGGCCCCGTCTCTGGGTTGCCTAGGGCTGACTCCCAGCACCTCCAGCCACAGTGAGAGTGTTTACAAACGGGGCCAATTCAGGATTCCCCCCGGGTTGGTGCTTACGCATCTGCAGCAAAGCACTGCCCAGAAGGTAAAGTTGAGGCAAGCGTGAATGGCACACAGTGCTGTTTACAGGCAGCGGGAGGGGCTGGTTGTCAGCATGAGTGAGTGATTACAGCGCTGTTTAAACAAGGTATCTGGAGGGGCTGCTCCCCACCAATCCTCAGGGGGAACCCCGAATTGGCTGCATCTGTAAACCTCCCACCACCACTCAGTCGAAGGCAGATGTGATATGATAGTTTGTAACACTATTAGTGAGCTCTGTGTCTTAGCTCTGTGCATTTTCTAATACAGCTTTTATAAGACATACTCTTTTAAAAAGATAAATGTTCTCAGATATGCTCACGATCAGGGTTTAAACTTTATCCTTCCTTTCCTAAGAATTCTCATTCAAAAGAAATTTGGTGTTCCCTTGACACCTTAGGATTCTGCTTGGAGTCAAAGGCTTGCCGAGTCATTCAAATCTGGGGAGAATTCCCCCCGTACTCTGCACACCCCATTACAATGGCAGCCTCGCCTCCCACACCGAGGATAGTATCTACCTGGGCAAACTGACTGCTGTGCTCAGTCACGCATGTGGCCCCCCCCCCAGCTCCCCCTACCCCCATAGGAGGGACACAGGGCTTAGCTTCCTGGTTATGGCTGTAGATGTGGAGCCCCTTACAGAAAAGCATTTTCTTTTTTTCCAATAGAGATGAAGTCTCACTCTGTCACCCAGGCTGGAGTGCAATGGCGCAATCTCGGCTCATCACAACCTCTGCTTCCCAGGTTCAAGCGATTCTCCTGCCTCAGCCTCCTGAGTAGCTGGGATTACAGGTGCCCACCACCACACCTGGCTAATTTCTGTATTTTTAGTAGAGACAGAGTTTCACCATGTTGGCCAGGCTGGTCTCGAACTTCTGACCTCATGTGATCCGCCCACCTTGGCCTCCCAAAGTGCTGGGATTACAGGCCAGAAAAGCATTCTTAACTACAAAATAAAAGCTCCCAGGAGCCAAGGCCCCTCCGGCCCTCATGGCCTCAAGCACCTGCCCCGCCACTGGGCATCTGTCCCATACCAGGCTTGGGGCTGGTGCACTGCCCTCCCTGCCTGCCCAGAGAGACCCCAGCACCAAAGCCACCAACCCTCAGCCTGAGGGGCTCCCATAAAAGCCCCAGCTTAACAGGGCTTTGGCAAACAGCTCACCTGCCACAGGCGGGGCCAGGTGCTGGGTGTGCCCCTGGTCTGTGAACAAGAAACGGGGTGTCCAGAGGGCCTCCGAGTCATTACATGGAGGCTCTGGCAGGGGGCCAGGCACAGGCCCAGGGAAAACAGGGCATGGAGGTGGGGGCGGAGGTCCCACACAAGGGGATGCTGATGTGAACCCCTCGCTCCAGAACCTGCCCTGGGGGCCTGCTCCAGGAGCCGGGAGGAGAGAGGGTCCCAGGGTGCACCCAGAGAGGGGCACAGCAGACAGAGAACCTCAGGACCTGCGGGAGGGCTGGGAACACACTGGGAACGTGCCCCAGGAGTGGAGGGGGCATGTAAAGATTGACCACTTAGGTTCTTGAATGAATAAAAAGACAATTCCTTTCTGGTCCTAAGAAACAGCTAAGGGCTTTGAACCAGAAAAACTAGAATTTCCAAAGGTTACAATGGTAAAACTCAAGCACTTTGAAGCCTCAGTTTATGCAGAATTAAAGATCAACACGAAACCCAAGAAGAGAGAACAAGGGGTGAGTGGAAGGGCCAGGAACAGGAACGAGGGACAATTTCAGAGTCAGGTGGTTTCACGCAAACGCACAAAACCTGAGGCCAACTCAAAGCCCCAAAGAGCTCAGTCCTAACTCTGGATGCGAGGATGCAGAAGGCACAGTCTTGAGACACAACCCAACAGCATGGTCAGGTCAGGAACTTCACTCCCAGAGAAAGCACAAAGGCAGGAGGCAAAGAACGTTACAGCATTTCCAAGAAGAAAAGGAAATTTAAAAACGCCGTATGGATTTGCCCATCTGTTCTTCCATTCACTCGGCCACCCATCCTTCCATAAACCCACCCAGCCATGCACCCTTCCATCCATCCATGGACTCACCCACGAATCCATCCAACGATCCATTGTTCATCCACCCAGTCATGCATCACACCTCCATCCATCCAACCCCTCATGCATCAACCCACCCATCCAACAATCCATCATTCATCCATCTATCCATCCTTCCACCCACTCATCTGCAATTGCCTGCCCACCTGCCCTTCCACCAACTCATCCCTCTGTAAACCTGCCGGGCCTCGCCATCTTTAGGCACTGGGGTTTTAAGAGTGAACAAAACAGATCCCTGCCCGCAGGGAGTTTCCATGTAGGTAAAAATATCAGATGTTCAGAAAAAAACAAAAATACATGAAGAGTCTCACAACAGATGGAAAAGTGGAGGGGGAAGCTTTGCAGGGGTGCTGGCATTGAGGTTAAGGGGAGAGGACGGTCAGGCTGCAGAATTCAGGCAGAGCAGCCATCCAAGTCAGGTCAGGATCAGAGAGGGTGGGCACTGCTGGGGCTCCTGGCCACCAGTGTGGCCTTTATGCCCCACCAGATTCCAACCAAACCCGAGAAAGTACCTCTAGCCTCCAACATACACGGCTCATGTGCTCACACACACTCATGCACACCCACCGCAGAGCAGTGGAGCCAAAGCGCTCACCCTTTCCTGTTCTGAAACAGGACAGTCCCACAGCAGCAAGGCCCCGCCGGGCACAGGAGTGCGCAGAGAAGCCCAGGCAGCTGCAGCCTGGGGAATAGGTACAGCAGTCCACGGCCAGTCAGCACCTGCCTCTTCCCAGGGACCGCAGAACCCCTGTGGCAAGCAGCCCCAGGAAGAAGCCAGCCCAGCAGAGGCCCCAGCCACTGGGGCCTCTGTCCAGCAACAGAGCTGCAGAGGGTGACATGCTACTAAGCCGGCCCTGCTGGGCAGGCTGACAGAGAGACGGAGGGACAGACAGAAGGAGCAGGGCCACATGGCGCTCTCTGACCCTGGCTATCCCCAGGTCCACATTTGGGGACGAGGACATGAGCAGCACTCTCCCAGCAACCTCCTCCAGAGGTGAGCATCGTCATCGACATGACCTTCCCTACGAGGCCGGCCTCAGCACCTGGCTGGTCAGATGGGTGCAAAGGCTCAGAGCAGTAACCTGTGCCAGCTCACACAGCTGCATGGGTGGGGCCAGAATTAAGTCTGCATCCACCTTAGTGGGTCCAGAGAATCAGTCCACCTCCGTCTTCCCTAGACAGGTGCCCCCTCCGAAATGTCCCTAGAGGAGGGGCCTCAGGACCCCATTCCAAACCCCCGCGGCACCGCTGTCAAGACGGAGGTTTCCTGAGCAAGATCCTGGCTGCTGCCTCAGTTTTCCCACCTGTGACTCCATCCCCTGAGGAAGGGATTTCTGCCTCTCTTGGCCGGGAGCATTCCCCAGCACTAATAGGCTGGTGTGGGTGGAAGAGCTCATTTGGAATGGCCGTGAGCTGTGCGTCTGCGCAAGGGCGAGGTTCCTATTACTGGTCCCTGTTCCTCACTGCTTTCCTGAGACTGGAGGCCCCCTCTGTTCGCCCCTCCCTGCCCCACGCCCTCTCCTCCTTCCCCAGCTCCCACTGGGAACTGCTGGAACCACTGTCTGTGAGTGCCCACGCCTGCCCCTGGGTTTCATGCTTTGACTTTCTCACCTCCTGGTGACTTGCTCTGCACCTGGAATCCCTCCTGAGTCACACCTACAGGCGCCCCACCCACCTGGCAAGGCCACCAGGAAAGGCCTCAGCGGGAAGGCCCAGACCCCCACTCCCCAAGGAGGGGGCTGGGAAGGGGGAGGCCAGGTGAGCCCGGCGCTGGCCTTCTCTGCATGAAGCAAATTCTCAGATCTCCAGACACACCCATTAAAATAAATACATAAACGCATTCCAGCAGCAAAGAGACACGGTTTCCACGGTTCCACTGGTTACAGCGGTTCTCACAGGAGTCGCCTACACGCCGGGGGCCGGAAACCCTGCCGAACCTGAAGGATGGGTGCACGTTTACCACCTCCCGGCGCTTATAGCTCCAGCAGCACACAGGCCCAGCGGGCCCAGGCGACCCCAGCCTGGAATCACATTTAAGGACAAGGCCTTTCAGAGGAGGGGCTCCCTACAACCTCCCTGTTCATGACACAGATGATGGGGCAAGACTAGCAAATAACCCATCCTGTGGTGGGGTTACATGGTGGCCCCCAAAAGGATGTGCCCACATCGTAATTCCTACACCCTGGGAATGTGAACTTATATGACAAAAGAGGGAATGTTACTTATTTTTTTTGAGACTGAGTTTCGCTCTTGTTACCCAGGCTGGAGTGCAATGGTGCGATCTCGGCTCACCACAACCTCCGCCTCCTGGGTTCAGGCGATTCTCCTGCCTCAGCCTCCTGAGTAGCTGGGACTACAGGCACGCGCCACCACACCCAGCTAATGTTTTGTATTTTTAGTAGAGACGGGGTTTCACCATGTTGACCAGGATGGTCTCGATCTCTTGACCTTGTGATCCACCCGCCTCAGCCTCCCAAAGTGCTGGGATTACAGGCTTGAGCCACCGCACCCGGCTGGGAATGTTACTTATATGGCGAAAGTGCCTGGCGCCACAGAAGTGGCGCTTGTCCAGGGCTGGTCTTCTCGGCACGGCCAGCCCTTAACGATGAAGTGAAGAATCTTGAGAAGAACTGACGAGCAGGCGGGCTCAGTGCAATCACAACATGAATTCGTGCAAAATGGGTGCAGTGGGAGATTAGACACAAGAAGAAAGGCCGTGCAGAGGGAGGCAGAGCCTGGAGCCGGGCAGCCACAAGCCAGGCACTGGGGAGGCAGGGGGGCCGGCCCTGGCGACACCTTGATTTTGGCCTTCCAGCTGCAGAACTGAGCAGAGGCGTGGCTGTTTTCAGCGTCCCGGTTTGTGATCCCTTATCACGGCAGCCCTAGAGAACGAGGTCAGAACACACCTAGGAAACCAAAGTCAGCAGGAACCCTTTTCTGGAGTCAGTCCCCTGAGGAAGCAGCACCCTGAAACCTCCCAGTATCTCCCAGAGCCCACATAGACCTGGAGCCACCAGAGATCAAACACCCCTTAGTCCCCGGGCTTTTGTGGCACCTGGAAGATATCAGCCTGAGGACCTGCTGTGCCAAAGGAACACTGCGTCTCCTGGGCCAAGTAGACTCGGGAAGTCCTGGTTGCCAAGACTGGTGCAGAGGGCAACCCCAGGGCTCTGGATACCACCGCACCTGGTCCTTGGCACCTGGGGTACACACAGCTGGCACTTAGGCTGACCACCAGGCTGAGTGTCCCTATGTCCCCAATACCACCCTGGAGTTTAGACTCCCATCTCGGCTCCCCCTGCAAGGCACCTCCAACCCCCTCAAAACAAAGCCAGGGTCCTTCCAAGCCAGGGGGTGGGCCAGGGATGTGGCCCTCTTCAGAAGGACATTGGTGGGAGCTCAAGAGGCCTTCAGGACCTGAGATGAGGTGGTGGGTCCTGTCCAGAGCAGCCCGGGCCAAGCCAACATTCCTGGGTCCTGGGGTGCGGGACGCAGCCTTCATGCTGCCCTCAGGCCCAGCACATGCTGAGAAGACAGTGCCATGGTGGGGCAGGCAGGGCTCCCCTGTGCCCTCAAGGCCTCAGTAGTTGCCTTTTTTTTTTTTTTTTTTTTTTTTTTTTGAGACAGAGTCTTGCTCTGTTGCCAGACTGGAGTGCAGTGGTGCCATCTCGGCTTACTGCAAACTCCACCTCCTGGGTTCAAACGATTCTCTTGCCTCAGCCTCTCGAGTAGCTGGGATTACAGGCATGCACCACTACGCTTGGCTAATTTTTTTATGTTATTTTTTGGTAGAGCCGGGGTTTACACCATGTTGGCCAGGATGATCTCAATCTCCTGACCTCATGATCCACCCGCCTCGGCCTCCCAAAGGGCTGGAATTATAGGTGCAAGGGTAGTTGCTTTTCTCCAGGGACCGAGGGGGTGGGCACAGCTTGGAAACAGCCTCATCCACAGAGAGTAGGGTTAGGTGGGACCTGCAGGTGGGATGGGCCTGGGTCCTGAACCCAGGGGAGGGGGTGCTGCTCAGCCTGGCACCCCACTGAGCACTTGGCTCCTGGTGGTAGGGAGAGGGCCAGCCCCACCACGCCTCGGAGGGAGGCAGGCTGGGGTCCTGGATGTGGGGTAGGGTCTGGCCATACTCCTGCTGGGCACAGAAAGACAACTGAGGAAGGTGAGCCAGGCAGCTGAGCACAGCAGTGCTAAAAGGGGCATGCCCAGCGTGTTATCAGCACACAGGGATGAGTGCCAACTGTGAACAGCAGTGTCCCAGGCTCAGCTGGAATGCTATGAAAGCCCCACTCATCATGGAGAAGGGCTGCTTAGCACCTCAAAGCTTCAAATTCCCCTGCACACCAGTGCAGGCCAGGACAAAAGTGCCCTGGGACAGATCCATGTCCAGAACAAAGCAGCATGAATTCTTAATGCATCACTTAGAGTTGGGGGAAGGAACTGCCCTCATGAATACAAAGTCTACCCCCATTAAGCCCGGCCAGCTCCATCTGATAAGGGCAGCCCCACCACACCCAGCCCTGGCAGGCCTTAGGTGCACAAGTAGCCTGGCCCCCAGCCCCCAGGAGCAGGACAGAGGTGGCTTTGTCGGTCCACACCAGAGAAGGCATGAAAGTGGTGGCCGGCAGAGGACGGATAGCAGAGAACACTCTCCCCTGAGGCCTTCTGGGTCACTACCCAGGGCTTCCCTGAGCAGCCCAGCCTGGGCTCTGACTGCAGGCTCCTGCCCTCCAGAAAAGCAAGAATGAATCTGTGCTGCCTTAGGTCCCTCGTGTGTGGAAATGTCCCAGCGGACACAGGAGACGCATGCAGGGGTGAGTGAGCAAGTACAATTTGCCTTCAAGTACAGTAAGACTCTCGAGCCATCTCAAGAGCAGCAAGTGCTAACCGCCAGCAACTGGGCAGTTTGAACCCATTCTTCCATCGTTCAGAGTTGGTTTCTCCTGGTCTTCCCCACAAATAACCAGCACACCTGCTCCTGGGTAAGTCTTCCTGGAGCCTTCGACACGTGAGCCCAGCACTCTGCAGAAGCGGCATCCCTCCAGCACTCACAGAGCCTGCACTCTCTGCAGAAGTGTCATCCCTCCAGCACTCACAGAGCCTGCACTCTCTGCAGAAGCGTCATCCCTCCAGCGCTCACGGAGCCTGCACTCTCTGCAGAAGCGGCATCCCTCCAGCACTCAGGGAGCCTGCACTCTGCAGAAGCGTCATCCCTCCAGCACTCACAGAGCCTGCACTCTCTGCAGAAGCGTCATCCCTCCAGCACTCACGGAGCCTGCACTCTCTGCAGAAGTGTCATCCCTCCAGCGCCCACGGAGCCTGCACTCTCTGCAGAAGTGTCATCCCTCCAGCGCTCACGGAGCCTGCACTCTCTGCAGAAGTGTCATCCCTCCAGCGCCCACGGAGCCTGCACTCTCTGCAGAAGTGTCATCCCTCCAGCGCCCACGGAGCCTGCACTCTCTGCAGAAGCGTCATCCCTCCAGCACAAACGGAGCCTGCACTCTGTGCAGAAGTGTCATCCCTCCAGCACTCACGGAGCCTGCACTCTCTGCAGAAGTGTCATCCCTCCAGCGCCCACGGAGCCTGCACTCTCTGCAGAAGTGTCATCCCTCCAGCGCCCACGGAGCCTGCACTCTCTGCAGAAGTGTCATCCCTCCAGCGCCCACGGAGCCTGCACTCTCTGCAGAAGTGTCATCCCTCCAGCACTCAGGGAGCCTGCACTCTCTGCAGAAGTGTCATCCCTCCAGCGCCCACGGAGCCTGCACTTTCTGCAGAAGTGTCATCCCTCCAGCGCCCACGGAGCCTGCACTCTCTGCAGAAGTGTCATCCCTCCAGCACTCAGGGAGCCTGCACTCTCTGCAGAAGTGTCATCCCTCCAGCGCCCACGGAGCCTGCACTCTCTGCAGAAGTGTCATCCCTCCAGCACTCAGGGAGCCTGCACTCTCTGCAGAAGTGTCATCCCTCCAGCGCCCACGGAGCCTGCACTCTCTGCAGAAGTGTCATCCCTCCAGCACTCACAGAGCCTGCACTCTCTGCAGAAGCGTCATCCCTCCAGCGCTCACGGAGCCTGCACTCTCTGCAGAAGCGGCATCCCTCCAGCACTCAGGGAGCCTGCACTCTGCAGAAGCGTCATCCCTCCAGCACTCACGGAGCCTGCACTCTCTGCAGAAGCGTCATCCCTCCAGCACTCACGGAGCCTGCACTCTCTGCAGAAGTGTCATCCCTCCAGCGCCCACGGAGCCTGCACTTTCTGCAGAAGTGTCATCCCTCCAGCGCCCACGGAGCCTGCACTCTCTGCAGAAGTGTCATCCCTCCAGCGCCCACGGAGCCTGCACTCTCTGCAGAAGTGTCATCCCTCCAGCGCCCACGGAGCCTGCACTCTCTGCAGAAGTGTCATCCCTCCAGCACTCAGGGAGCCTGCACTCTCTGCAGAAGTGTCATCCCTCCAGCGCCCACGGAGCCTGCACTTTCTGCAGAAGTGTCATCCCTCCAGCGCCCACGGAGCCTGCACTCTCTGCAGAAGTGTCATCCCTCCAGCACTCAGGGAGCCTGCACTCTCTGCAGAAGTGTCATCCCTCCAGCGCCCACGGAGCCTGCACTCTCTGCAGAAGTGTCATCCCTCCAGCGCCCACGGAGCCTGCACTCTCTGCAGAAGTGTCATCCCTCCAGCACTCAGGGAGCCTGCACTCTCTGCAGAAGTGTCATCCCTCCAGCGCCCACGGAGCCTGCACTCTCTGCAGAAGTGTCATCCCTCCAGCGCCCACGGAGCCTGCACTCTCTGCAGAAGTGTCATCCCTCCAGCGCTCACGGAGCCTGCACTCTCTGCAGAAGTGTCATCCCTCCAGCGCCCACGGAGCCTGCACTCTCTGCAGAAGTGTCATCCCTCCAGCGCTCACGGAGCCTGCACTCTCTGCAGAAGTGTCATCCCTCCAGCGCCCACGGAGCCTGCACTTTCTGCAGAAGTGTCATCCCTCCAGCGCTCACGGAGCCTGCACTCTCTGCAGAAGTGTCATCCCTCCAGCGCTCACGGAGCCTGCACTCTCTGCAGAAGTGTCATCCCTCCAGCGCCCACGGAGCCTGCACTCTCTGCAGAAGTGTCATCCCTCCAGCGCTCACGGAGCCTGCACTCTCTGCAGAAGTGTCATCCCTCCAGCACTCACGGAGCCTGCACTCTCTGCAGAAGTGTCATCCCTCCAGCGCCCACGGAGCCTGCACTCTCTGCAGAAGTGTCATCCCTCCAGCGCCCACGGAGCCTGCACTCTCTGCAGAAGTGTCATCCCTCCAGCACTCACGGAGCCTGCACTCTCTGCAGAAGTGTCATCCCTCCAGCACTCAGGGAGCCTGCACTCTCTGCAGAAGTGTCATCCCTCCAGCGCCCACGGAGCCTGCACTCTCTGCAGAAGTGTCATCCCTCCAGCACTCAGGGAGCCTGCACTCTCTGCAGAAGTGTCATCCCTCCAGCGCCCACGGAGCCTGCACTCTCTGCAGAAGTGTCATCCCTCCAGCACTCACGGAGCCTGCACTCTCTGCAGAAGTGTCATCCCTCCAGCACTCACGGAGCCTGCACTCTCTGCAGAAGTGTCATCCCTCCAGCGCTCACGGAGCCTGCACTCTCTGCAGAAGTGTCATCCCTCCAGCGCTCACGGAGCCTGCACTCTCTGCAGAAGTGTCATCCCTCCAGCTCTCACGGAGCCTGCACTCTCTGCAGAAGTGTCATCCCTCCAGTGCATACACAGCCACCCACAGCCTGCAGCCAGCCCAGCCAGGCAGCCTCATCTCACCTCAACAGCGCAGATGGTGAAGTCACGGGAATGATGTGCACTTTAAACCACAGCCAGGTTTTCACGGCGTGTGGCTCGTCTTCTAGCCATTTTTTGAGACGGAATCTCACTCGATCGCCCAGGCTGGAGTGCAGTGGCGCGATCTCGGCTCACTGCAACCTCCTCCCCCCAGGTTCAAGCAAGTCTCCTGTCTCAGCCTCCTGAGTAGCTGGGTCTACAGGCACCTGCCACCACGCCGGGCTAATTTCTTGTATTTTTCGTAGAGACAGGGTTCACTGTGTAAGCCAGGATGGCTCCAGCCAGTTTTCTAACTGTGTGCAGACATTTGTTCCTCACTGACTCACACTCTACACCCAGGTCAGCTCGCCCACCTCCAAGCTGTCCGGGTGGGACGTGGGGAACCCTCTGCTCCTGTTCTTAGAGTTCGCAAAGGTAAACACAGCAAACAGAAACCTGCCTCCCACCCCGCAGTGGCCCTACACAACACGGGTCAGGAAGGCTGGGGAGAAGCGCCAGAGGCCCCGATTCCCAAACTCCTTAGCTCCCCAGCTGAGGAGCACCCAGTGCTGAATTGTGTCCCCAGAAAGATACGCTCAGTTCCTAACTCCCAGGACCCTTGAAAGGGACTGTACTTGGATTTGGTCTTCATAGATATGATGAAGTTAAGATGAGGTCGTCAGCGTGGGCCCTAGTCCAGTGACG
Organism: Callithrix jacchus; assembly: GCF_049354715.1. Classification (NCBI taxonomy): domain Eukaryota; kingdom Metazoa; phylum Chordata; class Mammalia; order Primates; family Cebidae; genus Callithrix; species Callithrix jacchus. The sequence continues at coordinate 213,525,742 of NC_133502.1, read as the reverse complement.
GGTGTCCTCATAATTGCAGGGAAACCTGGACAGAGACAGTCGTGCGCAGTCTCTGTGCAGTGTCTCTGTTTGCAGTATGAAGACAGAGGTGGAGACTGCCGTGACGCATCTGGCAATCAGAGACCACCCGGGGCCCCAAGCTGGAAGAGGCCAGAAAGCATCCTCCCCTAAAGCCTTCAGAAAGAGCACAGCCCTGCAGGGACTTTGGTTTTGAACTTCTGGCCTCCAAAACAGTGAGACAATAGATTTTTTTCTCTCTTTTTTGAAACACGGTCTCACTCGGTCTCACTCTCCCAGGCTGGAGTGCAGTGTCGCGATCTCAGCTCACACAACCTCCACCTCCCAGATTCAAGTGATTCTCCTGCCTCAGCCTCCCAAGCAGCTGGGACTACAGGTGGGAGACAACACTCCTGGCTAATTTTTTTTTGTATTTTAGTAGACTCTGGGTTTCACCACGTTGGCCGGGATGGTCTCGCTCTCCTGAACTCGTGATCTGCCCGCCTCAGTCTCCCAAAGTAGCTTGGATTACAGACTGCAGTGGTGCAATCGTGGCTCACTGCAACCTCCACCTCCCAGATTCAAGCGATTCTCCTGCCTCAGCCTCCCAAGTAGCTAGGACTCCAGGTGCTCACCACCACACCCAGCTAGCTTTTATGTTTTTAGAAGAGACGGGGTTTCATCATGTTGGTCAGGCTAGCCTTTTTTTTGAGATGGGCCTTCATTTACTCTTGTTGCCCAGGCTGGAGTATAGTGGCACGATCTCGGCTCACTGCAACCTCCACCTCCTGGGTTTCCACACACGAGTGGCTTAAGCAGCGTGGATTCATTCTTACCATTCTGGAGGGCAGAAGCCCTGCAGTCGGGGTGTGGTCAGGGCTGCTCTGGGAGGCCCTGGGCAGGGCCTGCTGCTCTGCCTTCCTCAGCTTCTGGAGGCTACCTGGGTTCAACTGATTCTCCTGCCTCAGCCTCCCACGCAGCTGGGACTATGGGCACCTGCCACCATGCCCAGCTAATTTTGTATTTTCAGTAGAGATGGAGTTTTACCATGTTGGCCCGGCTGGTCTCGAACTCCTGACCTCAGATGATCTACCTGCCTCAGCCTCCCAAAGTGCTGGGATTACAGAGGCTAGTCTTGAACTCCTGACCTCAAATGACTCATCCACCCAAAGTGCTGGGATTACAGGCGTGAGCCGCCGTGCCCAGCTTGAGACCATCAATTTCTGTCATCCTCAGCCAGTTGTTTGTGCTGACGGGTTATGGCAGCCTCGGGAAGCTCACAGAAGCCAGATGAGGACTGCAGGGCGAGTGTGAGGACCGCGCTGGGTCCCAGTGCTGCTGGGCTGTGCCTGTACACCCCGCGCAGGACACTAATTCTGTTTATCAAAAGCCCCAGCTTTGGGGAAAGAAATTTCGTGGAGAACAGGAGACATCTGGCTAAATTCACCCACAGCCCAGTCCCCCAGCATGATTTTAATAGAGAGCTGAGTTGCCTAGAAATGAAATAATACCCCCAGCTTTACAAGAACACACCAGAGACGTGGTGGACTTCAAAACCTGTACTCTGTAGAAAAAGCCAAACGCAGCCAAGTGCGATGGCTCACGCCTGTAATCCCAACACTTTGGGAGGCTGAGGCTGGTGGATCACGAGGTCAGGAGTTCAAGACTAGCCTGGCCAACATGGTGAAACCCTATCTTTACTAAAAATACGATAATTAGCCAGGCCTAGTGGCCTACGCCTGTAGTCCCAGCTACTCAGGAGGCTGAGGCAGGAGAACTGCTTGAACCCAGGAAGCAAAGGTTGCGGTGAGCCGAGAAAGTGCCATTGCACTCCAGCCTGGGTGACAGAGCAAGACTCTGTCTCAAAAAAAAAAAAAAAAGCCAAATGCAAGAGAACTGAGAAGCACCCAGAAGAGAAAACTTGAAGTGTCCTAAATATCTCAAGACCACATTTTCCTAAGAAAGGATTCTGTTTCTGCTTTGAGATTTTAATTATAGGTTATGTAATGATTTTCATTTTGAATGATAATTAACTCTCGGATTTCAGGACTAATGCAACTTTACTAGGGACACTTGAGAGTGAATTTTTTTTTTTTTTTTTTTTGATACAGAGTTTCGCTTTTGTTCCCCAGGCTGGAGTGCAATGGCGCGATCTCGGCTCACCGCAACCTCCGCCTCCCCGGTTCAGGCAATTCTCCTGCCTCAGCCTCCCGAGTAGCTGGGATTACAGGCACGCACCACCATGCCCAGCTAATGTTTTGTATTTTTAGTAGAGACGGGGTTTCACCATGTTGACCAGGATGGTCTCGATCTCTTGACCTCGTGATCCACCCACCTCGGCCTCCCAAAGTGCTGGGATTACAGGCTTGAGCCACCGAACCCGGCCTGGGTGTGAAGCTTTAATCCTGTAAGCCTCATGAGCACCAGCCCACCTTCGACCCTGCACCGAGCAAACATCACTCTGCCGGGCGAAGGCACAGCTCACCACGAACGAGGACCTTATCTGAAAGTCCAGAATTTGCAGGCTGGGATCAACGAGTGCGTGAGCGTATCATGTGAAGACGGAAAACATGCGACTCTGATAAGAGAACCCAAGATAAAACGCACAGCTAGAGTGACGTACACATTTCACAACAGAATCGAAGAAGGGCCAGAATTTATTTTTAAGATTTTTCCCATGAGCACACAGGTGATTATATTTTTACTCCAAAAATTTCTCTGTCCTGGAGCGTACACAGAATGTCCCTGGCCCCAGGAGGCCCTCGTAGGGACAGCTGGGGACTCTGACGTACGAGGGGACCCTCACACAGGACAACTGTGATTGTCCCAGCCTAGGGAGTTGGTACAAGCTCAAAGCCAGCAGCACTGATGTGCTCCCAAGTGGCTACTCACCCACCAATTCCCAAACCAAGCTAAGGCCCCAGCTAGGGAGCACCCAAAACCCCAGAAATTCAGGTGGCGCAGGTGCACGGGGCACAGGGACAGCCCCCACTGGCAGGCTTTGAGCTCAGCAATCTGGAAAAGATTATTCTTCGCTGGGTACAGTGGCTGGCTCACACCTGTAATCTCAGCACTTTGGGAGGCGGAGGTGGGCGGATCAGGAGGTCAGGAGTTCGAGACCAGCTTGGCCAATATGGTAAAAACCCTGTCTCTACTAAAAATATAAAAGTTAGCTCCGTGTGTTGGCGTATGCCTGTAATCCCAGCTACTTAGGAGGCTGAGGCAGGAGAATTACTTGAACCCGGGAGGCAGAGGTTACAGTGAGCCAAGACTGTGCCACTGCACTCCAGCCTGGACAGAGCGAGACTCCGTCATGGGGGAGGTGGGTTGGGGGAAGATTATTCTCAAAGCCCCAGGGTGCTAAAAGCGGGCATCAAGAATAAACTCGACCCTAACAGAAGCCCCAGCCCCCTGGCACACACGGGAGGGGCGCCCGGGTCTGCCTTTACCCAGACACGAGGTGAGTGAAAGTGACGTGTTGCCATCCGCCTTCAGATGTTCAGCCTTGCAGAAAAACCCACCCTTCCTGTGCTATCGGAGCTGCCGCTCAGGAATGTGCCCCATGCGAAGATGAAGGCGTTAGTGTGATGACAAATCACCCGCTCACGGGGTGGAGAGAGATGAGAAAGGGAAGCGCGTCCTGGGAATGCCAGAGGCTGGGAGTCCATGCTCTGGCTCACGACTGTGACCAGCACAAGGGGAGACCCGTGTGGGAGCTTAGCCAGTGCTCACACGGCCAGGACAAAGTCAGATGTACTTTGGCGTCCCCTGGAAGGGACAAAGGAGATGGGGAAGGGAACACATTCTTGGAGGGTCCCATTCCTTCCAGCTCAGTACCGGAGGCAGCACAGTGGGCACTCTGACCCCAGCACAGAATGAATGGCCGACCCTGAGGGCATTTTCTCTGGCCTACGTGGTGGGGGTGGGGGTGGGGGGGTGGGACAGACAGCCAGCCCCGTCTCATTTGCACATGGCGCCTGCTGCAGGCTGGTGCCATGCTGGGCTGTGAGTTTGTGCTGTTGAGCAGAGGGCGCTGCTGTCTGCATCTAGTGCAGAGAGAGAAAGGTGACGATGATGAGCCAACACCGCCATAGGGGTGGGGGCTGCAGGGAGGACAGAGGAGCGGGGACAGGGAGGAAACATTCAGGGAAGACCTGGGGAAGGTGTGCTGGGGGGACAAGTGCCACGGTGAGGGGAGCCAGCGTGCTTCCCGAGGGCCAGAGTGGCCTGGGCACGGGGAGCCACAGGTGAGGCTAGGTCTCCGAGTGCCACAGATCCAGTGACCGCACTCTATACTGGAGCACCAGTCACCCCAGGAAGGCTTGGTGCGACCAACGTGTGTTTTACGGGTGTTCTGGGCACAACAGGAAGAGGGGATCATCAGGGCAGGAGGCGGCCCCACCACGGTGGTAACATGATGATGGGATGGTAGCGGAGGAAGAGCTGAGCTGGGAAGGCAGAGTCATCAGGCCATGGCGAGACACCGAGTGTGGGGCTGGGTCTGTGAGCCTGCGGGCTGAGATGAGGGACGGGGAAAGGAAGCAGGATTGGAGCAGGGAGTATCTGGAACTGGTACGGGGACACCCTCCAGGGACCAGAGGCAAGAGGCTGGAGGCTGGAGATCTAGGGCATCTGACCTCCCAGGGGCAGCTGTGAAACTCACCTCTTGGCCAGGTGTGGTGGCCCATGCCTGTCATCCCAGCACTTTGGGAGGCTGAGGCAGGTGGATCACAAGGTCAAGAGTTTGAGACCAGCCTGACCAACATAGCGAAACCTCGTCTCTACTAAAAATACAAAAAACTTAGCTGGGCATGGTGATGGGCACCTGCAATCTCAGCTACTCGGGAGGCTGAGGCAGGAGAGTCAGGTGAACCAGGGAGGCGGAGGTTGCAGTGAGCAGAGATCACACCACTACACTCCAGCCCAGGCGACAGTGTGAGACTCTGTCTCAAAAAAGAAAAAAAAAAAAAAAAAAAAACCAAGAAAGAAAAGAAGCCCACCCAGGGGTATACCTGGGTATTAACAGAACGGGATGACAACTGTCCCACCTCCTGGGTTGTCACAGATACTTGGGAAAGGGCGAGTGAGAGCAGAGCCCTGGACTGGTGCTCTTGGTCACCAGTAGAGAGTACTGCCCATTTTAGCAAGGACTGGTCGTGACGGTTTAATTAAGGAGAGGAGGCGAATAAAGAGCAGCACAGGATTCAAAATCAAGTCCTAAGGCCAGCCCTCATTTCATGAGGTCAGGTTTCTTGCTGGGAAGGAACGCTGTTCTCTCAGCCCCCTCAGGTACGAGGTTAATAGCCAAGAAGCCACTCCCAGCTGCTCCACACTGCCCATCACAATGCCCCTTGATTGACTGATTGATTGATTGACGGAATCTGGCTCTGTCACGAGGCTGGAGTGCAATGACACGCTCTTGCCTCATTTCTGCCTCAGTCTCCAGAGTAGCTGGGATTATAGGCACGCGCTGCCAGGCCCAGCTAATTTTTGTATTTTTAGCAGAGACGGGGTTTCGCCATGCTGGCCTTGATCTCCTGATCTGCCCACCTCGGCCTCCCAAAGTGTTGGGATTACAGGCATGAGCCACCTTGCCCGGCCCACACTGCCCCTTTAAACCCAGCGACCAGCACAGAAGGAGCCTTTTACAAATGCTGTTAAACAAATAAGCAAGAGGAATGATTGGCTAGGCCGTTACACCCTCGAGGGCCTGCAGCTGCAGCTCAGAAGCCAGAATGTCCACGTTTGAATCCCGACCCCACCCGCTGCAGGGCGGGCAGCAGGGTCCTTGCCTTTGGGACTGAGGCCAGTTCTCTGCCGTGGGACGGGCGGTCCTGTGGACTACAGATGTCAAGCAGTATTCCTGGCCTCATCCCACCAGCACCCCCGGCCCCTAGCTGTGATAAAAGCAAAAAGGTCTTCTGATTTTTGTCAAATGTCCCCTGTGGGGGCAAAGTCACCCCTAGAGGAGAACCACTGGGCCAGATGCTCTGATGTCTTGTACCTCAGTTTCTCCATTATAAAACAGGGTCACAGAACTGCCTTGGGAAGGAAATTGGGGAATCATCTAGAGCAGTGACCAGCCCAGCAGCACACACACTAAGCATTAGCTATAGTCCAGCCAGGCACAATGGCTCACGCCTGTAAGCCCAGCACATTGGGAGGCAAGGCAGACGGATCTCCTGAGGTCAGGAGTTCGAGACCAGCCTGGCCAACAAGGCGAAACCCCGTCTCTACTAAAAATACAAAAAATTAGCCGGGTGGTGGTGCATGCCTATAATCCCAGCTACCCAGGAGGCTGAGGCAGGAGAATCACTTGAACCCGGGAGGCAGAGGTTGCAGTGAGCTGAGATCACATCACCGAACTCTAGCCTGGGCAACAGAGTGAGACTGTCTCAAAACACACAAACACACACGACCATTAGCTACAGTCTCTGGCATCCCGGGGTCCAGAGACATGGAAGTGTGTGAACCACACCCAGTGTGGGGGTGGACCAACAAAGGCATAAGGCAGGCACCCAGAAAGCTTCAAGGGAGGCTATGATCCATTGGATGAGGTTGGGAAAACTTCTAGAACTTTCTCAGAGCAGGGGACAGCTGCTGAAGTGTTTTCAGGGAGGTTCACGACGGGCAGATGGATGAGGAGACACGTTTCAGATGAAGGGACAGCAGGTGCAGAGGGGAGATGAGACAGGGCCCTGTCTGGACCCACAGGAGCCAAGTCGGAGCCTGACCCACATCCTTGAGCAATTTAACAAAAAGCAAAACTACCATGTTTACAAAAAGCCCAAGGGGCTGGAAGCCGAGGAACACAAGCCCGATTGCCTCTCGTGGTTGTTCACGAACCTCTGCAGAGCGGAGAAACTGGGAGGGCGTCCCAGGCACATCTAAGATGCCAGGGCCTTAAGGCTTCCTGTCCCTGTCCCTTTCAGAGAATGGGATGGCTGCAGACCCCAACCACAGTCTCAATGCCATGAGCGGCCGGCAGCCCTCCGTTCCCTGCAAAGACCGGGGCAGCCACGTGCACTGGGGCCTTGAACAGAATTCTCTAAAACCGGAATGGATTTCAGAGACGCGGGAGAGCTGTATTTTGTCCAGTATCAAATTCGTTGAGCTTTTCCCAAAATTAAGTGCTCCTTCCTTCATCCAGCTCCTGCCATCTCTCATCCCGAAACACAGGAAGCCAGCGGCTTCCAGCAGCCGGTTCCAACCTCACAACCGCGAGGCCCCGAGCTCGGCTTACCAGGGAGCAAGTAATCAAACCCCGTGACGACAGCAGCATTTCATCATGAATAAATGAGCTCAATTACCTCCACGCAGAAAAAGGAGCGCTTCAAAGGGAAAGAGGGAGAAAGAGAGGAAGAGGGACGGAGCAGAAAGAATCATTCTTAATTAGCCCTATCTCGGAGGGAAATACGTATGATAATTTTGGTACCGAAAGAGATTCAGATTAGTCTCATGCCAATCATTACACGTTAGTGGGTCTTATTGGTGATGACAGACTTGGCCGTTCCCCAGTCATTAGAGTTCTAAAAACGACTCTCCTGATGAAAAGGAAACCTGAGACTCTCAGGAGGTGGATTCCCCCACAGTGGGTCAATCATCGTCGGGGGGATCTGCTGGCCCCGGGATCCCAAGGGGCCTCGGCCGCCCCCACCCAGCACAGCCCAAGCTTACTGCAGCCTGGACTGGCGGTGCCTGGTCTCAAAGCCATGTGAGACGCCACCCTAGGGCTTCTGACTCATCTGACAAAGCCAGAGGTGGGGGGTGCTGACAGGGTCCCCTCTACCCATGAAATTAGCCAACGGCACAGATGAACTCGGTCACCCCCCGGAATGTGCTGGGAGAGGTCTGGCTGTGTGCGCTGGCCCGGTATACAGTAGGTACAAAAGATGGCGTCCTTGCCAACTCCTGGGAGCACAACAGGCTCCTTCCCGGCTATGGCTTCTTCATCTGAAGCAGGAAAGTTGGCGAAGCACCCCCACCCAGGCCACATGGCACATGGCGGGCACTGGCTCGTGGGAGGAACGCTTACTGTGCTGGCCGCTGCTGCATCCAAGCACATGCTTCAGAGAGGTGGAGCGGCCCTCTCAAGGCCATGAGTGGCAAAGGGGAGGAAGGGGACATTGGGAAGCTGACACAGAACCGGAGTCCACTGAAACTCAGAGCAGGAGAGGGGGCCCGGTTCAGGCCTGGTCATAGCTACCCCTCCTCCCCCGCCCCAACCCCAACGCCAATGCAGGTGTAGGCTGTGGGAGGCGGGGGTCTCCCGCCGCCTCTGCCTGCCTGCCTTGCACACAGCCAAGCCCTGGTACAGCCAGGAATTTAGGATTAGCACTCAGAGACAGCTGGGGGAAGAGCCCCAGACCCAGACGGCACCAACAGACAGCCACAGACGAGCGGGTGTGGGAACACCAAGAAGCAGGTGACCACGGTGCCTTCCTTCCACTCACTGTATGACCAGAGTGCCACCAACCTGGGGCGCCGGGCGCAGGGTGTCCGAGCCGGGGGCCTCACTGCACTGGGCTGCCCACACCCCCGCTGTGGTGGTTTTCCCTCCACTTCTGATGCAGAGAACCTCAGAAGCCGTCCTTCCTCTCCCTCCGCTCCCCGGCGCTCTTCCTGCCTGATAAATACCTGCTAATACCTCAAACCCTTGTTATAAGCTCGATAAACTCGTGCTCTGTGCTAACGAGGCAAACGATGGCTCAGGTGTTTATATTAAACAGATTAATCGAGGACACAGTCGATGGAAGTGTCTCAAAGTTACCTCCGGTACAAACCAAATCCCGCCTAATCCCAGAGAGCTTTCAAAAAAAAAAAAAAACAGAGACTATTCACCACCGGGACACTGTGAACTCGTTTTTCAAATGAGCCATCATTTTGTGGAACAGACGAGCAAAGACCAAAGCAAGGTTTGTGGCCGAGATGCAGAGAACGTGTGTTTTTGGGCACGTTCAGCTCTCCAGCTGGCTCTTTATTTTTCTAAAAAATGCATCAATTACTCCAAAGGCACCGTTGGCTGCATGTGGAGTAATTCATCGTGGTGATGAGTCAGGAGACATGAAGGAAAGAGTGTCTTCAGAGGCGGCGGGTGAGTCACGAAATTTCTACAGTGGCGTGAAAAACATGGGCTTTCGAGACCCAAATGACTAACGGCTCAGTGACTCCCACCGGGTCCCACTGTTGTACGCTGAGCAATTGAGCTTGCAATCTGGAATAAAGGACCTCAACCTGAAAGTCACTTAAAAGCCACACACGGCACTTTGTGCATTTAGGTTTTCAGTAGATCTCACCCTGCAACCTTGCTCTACTGTTCTCCTGAAGCAGGGGGTTAAGTCAGGCAGGGGAGGTGGGTGAGCCGTGGGCTACGGTCAGGGAAGTCCCGAGCTGGCTAAGAAAGTGCCGTTGTTAGTGGCTGGGAAGCTCACGGCTGTCATCCCAGCACTTTGGGAGGCCGAGGCGGGCGGATCACCTGAGGTCAGGAGTTCAAGACCAGCCTGATCAACATGGTGAAATCCCGTCTCTACTAAAAACACAAAAATTAGCCAGGCGTGGTGGCAGGTGCCTATAATCCCAGCTACTCTGGAGGCTGAGTCGGGAGAATCGCTTGAACCTGGGAGGTGGAGGTTGCAGTGAGCCAAGATTGCGCCACTGCACTCCAGCCTGGGCAACAGAGCTAGGCTCCATCTCAGGGGGGAAAAAAAAAAAAAAAAAAAGAAAGTGCCGTTGCTGAAATCATCTCAAGGTTCGTGAAGCCCATACCTGGGCCCAGTGCCCGTCCTCTGACCCTTTTCCCTGGAGGGACGTGGACAGAGGGAACCACCCAAAACCCTCAGCCACGTGACCTGGGACGCGTGTGCAAAGCCGGGGTGAGCCCGGCCACCCGCAGGCCGCAGGCACCTACCCGTGAAGTCCTCGAAGCACTCGCAGGTGTAGCCGCCCTCGCGGCTGCGGCAGCGGCCGTGGGCGCCGCATGGGTTGGAGTAGCAGAGGTCGACCTCTGTCTCGCAGTAGTCCCCGGTGAAGCCGGGCGGGCACCGGCAGCGCAGGCCGTTGATGGGGTGGATGGGCCGGAAGAGCACGGTGGTGGAGCTGAGGAAGGGCGCGGAGCTGTCGAAGCGCAGCACGGAGACGCACTTCATGTAGTTCTCGCAGGGCTCTCGCAGGCAGATGTTGTCGTCGAAGGGCAGCACGCGCTGCGTGGAGATGGTGGTCAGCAGCGTCCGGTTCAGGTAGATCTGCTCCTGCAGGTCCTCCGACGGGAAGAACTGGCCGCGGACGCCGCCGGGCAGCAGCGCCGAGAAGGTCACGTTCAGGATGTTGGCGCTGACGTCGGTGTCGTTCTGCACATTGAAGATGAAGACGTCCTCCTTGCTGGTGGACAGCACCGCGGCCACCCCCTCCACGAACAGGGCTAGCAGTGGGGACAGGAACTTCTCCTGGGACATGTTTTCCAGGCGGACGGTGATGCTGTTGGTCAGCATGTCGTCCGTGATGATGGTGACACGCAGGGTGCAGAGGGCCGTGACGCTGTGGATGCCGTCTGCGGACACAAAGAGAGTCAGGGTCACTCAGACGATGCTGGAGTCACGGGTCCTACAGGCCCCATCCAGGAGCAGCCTCCAGCACGTGTGACAAAGGAGAAGAGAGGCTGGGCATCCGCACTCCCCATTCCCCACCCACGACCACCCCCTGACCCTCCCTCCTCCAGGACCCCGACGCCCACCTGGCTTCCTAAAGCACAGCTGCAATCACATCTCTGACTCCGAAGCTCCCAGAGGGCCCCAAAGCGCTCAGCAGAGGCCTGAGCCTTTGACTACCACTGGGATCCAGCCCCTCACTGCCCGAGACTCCTTGCATGCTTTGCTTCAGCCACACAGGGACTTGAAGCCCCCCTTTACCTCCTCCAAACCTGTCTCGTCCTCCAGGGACCCCACCCTGCCCAATCCCCCAACAATTCTTCCTCTCTTACAGCTCTGCTCAAAGTCTGCAATGGCCGGCAAGCCCGCCTTGGTTCCGCCCAGGGGACATCCCCATCGACGTGCTGTGCTGAGAGTCCCACTTAGCATGGCCTCACCCCATGCCACTCCACACGCCCAGCACACTGCCCAGGGGACACCCCCATCGACGTGCTGTGCTGAGAGTCCCACTTAGCATGGCCGCACCCCATGCCACTCCACACGCCCAGCACACTGACCAGGGGACACCCCCATCGACATGCTGTGCTGAGAGCCCCACTTAGCATGGCTGCACCCCATGCCGCTCCACACGCCCAGCACACTGGAGGTGCTGAGGGGCACAGCTCTACAAAGACATGCAGCAGCCGCTCAGCCAGCAGTGAACAAACCACCCAGCAAGGTACTCAGGAGTCTGAGGTCAAGACGACGGCGCACCTGGGTTGCAAAGGCGAGTGCAGCATCCGTTCCAGGTCAGAACGGGATGAGATGTTCACGGGGCAGGCCATTGGGAGCAGCGGCTCCCAGGCACAGAGCAGCAGCCCCTGTCCAGGGGCCTTCACCTGCCGCCTCCAGACCTGGGCTCAGATGTGGAGTGGGATTTGCAGAAGAGCCTACCGAGGCCATGCCCCCCAGGCCTGGCTCAGAGTCTGTGTTCCAGGAGCTCCCCCACCCCATGAAGCCCCCTGCCTGTGGCCCCCACGAGAGATCCCACCCTGGTTTCCATGGAGCGTGGGGCCCCTGTGGCTCCTCAGAGTCCCGGGCCTCAGTAACTGCCCTAGTCAGGACAGGAGCCAGGCAGGGAGCCAGAGAGGGTCAAACCCTCCTCGCTGTCATTCTGGGGACTGTGAGGAAGCGTCCAGAGAGGCCACCTCATCACCCCGAGCCTGGCATCGTGTCCGACAAGGCACAGGGGCACGAAGAGAGCCCAAGGGGAAACGGGGATCCAGAGCAGCAGGCAGCTCCGCACCCAGCCCGAGCTTTCCCGGCACCAGGAGGGACTTGGCGTCACGTAATTTGTCTAAACAACAAAGAAACACAACCAACCACTCCAGAAGCCACAGATGCGTCCAGGTGTGACGGGCCCAAGATCCCGAGAGATTCTAACAGAACCCACATCACCCCCAGTTCACAGGCAAGGAAAACGGACATGGAGAAGCCAGATTTCATGACACCCAGGAACTCGAGCCTGGCTGCGGGTGCCCAGTTCCGCCCCAGGAACGACACCTGACTTGTGCATGGGCGCTGTTGTCTCCCTGCCAGGTGGCACTCAGGACAGTGTGGCAGGCCAGGACTCGGAACACGAAACTAACGTGTACAACCTCAGCGTGGGGAGGGCACTCTGGCTCTGGCATAAACCCACAGCCTTCAAGGCTACACGGTTCTGTCAGCAGCTCCCACAGAGCACCTCGGAGCGGGAGGGGCAGCCAAGAGGGCGTCTGCAGCTCACAGAAGGAGGCCGGGGCTGTGGAGAAGAGGAGCAGAGCCGGGCGCAGTGGCTCACGCCTGTAATCCCAGCACTTTGGGAGGCCGAGGCGGGTGGATCACGAGGTCGAGAGATCGAGACCATCCTGGTCAACACGGTAAAACCCCGTCTCTACTAAAAATACAAAAAAATGAGCTGGGCACGGTGGCGCGTGCCTGTAATCCCAGCTACTCAGGAGGCTGAGGCAGGAGAATTGCCTGAACCCAGGAGGCGGAGGTTGCGGTGAGTGGAGATCGCGCCATTGCACTCCAGTCTGGGTAACAAGAGCGAAACTCCGTCTCAAAAAAAAAAAAAAAAAGAAGAGCAGCAGAGAAAAACACAAATGAGGCTGGTCCAGGTGGCTCACACCTGTAATCCCAGCACTTTAGGAGGCCAGGGCTGGTGAATCATAAGGTCAGGAGTTCAAGACCAGCCTGGCCAACGTGGTGAAACCCCATCTCTACTAAAAATACAAAAATTAGCGAGGTGTGGTGGTGCACGCCTGTAATCTCAGCTACTCAGAAAGCTGAGGCAGGAGAATCACTTGAACCCAGGAGACAGAGGTTGCAATGAGCCAAGATGGTGCCACTGCACTCCAGCCTCGGGGACAGAGCGAAGCTCCTTCTTCCCCCAAAACAGAAAAGCCTTGAAAACATCCTGTGACCCGCAGGCACTGCTCGGCCACGTACTCAACACCCCTGGGCTGCCAGCCTCAGTTTCCCTCCACCATTGTCCCCCCCCGTGGCAGCCAGAGTGGTCTTCCTAAAATAGTGACCTCATCACTCCTCCCCTAATGGCGCCCAGCATAAAAGCCACACCCCTCTGTCCTACGGTCTACGTGATCTGGCCCTGTGATCCTGTGACAGCTCTTCCTGCCCCAGGGCCTTTGCACACCTCCTGACTGAAGTGCTTCCCTCCTCCTCAGACACTGGCTGCACACCGGGGTCCCTACTGGAGGACCCTCCATGCTGAGCCCCACTCCCATCTGCCACATCCCAACTTCAGTTCTCACACAGGGGCAGCAGGGCTCTCTTTTTTTTCCCCTCAGTCTCCCAAGTAGCTGGGATTATAGACATGCGCCACCATGCCCAGCTAATTTTTGTATTTTTAGTAGAGATGAGGTCTCACCATGTCGGCCAGGCTGTTCTTGAACTCCTGACCTCAAATGATCCACCTGCCTCGGCCTCCCAAAGTGCTGGGATTACAGGCGAGAGCCACCGAGCCCAGCCGAGGGCTCCGATTTTCTTCCTTGTTTATGTCTGATTCTTTCCCTGTGAGTCCCTGAGAACCCAGAACCTGTAGGTCTTGTTCTTGCTGCGCCCACCACATCTAGAACAGTTCCTGGCACTCAGAAGCCACTGGATAAACATTTGTGGAAGAAAGGGGAGGAGGGAGGAGGAGGGGAGAGGGGGAGGGAGAGGCAAAGCGGGCAGAGAAGTAGGCGTCACTTTCACTCCGACATTAACATTCACACAGACAGCATAAGAGACTCCATTTTGCATGTGAGCTACTTTTTTGTGCCTTTTTGACTTTTTTTTAAAGTCCATTACGATAATACAGACAGGATACTGTTTGCTTCCTCGTGGCGGCTGTTATGAGACATGCTTTTATCTTAAACCACACATGGATGTGTTTCTTCTGGCCTGATAACGCAAAGGTCCCCTTCTTGGGGTGCCCTGAGCTCCTCTGACCCCCACAAGTGGGGTGGAGGCTCCAGCCCTGGGCAGATTCCTGGGCAGCCCAGGAAGGCACAGCACAGAGAAACACCCAGAACAACGAGCCATATTCTATAACAAACAGAAAATAGCATTAAATATTAAGACCGTGAAATGCGCTGGAGGACGTGACGTGCACCCCACCATTAATCCTAACATCGGTTTCCTTCTAGACCATGGGCCTGCCCAGCGTACCCAGCCACAGTGAATTTTCTTTCTCCGTAAGTAGTCTGGGTTGGATTTTGAACCAAGTGCAGCTTAAGGCTTCAGATACACGTATCTAAACGTCACCAATACCGGAACGCTGAGCTAGCACAGCCTGTCCCCACGATGGAACAGGACGCAGCGAAACCACACAGTAGCACAACTTCCATTTTTGGCAGAGATAGATCAGGACAACATGAGGTCAGGTTACAAGAAACAGGCCAGGCATGGCAGCTCACACCTGTAATCCCAGCACTTTGGGAGGCTGAGGTGGGCAGATCACCTGAGGTCAGGAGTTCGAGACCAGCCTGGCCAACATGGTGAAACCCTGTGTCTACTAAAAATACAAGAATTAAGTGGGCATGTTGGCATGCGCCTGAAATCCCATCTATTCAGGAGACTGAGGCAGGGAAATGTCTTGAACCTGGGAGGGGGAGGTTGCAGTGAGATGGCACCACTACACTCCAGCTGGACGACAGAGTGGGACTCCATCTCAAAAAAATTTAAAAAAATTTTTTAGAGGAAGGAGTTACTCTTTCACACAAAACAAAAAACCTTCTACCTGAGTTCAGGAGCTAACAGCACAATTGACAGTGGTTCTGTTTGCGTTGCCGATTTTGTTTCTTAAAAAACTTAATTTTAAAACAGTTTCAGATTTACAAAAAAATTACTAATACAGAGTGTTCCCAGAGACTCCACACCCAGGCCCCTGTTAGTTACGTTATGACATTAGCATGGGAGGTTTGGGAGTTTTTTGCTTGTTTATTTTGAGACAGGCTCATTCTGTCGCCCAGGATGGATATGAAGTGGCACCAACACTGCAGCTTGAGACTTGAGCTCCTGGGTTCAAGGGACCCTCCCACCTCAGCCTCCTGAGAAGCTAGGACGACAGGAACACGCCACCATGCCTGGCTGGGTTTTCCGCTGTTATTGCTTTTCATTTTTTGCAGAGGGGAAGTCTTGCAATGTTACCCAGGCTGGTCTCACATTCCTGGCCTCAAGCGATCCTCCCACCTCAGCCTCCCAAAGTGCTGGGATTCACAGGTGGAGCCCCTGCGCCTGGCCTCAGTGTTTGTCATAAGGAAGGAGCCGTACTGACACATGAATAACTGAAGCTCGTTCTTTTGCAGATTTTCTTCATTTCCACCTACTGTCCTCTCCTGTCCCCAGACCCCATGCCACAAGCAACTCCCCTGCCCATGGCAGCTTCTAGCCTTCCCTGGGTCTGGGACCTCTACGGTCTTCAGGGGCTGCAGTCCGTGACCTTTAGGCGATGCTGCCTTTCTGCCTCACACTGTCCTCAGAGGTTTTATTTCTATGCGTGAGTACAGGTCACGTTCACGGTCTGAGGTCTTCTTGATTTTGGGAGGCACAGCACCCGCCCAGCACTCTCTCTGCCCACTCTCTAGGCGTTCCCTCCAGGGCTCCGCGGCACCTCAAAAGTGGTCAAGTGCCATCCCTGCTTTCCCATAAAGGATGAGTCACCTCACTGTGGCTCAGACGTGGGAAGGAGACAGAGCAGATGGCAGAGCGTGAGGCTGTGGGCCCCTCCAGCAGGTGCTGCACAAACCTGGAGCACTTCATGGGGAGGAAGTTTCTGAGTCTCCATGGAGGATGGGACCTGCCCAGTGCCCCTGACTTTCGTGAAAGACTTTGCACTCGGATAATGATCATCCACCATCGCGTTCCCCATGGTGGGCTCACGCGTGGGACAGAGGGGGCAGATGTCACATCGCGGCCCTCAAAGAGCAGGCAGCCCTCGGGGGTCAGGGGACAGTGCCACAGTTCCGAGACTCGGTGGCAGGTGATTGGCCACCGTGGGTGAACAGCAGTTCAGCCCACACTGGATGGCCCCAGGAGACGGGAGTGGGTTTTCTAGGAAAAATGGAGTTTGCCACACAAAGTGGTGGGGACAGGCCTCCGGGAGCAAAACACAGGAAAAGCAGCAAGGTCAGCAAGCGGGAGAGGGGGGCATCAGCTCCCGGGGCCGCCAGAGCCAAGGGCCGCCACTGTGTGGCTGACAGCAGACATGCTTTCTCCGTTCTGGAGGCCAGGGGTCTGAAATTCAGGTGCTGGCAGAGCTGATTCCTCCTGGAGGCTTGCGGGAGTGTCTGCTCCGGGCCCCTCTCCCAGTGCTGGGGGCCAGCAGTCCTAGGTGTTGGCTGCCTCCTGGACACACCCCTCCGGCCTCTGCCTCTGCCATGAAGTGGCCAAGGCCCTCTCCGTGTCATCGCCATGCCTCTGTCTTCTGTTCAGGGCACCAGAAGCTGGCACAGCCTCGTCTCAACACTTGTCTCACAGCTGCAAAGAGCTTCTTTCAAAACCACATCCCACTCCGGTGTTCCAGGTGGATGTGAATTTTGGGGAGACACGAGTCAACCCCAAAAATGCAGAGTAGTGGGGAGACACGGGCATGGAGACGGGGGGTGGGAGGCCGAGGTGGGCAAACTGCCACCTGGCGGAGTTTGAGGCCAGCCTGAGAAATGTGGTGAAACTCTGTCTCTACCAAAACACAAAAAAGTAGCCGGGCGTAGTGGTGCACACCTGTAGTGCCAGCCACTCAGGAGGCAGAGGCAGGAGAATCACTTGAACCCGGGAGGCAGAGGTTGTAGTGAGCTGAGATGGCGCCACTTCATTCCAGCCTGGGCAACAAAGTGAGACTCTGGCTCAAAAAAGGAAAGAAAAGAGAGAAAGGAAAAAAAACAGGAAATAGTGACCAGGCTACAACTGGCATGAAACTCACTTTTTTTTTTTTTTTTTTTTGAGGCCAGAGCTGCTGACAACATGGGGGAGGGGGACTCTACCAGTGAGGTCACTGTCCTCCCCTCCACCCAACCTGCAACAGAGCTGCAGAGCGGGCCACTTCTGGTGACCTCACTGGCTCTAGGCTGTGAAACTGGGAATCTGAGACCACCCTGCCTCAGTAGGACAAATGAGACATAAGAGACCCAGAGTTTACTCTCTTGAAATTGCCTGGGTTGTGTGTGGAGCGGCAGTAATCATGGGGCTAGGAGTCCGACATGGACCAGGCACAGCTGGGCTTAGGGTGTAACCACCACTCACCTGCTGCGTGGCATGGGGCAGGCTGGCAACCCCTGCTTTCCACCTGTGAAATGGGGGCGGCACTGCCCCCCTTGCAGGGGTGCCGTGACGTGTCAGGACTGAACAAGGCCTGTGCCACACTTGGCTCAGCACATGAGTGCTTAAGAAATGGTGTTCTGGCTGGGTGCAGTGGCTATGTCCATAATCCCAGCACTTTAGGAGGCTGAGGCCAGTGGATCACCTGAGGTTGAGAGTTTGGTACCAGCCTGACCACAAACGTTCTGCCAAGTGAAAGGAGCCAGACACAGAAGGCCACGTCATCGTGATTCCACTGATATGAAACCCCCAGACTCCACAGAGACAGAAGCCAGAGCAAGTGGCAAGACAGGCCGGAAGCGATTAAGCTTACTGGGCACGGGGTTTCCTCAGGTGATGAGAACGTTCTGGAACTGCACAGAGGGAGAAGGTGCACATCGTCAATGCCATAAATACCACTGAACTGCTGTTCATGTTAAAATGGCTGATTTGATCTTATGTGAATTTCACCTCCATTTTTAAAAAAAGAAAACAAGAGTTAAGAATTGATTCTTAGTAAAAATTTGTCTCATTTTGGCGTGAGATTGTCCAAAAGGAACAAGCCGGTCTAAAGGGCATTTCGAGAACGCTTTCCTTCAAACCAAGCTGTCGAATGAAGTCAGAGATGAACAGATGTCCTGAGGGGTGGAACCGCTTCTCCTTGCAAGAGCGGGAAGCCACCTTCCGACCCTGGACACGGCAAACTCCCCCACGTTAAAGATGCGAGTGTGGCTTGGGTAGAACCGAATTCACCACCAGACGGTGGTTTACACCACGAACTAAACAGCACAGGAGGAGCCCACGCAGGCCCCCGCGCCGCAGCGAGGCACGACAGGGACCACACGCCCGGAGTTTATCAGGGACCTTCCGTTGTCTGTGCTTTGGCTCAAGTCTGCACAGAACGATCTGCAGGCATCTGTTTGCTGAAGAGGAACCCAAACGTCTGACCGCAGGAAACCCCCCACTGGGGAGTGCCGGGAACTCCCGCGGGGAGACGCTGTGACCAGCAAGCCTGTTTTAAGACGAGAAGAAAAGGAGGCAGCCGGGGCTTCGGCTTCCAGGGCGGGTTCCCCTCGGCGGCACCGGTGACTCTCGGGGGGGCTGGGTAACTCTGTGGGGTGTCAGACCCCGGGGGGACGCTGGGCAGCATCCCTGGCCTCTTACCCACTGTACATCAGCAGCACCCCAGGTGCACGCCAGGCCGCCCGGGGCCTCTGTGCCGTCTGCGGCATTCCCCTGCCAGCTGAGCCAATAGGGAGCCATTCCAGCCTCGCTCTTCCCTGCCAGAACCATAAAGCCACCTCTCTGCCCCGTCCTGGAAAAATAAGCCAAGTTCCCCAAGGCAAAGATTAAATGACAAATGTAAAAGAACAAGTGGGCGCCTGGTTCTGAGCCCAAGGACGCCTTCCAGCATGACAATGCAGCCCTGAGCACCTGCCAAGGGACAGCCATATGTTCCCTGGCCCGACATGTCCACGAGCCACTGCCAGCCCCAGAGAGCTGTGGACAATGAGGATGGGACATCTCAGCAAACACAGCAACCGGCCCAACCCAGCCCTGCAGCAGGCCCCGCTTGGAGCTCTCAGGCTCTCAGGCTCTCCAGCCGCTGCTCGCCGCAGGCCCAGGGAGGCAGCAGTGATTGGGGCCAGTCTGGAACATTCTAGGCACCAGGTCTAAAAGTGGCCATCCAGCACCCAGGCTGGCTCCTCATCCAGCCACCTCAGCAGCCACAGCAGCAGGTGACCCTCGGCCTCCCTCTGCATGCCCCTGGGCCACTATCCCCATCTTCCTCGTCTCCTTGCCTGGAGTCCCGCACACTCACACCTGTGGCTGGTGCGGCATCCGCTGACGGCCACTCCCCAGGCTCCGGTGAATCCTGGCAGGTGAATCCTAGTAGGTGCTTCTCCCTCTCCAAAGTGACTGCTGGAGTCAGGTTTGTTCTGACCCCCATGCTTGTCGGCAGTGCCTCTGAAATGCTGACTCATCTCCAGGGACCACAGGTTTGTCCTGACCCCCATGCTTGTCGGCAATGCCTCTGAAATGCTGACTCATCTCCAGGGACCAACCTGCGTCTGGCCGCTCCTACCCCTGAGCCCGAAGGCCCTCCTGTGCAGAAAGGCGGCAGCGGCTGCCAGGCAAAAACCGTCGGGGCCCTGCCCTGAAAGCACCTGCCACCCCAGGTGCGCCTCAAGCAGAGGCCTCTTCTTTGGGGAAAAGCTTCCCACGGTGGCTGAACCAGCACTGTAGCCACATCATCCCCCACGAGGTCATCAAGGAGCCAGAGACCACAGCTGCCTCTGGGCAGGAAACGGGGGGGTGGGGTGGGGGGGGATCCAGGGGCTGGGGAGCTGAGACTTTTTGTGGTTATTTGAACTTTATCGAGGGAGGTAGAAATTAAACCTTTATTTTTAAAACCAGAGCCGGGCACACTGGCTCACGCCTGTAATCCTAGCACTTTGGGAGGCCAAGGCAGGCAGATCATGAGGTCAAGAGATTGAGACCAGCCTGGCCAACATGGTGAAACCCCGTGTCTACTAAAAATACAAAAATTAGCTGGCATGGTGGTGCATGCCTGTAGTCCCAGCTACTTGGGAGGCTGAGGCAGGAGAATCACTTGAACCTGGGAGGTGGAGGTTGCAGTGAACCGAGATGGTGTCACTACACTCCAGCCTGGTGACAGAGTGAGACTCCATCACCAAAAAAAAAAAAAAAAAAAAAAAAAACACTAGAAAACTATATCACAGCAAATACACAGCTGTATTATCATTTCCAGTAATAAGTTAGTGAAGACACAGTGAGGTGCCAGCCAGACTGCCAGCTGTGAAGGCCCTGGGCAGAGCGCATTTGGGAACGGGGCCACCTCTCCTTTGCTCTAAGGGAATCAGCTCATCCAAGCCCAAGCTGCTTCCTTTTCCACCTCGAAGTTCCTGTTGCCAGGGGTTTGTCTCAGTTGGGCTCTGCCAATCCAGGGCGCTACGCAGGCAATGTTGGGTTTAGGCTTTCACTCCGTCTGCTGTGTAAAACCAGGTTTTTCCAAAGCTGGTACTTCATAACGCTGCTGTAATCAAGTAGCCAACTGCTCCTCTTTCACCGTTTGTTCCTAGATACGAGGACATATCACGGTCGAAACGCCTTCTCTTCACGGGCAAAGTGTTAGTGCAAGACGGTGCTGTCGTGTTGCTACACAGCCTCAGGGCCCATCAGCCGGTTATTATGCTTCTATAATCTAAGTGTGGTCGTCTCTGGTGCTTTTGCACAGTCTCCAGGCTGAAAGATGCAGCATGTAATAATAGTTTTGTTTTTGTTTTTGAGGCGGAGTCTGCCTCTTGTCACCCAGGATGGAGTATAGTGGTGTGATCTCAGCTCACTGCAACCTCCACCTCCCAGGTTCAAGCGATTCTTGCACCTCAGCCTCCCGAGTAGCTAGGATTACAGGCATGTGCCTCCACGCCCAGCTAATTTTGTATTTTTAGCAGAGACAGGGTTTCTCCATGTTGGTTGGGCTGGTCTTGAACTCCTGAGCTCAGGTGACCCGCCCACCTCAGCCTCCCAAAGTGTTGGGATTACAGCCATGAGCCAACAGGCCCGGCCATGCATGTAATAACTTTGAGAAACGTACATCCACATCCCGATGACCAGAAATGGGGACCCACAAGGAACCTTTCAAAGTTCTTTCCCATCTAGGCTCCCTCCCAACTCCACATCTTAAAATCGACTTGTATGCCCTTGTATAAATTATACAAAACCAAGAAAACAAAGACCCAAACACTTTTTTTCCCTTCTAAGTTAGGGACCTCATAGGTTTTGTTTCACAGCTTATGGAAAATGGCGTGGTGACACTTCTGGTCAACAGGATGTTGGCAACAAAGAGAAAACGTCTCTCCTCAAACTCCACCAACTCTAACCTGCCAGCCTGTTGTACTGTGAAATAAGAAGAGCCTGGTACCTTGGAGGGCTCGGGCTTGTTACGGGGAGATCCTCCCGTCCAGGACAAGTGCTGGCCACAGGGAATACAAGCTCTGACAGTCTTCCGTAATATCTCTGACCCAATTTAGCACCAATTTTTTCCTTTTCGATTTTTAGGACTGAAACATAAGAGAACCGGTGTCCAGAGGCAAGTGGCACATGCCTTACGCTCATGGCTGTCCCTAATTTCTTCATTAATAAACTTTGCATAAAAGACTAAAGTTCTAGCCGGGCGTGGTGGCTCATGCCTATAATCCCAGCACTTTGGGAGGCTGAGGCAGGCGGATCACTTGAGTCCAGGAGTTCAAGACCAGCCTGGCCAACATGGCAAAATCCCCCCCAAAATGCTGGGGTTATAAGCATGAGCCACTGCACCCAGCTGACTTTTATAAATCTTGGCCATGGTCATCTGTGGTAGACAAAATATTGTCTCCCCCTCACCTCCCAAGAGGTCCATGTCTCAATAGCTGTGCCTGCGTTATGCCACATAGCACAGAGGTACGGTGGCTCGCCGGCGACCTCAACCCAGGAGAGTATCCTGGATGATCTGGATGGGCCCATTGTGGCCACAGGATCCTTAGAAGTGGAGGAGGGGGAAGAATGGGAGAAAGCTTTGGGGACAGAGGAAGTCAGGCGACTCTCTGCTGCTGATCCTGGAGATGGAGGAAGGGCCACAAACCAAGGAAGGTAGGTGCCTCCAGAAGCTGGCAAGGGCCAGGAAATGGCCTCCCTTCCAGAGCCTCCCAACAGGAACACAGGCCAGCCTACACCTTGATCGTATCCCAGCGAGGAGAAAGACTTCCCACTACAGAACTGGAAGAGAATACACCTGCTGTCTCAAGCCACTGTGGCCATTGTCATTTGTGACAGTGGCAGTAGAAAGCTAATATCTTATGTTGTGAGGTTACCTGATACTAGAGTCAGATAGGGACTGTCAGGAAGAAAAATTCCTCACAAATGCAAATCCAACAACTCACATTCTTAACAAAAAAGGTAAACTAACACACGCACAAGCAGAAAAATAAAAAAGGTAAACAAATCTAATAATGTATTTTAAAAACACAGTATATCAAGACCAAATTGGATTTATCCCAGAACTTTAACATTAGAAAATGTATTGGCCGGGCAAGGTGACTCAAACCTGTAATCCCAGCACTTTGGGAGGCCAAGGCGGGTGGATCACAAGGTCAAGAGATCAAGACCATCCTGGTCAACATGGTGAAACCCGGTCTCTACTAAAAATACAAAAATTAGCTGGGCATGGTGGCACGTGCCTGTAATCCCAGCTACTCGGGAGGCTGAGGCAGGAGAATTGCCTGAACCCAGGAGGCGGAGGTTGCGGTGAGCCGAGATCGAGCCATTGCACTCCAGCCTGGGTAACAAGCAAAACTCCGTCTCAAAAAAAAAAAAAAAAAGAATACAAAGAATGAATGAATAAATGAAAGACGTAAGTTTCAAAAGAAAGATGATATAATACCACGATTCACAGATGATACACCGTCTACACAGCAAAGTCCAAACACTCTCCAGAAAAACTGTCGCCATAGACAGAGCATTTATCCAGGCAGCCAGAATTCAACACAGAAAAATCAAATGTATTTCCTTATACCAGGCATATAGTTTTAGAAAATATAATTCTTAAACTCTCATTTTCAATAGCAGCAAAAATACACAGCCCTTAAGAATAAATCAAATAGGGACCGGGTGTGGTGGCTCACACCTGTAATCCCAGCACTTTGGGAGGCCAAGGTGGGCAGATCACCTGAGGTCAGGAGTTCAAGACCAGTCTGGCCAACGTGGTGAAAGGCTGTCTCTACAAAAATACAAAAATTAGCTGGGCATGGTGGCGAGTGCCTGTAGTCCCAGCTACTCAGGAGGCTGAGGCAGGAGAATCATTCCTGAAGTTGCAGTGAGCTGAGAGCACATCACCGCACTCCAGCCTGGGCGACAGAGCAAGAGTCCCCCTCAAAAAAAAGATAAAACAAATCAAAAGATGCTCAACATCACCAGTGATCCTCAATTCGTAAGAAATGCTAAGTGAAACCACAATGAGATACCATTTTACACCCACCTGATGGGTAAAAATTAACAAGTCAGACACTTTGGGAGGCCCAGGCAGGAGGATCGCTTGCATCCAGGAGTTCAAAACCAGTCTGGGTGACACAGCAAGACTCCACCTCTACAAAACGTGAAAAATTAGCCGGTGGGTGTGGTGGTGCGCACTAGCAGTCTCAGCTCCTCGGGAGGCTGAGATGGGAGGATCGCTTGAGCTCAGGAGGTCATGGCTGCAGGCAGCTGAGACTGCACCACTGCGCTCAGCCTGGGTGATAAAGCGAGGCCCTCTCAGCAATAGAAAAAAAAAAATCAGACACCAACAAGTGATGGCAAGCAGAAGAGGAGGAACGCGTCTTTGTTGCTGGTGGGCATCTGAATTGGCCAAAGGACGCTGCAAAGCCACTGGAATCACCTGATAGAGTGGGACATTCCCAGGCCCAATGGCCAGCCATTCCACACGGGGCGTATACTCCAGGGGAAGCCTTGACAACGTGTGCCAGGAGAGGCACAGCAGAATGCCACACAGCAGAAGAGACGGGTCATGTGTGGCATGTTGACAGGACGGAGTCCCACACAGGAGTGGAAATGCAGAAACTACTATTCAGAGCAGCAACAGGAGCGCTAAGTGGGAAATCTGGGCTGTGATGAGGCAGACAGTATGGAAAACCCGGGCTGTGATGAGGCCAGTACGACCCTGTTCATTCACTCCAGACACACGCACCTCAAGGAGATCGGTCCAGAATCCTTTATCTGAAACCCTCGGGACCAGGTGGTTTTGGAATTTAGAATTTTTGGAACTTGGAGCGGCACTACGGTACCCACGCCATCTCCTGTAACAGCACTCCCCAGTCAAATGCTTGTCTTCCTACAGCAAACTATGTGAATACTCACACTGAGAAGGAAAAAAACTGTCGAGAGTCTCACGTTGCTTAGAGTCAAGTTCTGCCACCAAATGAATTTTTACTAAACTCACTTTGGTTTTCAAGCTTTTGGATTTTGGAATAGCAGATGAGGACCCTGCACTGGGACACTCGGAGAGTCACCAGCACATGCCGGAGAACCAAAATGGAAAGCAAAGGAAATACACTGAAATTCTCTCGGCAGCAGGAGAGGGATCTGACCAGGGAACCCGGGAAGGCACAACACAGAGGGCTTCAGGGACAGGGCAGCTTCTGTGCACATGCAGGGTACGGTTCACCCGTGTTAGCTGTCGTCCTTTGTGTGTGTGTGTGACAGAGAGAGAGAGAGAGAGAGAAAGAGAGACACAGAGAGAAATTTAGTATATTCCAACGACTTTAAACCAACAATATTAATTCCTCAAATGAAATAGCGCATAGAACGGAGGATGGCCGCTAGCAGAGAGGCAGAGTCACACTCTCTGGCTTGAAGAGGGATTCTGTTCCCAGAGACAGGACGCTGGGGAGGGAGGCGACGTCATCTGTCTGGGGTGGAGATGAACAGTTTCAAGGATGTCGTGGCTTTTAAAAATGACCACAGGCCGGGCGTGGTGACCCACGCCTGTAATCTCAGCACTTTGGGAGGCCGAGGCGGGTGGATCACCTGAGATCGGGAGGTCAAGACCAGCATGGCCAACATGATGAAACCCTGTCTCTACTAAAAATACAAAAATTAGCTGAGGAGGGGGGGTGGTGGGTGTCTGTAATTCCAGCTAGTCAGAAGGCTGAGGCAGGAGAATTGCTTGAACCTGGGAGATGGAGGTTACAGTGAGCTGAGATAGAGCCACTATACTCCAGCCTGGGCAACAGAGTGAGACTCCATCTAGAAATAAACAAATAAATAAATAAAAAGACCATAAATGCTTTGATGTCCTCCTACCCACAGGTGAGATCCAGGTCACCTTCCTCTTGAATTTGGGTGGACTTGGGACACTTCAACTCATAGAAGAGGGCAGAGTGTGGCCGTGTGGCTCCCAAAGCTGGGTCATAAAAGGCCACTGGGCTTCTGCTTGGCTCCACCAGCCATGGGCTCCTGGGAAAGCCGCTCTAGGGACCCAGCTGCCAGGCTGCACAAAGCCCAGGGGCAGGGAAGGCCCCGTGCGGGGGCTCCCAGTTGAGCCCAGCCCAGGCTCCAGGGACCTGACTGAAGGAGATGCTGGGCCAGCCTTAAGCCAGCCCAGCCCAGGCTCCAGGGACCTGACTGAAGGAGATGCTGGGCTGGGGTTGCCATGGATTTTCTTTTCACATGGGACAGAGCTGGGCTCCGCAGGCTGCATCACAGCACACTATGGCACAAAGGGCAGCCCCAGGTGAGAAGGCGAATGAGCACAGCTGTGTTCCAACACGACTGACAACACACGGTGAGCTGATCTGACCCATGGGGCACTCTGCTGCCCCTTCTCTAGATGACTCCTGCCCCCAGCCATTGGAGTTGGCCCCAGTCACTCAAGTCACCCCCAGCTGATGCCCCAAGTACTGTGGCATGCCCACTGTGCCCTGTCCAAGGTCCTGGTCACCAGTCCACACAGAGCAAATGGGTGCTGTCCTATACCGCTGAGTTGGGGCTGCTTGTTTCACAGCAGTAGCTCACCAGGACAAAGCATCTTCAAGACACCCTGGCTTTTGGATGTCAGGTCTGGTGCTTAAAGCCGGATCCAGGTAAAGACAGAGGTGTGGGACTCTGGGAGAGAGGAGACCTCGCAGAGAGAAGGCAGAGAGCCAGGGGAGGAGAGGCCTTGGCATGAACTTGAGGAAACAACAGGGGAGGGCAGGGCAGAGGGGATGAGCTGGCAAGGGAGGCCAGTGGGAGCCAGGAGAGCCGGGGACAGAAGTCAGAGAAGAGAACAGCCAGGTACTGTGGCTCACACCTGTAATCCCAGCACTTAGGGAGGAAGAGGCAGGTGGACAACCTGAGGTCAGGAGTTCAAGACCAGCCTGACCTACATGGTGAAACCTCATCTCTACTAAAAATACAAAATTAGCCCAGCATGATGGCACGTGCCTGTAGTCCCAGCTACTCGGGAAGCTGAGACAGGAGAATCGCTCAAACCCAGGAGGCGGAGGTTGCAGTGAGCCGAGATCATGCCACTGCACTCCAGCCTGGGTGACAAGAGCAACACTCTGTCTCAAAAAAAAAAAAAAGTCAGGGAAGAGCATGTTTCCATAAAGAGGGCATGCTCAACTGTGCGGACCGCGCCCTAGACACTCAGCAAGGCAGGACCAAAAGCAGCCCACAGGTGTTCCTTTCAAGGCGCTTTCCCCGACAGTGCCACTCTGCTGCCCACTTCCTCTGTGACCTTAGGCAAGTCACCTAACCTCTATGTGGTGCTCCGGTTTCCTCATCAGTAAAACCGGGTGTTTGAATTCCCTGCCTGTTGGAGTTCCCCGAGGATTGCAAGGGCTACGTAAGTCTTTGCTCTCATCTGCTATTGCTTCTCCAAGCACCCCGGGAGGCAGAGCAGATCCTGCTGCCCCAGTGACGAGGGATGTGGGGCCCAGAGAGGCTCAGAAACCGTGCCCAGGACACACAGCTGTCTGTTGAGAGTGCAAGTCGCGGCGATCTTCCTGCTGAGCTAGAGTGAGGCCTGCAGTCTCCACGTGTCTACTCAGCTGTTTCACACAGACACTTTCAGGAGAGAAAATAATTATTAACTGCAGAGGCTTAATGAGGATCGGGAGCTGCAAGGTTTTCTAATACCAATAATTTGTACCTATTTAAAAGCAAATGTGTGACAACAAAGGCACTGGCACCAGCAGGCTCAGATGCCACATCCCTTGCCTCCAGGTAAGGGAGCACAGTAGGTTCCCAGGCTCCTCCCACGGGTTCCCACACTCCGCCCAAGCTCTCAGACTCACCTGTGCAGAGGAACACCCCAGGCCTTCCGCCCAGAAATCCAGGGGTACAGGGAAAGAGAAGGGGAACTGCAGTTACGATGGTGGGGACAGAACTGAGGTCTGAACTGGGCACCGGTAAACCTGGCGTCCACAGGGCCCGCCAACCACAGCTGCTCAGTCCCAAGCAAGACCATTGGGAGGGTCCGCAGGGGACAGAGTCCCTCCTTCCAGAGTCCCTGGCCCAGCCCAACCCCTGGCAGCAGCTGCGTCAGGCCCAGCCGTCTGCAGAAATGCAGGGGGCAGCACCTGCTGGGAACTTGGAGGAGCCACTGCTCCCAGCCCTGAAATGTGTCCCCAATCAGGGGTCCTGCAATTCCTTCCAGAATAACTCCATAGAGACCTCTTTTGAGATGTGACCACCACAGAGAGACTATGTAAAGCCACTGACCCCTGGTGTGTTAGTGCCTCAAGTTAGAGCTGGGGGCAGCCCGGGACAGCCTGACAAGGGGCAGCTGCGCTCACATACCTTGAGGGCTCCCTGGCCCCCTCACTGCAGCATCTGTTTTGGCCAGGCATGGGGTCTGAGGTCCCGTCCCCACTGTTGTAACCGCTCTGCCCAGCGGTTCCCATTCTCTTTCCCCGTACCCCTGGGTTTCTGGGCAGAAGGCCTGGGGTGTTCCTCTGTACAGGTGAGTCTGAGAGCCGGGGCGGAGTGTGGGAGGCCTTGGGAGCCTGGGAACGTTCTGTGCTCCCTTACCTGGAGGCAAGGGATGTGGCATCTGAGCCTGCTGGTGCCAGTGCCTTTGCTGTTCTGCCCCAGAGACCCTGTGGCCATCGGAGATGCTGGAGCCAGCACTCAGTGACTCCGCCCAGGTGCTGCAAGGTCCGGCTGCTGCCTGAGGGCTCCAAAGACCACCGAAGCCCCCTCTAAGAACAAGGGGATCATCCCTGTTACTTCCAGGGACCCCTCCCTCCAAGTTAGTGAATGGCAAGCAAACCCCTTCTTCAGGGAAAGTGATCAAATGTTGGCCCAGACGTCTGTTAATTTGCACCTTGCATGGAAACTGCGGAGAAGAGAAAAGCAGGGATTTCGTCTTTCTGGCTAAATCTTTGCTGAGAAAATTCCAGTCCTAAATTTCAAGAGACTGATTCAGCCTGACATTAGAAGGGTAGTTTTAGATGATTATCCAGAAACTCTCATGGAAGAAACATGAGAGAGAGACGACACCGCCCTCCCTGGGAGCACGCTCTTTCACTCAAGGGAGAATGTGTGTGTTCGCCTCCTCTCCGTTGTCTGCATGGCAGCTTCAGGGTTTTTCTGTAGCTGAGTATTTTAATTTACTTCTTTCAAGCCTCTCTCCCCCGCCACCTCCAGATGGTGAAATCAGTTTCCAGTGTTTAAAGACTGGAACAAAACCTCTCTCACCTCACACTGGGTTCCGCTGGAAGACAAGTCCTCCATCCTAACACGGGCTCCGGTTCCTCTTCCGAGGCCTTTGTGAGTGTCCCCTCACCCGCCCCCGCCCAACTCCCTCTCGCTGAAGCTAATGAGCTGGACACCTGTTCTGAAGCCAGAGAGTAAGAAGATTCAAGCAAAGACTCAAAGCTCCGCTTGGACGGGAGATGGTCCAGGTGCCGGGAGGCTGCACGCGGGGCTGCCAGGCAGTTTGGCTCATTACGGAGGAGCCGGGAGAGAAGCACACATCGCAAGTGAAGGTGAAAATACAATCTGGCCGGCTGACACCTCCCCTTTCATCACACATCCCGCGTCTGAGCATCTCCAAACTGCCGAGGATCTCCAAGACCGGCGGCCAGCAGGCTCCACGCGCCTCTCCATCCACACCTGCGCTGTCTGTGCCTGTGGGGCTGGTGTGGCAGGGACTGTGGACACTCAGGTTCTGCAAATGTGACCCAGTTTGGGTCAGCGTGTCTTACATCTGACGTTTGTCTGTGACGATGACACCTCTCACGGTTCAAACTAATCTGCTCTTAATATGCTCTAATCTTTCAGGTATTTTATTTTTGAGATGGAGTCTTGCTCTGTTGCCCAGACTGGAGTGCAGTGGCTCAATCTCAGCTCACTGCAACCTCCACCTCCCAGTTCAAGCAAGTCTCCTGCCTCAGTCTCCAGCGTAGCCGGGATTATAGGCGCATGCCATCACGCCCAGCTAATTTTTGTATTTTTAGTAAAGACATAGTTTCACCATGTTGGCCAGGCTGGTCTTGAACTCCTGACCTCATGATCTACACGCCTTGGCCTCCCAAAGTGCTGGGACTATAGGTGTGAGCCACCACAACCAACCCCTGTCGGGCACTTTTTAAAGTCATGCATCAAGGCGGGGCTGAGCGGCTCACGCCTGTAATCCCAGCACTTTGGGGGGCCAAGGCGGGCAGATCACTTTGGGGGGCCAAGGCAGGCAGATCACTTTGGGGAGCCAAGGTGGGCAGATCACTTTGGGGGGCCAAGGCAGGCAGATCACTTGAGGCCAGGGGTTTGAGACAAGCCTGGCCAATATGGTGAAACCCCATCTCTACTGAAAACACAAAAATTAGCTGGGTGTGGTGGTGGGTGCCTATAATCCCAGCTACTCAGGAGGGTGCAGCATCCCTTGAACCCGGGAGGCAGAGGCTGCAGTAGGCGGAGATGGTGCCACTGCACTCCAGCCTGGGCAACAGAGCAAGACTTTGTCTCAAAAAATAAAATAAAGTCACTCAGCAGGACACGTCCACACAGAATGTCTTCTGAGAGGCCTCCAAGGCCATATTCCCCCAGCCCTCTCTAACAGTTTCTGTTCTGGCCCCTGCAGGCCACTGGTCTCGTTTACTGAATACCTACGATGTGTGTGGTGCCGCCCGAGAAACCCCCCGCCGGCCTGCCCTCACTCCCACTTCCACACACCCAAGGTCTCAAGAACAGCAGCTCCAAATTCTTCCCATGGCACCTTTGGCTCGCGTCTGGACAGATGGAAGAGCTGACCCTATCACATTTCCTGCTGTGACGTGATTAAGAGATGACTTAGACGTAACAAACTGGATTTCCCTCTTAGAGTACCCCGAGGGTCCTGAAAGAATATTTCCGTTATCACACTGATTACTGCAGCTGACGATGTCTGTAATTCATTTATAATTAAAAACTATTTGGTATAATCTCTTTTTAAAGATTCAAATCTGCAACCTAAACTCAAAGAACTCTAATTAAAATGGCCGTCACTCATTAACTCAACAAATGTTTGCTGGCCCTATGTGTGTGTGAGGCTGAGATGTAGGGATGCCAAGAGGGAGAAACCACAGCCCTGCCCTCAAGGTGTCCTTGCCTGGTGGAAAACATAAATGGGGCCAATTAGCATGGTGAGCCCCACGGCAGAAAGGAGTCCAGAGTGCAGGTGGGGGGTGTGTGGGAGGGGTGACCAGCTGATGGGGGTGTGTGGGAGGGGTGACCGGCTGATGGGGGTGTATGGGAGGGGTGATGGGCTGATGGGGGTATGTGGGAGGGGTGACGGGCTGATGGGGGAGTGTGGGAGGGGTGACCGGCTGATGGGGGTGTGTGGGAGGGGTGACCGGCTGATGGGGGTGTGTGGGAGGGGTGACCAACTGATGGGGGTGTATGGGAGGGGTGACCGGCTGATGGGGATGTGTGGGAGGGGTGAGCAACTGATGGGAGTGTGTGGGAGGGGTGACCAGCCGATGGGGGTGTGTGGGAGGGGTGACCAGCTGATGGGTGTGAGAGGGGTGACCAGCTGATGGGGGTGTGGGGGAGGGGTGAGCGACTGATGGGGGTGTGTGGGAGGGGTGAGCGGCTGATGGTGTGGGAGGGGTGACCAGCTGATGGGGGTATGCGGGAGGGGAGTCCAGCTGATGGGGGTATGGGAGGGGTGACCAGCTGATGGGGGTATGGGGGAGGGGAGTCCAGCTGATGGGGGTGTGGGAGGGGTGACCAGCTGATGGGGGTATGGGGGAGGAAAGTCCAGCTGATGGGGGTGTGTGGGAGGGGTGACCAGCTGATAGGGGTGTATATGGGGGAGGGGTGACCAGCTGATAGGGGTGTATATGGGGGTGTCCACCTGACAGGAGTGTGGGGAGGGATGTCCAGAGTGCTGACAGGATCAGCAGATGGGGGTGTGGGGGAGGGGTGTCAAGAGCCAATGGAGGCATGAGGGAGGGGGCCTGCCCTGTACCTCCATTTCAGGGGAGGGCTCTGCAGGCGGACAGCAGCTGGGTGACAGCAGGAAGCAGCTGGGGTCAGCATCTGCTCAGAGCTGGCTTCCATCCTATTGTCTCACTGAAACTCATGACAGTGGGAGGTACAGATCCCCACCCATAGTCCCTGAAGCCAGCACTACACAGGAAGCCCCTGCCCTCTTAGGGACAGGGGTTGGTCTTGGGGGATGACAGTCCCGCTGAGGAGCCGAGCCCTTCCTGTTCCTGAGCCTACAGCCGCCCTGCTCCCCTACAGCCAGCGAGCACAGCCCAGGAGGCTACCGAGAGGCTGAGGCGTGAGAATCGCTTGAACCTGGGAGACAGAGGTTGCAGTGAGGTAAGATTGTGCCACCGCACTCCAGCCTGGGTAACAGAGCAAGGCTCCTTTAAAAAAAAAAAGAACTCCCATCTTTCATGTACTCTGTGGCCTCTAGGTTCCAAGGACAATAAACTCCCGGGTCCAGATGTGTTGCCCAGCCTGGTTAGTGAGAAAGTGTCCTCCTGGCCACCGAAGCATCTTTCCCACGGTGGGACCACCTAGCATGGCCACCTCACAGGGCTTCCCAGAGACCAATGAGCCGCTTTCTGAGAACCCATGTTCCCAAGTGCAAAGTGTATGCAGGTTGCCACGGCACCTCTGCCTGGAGCGCATGGGTCCTGGTCTCTTCCAGCCAGAAGACACACTCTGACCCACAGAGTTCTGGGGTTTTATTTTATTTTATTATTTTATTTTATTTGAGATGGGGGTCCCACTCTGTCGCCCAGGCTGGAGTGCAATGGTTAGTGCACTCAGCTCACTGCAACCTCCGCCTCCCAAGTTCAACCAATTCTCCTGCCTCAGCCTCCCAAGTAACTGGGATTACAGGTACCAGCCATCTCGTCCAGCTAATTTTTATATTTTTAGTAGAGACAGCGTTTCACCATGCCAGGTTGGTCTCAAACTCCTGACTTCAGGCAATCCATCCGCCTTGGCCTCACAAAGTGCTGGGATTACAGGCATGAGCCACCACACTCGGCCAACCTGAAGAGGTTTAGCCAAGCTTGGGGAGAACCCGGGTGCCTGCAAGGCCTCACCTGCAGCCTCCTTCCCAGCTTCCCTGTTCTCAGTCTCAGTGCTCTATGTTGCATTAAGAACAAAAGACAGTCGTCCGTGCACTCTAGGGCCATAATGATTTCACTCAAAAAACTTTTTTTTTTTGAAATAGTTTCACTCTGTCGTCCAGGCTGGAGTGTGGTGGTGTGATCGTGGCTCATTGCAGCCTCAACCTCCCAGGCCTGAGCAATCCTCCTGCCCCAGCCTCCCAAGTAGCTGGGACTACAGGGTGCGCTGCCTTGCCCAGCTAAATTTTTTAAAAATTTTGTACTTTGGGAGGCCAAGGCGGGTGGATCACAAGGTCAAGAGATCGAGACCATCCTGGTCAACATGGTGAAACCCCGTCTCTACTAAAAATACAAAAAATTAGCTGGGCATGGTGACACATGCCTGTAATCCCAGCTACTCAGGAGGCTGAGGCAGGAGAATTGCCTGAACCCAGGAGGCGGAGGTTGCGGTGAGCCAAGATCACCACATTGCACTCCAGCCTGGGTAACAAGAGCGAAACTCCATCTCAAAAAAAAAAAAAAAAATTGTGTAGAGATAGGATCTCACTATGTTGCCCAGGCTGGTTTTGAAATCTTGGGTTCAAGTGATCCACCCACCTCGGCCTCCCAGTGTTGTGATTGCAGGCGGGTGTAAGACACCGTGCCCAACCAAACCTCACTTTTCAAGCAGGACCTAGGTGAGAAATGTTCTAAGCAGGGTGAGTGTGGAGGAGCTTCCCTTGGGCGTGGTGGTGAGCACCACAGCCACAGACTCAGGAAGGTGGCAGGTGGAGGGGGAGGCATTTTAAAATACCAGAAAAATTTACAAAACCAACTCCTGCAGCCACCATAGTAACCCGTCCTCAGGCACTGAATGAGTTCCTGGTTTTGCTACTTTCATGAAGGACCCCACCCACCATCAAGCACCCAGGTGGCCTGAGGCCACGAAGTGCCACACCCTGATCCTCCAGGCAGTCAGAATGGGCAGGTGGCATTTTCCCTCTCTACAGACCAGGTCTTAGAGGATCTGGAGGTCCAGTGACTTGCCCAAGGCCACACGGGAGCTGCCTCTGCACTCAGGGGCGGGGGACTTTGCTTCCCTACAAGTTCAGTACCTGGGGAATGAGGAGACACCCGCACCAGAAGAGCTCTGCAACAGCCACGCTCACCAGGTCTTCTGAGACAGGGTCTCCACCCCGGCCCCGCAGACATGGTGGATGGAGTCCTTCTCTGCAGTGCGGGGCTGTCCCATGCATGCCACGGCACCGAGCAGCATCTCCGCTTCTACCTACCAGATGCCAGCAGCAGCACCCTCCACACTGTGACAACCAGAACGTCTCCAGACATTGCTATGTGTCTCCGGGGGGAAAGGAGGCGCATGAGTGCCACTGCACTGAAGAAACCCAGCCAGAAAGTAACTTTGTGAAAGTTTTTCTTGTGAACTAGCAGAAAAGAAACCTACACTTAAAGTCTCTATATTCACTTTTTTTCTTTTCCTTTCTTTCTTTTTTTTTGAGACAAGATCTCACTCTGTCACCTAGTCTGAAGTGCAATGGTGCAATCTCAGCTCACTGCAACATCCACCTCCCGGGTTCAAGCAATTATCTTGCCTCCAGCCTGCCAGGTAGCTGGGACTACAGGCGCACATCACCACGCCTGGTTAATTTCTGTATTTCTAGTTGAGATGGGGTTTCACCATGTTGGCCAGGCTGGTCTCGAACTCCTGACCTCAGGTGATCTGCCCACCTCAACCTCCCAAAGTGCTGGGATTACAGGTGTGAGCCACCACACCCGGCCTCTCTATTCTTTTTAATATTTTCAGGTAAGTGATATCCTTCCAGGCTTCACCCCATGTCTGTTTCACCAGCACCTCGCATGTGCCCAGCGAAAGGCTGGACAAGGCTGAGCTAAGACACTCAGGGAACCAACTGCCACAACAACAGACCGCACGATTGGAGGCGGAGTTGCAGCCTGTGACAGCAGAAGCAGGATGTCCCCTTGGGGCTGATTCCCAGGCTCCAGCAGGTCTGGAAACTTAGTTACCCCTCCAGGAATGAAACAGGCCAACCTGCCAGATGTTACCAGACAGAAGATCTCCAGGCTACTCTCATTTCAAAATGCGAGTTTCACTTCTCACTGTAAAATTCTCCTTTAAAACATGTCAGCCCTCAGTGGTCTTAGGTGCTTGTGTTACCTATCTATGCTAACAACATGGGGCACGTGTGCTTTTTCACTCCAGCACACAGTCCTGCTCTAATTCCCAGTACAAAGTCTTTCTGGCTGAATTGCAACCAGGGACAAAAATTACCTCTTTTTTTTTTTTTTCCTAAAATTGTATCCCTTCATTTTAAAACCTGGTAGCTTGTGCTATTCCCACCTGGATATTCTTCCAGATTAGAAACAGGCTCTTGGGGCCAGGCACAGTGGCCCACGCCTGCAATCCCAGAACTTTGGGAGGCCGAGGCGGGCAGATCACCTGAGTTCGGGAATTCAAGACCAGCCTGAATAACATGGAGGAAACCCCATCTCTATTAAAAATACAAAATTAGCCGGGCATCATTGTACACTCCTGTAATCCCAGCTACTCAGGAGGCTGAGGCAGGAGAATCACTTGATTCCGGGAGGCGGGAGTTGTGCCGAGCCCAGATCACACCATTGCACTCTAGCCTGGGCAACAAGAACAAGACACCATCTCAAAAGAAAAAGTAAAGAAAAATAATAACCAGGCACACAAGTCAACAAGACCACCCGAATGAAAATCAACAGACTGTGAGAACAGGAAGCAAATGCAGAGGAGTTTTTTTTTTTGAGACGGAGTTTTGCTCTTGTTATCCAGGCTGGAGTGCAATGGCAAGATCTCCGCTCACTGCAACCTCCGCCTCCTGGGTTCAGGCAATTCTCCTGCCTCAGCCTCCTGAGTAGCTGGGATTACAGACATGCACCACCGTGCCCAGCTAATTTTTTGTATTTTTAGTAGAGACAGGGTTTCACCATGTTGACCAGGATGGTCTCGATCTCTTGACCTTGTGATCCACCCGCCTTGGCCTCCCAAATTGCTGAGATTACAGCCGTGAGCCACCGTGCCCAGCCCCAAACACAGAGGAGTTATAAAAACACAGATATAAGAGCTACTGCTCTCGCCATGCTCAGAAAAATAAAAGACAAGAAGGGAAATTTTGGCCCAGCGTGCTGTCTCGTGCCTATAATCCCAGCACTTTGAGAGGCTGAGAATGGTGGATCACCTGAGACCAGGAGTTCAAGACTAGCCTGGCAAACATAATGAAACCACATCTCTCCTAAAAATATAAAAATTAGCTGGGTTTGGTGGTGGGCACCTGTAATCCCAGCTACTTGGGAGACTGAGGTAGGAGAATCGGTTGAATTTGGGAGGTGGAGACTGCAGTGAGCCAAGATCGTGCCACTGCACTCCAGCCCGGGCAGCAGAACGAGACTCCATCTCAAAAAAAAAAAAAAAAAAAAGATTACAATTTCATTAGTGACATGATTTGGCTGTGTCCTCACCCAAATCTCATCTTCAATTGTAGCTCCCACAATTCCCACATGTCGTGGGAGGTAACTGAATTATGGAGGCAGGTCTTTTCTGTGAAACTGTGAGTCAATTAAACCGTTTACCTTTATAAATTACCCAGTCTCAAGTGTGTCTTTATTAGCAGCATGAGAACAGACTAATACAAATTGTAACCAGGAAGTCACAGAAAAGAGCATGGCAGATCAGAAACATACCCAAAAAGACCATCTAGAACCAAACAACAAAATAATCAAAATGAAAAACTCAACAGATGAGACTGTACCCAGCTAAGAAGCTGGTAAGCTGGAAAACCGGTCAAAAAATAATATTGGCCAATATTCAACATCCTCAAAGAACAGAACCTTCAGCCCAGAATTTCATATCCAGCCAAACTAAGCTTCACAACTGTAGGAAAAATAAAATCTTTTATGAACAAGCAAGAACTCAGAGATTTTATTACCACCAGGCCTGCTTTACAAGAGCTTCTGAAAGAAGCATTACACACAGAAAGAAACAACCAGTATTAGCCTTTCTAAAAATACACCAAAAAGTAAAGAGCACCAACATAAAGAAGAATTTACACCAACAAATGGATAAAACAGCCAGTCAACATCAAATGGCAGTAACCCTAAATTTAAATTGACTGAATTCCCAATCAAAAGACACAGCCAAAACCCAACGGCATGTTACATCCAGACCTGTTTCACATGCAAAGATACACAAAGACTCAAAACAAAGGGATGGAGAAAGATTTACCAACCAAATGGAGAGCAAAAATAAATAATAAATAAATAAAAAGCAGGAGTTGCAATTCTCGTATCGGATAAAATAGATTTTAAAGCAACAAAGATATAGTGGTAAAAGGATCAATGCAACAACAAGAGCTAACGATCCTAACACCCAGATAGGAGACTTAGATTCAATGAGACAGAAAATTAATAAGAATATCAAGGACTCGAACTCAGATCCAGAACAAGTAAACTTAATAAATATTTATAGAGCTCTCCACTTCAAATACACAAAATATACATTCTTGTCAATACCACATCACACCTACCCATTAGTTTAAATGAAACATTGATTGGCCATTATTAATACCCAATTTTTTTCAAAATAAAGCAATATTTCCATTTACTCTCCCTCTTTCTTCCTCTCCTTTACTTATTATTTTTTTTTCTTTCCTTCTCTCAAAAAAAAAGAAATCAACTTGTAAACCTCTAGATCCAGGTCGGCAATGTCTCTTTCATTGCTTGATTTCCTTCCTTCCCTTCCTTCCCTCCCTCCCTCCCTCCCCGCTTCCTCCCTTCCTTCCTTCCTTCATCCCTTCCTTCCTCCCTACCGTCCTTCTTCCCTTCCTTCCTGCCTTCCTCCCCCCGCCAAAAAAAAAAATAATAATAATATTAAGAATGAAACAGATTCAGAAAAAAAAAGGCAGACACAGAATCTACCCTCATCATGGATAATTCAGCTCTGTGATTTCTTTTTTTTTTGAGACGGAGTTTCGCTCTTGCTACCCAGGCTGGAGTGCAATGGCGCGATCTCGGCTCACCGCAACCTCCGCCTCCTGGGTTCAGGCGATTCTCCTGCCTCAGCCTCCTGAGTAGCTGGGACTACAGGCACGTGCCACCATGCCCAGCTAATTTTTGTATTTTTAGTAGAGATGGGGTTTCACCATGTTGACCAGGATGGTCTCGATCTCTCGACCTCGTGATCACCCACCTCGGCCTCCCAAAGTGCTGGGATTACAGGCTTGAGCCACCACGCCTGGCCGATTTCTTTATTCCTTGTGACTTGACTGGCTACACTGTTAAATACACCCAGCCTGTGTTCGGGGCTCTCTATTCCGTTCCTCTGGCCTATCTGGCTGTCCTTGGCCACTCTTCATGACACACTCCCCTAAGCACAGCAGCTCCGTAACACGCCGTGACATCCAGCTAACCGAGTTCTCCCGCCTCGGCTCCTCCTCAAAGTGGCCTTGGCTATTCTCAGCCAATTTTATTTACAGATACATTTTAGAATCAGATAGTCAATTCTTTCCCACTTCCTCTAAACATTCCATACCAGTGTGATTGGTACTGTACTGAACCCACAGAGCAGTCTGGGAGAAACGATACCTTTATGATATGAGTCTCGTGATCCATCAACATGTTTAAGCCCTCCATTTATTTAAGTCCTTCTGAACTCATTTTATTTTATTTATTTGAGATGCAGTCTCATTCTGTCGCCCAGGCTGGAGTGCAGTCGTATGAGCTAGGCTCACCGCAACCTCTGACTCCCAGGTTCAAGCAATTCTCCCGCCTCAGCCTCCAGAGTAGCTGGGATTACAGGCGTGAGCCACCACGCCTGGCTAATTTTTGTATTTTTAGTAGAGATGGAGGTTTCACCATGTTGGACAGGCTGGTCTCGAACTACTGACCTCAAGTGATCCACCCGCCTCAGCCTCCCAAAGTGCTGGGATTACAGGCGTGAACCACCGTGCCCAGCCCTGAATCTCTTAATATTTTATAGTGTTCCACCCAGCTTTCATTCGATTTATTCTTGGTTATGTTATCTGTTTATACTATTCTAAGTTACATATTTCATTTCACTTTTCATTTCTTGCCGGCATACAGAAACAGGTTTTTAAAAATAGCGCAATCATGCATCATTTAACCACCAGGGAAACATTCTGAGAAAGGTGCTGTTAGATGACATCATCACTGGGTGCACGTCACAGAGTGCCCTCACACAAACCTAGCGGGTCCAGCGTGCTACACAGCTAGGCTATGTGGTACCACCTCCTGCTCTGGGCTACACATCCGTACAGCATCTCACTGTACTGAGCACTGTAAGCAAGTGTAACACGGTGGTGATGTTTGCATATCTAAACACACCTCAGTATAGAAAAGGCACAGCAAGAACATGGCAGATTAAAGATAATACACCGATGTCGGGTATGCACCAGGAATGACACGTTCGGGACCGGAGGTTGCTCTGGTGAGTCGGTGAGTGACTGGTGATGTGAAGGCCGAGGCATCACCGTGCACTCCTGTAGCCTTCACAAACACTGAACACCGAGGCTGACTACATTTATTAACAATAGTTTTCTTGGCCAGGCACTGTGGCTCAGTAATCCCTGCACTTTGGGAGGCCGAGGCAGGTGGATGATCTGAGGTCAGGAGTTCGAGACCAGCCTGACCAACAGGGTGAAACCCCATTTCTACTAAAAATACAAAAAATTAGCCAGGCATAGTGGTATGCATCTGTAATCCCAGCTACTCGGGAGGCTGAGGCAGGAGAATCACTTGAACTCAGGACGCAGAGGTTGCAGTGAGCCAAGATGGCGCCATTGTACTCCGGTTTGGGCAACAAGAGCAAAACTC
Source organism: Callithrix jacchus (assembly GCF_049354715.1). Taxonomy (NCBI): domain Eukaryota; kingdom Metazoa; phylum Chordata; class Mammalia; order Primates; family Cebidae; genus Callithrix; species Callithrix jacchus. The sequence continues at coordinate 213,486,306 of NC_133502.1, read as the reverse complement.
CATCTTAAAAAATACGTATATATATTACTTGATGATAAATTATTATTAGCTTACCATAACTTTTTTACTTTATAAAGTTTTTAATTTAAAAAAACGTCTGGCTGCGGGCAGTGGCTCATGCCTATAATCCCAGCACTTTGGGAGGCCAAGGCAGGCAGATCACTTGAGGTCAGGAGTTCAAGACTAGCCTGGCCAACATGGTGAAAAACCCTGTCTCTACGAAAAGTACAAAAACTAGCTGGATGTGGTGGTGCATGCCTGTAATCCTATCTACATGGGAGGCTGAGGCAGGAGAGTCACTTGAACCCAGGAGGCGGAAGTTGCAGTGAGCCGAGATGGTACCACTGCACTCTGTACCCCAGCCTGGGCTACTGAATGAGACTCTATCTCTAAAAAAAAAAAAGGACTCTTTTGTAATAACTTAGCTTAAAACACACAATGTATAGCTGTTCAAAAATGTTTTCTTGGGCCAGGCGCAGTGGCTCATACGTGTAATCCCAGCACTTTGGGAGGCTCAGGCGGGTGGATCACTTGAGGTCAGAAGTTTGAGACCAGCCCGGCCAACACTGTGAAACCCTGTCTCTACTAAAAATACAAAAACTAGCTGGGTGTGGCGGCAGGCGCCTGTAATCCCAGCTACTCAGAAGGCCGAGGCAGTAGAATCACCTGAGCCTGGGAGGCAGAGGTTGCAAGTAAGCCGCAGTCGTGCCAATGCCCTCCGGCCTGGGCAACACAATGAAACTCCATCTCAAAAAATACATACTTTTTCTTTCTTTACATACTTATTCTATTAAATTTTCTTTTCAGTTTTGTGTAAAAACCCAGACATGAACACACACCTTAGCTTAGGGTGATACAGGGTCGGGATCATCGCATCACCGCCTTCCACCTCTACCCCCTGTCCCACCAGAAGGTCTTCAGGGGCCACAGCACACAGATGACTGTCATCATCTATACTAATGATGCCTTCTCCTGGAAAACTTGAAGGGCCTGCCTAAGGCTGTTTTACAGTTAACTATTTTCTTTTTTAAGATGGAGTCTCACTCTGCTGCCCAGGTTGGAGTGCAGTGGTGCAATCTCAGCTCACTACAACCTCCGCCTCCTGGGTCCCAGCGATCCTCCTGCCTCAGCCTCCTGAGTAGCTGGGATTACAGGCACCTGCCACCATGCCCAGCTAATTTTTGGATTTTTAGTAGAGACAGGGTTTCACCATGTTGACCAGGATGGTCTTGATCTCTTGACCTCATGATCCACCCGCCTCAGCCTCCCAAAGTGCTGGTATTACAGGAGTGAGCCACTGTGCCCGGCCAGCAATTCTTTTTCTTGTCTTACTGCATTGGCTAAGACTTCCATTACAATGTTATATACCTGGGATTTAATACAAAGTCTGGCAGGGAGAGTCTCTCTCCCAGGGAGAATCTGTCCCAGGCCTCTGGTAGCAGCCCACGGTCCTTAGAGTTCCCTGGGTTGGGGCCACATCACCCTAATCTCTGCTGGTCTTCACATATTCTCTTTGCTCCATGTCTGTGTCTTCTCCTGCTTTCTTCTTCCTTTTTTTTTGAGATGGAGTCTTGCTCTGTTGCCCAGGCTAGAATGCAGCGGTGAGATCTCAGCTCACCGCAACCCCCGCCTCCTGGGTTCACGCGATTCTCCTGCCTCGGCCTCTCAAGTAGCTGGGACTACAGGTGTGCGCCACCACGCCCAGCTAATTTTTTGTATTTTTAGTAGAGATGTGGTTTGACCATGTTGGCCAGGCTGGTCTCCATCTCCTGACCTCATGATCTGCCCACCTCAGCCTTCCAAAGTGCTGGGATTACAGGAGTGAGCCACTGCACCCTGCCCCTGCTCTCTTCTTTTAGAAGGTCTTAACATTGGATTTAGGGGCCCAAATCCAGGATGATCTCATCTCAAAAACCTTAGTTTAGTTATATCTACAAGGACCCTTTTTCCAAATAAGGTCACGTTACATGTTCTGGGTATTTGTATCTTTGCGGGTTTGGGGGACACTGTTTAACCTACTACGTGAAGTAACCCTTAAATGCAATGTTCTTCTCACCAGAATTCCTTAATAATGTATTTACTGAGCTCACACAGAAGACAGTACCCACTAGAATAACCTAAGAAAACTATGCTGAAGAACCACGGGAGAAAATGTGCTCCGCTGGCTCTCAATAGGCTAGAATGTAACTGGGATTAAGACAGTCTGGGGAGGCCAGGTACGGTGGCTCATCCCCATAATCCCAGCACTTTGAGAGGCAGAGATGGGTAGATCGCCTGAGGTCAGGAGTTTGAGACCAGCGTGGCCAATATGGTAAAACCCCATCTCTACTAAAAATATTAAAAATTAGCTGGGCATGGTGGCAGGTGCCTGTAATCCCAGCTACTCGAGAGGCTGAGAGGCAGGAGAGACACTTGAATCTGGGAGGCGGAGGTTGCAGTGAGCTGAGATTGTGCCACTGCACTCCACCCTGGGGACAGAGCGAAACTCTGTCTCGAAAAATAAAAAAATAGTCTGGTGGTGTGGGACAGGAACAAACATGGACAGGGAGGGGATAGACGCGCCTTCTCGTGTGGCTGTGGAATGTGGTTTGTGACAAAGGTGATATTTCAGAGAAGGTGGGAGAGACTCTTCAAATAAAAGATACCGAGACAACTGGGAAAACGAAGCCTCCACCCTCTATTACCCCAAAATTAACTCAATAAATTAAAGAGCACCCCCGATGGGAGATAAGCCTTTGATTACAGTGAAGCATGGGAGAGTTGCACATTCCTGGGCTGGGCAGTGCCAACCCCCGACAGAAATCACAGAGGAAAAGGGAAACAGGAGGGGAATCGCAGACCACAGGAGAAATGCAGACGGCCAGTCAACGTCTGAAAAGCAGCTTCCTGGCAAAGGCCTCAGAGGAAGGTGAAAATCACAGGCTCCTTAGTGCCCATCAGACTGGCAAAAGTCTTCGACAACGATAACATCAAGCCTGGAGGACACAGACGAACAGGCTTCGACGCCGGTGGCACATACCCATCGGCAAAGCGCTCTGGACGACTTGGTAATGTGATGAACTAGAAAAATCCATCCAGCATATAACTATTTTCAGGAAGTCCTGGCACGTGTACGCAAAGACTAGTCCCAAGGTCGGTCCTCTCACTGAGAGGAGCAAGAAATGGAACACGACCCACAGCGCCACCCATCCCCACCACGGGAGACTTTGTGGGAATTTCTCAAACTGTATCAAGGCAGCTTCCCACGTGCTCCTGGTCCCCCACCCTTGGGGCACCATCTCTCAGCATCCTTTTCTGTCATCCCTCAGAACCCCAAGCCATTAGGTGCTGGCCTGGGACAGCCTCCTTCCGGATCCTCCTCACCTGTCAGACTTAAAACCCCTCCACCATCTGCAAACCCCTCTCCCGACGGCCAGGACCAAGCCTCTTCCTCTCCGCCAGAACACACCAGGTTCCAGAAGTGACCATCACCGCCCAGCGGCCACCCCCAGCCCCCAAGCGTCCGTTTCAACCCCACGCCTGGCTCGGGGCTAAAAGGCAACCTCTCCCACTTATCCTCCTGAACAGGTGTTTTCTGAGTCTCGACTCTCTGCTCTGACCCCACCCAGCCATGGTCCTCCCAGCATCGCTCCGCAGAAAAGCTGGGCTCATGGTGTCCTCAGGACACAAGGAAAGGACATAACATCGCAACAAAATCCTGGTGCCCAGTTTTCGGCACTGCACTGAGGTTTAACTGCCTGCTAGAGACGACTGTTAAACGGACCTGCTGACAGCCCCCTCCCCCACGGCGTAGAGATCACATTTACAGTGGTGGCGGTAACCATGGAAACTGGCAGCCAGTGCAGGAAGGCGGATGGTTGATGGGTAACCACGGGGACAATGACAGCGCTCCGGGCTGATTCAGATGACCGGGGCGTGCTGAATGGGCTCTGGGCACAAAGGCCACTGGGAGCTCTGGGAGCTTTCAAAGGGGGTGTAAATGACACCCATAGTTTGTCACAAAAGAACAGAGGCCCGAGCCAGCCCACACCTGTGCTTTTTGGTCTCCGGGGGAGTTTACAACAATGACTCGACAGGCCTTTTGTCAGATGCCATTTTTCTTACTTTATTATAATTATCTGGTCTGTTTTCTGGGTGACCTGGGAGGTTTCGACTGCAGTTCAGAGTGAAGCTCACCACCGTGTCCCCACCACTGGAGCTGCCCGGGAGGCCAGCGGTGGGCCAGGTCGCTGCGCCACGTCTAAGGCTCAGAGCATTCCCCACCTGAGGGCAGAGCATGCCCCGTGTGCATGGTCGGTGGGACCTGAAAATCACCCTACTTACATACCCAGTGCTGAGAATCATGTTTCTAACACCCCTCCGAAGACCCAAAGATCTGAAATGGTAACATTCTCACTAAGAAAAGTTTTATTTTTATTTATTTTTGAGACAGATTCCAGCTCTGTCGCCCAGGCTGGAGTGCAGTGGCACAATCTCAGCTCACTGCGACCTCCGCCTCCCGGGTTCAAGTGATTCTCCTGCCTCGGCCTCCTGAGTAGCTGGGACTACTGGCACCCACCATCACGCCTAGCCGATTTTTTTTTTTTTTTTGAGATGGTGTCTTGCTCTGTTGCCCAGGCTAGAGCGCAATGGTGCAATCTTGGCTCACTGCAACTTCAGCCTCCTGATTAGCTGGGACTACTGGCACCCACCATCACGCCTAGCCAATTTTTTTTTTTTTTTTGAGATGGTGTCTTGCTCTGTTGCCCAGGCTAGAGCGCAATGGTGCAATCTTGGCTCACTGCAACTTCAGCCTCCTAGTTCAAGCAATTCTCCTGCCTCAGCTTCCTGAGTAGCTGGGATTACAGGCACATACCACCACACTGGGCTAATTTTTGCATTTTTAGTAGATACGCGGTTTCACCATGTTGGCAAGGCTGGTCTCAAACTCCTGACCTCAGGTGATCTGCCCACCTCAGCCTCCCAAAGTGCTGGGATTACAGGTGTGAGCCACCCCGCCTGGCCTCACTACGAAGTTTTAAACAGACGTTTAAAGAAGCTAATAGGAGACCTTTTCATGAAGTGGCATCTCATAGGAACCTATGGAAACACGAACTCTCCAGCCCTGAAAGCTGAAAACAAGCTGTGATGGATAAGGAGCCAAAGCACCTTATGATGTGCTTTTTTCTTTCAGTGACTTGGACAAAGATCTGAAACGCTTTTTTTGTTTTTTTTGAGACGGAGTTTCGCTCTTGTTACCCAGGCTGGAGTGCAATGGCACGATCTCGGCTCACTGCAACCTCCGCCTCCTGGGTTCAGGCCATTCTCCTGCCTCAGCCTCCTGAGTAGCTGGGATTATGGGCTAAGCCACTGCGCCCGGCCCCTGAAATGCTTTTTTTTTTTTAATGCCAAACATCACTCTTTTCAACAATGACATCTCAGATGAGAAACAACAGAACACATCTTTCCATGAACTCTAAGAGAAATTCCCCACAAAGAATTCCCAAATATTTCCCCCTCTGGCACAGTCATGAGCTTCCTTGTCTTGAAGAGAAAACTCATCTGATCTGTACTCTTCAGGGTGTAATATGTGACTCACCTCATTCTGAAGGAGCAGAAGTTCATTACACTTTTATAAACTACTCAGAAAACTGCCCTACAGAAAACGGCTGGGCATGGTGGTTCAGGCCTGTAACCTTAGCACTTTGGGAGGCCAAAGCAGGAGGACCCCTTGAGCCCAGGAATTTGAGACTAGTCCTAGCAATATAGCAGGACTCCATCTCTAGAAAAAATAATAAATTAGCTGGGCACAGTGGTGCACAAGCCTGCAGTCCCAGCTAATCAGGAGGCTGAGGTGGGAGGACCGCTTGAGCCCAGGAGGCTGAGGTGGGAGGACCGCTTGAGCCCAGGAGGTTGAGGCTGCAGTGAGCTATGATTGTGCCACTCATCTGATCTGTACTCTTCAGGGTGTAATATGTGACTCACCTCATTCTGAAGGAGCAGAAGTTCATTACACTCTTATAAACTACTCAGAAAACTGCCCTACAGAAAACGGCTGGGCATGGTGGTTCAGGCCTGTAACCTTAGCACTTTGGGAGGCCAAAGCAGGAGGACCCCTTGAGCCCAGGAATTTGAGACTAGTCCTAGCAATATAGCAGGACTCCATCTCTAGAAAAAATAATAAATTAGCTGGGCACAGTGGTGCACAAGCCTGCAGTCCCAGCTAATCAGGAGGCTGAGGTGGGAGGACCGCTTGAGCCCCGGAGACTGAGGTGGGAGGACCGCTTGAGCCCAGGAGGTTGAGGCTGCAGTGAGCTATTATGATTGTGCCACTGCACTCCAGCCTGGGTGACAGAATGAGACCCCATCTCAAGAAAGGGGAGGAGGGGGAAGGGAAGGGTAAGGCAGGGGAGGGGAGGGAAAGGGGAGGGAAGGGGAAGAAAGAGGATGGGAGTGAGGGAGGAACAGAAGGAAGTAGAAAGGGAGGGAGGGAAGGAGGGAGGGAGGTTGGTTATTGGAAAATTGGTGATCAAAATCACTGGTGACGAAGCTGACTCTCCAAAGCCCCAGTGGCATGGCCAATACTTTGCTCTGTGCTTTGCAAACCCTTGTGAAATTGGTCTGACTATCCCACTGTCACCTGAGCAAGTCAAGGTTCTCAGAAGCTAAGTGACAAAAGTGAGGTCACCAGGCAAGTGACATATGAACCCCACAATCACAGCCCCACACTTTCCTGCCTCTCTCTGACTGCTCCCCCTTAATATTAAACAACCCTGGCCAAAATCAGCAGCTAGGTGTTTTTAAAGAAGCATGCTCCCTAAGAGGTGGTGCAGCCACTGCTGACTTTAAACAATTCCCCGGAGACAGTGAGCTGCACAAGGGGGAGCACTCTGGGAGCGGTGGCCACAGGCCGGGGCACTCAGGGAGCAGATCAGAGGCTCCAGTTGGAAGTGCCCACTCCAAGGGCGACTCCAGGACATGCCCCTTCTCTATGCCCACCCTCTGCAGCGGCTTTGTCCCTTAACAGTCAGGGGAGGCTCTCTCCTGATGAGGTAAGTGGCCTCGGGTGGCCTTAGGTGGACAACATTCTGCTTAGCTATCATCCCAGAACAGGGACAGGACCTAAGAACCAAGCAGACTGGGAGCCCTTGGAATAGAGGCCGGCCCCCAGCAATCCAGCCTGGCGCACTCCAGCCAGAAGGGCAGCGGAGCCTCTGTGGGAGATTCAGCATCTGCTTCCAGCGACCTTTCGTGCCAGACACCAGCAGGGCAGCTGAGAGGGTGCTGAGCACACAGGACAGGAGCCACATCTGTGATTCCTTCCGCACCATTCCGCATGGTGGTGAGGACACAGGGGAGGCTCCTACAGCCATCCCCACTGCGACCATGGGAGGCTACTGAGACACAGAAAGAACCAAATTCACTACGAACTCAACCAGCTGCATCCCAGCAAGAGGAAGCCAAGAGGGCAGAGGCCGGGCCAGGCGCTTCCTGCTCCTTCATTTAAGCCTCACGCAACCATACGAGGTCAGTATTACTGTCCCTATTTTAAAGAACAGAAATTGGGGCCCAGAGAAGTCAAGCAAGCTGCCCAGCAGCACACAGAAGCCAGAAATGAACAAGACCGAGTTCCCACAACAAAAAACATTTCAGCCTGAGTGCATCCCAGCACTTTGGGAGGCTGAGGCAGGAGGACCGCTTAAGGCCAGGTGTTTGAGACCAGCCCTGGCAACATAGCAAGGCCTCTTACAAAAACAAACAAATTTCAAAAGGAGCCAGGTGTGGGGATGTGCAGCTGTCGACCCAGCTACTTAGGAGGCTGAGGCAGGAGGACTGCCTGAGCCCAGGATTTGAGGTTACAGTGAACTACGATCGTGTCACTGCACTCCGACCTGGGCGACAGAGCAAGATCCTGTCTCCAGAAAAAGAAAAAAGGAGAAATGGAAGACCTACATGGCAAAAGGTCCCATTAAGTTAAAAGAAAAATTGAAAAATTATGAAAGACATTTGCAACAAGTTAAAAATTCAAAATAGCTAAAGAAATGAAAACAGGTAAGAGATAATCTAACTGAAGCAGAAGACTGACAACCCACAGGAGAAACAGGACTGGCCGCTAAGCAGGTCAGAAACTGCGCTTTCCCCGAAGAGATACGCAAATCAGAAAAGGAAACTTATTTTTACCTAGGGGAATGGAAAAGGTTAAAAGAGCTCGTCCCCCCAACGAGGATGAAAATATGGAGGGTTTCATCTTCATACACTGCTGGCTCCGGGAGAAATTAGCACAAATGTTCTCGAGGCCATTTGACCATGTTTATCAGATGTGAGGTGTGCAAACCCTCCACACCAATAATGTCACTCCTGAAATTAGTCCTCAGCATAACCTCAACAGTTACAGACACACACACACACACACACACACACCACACCACACACACCAAGGTTCCCTGAAACATTATATGAAAAAAGCCTCCGAGTATATCGCAATCCACCGACACGGTGGAAAACGAGACCACCTCAGAAGAGCAAGGAAGGTCTTCATGTGCTGGAATACAAGTCTGCATTCGTACGTCCTTTATTTTTTTCTTTGAGATGGAGTTTCGCTCTTGTTACCCAGGCTGGAGTGCAATGGCGCGATCTCGGCTCACCGCAACCTCTGCCTCCTGGGTTCAGGCAATTCTCCTGCCTCAGCCTCCTGAGTAGCTGGAATTACAGGCACGCGCCACCATGCCCAGCTAATTTTTTTTTTTTTTTTTTTTGTATTTTTAGTAGAGACAGGGTTTCACCATGTTGACCAGGATGGTCTCGATCTCTTGACCTTGTGATCCGCCCGCCTCGGCCTCCCAAAGTGCTGGGATTACAGGTGTCAGCCACCGCGCCCGGCCGCAATCATACATCCTTAAAAAGCAACTTGCAAGCTGGGCACGGTGGCTCACACCCACAATCAGCACTTTGTGAGGCCGAGGTGGGAAAATCGCTGGAGCCCAGGAGTTTCAGACCAGCCTGGGCAACACAGCAAGACCTGGTCTCTGCAAAACATACAAAAATTAGCCAGGCTTGGTGGTACACACCTGTACTCCCAGCTAATTAGGAGGCTGAGGTGGGAGGATTGCTTGAGTCTGAGAGGCGGAGGCTGCAGCGAGCTGAGATCACGCCAGTGCACTCCAGCCTGGGTGACAGAGTGAGACCTTGTCTCAAAATAAATTAATTTATAAAATAAAAATCAATTTGCATTTGAAGGTGGGTGGGAAGTCACAGAAACGCTATGTATGTTTATACCCAAAGAAAAGTGGATACAAGGACACCCAGAAAGCCCTGGTTCGCTGCTTTACGCACTGCTGCGTGGATTTTTGTAACGTTTTACTGTTTTGATTAATGAGATTCATAAGAATTTTTAAAAATATATTTATTCTACCTATCCTTGACCTCCTGTCAAAAAGAAACTACTGGCCAGGCGCGGTGGCTCACGCCTGTAATCCCAGCACATTGGGAGGCTGAGTTGGGCAGATCACTTGAGGTCAGAAGTTTGAGACCAGCCTGCCCGACACGGTGAAACGCCGTCTCTACTAATAACACAAAAATTACCCTGGCATGGTATAAAAAATCAGCTGGGTGTGGTGAGCACCCATAATCCCAGCTACTCAGGAGGCTGAGGCAGGAGAATCACTTGAACCCAGGAAGTAGAGGTTGCAGTGAGCTGAGATCACACCACTGCAATCCACCCTGAGCAACAGAGACTCTGTCTCAAAAAAAAAAAAGAAGAAGAAGAAGAAAAAAGGAACTACGGACTGACTGCTGGGTTCTGCATGGACGTGCAGAGTGCCCGCTGTGATGCCTCGAAGCCTGGCACCCCTGCCGTGCCTGGCCTGGGGGAGCAGCAAAGCCCTGCCAGCCCTTCCTCCTCAGACTGGCTGAGCGCCCCAGTTTCCCAGATCTCAGACCTGGACTCAACCCCCCGCAGGCCTCAGGCTATGCCTCCCTTCATGTATCAGGGTGCAGCAAGAGTCCAGCCCCCCGCCCCGGGCCCTGCCCCAGGTCTCCCTTCTGCCCCCCAACCCCAGCCCCCCACATCTCACAAGTCCAGAGAGCTGTCTCACCTCCTGGAATTCTCACCCATTTCCAAGACCACTTCCTTAGGGTGATGTTTCTTGGACAGCTAAGTTCTAGAAGAGCTTCCAGGACGCACCCTCCCCACCCCCAATGACATACAGCCGCGGAGACAGGCCAACCGCAGGAGCTACGTTCCCATTTTAAGATCTCTGTGCCACCATCCCAATGGGGACAGATGCTGAGGTCTCTCTGGAGGGCTGCCCAATAATAGGAAGCTGAGGCCAAGGCCGGGGTGGCTTCTCCACTGCCTGTCACCCACACTGCCAGGACGCACCGTGCACACAAAGACCATTTTTCCAACACATAGAAACCGATTTCAATGGAGCCACCGGACCAGCAACCCTGAGCACCCCGGAGAGCACAGAGGCCACAGGTGGGGGCCTCCGTCCAGCCCACAGTGCCTGCTGAAGTCGGGGGGACCAGGGAGCTGCTGGGCTCCTGAAGACCACTGTCACTGCCTCCCCCTCAGCAGCTGAGGCGGGTGCCCACGATGAGCCCCCGAAGCACCCAGAGCGGCTGCCCCAGCGCCCCCTCCCTCCCCAGCCTGTTGCCCTGCCTCAGGTGGGCTATACTGTGCGTGCCCCAGGCCCCAACAGCCTGTAGTGAGTGGAGACCCAGCCCTGACACTCCTCCCATGCCACCCTCTGCTTAGGGGCCCCGCTGTGACCCACCTCCTCCCTCTGCCTCATCTGCAGCCTGGGCTCAGAGGCTGCAGTCTGGACCCCCTCTCCCATCCCTGAAACTGGCTGGCTGTGCCACCCAGAGCCCCACCCCTAGAGCACTGGGGAGCCTGTTCAGTAAGGCGGGGGCCCCGCTACAGGTGAGCTCTGTGAAGCCAGTGAACCTGCCTCTTTCCCAGAACCTAGCACAGCCTGGAGTGCAGCAGGCACTCAGAGATGGCAGCGGGAGGCCAGATGGGAAAGGGCACAGCCACCTCCTCACACCCCCTTCCTCCTCCCTCCTCAGCCGTCCTGTGCTGTGGCCACCCGTCTAGCTGCTCCCAGGCTGCAGGCTCTTCGGTAGGATAACCATGCTGGGGACAGCTTGGTCCCCATGGCCAGGACAGCCCTGGTTGCTGGCACCACCTTCATTGTCACTGCCCGGCCTTGGTCCTGGCCCTCGGGCCTGCCATAAACCAGCTCGGCCTGTAAATGCTGGTTTGTGACTCAGCCCTGCAGGTATGGACCCCCCATGGCTCCTGAGCCACCAACTGACCCTCTCCCACCCACTCTCACTACTCGTTGCTCTGCCCTGGCCACAGCAGCGAGCAGACCCTGGGCACCAACTGCCCCACGGGACAGAAGGCAACCCTGCTCATCCACACAGCCAGCAGGCACTTGGGAGGATCTGCTCTGGGAGGGAGGGAGGTGGGGGTCGCAGGGCTGGAGGGTGGGGTACGCCGGGCACATGCGCTCTGCTTCCTCCCTCACTGTCCTCCCCTCAGAGCCCTTTTGTTCCGGGCATTTCTCACAGCCTGCGCCACTCCCCACCAAAGGGCCTCCTCACTCACTTGCCAAATTCCAGCTGTCCCTCAGCCCTACAGCCTCACAGCCACCTCCCACCCCTCACCCTCACCGCCTGGGGCCTCCGGGGACTCAGGGACAGCTTCTCCACAGCCACCCCCACCCATGGCGTGTCGCCTTCCAAGGCTGTGTCTCAGTTTGGCCAGAATTTAGAAATGTCAGATTTCTAAGAATGAATATGTTAAACAGTTTATAAATAACACAATCCCCATGGGAATGCCGGGGACAAGCCTGCCTCGTGAGAATGGTCTCTGGGACCCTGAGACGCTCCCCGTGGTGGGAATCTGGGCCCCAGGACCGCTGCTCAGTCACACCCTCTCCGCCAAGGCCAGCAGCTACGACAGTCAGAGCAGCCCCGTGCTCCTGAAAGGTTCCAGGATAGCCGCGACCCTCACCAGCCAGCAGCCTCCACCTGGGCTGGACAACTCCAAGCACAGCCGTTTCCTCTGCTAGATTTTAAAGGCGCCGTCATAACACAGGGGCCCTGTATCTGGCACCCCTCCAGTGCCTAGGGCCTGTACTGAGTGATGGGGTGGGGGACTGCCAGGACTCTTCTCTGCCCCCATGGACAAATCCTAGGGAGTCCCCAAGATGGCCAGGCTCACAGGCACCAAAGGGGCTGGACGAGGGGGTGCTGACCCACACAGGGGGTCTCCAGTGACCCCATGTGCCATGACACCTGCAAGGTAGCTCTCATCACAGCCTTCTACAGATAAGGAGATGGGGTGCAGAGGGGGTGATGGGCTCTCCAAACAACTGAGCAGGGCAGGGCTGGGCCAAGCCAGCCTTCTCCCTACCCAGAATCCCCGGGACCCACAGGCTACCGCTGTCTGTTGGCGTTGGTCACTACATTGCCACACTGTAAGGAGCCCTGAGCCGGCGCCACTGGCCATCCAGAGAGCAGCCCAGTCCTATGGCAGTCGTCTCAGTGGTGGAGAGAGGCCAGGGGACATCTGGAAAGGTCTGAAACATTTTGGGTCATCTCAACTGGGCAGTGGATGCTACTGGCCCCCATTACATAGCAGGTAAAGGCCAGGATGCTGCTCTGTACCCAGCAGGGCCCAGGAAGGCCCATCACAGAGGCCTGCCCATCCTGAACATCGGCAGTGCCAGGGGTACAGGGGGAGATCCTGCTCTCAGTGAAGGTGAGTGGTGAGTACAGGAGTGAGGCGGCGGGGTCTGTAGGATCCTGAGGAGGACTGGCCTCAGGGAGCTGGGAGGAAGGGTCTGACAAAGGGACAGCTGGGAGGTCTGCAGGGTAACACGGGCAGCAGGGCAGTACCCATGCACAAGGCAGGGGCTTGGTCCAGGGACCCGGGATGCAGGCAGGTGCTTCTCAAAGACATCATGGTGCATCCAGCAAGGAACAAAAGACGTAAGGTGCCCTCCCCTGCTCCACTCACAGGGTGCAGGTGACAGGGCTGGGGACTTCATGCCACATCTGGCCATAAGGCTGGAGGTCATGCAGGGGCGACGGACCTTGTCCCTTTCCAGGGAAGGAGGCAAGAAGATGCTCAGAAGGCTGGCTCTAAAACCAGCGAGCTGGGCTAGCTCTGACCCCTCTGCATCCAGCAGATGAGGAGGGCCACGTGGAACCCTCCTCGTCCATCTCTGACTCATTTTGGTGAAGCCATAACAGCTAAGATCTTCGATGGGAAATAAAGAAATGACTTTTTAAAAACGAGGGATCCAGGCTCAGGCATTTTCAGGAAAGAAAAACATCTCGTTGCTCGGCTCATGCCACGGAGGCTGGAGGGCACTCCCTTCCCAGGGCATCCCCTTGGAGGTAATTAAAGTGAGCCAGACACACAAACAGTCCTTCAGGGCCCCATTGTCCCCGGACAAAGGGACCACTCTTCGGTGTAAGGGCCCCGCAAGGTGCCCCCTTGGCTCAGGGAGGGCCCATTGCCATGACAACCCCTGCCAACAGGAGAGGTGCTGTGGTCACCACTGTGGGGATGAGAGCCGTCTCCATCTCGGCTCACACGTGGCCCCGGAAAAGTCAGAGCAGAGCGGGAGAAAAAGTAGCCTCAAAGGAAAAGGCCCTGGGCTTGGGTTTGGGGGTGTCTTCCTTTCTTCTTTATGTCTTTTGGTACGGCCGAAATTTTCTAGAGTGGGCGTGCTTCTCTTTGTGAACAAACCAAAAATGTTCCTATTCTGAAAAGCAACTTCCAGCATTCCTAATAAAGCTGTAAAAATTCAAAACCACAGGGTGCTGGCCAAGCACGGCGGCTCACGCCTGGAATCCTAGCACTTTGGGAGGCCAGGCAGGGGATCACCTGAGGTCAGGAGTTCAAGACCAGCCTGGCCATCACGGCGAAACCCCGTCTCTACTAAAAATACAAAAAATAGCCAGGCATGGTGGCACATGCCTGTGGTCCCAGGTACTCGGGAGGCTGAGGCGAAAGAATCACTCGAACCCAGGAGGCAGAGGTGGCAGTGAGCTGAGACTGCGCCACTGCACTCCAGCCTGGCAATAGAGCAAGACTCCGTCTCAAAAAATATATATATACTAAAATTAGCTGGGCATGGTGGTGAGCACGTGTAATCCCAGCTACTCAGGAGGCTGAGGCAGGAGAATCACTTGAACCCACGAGGCAGAGGTTGCAGTGAGCTGAGATCGCACCACTGCACTTCAGCCTGGGTGACAGAGTGAGACTCCGTCTTAAAACACAGACACACACACACACCACACACACACCACACCACACACACACCACACACACACCACACCACACACACACCACACACACACCCACACACACCATACCACACACACACACCACACCACACTCACACCACACACACACCCATACACACACACCACACACACTATACACACACACCACACACCCATACACACACACCACACACACCACACACCCATACACACACACCACACACACCCACACACACCACGCACACACCACACACACACCACACACACACACCACATACCACACCACACACACACAGCACACACACCACACATACACACACCACACCACACACATCACACACACAGCACACATACACACAGTACACACACCACACACCACACACAAGCACACACACACACCACACACACACCACACACACCACACACACCCATACACACACACCACACACACACACTACACACACACCACACCACACACACACACTACACACACACCACACCACACATACACCACACACACCCATACACACACCACACACATTACACACACACAGCACACACACACCACTCACCTCACACACACACACAGCACACACACACCACTCACCTCACACACACACACCACACCACACACACACACCACACCACACACACACACCACACCACATACACATACCACACACACACACACACACACACACACTTCTGGTTTTCTTCGTGTTATAGATCCTTCACAGTTTTTCTGACAGTTTTGTTTTTATGTAGAAGACGGACACCGAAGGTGGGACAGAAATACGATTAACACAGAGAAAAAGGCAACGAGGCACAGCTGGAGGCACAGCTGGAGACCCCCGAGGACTGCACGCAAAGCGGCCTCACCCGCTGCCCCAGCTCTTCCAGTCTACACAGCTGGCTGCTCACCACAGCCCAGGGCTCGCACCACCATCTCCCGGCCAGGCCCTTAGATCCCAACCGGGACCTACAGGTTTGTGAAAGCATCGCTCCAAAGCAGAGCATGGCACAGAGCAGACCTTCCTTCCGCTCCACGGCATAACACAACAGTGACCGTGCTGAGTGCCTATGGCACGCCATTCATTCCTTCTACAATACTGACTATGCCTTGACTTCAGGCCAGGCACCCAAAGCTCAGAGAGCTGTGGATCCCAGGACTTGAAAAGCTCAGGCACACCCGCACGGTGCCACGCTCCCCTGGGGACAGCGGGTATCCTGGGACACCCCAGGGGGTCATGGGCTGAAGGCCAGCAGTGAAGAAGGCAGGGAGAGTAGGGGGCAGATGAAGGATAAGAGGGTGATGAGGGAAGGGGGTGCCTCCCCAGTATGGGGCAGCACCAGGAAAAGCCACCTTTCCTGCTGATGGGGGCTACCAGCTCCGTAAACACTCCTCGGTCATTAGACACAGTGACTCACTCGCTGCTCAGCTCAGGCATCAGGTCAGAGCATCCCCTGCCCAGGTGACATAATGGTCACCTCTTACTTTCCTCCCAGTGTCAGTTCTTACTGTGCTGCCAGGATGTCCTTCATGCTGTCTCCGAGAAATGCAGCAAGCCATTTAGGTCCTGGGGTCCTGAACAACCCTGAGCCCACCCCTGCATCCCAGCCCATGGCCCCAAGATGTCAGGAGCTCCAGGTGTGGCAACCACAGCAGCAGTGAGAGAGACAGAGGCGCTCATGAGCTCACACCCAGGGGCAGATGTCCCGGATTTACAGAGGACCGAGAAGCACTCAGGGACTGAGGTGTCAGCCCCCAGATCAAGGCTCAGTACTGGCCAGGAGTGGTGGCTCATGCCTGTAATCCTAGCACTCAGGGAGGCCAAGGCAGGTGGATCACCTGAAGCCAGGAATTTGAGACCAGCCTGGCCAACATGGTGAAAGCCCGTCTCCACTAAAAATACAAAAATTAGCCCAGCATCGTGGTATATGCCTATAATCCCAGCTACTCGAGAGGCTGAGACAGGGGGATTGCTTGAACCCAGGATGCAGAGGTTGCAGTGAGCTGAGATCACGCCACTGCACTCCAGCCTGGGCGACAGAGCAAGATTCCATCTCAAAAAAAAAACCAAAAAACAAAAAAAAAACAAGGCCCAATACTATGTGCTGCCTTCACATCTTTGACATCTGCTAAAACCAGGAAGCTTCAAACGGCCTCACCACAGGTCCCGCGCCCCACTCCGCTCCTTCGGATAAGATCCCTCCCCAATCCTCCCTTTGTATTTTTAGTAGAGACAGGGTTTCACCATGTTGGCCAGGCTGGTCTTGAACTCCTGACCTCAGGTGATCCCCTACCTGGGCCTCCCAAAGTGCTGAGATTACAGGCGTGAGCCACTGTGCCCGGCCAGCACATTGCGTCTTTGAACCTTTAAATCACGTCAACCCTTCTTGTCACGGGGACCAGGTGCAGCTCCTGCTTACAGCATGTAGAGGGGTTTCCGTTCCCTGCCATCCAGAGGAATTACCCGATAAGCCACCCATGTGCCCCTGCAGGAACCAGGGCTACCACCCCACCCTCTTGTTTCTACCAGGTCTGCCCCCACAGCACCTGGCTGTCCTCTGCTCCCGAGTGCTGCGCCATTGGCCCAGCATGGCAGGCGGGGTCCTCCAGGCTGTGCCTCTGCGCTACTCACGCACTGCTGCTGACCTCCCCTGCCCAGTGTCCCCGTAATCCTAGGATGGGAATCTGTCCCTCCCCAGCAGAGTGAATAAGGTGCCATTTAACCAGTGACTGACTTCTGGGGCGAGATTCAAACCCTGGTCTGTCCACACCCACCATCACAGGTGCCTCTCAAAATCACGTGGCTGGGGCCAGCACACCTGGGGACTAGGCCATTTGGCCCAAAGCTGCTGCTGTGAGTCAGAACGCATGAAGGAAACGCTCAGGGAGAGGCGGTGTCCAACCACTGCCTTATTCCTCTACTGTCAGGACACACTGGGGAAGAGCGCTCACGGTCAAGTGAGGCAACACCGTCTGTCAATCTGTAAGAGGATTAAAAACACGTGTTCAGGCCGGGCGCGGTGGCTCACACCTGTAATCCCAGCACTTCGGGAGGCTGAGGAGGGGGGATCGCCTGAGGTCAGGAGTTAAAGACCAGCTTGGCCAACATAGTGAACCCCATGTCTACTAAAAATATAAAAAATTAGCCAGGGGTGGTGGCGTGCGCCTGTAGTCCCAGCTACTCAGGAGGCTGAGGCAGGAGAATCACTTGAACCCGGGAGGCAGAGGTTGCGGTGAGCCGAGATCGGGCCACTGCACTCCAGCCTGGGCAACAAGAGCGAAACTCCCTATCAAGAAAATAAAATAAAATACATGTTCAAAAACATTTCCCACATGGGGTCCTGCGTTTTACAGGACACTAAAACCAGCCCACATACCTGACCATACTAAGAAATCCAGTACAGTTACACAAACACATGTACAATAAAAAGGGAGGGAACTGGACACACTTCAGGCTACAACTGGAGTCTGTCAAGCAATATGACCAACCATACACTCTTAGGAGCCAAGATCGATTTGGGAGGCCGTTAGGTTCACCGTAATGAGATCCCGCCCGGACACTCTTACAACTTACCCTTGTCTCGTGCGCCAGGGATGGGTCCCAGCTCTGTACCGTGCACTTCCCGTGGGCAGCAGCACATCTGCCAAGCCCACCCCTACATCCCCAGAGCCAACTCTCACCTGCGCAGAGAGCCCCCTAATAAATGCTGGTTGGAATATGGCCCAGAAGCTCAAAGCCACGGGCAAGTTTATTAATACATTCTTAGCCTAACAGAGCACGGAAGGTCTCCTTTGTAACTCTTCACAGCTCTCTACCCATCACATCCACACTTTTCTTTTTTTTGAGACAGAGTCTCCCTCCATTGCCCGGCTGGAGCGCAGTGGTGCGATCTCGGCTCACCGCAACCTCCACCTCCTGGGTTCAAGCGATTCTCCTGCCTCAGCCTCCCGAGTAGCTGGGATTACAGGGACGCACCACCACACCCAGCTAATTTTTTTTTTTTTTATACCCAGACTCCTGGACACCATGCCCAGCTAATTTTTGTATTTTCAGTAGAGATGGGGTTTCACCATGTTGGCCAGGATGGTCTCGATCTCTTGACCTCCTAATCTGCCCGCCTCAGCGTCTCACAGGGCTGGGATTACAGGTGTGAGCCACAGCGCCCAGCCATGTCTGCATGCTTCTCACATCCCAGCACGCACTGGGGAAAGGTTTCTGAGGTCAGAATCATCTAACCTTGACTCTGGGCCTTTCCCACCCAGATGAGCCCTAACACCAGGGGAGTCGCACTCAGGCCTCAAGACGACAGCATCAAAAAACGCAGCCAGCGAGATCGTTCACAGTGAGGCCAGCATTTCTGGAGGGCGGTCATTGAAGCCACACCCCAACCGTGGGCCTAGTGATGCTGACGCTCTTCCACCCAGACGTTTAAACAGGCCCGATAGTCCATCCAGGCGAAGGCTGACATCTGAGGTCCACCCTGCACTCTGATTCCTTGAGGCCCAAGGGACACCTCTCTGGCTGCCAGCCGGTCAGAACCAGTCCCGACGAGGCAGGGAGCGGGGCATGAAGGGTACGGCCTGAGAACACTCCCGCAGCATCTTTGTGTTACACAGAGACCAGGAGATCAAAATCAAAACCTGACCCTGCTGAATGTCAGGGATAGAGCGATGGCCACCCTCAGCACCTCCCCAGACCTCCCCAGACTCTGTGCACCCTCCTCCAGCATCAAAGAGAAGAGTCACTTCCCGGAGGGAGCCGGGGGTGCTGGGCTCTGTAATAAGAGCGGTGTTTCTGAATGAACTGCCCAGCCCTGTCCTGCCTCACTGAGTCATTCCCAAGTCAGCAAGCACAAGTCGCTGCAGGAACAGCCCTGGAGCTCCCACCCCTCCCCACCCCCAGGGATGCCTGTCTGCACCCGCTGTCAATGCAGCCCTCGGGCCTGGGGGATGAGCACCCCAGACATGCTCTTGGCTGCTGGCATCCGCTCCAAATGCCGCACCTCCCCACAAAAGTGGCTCTGTCCAAACCCCGGCCCTCTTGGGCCCTGGCAACCAGCCTAGCCCTGGCCAGCCCCTCCGAGACAGCACCCCTCAGCTTCAGCCTGGACTGAGAAAAGGCTGTCTGACAGTGTGGGCTCCCCTCAGGGTCCCAGCAGAGCCAACCTCCAGGCACACTCATGGGACACAGCATGGGTGGCAGGAGCCATTCCACAGGTGGATCAGACCTCTGGCCAGACTCTGGGACCTCACAGCCCTGCCCACCACTCCCAGCCCAGAGCCAGGCAAGTGGGCCCCAAAGATTCCCAGGCCCCTGCCTGGCCCAGGGCCTCACTCCGTCGCCCAGGCTGGAGTACGGTGTTTCTATCACGGCTCACTCAGCCTCAAACTTCCAAGCTCAAGTGATCGATCCTCCCACCTCAGCCTCCCGAGTAGCTGGGACTACAGGCGCACGCCACCACAGCTGGTTAATTTTGTTAAATTATTTTTTGTAGAGACAGGGTCTTGCCATGTTGCCCAGGCTGCTCTCGAACTCCTGGCCTCAAGGAAGCCTCCTGCCTCAGCCTCCCAGAGTGCTGGGATTAGAAGCATGAGCCACCACCCCCAGCCAGGACATGCTTTCCAAAGCACATTTTCGGCAGCCTTGACACCTTCAGGGTAATTTCCTCAAGCGGCTCATTTTATGTTGCTCCTCCGGCGCAGTGGGCCACAGAGGCCATTCCCTCCAATTCGCACCCAGGCACACAACTCTCAGGACACGGGCAACACCCAGTGTTGGGCCAGGCAAGAAGCTGTGGGGTGGGAACTGGCAGGAAGACTGGTGGCCGAGGGCTGTGCCCTCACACTCCCTCCCCATTGCCAACTGCAGCTGACCCCTGCTGACCCATGCACAGAACCCCACCTATGCCTGTGTCACGGCAGGCAAAGCCATGGGATGCCCTTTTCGTTTTTTAAAGAAAGAATTCTAAAGGAACCTTTATCACTTGTAACGGATGAGCTGGGTCCCGGAGGAAGAACCCAGAGGGTCTGGCTCTGGCTGGAGCAGGTTCTTGCCCCAATGGATCACTACCCTGAGGGATAAAAACCACCTCCCTATCCCCCACTGCCTCAGTTTCCTAGCTGCAGAGCACAGAGCTACCAGGTACAAGTTTGGCCCCTGAAGGGACTCAGCCCATTTTCCCACTGCTCTAGTTTTGCTCTGGAAAAAAATGCTGGGCCAATGAATGGCCAAAAAAACCCCAAATAAACCCAGGGGGAATGGAGAATTCTTGCCACAAACGCAGTGGGTTTCCCAAGGCAAAGCGGAGACCCGGACGGCCGTCCAACACCAAAGCCGCCGGTTTCCTGCCCACAGGGTCATCCCGGACTGGTTTCCCCCCAAAACAGACTCCAGCTGGCACCTGTCATCTTCCACGGGACACAAGGAGGTGTCTGGAGGGCAGAACCACGTCACAACATACACCGTCCCGGCGACCCAGGCCAGCTCCTCTCCTGGCACCTCTGTCCACAGTGAGGTGCCCCTGCAGCCACCCAGCAACCCATGCCCCTGGGCTTCCCGTCCTGCACACACAGACGCACCCCTGACCTCTGACGGCCACGTGCCGGATGGACAGGAAGCCTCTTAGAACAATAAACCTTCATATTTTCCATTCTCTCCTCTTTGAAGAATTGGGAGAACTTTGGATTACGTATTAGAATTTTCCATGCTTAGAAGCTGCTTTGAAGAGGCCACTCCCATGGCTGTGGCACTGAGACACAGAGAGAAAGGCAGGGCATGCTGTCATCTGAAAGCACCCGCCACCCCACGTCCCCGCATTCTGTTAACTACACACGTCCCACGGCGTCCCCTTCCCAAAGGACATTTCAAAGCACAAGCGCAGCCCCTTAGCTCACACGCTGCTGTCACGGCAGACCTTACTGAGGAAGCAGAGCCTGTGGGGACTCTTGGCCCGTGCCACACTCAGTCTTGTTAAGAGGAGAACAAAGGCGGCGGGGCTCCCACGGACCATGTGGCACAGTGACAAGGGAAACCGATGTGTTCGGAGCATCTGGGTGGACACACGCTGATTTCCCTGAGAAGGGAGGCCTCGGTCATCTGCTTTGACACAAAGAAATCAGTCACACACACACAAATGTGAAGGCAGGCGTGGCAGCAGGTTCACACCCTGTCCTAAGGCCCAGTACCTGTGGATGTGACCTAACTTGGAAATAAAGGCTGCAGATTAAGACACAGATTAAGACGGAGCCAGGCGAAGTGCTCACGCCTGTAATCCTAACACTTTGAGAGGCTGAGGCGAGCGGGTAACTTGAGGTCAGGAGTTCAAGACCCGCCTGGCCAAGGTGGCAAAACCCCATCTCTACTAAAAATACAAAACTCAGCCGGGCATGGTGGTGTGCACCTGTAGTTCCAGCTACTTGGGAGGCTGAGGCCCGATAACTGCTTGAACCCAGGAGTCAGAGGATGCAGTGAGCTGAGATTACACCAGTACACTCCAGCCTGGGCAGAAAAATAAAAAACAACAAAAGACGTAAGTTAAGATGAGGTCACACAGAGTACAGCGGGTCCTTCTTGATTCAACACAACTGGAGTTCCTTTTTTTTTGAGTCAGAGTCTCACTCTATCACCCAGGCTGGAATGCAGTGGTGCAATTCTCAGCTCACTGCAACCTCTGCCTCCGGGGCTCAAGCAAGTCTCCTGCCTCAGCTTCCTGAGTAGCTGGGACTATAGATGTCTGGCTAATTTTTGTATTTTTAGTAGAGACAGGGTTTCGCCATGTTGGCCAGGCTGGTCTTGAACTCCTGACCTCAGGTGATCTGCCTGCCTCGGCCTCCCAAAGTGCTGGGGTTACAGCACTTGGGCCCCATCTGGAGTCCTTATAAGAAAGAAGAAACAGAGGCCGGGCGCAGTGGATGGCTCACGCCTGAAATCCCACCACTTTGGGAGGGTGAGGCAGGCAGATCCCAAGATCAGTAGATCAAGACCGTCCTGGCCAACATGGTGAAACCCATCTGTATTAACAATACAAAAATTAGCTGGGTGTGGTAACACGTGCCTGTAGTCCCAGCTACTCAGGAGGCTGAGACAGGAGAATCGCTTCAACCCAGGAGGCGGAGGTTGCAGTGATCTGAGATCATACCATTGTACTCCAGCCTAGAGACAGAGCAAGACTTCATCTTAAAAAAAAAAAAAAAAAAAAAATCTGGTATGGAAAGTAGTCAAAAAAAAAAAAAAAAGAAAGAAAGAAAAAGAAGACACAGAGACAGACACACAGTGAGGTGGCCACGGTGTGAAGACGGAGGCAGAGACCGCAGTGGCGCAGCCACAAGCCACGGAACACCAAGACTGCCAGCCACCACCGGGAGCTGGAAGAGGAGCCCTCAGAGGGGCACAGCCTTGCAGACACCATGACGTTGGAACCCTGGCCTCCAGAACTGTTCGAAAGTCCTATCGTCAGATGTCATCCGGTTTGTGGTCACTTGTTGCAGCAGGAAATGAGCAAGGCAGACCGCAGCCCTTGAGGAACGGGTCTGTGCACACAGGACCCCCCGACTCGCTGAAATCCAACCCCTCACTGATCACAGCTCCTCATGACTTACAGGAGGCGTGGGTCAAGGCAGTCACAGCCTAAAAACGTCTATAAATGATGCAGAGCTTTCCAGAAGGTGCACAGCGTGTGTGATGCCTCATCAGAAACAGCTAGGCCAGGCAGTGTCACGGACCACAGTTCAAATCCCCTCGGCCCAGGCCCAGGCCCAGGCCCCGGGTCAGGCGGGAATGGGGCACAGTGGTGGTCATGGACGGCTCACACTCGGACGCCCACAGGCAATGCCAAAGGTGATGCTGGAACTCTGGGCCTCTTAAGACCTCAGGGCCAAGGGCTGGCCCCTGGCCACCCCTCCTCAGGGACCTCTGCAATCCCCAGCCTCCGGAGCCCTGGAGTCATGCTGCTCATCACCAATGAGCCATACACTTTCACCAAGAAAGCCTTGCCCTCCACCCCTAACGGGCCATCATCGCCCTCCTGCCCCAGCTCTGACCCATCTCTCTTCCAAGGCCCCACTCCTCCTGACCTCCCTGAGCAGCCACTTCCAACTGTCCCAGACAACAGGGTTCCCCAGCCCTGGCACAAAATCCTGCCTGAGGGGCCTGGGCTCCCCCCTTCCTCCTCAAGGTCCCCCCTTGCTATCATGACTCATGGCCACCTGGTTCTGGACCCACACCTGCTGCCCTTTATAGGAGGGGTTCCCGGGGACACGTGGAAACAGTGTGGATTCCTGAAGAGGCTGGAACCTGCCCTCGGCTGCCTCCTTCCTCAGGGACTATGAAGTTCCGGGCAAAAGGGAGGGAAGGAACGCCTGGAAGACTGGAGGGAGCTCAGTGTCCCTCTTCCCGCAACCAGGGACTCGTGCTCCGTCATCGCCTCACAGCCACAATCACCAGGAACGTGTGGGCAGCCCCAAACCTCTGCCCTGCACGTCCCGACTGTGGGCGGAAGATTCTGGAGTTCTGAGGTTGTTCTAGAGCCTCTGGTGACGATCCCAGGGCAAAGGCCACCTGTCCTCTGGCAGTCCTGGCAGCTGTGGAGGGGTGTGGTGGGATGTCCCAGGGTAGCTGCTCAAAAACAGACCAACACTGGCCGGGCGCCGTGGCTCACGCCTGTAATCCCAGCACTTCAGGAGGCCAAGGCAGACGGATCACTGGAGCTCAGAAGTTCAAGATGAGCCTGGCCAACAGGATGAAACCCCCATCTCTATCCAAAGTACAAACGTTAACCAGGCGGGGTGGCCCACGTCTATAATCCTAGCACTTTGGGAGGCTGAGGCAGGTGGATTGCCTGAGCTCAGGAGTTCGAGAGCAGCCTGGGCAGCAAAGTAAAACCCCATCTTTACTAAAATACACAAAAATTAGCCACGCGTGGCAGCGGGCACCTGCAGTCCCAGCTACTCTGGGAGGCTACTCGGGGAGGCTGAGGTGGGAGAATTGCTAGAACATGGGAGGCAGAGGTTGCAGTGAGCTGAGATTGCACCACTGCACTCCAGCCTGGGCAACAAGAGCGAAACGTCCTCTCAAAAAAAACAGACAAACATAAGGACAGAAGAAGATACTGACATGTGCTGCGCCGTGTACGACCCGGAAAACATGACGCTGGTGGGGGAGGAGCCAGACACAAAAGGCGCCGGGCTGTGTCTGCAAGAGGGTATTTTTAGTAGAGACGGGGTTTCTCCATGTTGGCCAGGCTGGTCTCGAACACCTGACCTCAGGTGATCCACCCGCCTCAGCCTCCCAAAGTGCTGGGATTACAGGTGTGAGCCACTGCGCCTGACCAAATTGTAGTTCTTTACGTAGTCTGGATATTAATCCCTTATCAGATATATGATTTACAAATATTTCATACGTTTTTAAATGAGAAAACTTCTCAGCACTTGCAACATACATGGGCAAGAAAAGGGAGGTTTCCGAAATCACAGTCAGATCTTCTGGCTGGATGTCTGCTTTTCCAATCCCTAAGCTACAGACGCATGAGAAGCAGCAGGGAAGGGGCCCCAAGTGATGGCCAGTCCACCTTCTGAGGCCCAGAGGCAGCCAGGCTCGCCCAGCATCAAGCAATCTGCACGGGGCAGAGAGTGGGTCTCGACCCAGGCCTCATCTCCGGTGAAATCTCATGCCGTCTCCAACGCTGAGAAAGAGTCCTACGGCCGGCAGCACAACACATCAAAGGACACCGCTGGGACCTTGGCCGACTGCGGAACCGAGGGGCAGCCTGAACAGTGAACTCACTGACGAGCGGTTACCGCCTGCAGGAGTGTTCTTATCTCCGAATGCTGACAGGGCATGGGATTTATTTGAAAGAATTGCTGTTAGTTTACCTTAACCAAGTGTCATTTAGATTAGATATGAAAAAAAAATCCTGAAGTGTTTAAAAGAAGATACAGAACTGAGAATAAAACAGGGTATTGAAAAGAAAGAAAAATCTTGGCCGGGCGCGGTGGCTCAGGCCTGCCATCCAGCATTTTGGGAGGCCAAGGCCGGCAGATCACCTGAGGTCAGGAGTTCAAGACCAGCCTGCCACCATGGTGAAACCCCTGTCTCTACTAATAATACAAAAATTAGCCGGCCATGGTGGTGGGCGCCTACAGTCCACATACTCAAGAGGCTGGAGCATGAGAATCCCTTGAACCCATGAGGCAGAGGCTGCAGTGAGCCGAGATTGCACCACTGCACTCCAGTCTGGGTGACAGAGGGAGACTCTGTCTCAGATAGATAGATACATACATACATAGACAGACAGAAAGATAGATAGATAGATACATAGACCGATAGATAGATGATAGATAGATAGATAGATAGATAGATAGATAGATAGATAGATCGATCGATCTTGGTGGGTGGATGGATAGTTGGGGGTCTACTTCCCACAGAGGGATGCAGGGATAGAGGGAGGGAGAGAGGGAGGGAAGAATGGAGGGCAGGAGGAAGGCGGCTCCCTGGCCAGGAAGAATCTGGACTCTGAGCTGGAAGTTCCCTCATCTGGCCCCCCATCAGCCATGGTTCTGAGCTGGCTCCTCATCTGGCATCTGCCTCCCCCGGCCGGCCAAATAGAGCCTCCAGCTCTGGCCGGTGATACGCCTGCCTCCCTGCAGCTGGTGCCCACCAGTCCTGCACTCCACCCTTCTTGTGATAAGAAGAAACCTCATATGGACCCAGAGAAGGCTCCTAGGAGCCCCTTCTCCAGCCTTAGCCCCTCCAGCTATCCTGCAGCATGGCTGCCCCCTGCTCAATCAGGTACCATGTGCAGGTAACTCTCAGCCGTCCCGTTTCAGGCAAGGTAGTCACTCGCAGTGAGCTTCCATCCTCAGAAATCCCCAACTCTGTATCCCAGGGCCTCACCACCGGCAGACAGAGGTAACAGAAGGGGGCCATCAGCGTGGTGATTAGGGCACTCAGACCCCAGAGTCTGTGCCTAGCTCTTCCTGCTGCTACCAGTTTCTCTACTAGCCTTGGTTTCTCTGCCAATACCACGGGGGTCCTGTAAGACGTCACTGAGATGATGTAGGCACAGCCCAAACGAGCCTCCGGGCGGTGGGAAGCACAGACCCAGGCGGCCGCAAACAGCGCTCTCGTCCCGCGCCCACCTCTGAATCACCCCTGCTCTGGGCCAGCCTCCTTGGCTGCATGATCCCCCTCTTACAGGCCAGCCCCATGTGCCTGGGACACACTCAAGCCCCCAAACAAGGCCCACAGCTCTAAGGGATGCACCCTGTCCCCTACACCCTCCCCAGGACAACTGGAAGGGGTGAAGTCCATGTGTTGGGGGCTGGAAGGAAAAGTGTCACCACACACGAGGACCCTGAAAGTGGCCCCCACCCCTGCTGCGTGTGTGTGCGTGTGCATGTGTGTGTGTGTGTGCGTGTTTTCTTTAAGAGCCCCTGGCCTTTATCCAGGACAAGAGAACTGGCAGTAGAGGGATCACACCACTAAAACGCTGGTGTGGGGCATTTCCCAGCTTTGGAATGTTCGCGCCCAAAAAGGGGACGTGATCACTGAGATCTGCACAAGTCCTTACCTGAAGTGAAAGCATGAGAATTCCACCACCGGTGTTTTCCTGAAAAACGCCCGTCCCTTCACCCAGGGCTACGCCCCCCAGCATGTGCGGGAGGAGCTGAAAACGGCTCCCGGGGTCTGTCCGTGCTTCCTCACGGCTCCCCTTGGGACCCCAAATAAAGGCAGCGGGCCCTCCACCTGGCAGGCAGCCCCCTTTTCTCACCCCTCTGAGGGTCCCCTCTGGCTCATTCCAGACTTAATCCATGCCTCCTCCCAGGCCCCAGGCCCATAGGCGACAGGAGAGGGAAGCCCAGGGGCCTCCATGAGGAGCAGCCACTAATACAAGGCCGGCCTCTGGACCCTCACGGCTGAAACCTCGGCCTGCATTTCCTCGTGAGGACCCTGCTGCCCTCCCAAAACAAGCAAGAGGAAGGCTGGGTCGCTGAATTAAAGAGGGTCATTTACAGCCGTGGGAGGTGGCTCAACATGGAGAAATCCCATCTCTACTAAAAATACAAAATTTGCCAGGTGTGGTGGTAGGTGCTTGGAATCCCAATTACTTGGGAGGTTGAGGCAGGAGAACTGCTAGAACCCAGGAGGCAGAGGGTGCAGTGAGCTGAGATGGCGCCATTGCACTCCAGCCTCGGCAACAAGAGCAAAACTCTGTCTCAAAAAACAAACAGAAGAGGAGAAGGTCGTTTACTCCCGCCCCTCGCAGCATTCAGGAATCCATTCTAGGGAATCCGGGGCATTTATATGAACCCACGTGTTCAGGTTACAAGCAAAGAAGAAAAACTTAGAAAACGATTTACCCCAAGGCTGTGAGCTGAAGAAATCACGCCAAACTCGTGAGTACTTTCCACATGCTGCACCCACACGAGAAAATCTACTTCTGTTTGAATCCAAGTGCTGGCAGGGATGAGCCCCGTGGCACCAGGCCACACGCCACACCCAGCTAAGGTGGCCGCTGCCGGGGCCCCAGCCCCCACCTACCCACCGATCCCGTTCCTGAACAGGTTCTGCTATCGGGTTTCAAAATGTGCAGCCACAGGCACCAGCCCAGACCCAGGGCGACCCTTCAGCAGTGACGGTGGGGCCAGCACGGGGTTCTGGCACGCTCAGCAACACAGGCCGATCCAGGCGTGGCCAGCACCAAACCTCTGACCCGCTCCTGCCCAGGAAAGCCCGGAGTTTCCCCTGCCTGCTACTTCACCCGGACTTTTAAAGGTGGTCTCTCGACACCCTGGTACATGGAGCCAAACACAGACCTCCCGGCATCCGGTGGGCACCCTACCCTGGTGAGTCCATGTCCCAAGGGCCTGCAGCCCCTGGCACACTCCCAGGCCCCCCTTTCCCGTCAGCCTCCTGCTCCTCCATCTCCTCCAGGCGCGATGACTCAGAGAGGTGGAAGTCACTGTCCTGGCAGCGCCGTCTACAAAGCTTGTGCACAGCGGCCCTCTGGAAGACACTGGAAAGACCCCACACTGCCCACTCCCAACGTCCCTGAGAGGGACCGGTGCCCACAAATGAACACAGGTCGGGCTGCAGGACAGCTGGGTGCTGCGCATAACCTGCCACCTCTGCTGGGCCTGTGGCTTGGCCTTGTGCAGGCCCCATCCCGATGGCACCCACCTTTCCTTTGATGCTCCCACCCCACTAGTGCCAGGGACCTTGTCATCCGCTCCTCAGAGGCGCCCCCAAACCACTCCACTCAGATCTCACAGAGGCCACCAAGGGCCTACCCTTGGCTGACCCAGGTCACACCTCTGTCCTCAGGTTCTCCGGCCGCCAGACGGCATCCATCACGGATGACCCCCTTGGGGACCCTCGCCCTCCCTCAGCCTCTAGGGCCCTCCCCTGCACGCGGTTACTCCTGCTCCGGCTCCCAATCAGACCGTTCCCCACTCAGCAGGCCACTCGGGCTGTGGTTTCTCAAAGCTGGGCCTAGGTCCCCTCCTAGCTGCCAGCACCCTCACTTCTGTGTCTGTGGCCCCAGCTGGTCTCCCCAGTCTGAACCTGCACACACAATCAACTTTAGGACAATCTCCAAGACGCCCAGCCCCATGGGGCCAAAAGTTGCCTCGAGTCTTCCCCACAAAGCCAATTCGTAGTAAACACTCTGGCTCGGGAACGTGCCTCTCTCCTCCTCCCAGAGCCGGTTTCATCTGGCAGGCACAGAGAGGGAACGTGGCTCAGGAGCTGCCCAGTCCAGGTTCAAAGCCCACTGCTGCCCCCACAAGCTGCTGCCCTGGGAGCCCTGTCCTTGGTTTGCTCGTCTCTGGGAGGGAGGTGGTGACAATATCTTCCATGCCCTAGGGTGGTGGCGAGGGAATTGCAGGTGACAGTGCAGGCAGAGCCTGGGAGAGTTCCTGGCACATGGAACATGTTGGCTGAGATGCGTCTGACTGCCTAAGCTGGCAAAGCTCTCCTCAGCCGCCCACCCTCCACAGCCACCCCACACTGCAGCAAGCCTGACGCCCCGAGCTTCCCTCCTGCACAATGTCACCACCCAGCAGCTGGGACATGGGCCCCAGCTCTTGCCTACATGCTCCTGAGGGGTCCCACCAAACCCTCCACGGTCAGCCCTCTCCCGACCCGGGGGATCCCCCCAACTCCCGGTCTCCCTGCCCAGCACACATTGCACACGCCTGGGGGGTACAGGAGAGTCCCAGCCCACCCTTGCCTGCACCTGGCATCACCGCCCTGCCCCTGAGCTCAGCCCCCTCACCCATCCGATGGTCCATCTCCACCCAGCCACAGGAAGTCAGGGTCACACTGGCTCTCCAGGCCTTCGCACACAGCAGGTGCTTGACAAACGAATCAACACTCTTTATTCCTGAGGCAGTGTTTCTCAAGGTATGACCAATCGACTATCTCCAAACTTACCAGAGCCCTGAAATGGTTAAATCGTTGCCAAAAGCACCTAACTCTCCTGGGAAGGACTGACACTCTCAGAATCCTGCTCAACCACTGAAGCAATTTTAAATGGTCAGATCCAGGCTGGGCGCGGTGGCTCAGGCCTGTAATCCCAGCACTTTGGGAGGCTGAAGCACGTGGATCACCTGAGGTCAGGAGTTTGAGACCAGCCTGGCCAACGTGGTGAAACCCTGCCTCTATAAAAATACAAAAATTAGCTGGGCATAGTGGCAGGCACCTGTAATTCCAGCTATTAGGGAGGCTGAGGCAGAAGAATCGCTTGAAGGTGGGAGGCAGAGGTTGTGGTGAGCCAAGATCATGCCATTGCACTCCAGAGACTCCGCCTCAAAAAAAAAAAAAAATATGGCGCAGTCCTTCTCCACCCCATGAGTTCCAGAAGAGCATGATGCTCTGCATCCAGACGATACCCAAACAGCAGCCCGCTCCTACTTCCTTGTTTACAATCGTCTGTTTAAAAGCCACTGCCATATCCTGTATTTAACTAGGCAAACACTTACGGAAGCTTTATCAAGCCTAGCTTTATACCCCCCACTCCCCACCAAAGTAAACGGCGAGAAGGTTACTCAATCTTGTTATTTCACTGAGTTCCAGTGTTTTCTGGCATGCCTGGATGACTCATCTGCCAATCATTCTTACCCACAAACACCAACTTTCCCACATCCCTGGGTCTGCGGCACACATACAGGGGAGAGGCAGGGACATCACATTGCTCCCAAGCGCTGCGTTCTGCACCACGGGCCTCCAGCCGGGCACCCATAGGCACACATTCAAAGTGAATTAAAAGTAACATGGTCCGTCAACAGGTGGCTGGGTAAAGGAAATGCAGTACATACACACAGCGGTGTACTATTCCACTATCAAAAAGAACGGGATCCTGTCATCGGCAGCAACATGGATGGACCCGGAGGGCATTATGTGAAGTGAAACAAGCCAGGCACACAAAGAAAATACTCCACGTTCACACTTGCTTGTGGGATCTAAAAATCAAAGCGATTGAACTCGTGGGGACAGAGAATACAAGAATGGTTACCAGAGCCTGGGAAGGGGGAGGGGGAGGAAGGTGGGACGATTCATGGGTACAAAAAATAGTTTAAAACATGAATAAGGCCAGGTGCAGTGGCTCACGCCTACAATCCCAGCACTTTGGGAAGCTGAGGCAGGTGGATCACCTGAGGTCAGCCTGGCCAACAAGCTGAAACTTCATCTCTACTAAACATACAAAAATTAGCTGGGTGTGGTGGCAGGCGCCTGTAATCCCAGCTACTCCGGAGGCTGAGGTAGGAGAATCCGTTGAACCCAGGAGGTGGAGGTTGCAGTGAGCCGAGATCACGCCACTGCACTCCAGCCTGGGAGACAGAGTAAGACTCCATCTCAAAAAAAAAAAGAGTAAGACCCAGTATTTAGCCCAACAGGAGACTATCTAGTCAATAATAATTTAATTGTACAATCAAAAATAACTAAAAGAGAGGCCAGGCACAGTAGCTCCTGCTGGTAATCCCAGCACTTTGGAGGCCAAGGCGGGTGGATCATGAGGTCAGGAGATCAAGACCTTCCCGGCTAACACGGTGAAACCCTGTCTCTACTAAAAATACGAAAAATTATCCAGTGTGGTGGTGCCCGCCTGTAGTTCCAGCTACTTGGAAGGCGGAGGCAGGAGAATCGCTTGAACCTGGGAGGCGGAGTTTTCAGCCAGTTCCCGCCACTGCACTCCAGCTTGGGTGACAGGGTGAGATTCGGTCTCAATTAAAAAAAAAAAAAAGGGGGGCCAGGTGTGGTGGCTCAAGCCTGTAATCCCAGCACTTGGGGAGGCCGAGGCGAGTGGATCACAAGGTCAAGAGATCGAGACCATCCTGGTCAACATGGTGAAACCTTGTCTCTACTAAAAATACAAAAAATTAGCTGGGCATGGTGGCGCGTGCCTGTAATCCCAGCTACTCAGAAGGCTGAGGCAGGAGAATTGCCTGAACCCAGGAGGCGGAGGTTGCGGTGAGCCGAGATCGCGCCATTGCACTCCAGCCTGGGTAACAAGAGCGAAACTCCATCTCAAAAAAAAAAAAAAAGAAAAAGAAAAACGAAAAGAGTATAATTGGATTGTTTATAACAAAGGATAAGTGCTTGAGGGGATGGATGCCCCGTTCTCTATGATGTGATTTTCACACGTTGAATGCCTGTGTCAAAACATCTCATGTACTCATCAATACATACACCAGGCCGGGCAGAGTGGCTCATGCTCAGCACTTTGGGAGGCCAAGGCAGACGGATCACTTGAGCTCAGGAGTTGGAAGCCAGACTGAGTAACACAGTGAGACCCTGTCTCTACTCAAAATAAAAAAAAGTCAGGTGTGGAGGTGCAGAGAGCTGAGATGAAGACTGACGTGAGTCATGATCACTGCACTCCAGGCTGGGCAAGAGAGCAAGACCCTGTCTCTCACACACACACACACACACACACACAAACACAGGCACAGACACACATCTATACATACATATGTAAATTTGTGTATATAATTTTATATAATTCATTATAATTTACATATTATATAGAATTCATTGCATAATTTTTTTTTCGAGACAGAGTCTGACTCTGTCGCCCAGGCTGGAGTACAATGGTGCGATCTCAGCTCACTGCAACCTCCAACTCCCAGGTTCAAGCGATTCTCCTGCCTCAGCCGCCTGAGTAGCTGGGACTACAGGTGCACACCACCACACCCGGCTAATTTTTGTATTTTTATTAGAGATGAGGTTTCACCACGTTGGCCAGGATGGTCTTGATCTCTTGACCTCATGATCCACCCACCTCGGCCTCCCAACGTGCTGGGATTACAGGCGTGAGCCACCGCACCTGGCCCTGTTTTTTTAAATTAAAAATAAACTAAAACAAAGAATGTCAGTGTTTCTGAAAGGCTACTGTCTAGAAAGAACACAGAGCACATGCCAGGTTTGAGTCGTCCATGGGGTCATCAGCCACGTTGTGCTGAAAAACACAAACGCAGCTTTTACACACACTCACAATACAAAGTCCCTATCTCGGAATTTAAAATCTCATTGAAAGACCACGGCATAAAATGAACATCTTCTATTGCTGGATGTCACTCAAACACGGCAGCTTGGAATTTCACTATATTCAGACTTCAAAAATGTTTCCAAAAATGTTTTGTCCTTGGTAAGCTATATAAAACCATCAACAATTATCTCCTCACAGTCACAATGACGGTGTTCAGGCTCAGGCCGGGCCAAATGAACTGCCCCACCATGCATGCCTGCCCAGGTCCTGCCCCAGGTGCCCCCCACCTCACCCTGTCCCTCTGGAATGGCACCATGCATGCCCACCCAGGTCCTGCCCCACGTGCCCCCCACCTCACCCTGTCCCTCTGGAATGGCACCATGCATGCCCACCCAGGTCCTGCCCCAGGTGCCCCCCATCTCACCCTGTCCCTCTGAAGTAGCACCATGCATGCCCACCCAGGTCCTGCCCAGGTGCCCCCCACCTCACCCTCTGGAGTGCACCATGCATGCCTGCCCAGGTCCTGCCCCAGGTGCCCCCCATCTCACCCTGTCCCTCTGAAGTAGCACCATGCATGCCCACCCAGGTCCTGCCCAGGTGCCCCCCACCTCACCCTCTGGAGTGCACCATGCATGCCTGCCCAGGTCCTGCCCCAGGTGCCCCCCACCTCACCCTGTCCCTCTGAAGTAGCACCATGCATGCCCACCCAGGTCCTGCCCAGGTGCCCCCCACCTCACCCTGTCCCTCTGAAGTAGCACCATGCATGCCCACCCAGGTCCTGCCCAGGTGCCCCCCACCTCACCCTCTGGAGTGCACCATGCATGCCTTCCCAGGTCCTGCCCCAGGTGCCCCCCATCTCACCCTGTCCCTCTGAAGTAGCACCATGCATGCCCACCCAGGTCCTGCCCAGGTGCCCCCCACCTCACCCTGTCCCTCTGAAGTAGCACCATGCATGCCCACCCAGGTCCTGCCCAGGTGCCCCCCACCTCACCCTCTGGAGTGCACCATGCATGCCTGCCCAGGTCCTGCCCCAGGTGCCCCCCATCTCACCCTGTCCCTCTGAAGTAGCACCATGCATGCCCACCCAGGTCCTGCCCAGGTGCCCCCCACCTCACCCTGTCCCTCTGGAATGGCACCATGCATGCCCGCCCAGGTCCTGCCCAGGTGCCCCCCACCTCACCCTCTGGAGTGCACCATGCATGCCCGCCCAGGTCCTGCCCAGGTGCCCCCCACCTCACCCTCTGGAGTGCACCATGCATGCCTTCCCAGGTCCTGCCCCAGGTGCCCCCCACCTCACCCTGTCCCTCTGAAGTAGCACCATGCATGCCCACCCAGGTCCTGCCCAGGTGCCCCCCACCTCACCCTGTCCCTCTGAAGTAGCACCATGCATGCCCACCCAGGTCCTGCCCAGGTGCCCCCCACCTCACCCTCTGGAGTGCACCATGCATGCCCACCCAGGTCCTGCCTCAGGTGCCCCCCACCTCACCCTCTGGAGTGGCACCATGCATGCCTGCCCAGGTCCTGCCCCAGGTGCCCCACACCTCACCCTGTCTGGAATGGCACCATGCATGCCCACCCAGGTCCTGCCCAGGTGCCCCCCCACCTCACCCTGTCGCTCTGGAATGGCTCCCACTAAACCTAGTCAATGGTTCCCACTAAACACAAAACATCCCTGCCCTGCCCCCAGCATGGAACTGTTCCCACCACCTCACCCCTCATTAAACCTACACCCTATTATTGGGCCAAGTCATTTTTAAACAGGCCAAATTTCCCATGCGGGCCGTTCCATACAGCACCTCCTGCGCCGTAATGTTGCATCAAAGGCTTTAGGGCGTGGCCATAAATCCTGGGGAACCAACAACATCCATTGAAAACAGAGGATGAGTTTGAAACCACCGCTTCCCGGCATCGTTCCTTAATAAAAGTTAAGTCAAGGGCTGATCTTTCTGTTTGCTCTCTTTTCTACCGGGTGCTCTGCCATCAGGACCTACAGATCTTATGGTCACAGTGATTTGCTCCCTTGGAGCACTAAATCCTAGTCAAATGGTCTGAGGCTTCTGCACATCCCAGCATGCCTACTTTATTTTATCTTTCTTATTTATTTATTTGGAGACAGAATCTCACTGTGTTGCCCAGGCTGTAGTGTAGCAGCAGGATCTCAGCTCACTGCAACCTCTACCTCCCAGGTTCAAATGATTCTCCTGCCTCAGCCTCCCAAAAAACAGCTGGGACTACAGGTGTCGCCACCACGGCAGACTAATTTTTGTATTTTTAGTAAAGACAGGGTTTCACCATGTTGGCCAGGCTGGTCTCGAACTCCTGACCTCAGGTGATCCACCCGCCTCAGCCTCCCAAAGTGCTGGGATTACAGGTGTGAGCCACCGTGCCCGGTCATATGCCTACGTTAAAGCAGAGCATCCATTTGACATTGGAATAATTCAGCTTAGCAACTAATTCGTCAAAAGTGTTCTTTTAAAGAAGAGGGGGAATGTGAAGGGTGGCCTGTTTTCTGCGGATTGTGCTTTAATGCCAAGTGCCCCTGCCCACTGGCTGCGCAGCCCTGAGGATGTCACTCAACACCCCTGAGCCTCAGTGTCTTCATCTGTAAAAGCAGCAACAGCATAACACCACTCAACTCCCAGTTACCAGGGAAACACATGACAGCGCCAGTAAGACAGTAAAGAAAACCGCTTGCTGGGACCCAGGCAAAGGGAACCATTGTCATCTGGGGCGGGGCGGGGCGGGGTGTGCGTGCATGAGGCCCCAGTACCTGATTTACACGAGGACGTGTCAGCAAAGCAGCAGAGCCAGGAACTGGATGACGGAGACGGTGACTACATAGCGTGGAGCCCCCAGCCCACCTTCAAGTGTGGTCCAGGCTGTGTGCCCCGGTGAGACGACCTCAGGAACCAACCTCCTTGGAAGGGAATCCATCCTAAACCCAGCTGTCTGACTAATTGTGGGGGGACGCACATTACCGATGCCGCAGACACACAAAACATCCCCGTCCCCAGCACAGAACTGTTCCCACTACCTTGTCCTCGTTAAATCTAAACCCTATTATTGGGCCAAGACATTTTTAAACAGGCCAAATTTCCCATTCTATCAGATAAAGTGGTACAGAAGAAAAGCTTCCTAAGAACATCCATCATCCCAATTAATTCGCCCTTAAGAGCCTATTCCATATTCTCCACACATTTTACAATCTCGCAAAACCTAAACTATTCACCAACAAATAGGCTGTTCCGCCACAACTGCACAGAAGGTTTGTATCATCAAAACCGAATCTGCAAGTTTCACATCCCATAAGCAAACAACTGTAACCGGAAGCTGTGAGCAATCCAAGCCCTCCTATATCACAGAATCACAGCCAACCTCGGAAACGAAACAAATCAGAAAGTTAACTTGTTAATTCTTCCAGGGCTCCCGTGGCAATGCTGTGTCCTAATAACTCACTGTTTAAATAGCTCCTCTGAAACTGACTCAAGCAGCGAGCCAATCCGAGCCCTTCCTGGCCGTGGTCTTATAAATAAGGTCACCTGCCTGCACCAGCACCCTTGGATGCATGGTCAGGCAAACCTCAAAGAGCCACTGGGGGACCTTTATTGTTCCCCCAGCCCCCGCCAAGTTCTTCTTTCCCTTCTGCATCTTTCAATTCCAATACATCCTATTAGTACGCACCCCCCCCAGCACCACAGGCCAGCCCTGGCCCTTGGGGTCAGAGGCGTGGAGGACCTGCCAAGCATCTGACCACAGAGCCAAGGTTTCCTCTCCCTTCTGTGCACCTCCAGCCCCAGGGCTGGCAAGCAAGCTTCCCACACTGGCTCCACCACTAACTGGGCAGGCCTCTTCAACAGCTCCCAAATTACAAGCCCGTGTCCAGGAGCAGAAGCCAAGATGAGATGAGGCTATGCTTTTCAAAGAGCTTACACAAAGCCTTGCACACAGCCGCCCAACTGTTATTATCTGGAGGAGACAGAAAAGCAAGACCGAGGGGACACCGGCTACATTACAGGGTGACTCAGGGGCCGTCTGACAATCTCCAACGGTGCCACCCTGGAATTAATTGGCACATGGAAGGGGCAGTGATCTCTGATCTTCACAGACAGCCCTGTGGCTGGCTGATGAAAGAGCATACACAAGCAAACCCTGTGACCCAGATCACCCGGAGGCCACATTTTAATAGCTGTACTCAGGAGCCTCTGGCCTGCTGAGAAAGGTGCTGAGCCCTGGTCTTGAACTTGGAGAAGCACAGGCCTGCTCCCAGGAAAACGCTGACGGAAGCAGCGTGGTGCCTCTCCCCCCAGCTGGGCCTAAGTGGGGCGCTTGCCCCCAACATCCAACCGGAGGCAACAAATCCTTGCAGAGCTCCCCGCGCCCAGCCCAAATGCACCCCGGCATGCCAGGCAAGGCCTTTGGTGGGTTCCTGACGTTCTCCAGGCGGCCCATCCAGAGCCGCTCCTCCTGCCCCAGCGGCCACTCACCAGACACGGACACCTCCATGAGCGCCTCCAGTGGCCGGTTGTTGTCCAGGTCCCGGCTGAGCTGCAGCTCGCCCGTGGCGGGGTCTAGTAGCAACAGGTGCAGCTCGTTGCCACGCAGGAAGGTGTAGTTGAGGCTGTCCGACACATCGGGGTCATGGGCCGGGATGCGGCCAATCACGCCAGTGGGGAAGCTGTTCGACTTGTTGGTGACATAGTTGTTGAAGAGGATCTGGAAGTCGGGCAGTACCGGAGGGTTGTCATTCTGGTCCACGAGAAGAATGTGCACAGTGGCTCGGCTCACCAGTGGGGCCGACGTGGCCTGCACCACCAGCACATACTCACGCCGGACCTCAAAGTCCAGCTCCACCAGGGCACGCAGGTCCCCATTCAGCAGGTCCAGCTGGAAGAAATGCCGCATGTCGCCCTCCACAATCTGATACATGATCTGGGCATTGGGGCCTTCGTCAGGGTCCTGAGCACGGATCTTTGCCACCACCGACCCCACTGGGTTGTTCTCCTCTACAAACAGCTCCAGCTCGTCCTTCTCAAACATGGGGGCATTGTCATTAATGTCCAAGATGGTCACCTGGATTTCCACCGAGGCGCTAAGGGCAGTGGGGCTGCCGCGATCCACAGCCACAGCCCAAAGGTTGTACACGGCCACGTTCTCCCGGTCCAGCCGGCGCTGGGTGCGGATGACACCGGACGTGGGCTCGATGTAGAAGTCCCCGTCGCCGTCGTCCCCACCCTGGAAGGTGTACAGCAAACGCCCATTGGGACCCGAGTCCCGGTCTGTGGCAGAGACCTGGAGGATGCTGGTTGAGGGTGGAGCATCCTCAAAGATGGAACCCTGGTAGAAATCCCACAGGAACTGGGGCGCATTGTCGTTGGCATCGAGGATGAGGATCTCCAGGGTGGTGGTGTCCGACTTCTGAGGGATGCCGTTGTCCAGGGCCATGATGGTCAGCGTGTACGCAACCTGCTGCTCATAGTCCAGCTCCATCATGGTGTACATGGTGCCACTGTCGGGGTCAATGCGGAACTGCGGCACGGGGTCCTGAATCACGTAGGTGATGCGGGCGTTCTCTCCTGTGTCCTCGTCGTTGGCACTGAGGGTAGCAATGGAGGTGCCCACGGGCCTGTCCTCGCTGACGCTCACCGTGTAATGGGAGCTCTGAAAGACCGGCCGGTGGGTGTTGGCGTCGGTGACGTTGATGAGGACATGCGCGGTGTGCGACCGTGTGCCATCGGACGCTGTCACCGCCAGCACGTACTGCTGCTCCTGCTTGTAGTCCAGAGGTAGCGCCAGGGTGATGAGGCCGCCTCCCCTCTGGCTGCTGAGCGCGAAGCGGTTCCGGGTGTTGCCGCCTGTGAGCTGATAGGTGATCACACTGTTGGCGTCGCGGTCGCGGGCCTGCAGGGTCAGCACGCTGCTCCCCACGGCTGCATCCTCGTTCAGACGCAGCTCGTAGGTGGGCTGCGTGAACACCGGGTCGTTGTCGTTCACGTCCAGCACCGTGATGGAGACGCTGGTGGAGGAGCTCATGGGGGGCGAGCCGTGGTCCACCGCCTCCACGCCGAAGCTGTAATGCTCCACCTCCTCACGGTCCAGCTCGGCACACAAAGTGATCCAACCCGAGCTGTTGTGGATCTGGAAGGGGAAGTCCGGGGCCGGGACAGGGTTCTTAGGCCCAGCGCTGCCGCCCCCCAGAAAGGCGGAGGCCGTGTCCACCAGGCGATAGTGCAGCCGGGCGTTCTCTCCAGAGTCCGCGTCCACCGCCTGAATGTGCACCACGGAGTAGCCCAGGGGCACGTTCTCCAGCACCGTGGCCTGGAAGGGGCTGCTCACAAAGATGGGCTCGTTGTCATTGACATCCAGCACCTGCACAGACACCACCCCGGAGGAATTGATGAGCGGCGGCCGGCCCCCATCCTGGGCTTTGATGCTCAGCGAGTACTTCTGCACATCCTCGAAATCCAGGGGGTTGATCACATCCAGGATCCCGCTCAGCGAGTGCAGGTAGAACTGCCCGGCCACGTTCCCGCTGAGGATGCTGTAGTGAATGGCCGCGTTCTGGCCCTGGTCCCGGTCCGTGGCCTGCACGCGCAGCACAGCCGTGTTGAGACCCACGTCCTCGGGCACCTGGACCACGTAGTTCTGCTCGCTGAACTGGGGGTAGTTGTCATTCTCGTCCTCCACCTCGATGTACACGGTGGCCGTGGCGCTGAGGGGGCCCGGGTTGCGGCCCTGGTCGCTGGCCTCCACCAGCAGCTGGTACTCGGCCGCCTCCTCCCGGTCCAGCACCGCGCGCGTGCTCACCACGCCGGAGCTCGCGTTCAGCTGGAAGACGTCCCACGCGCCCCCCAGCATGCGGTAGCGCATGTTGGCGTTGACGGGCGAGTCGCGGTCGCTGGCGCGGATGGTCAGCACCTCGTAGCCCACCTCGAGGTTCTCACGCACGCGCTCACGGTACTCCGACTGCTCGAAGACCGGGCTGTGGTCGTTGGTGTCTTTGACCAAGACGGTGATGTAGGTGGTGGCCGAGCGCGGCGGCGTGCTGTAGTCCACGGCTTTTACCCTGAGCACGTGCGTTTCCTTGGTCTCGCGGTCCAGCTCGCTGGCCGTGCTCACCGCGCCCGTGGCGGAGTCGATGCGGAAGTAGCCACGGGAGCGCTCATCGAACAGCCCCTCCATATAATAGCTCACGCGCTCCTCCTCGCCCTCGATGGTGTAGTGCGCGTGAAGCTGGAGGAGGGGGGTGCCCGCGGGCTCGTTCTCAAACAACGCCACCTGGTAGTTGGGCATCGGGAACTTCAGGCTCCCTCGGCCGCTCGTGCCCCGCCGGGCCCGTCGTACCGGCCCCGCCCGGGTTTGGGGCAAGTTCGGTGGCGGCGATGGCGATGGCGATGGCGATGGCGATGGCGACACGAAGGGCTTCCCCGAGGCGGCGTCCTCCAGTGCCAGCTCCACCCGGACGGCGCCAGCCGCGCATCGCAAGGCGCACGGCAGACACAGGCAGATGGGGCGGCCGGGACAGCAGGGCTCGGGACGCGGTGGGCAGCTGCAGGCGGGGACTGTGGTCGGAGCTGCGAGCACCGAACGCTGCGCGGCCGCGCCGCCACCGGCGACCAGCAAGCAGAGCGCCCCGCAGAGCCCAGGCCCTGGGAGCACAGTCTGCGCGCGCCGGGCACGGGCTCGGCAGCCGGGATGGTGCGCGCGCCTCCGCAGGCGGAGGCTCAGCGCCGTCGGGGCACCGCGGACCGCCAAGCGGACTTGCAGCGGCAGCGGGCGCCCCGCCAGGTACATGCAGCCCCGGGGCCCGGCGCCCGAGACGCGCCGCCGTCCTGCCAGCCGCCCCTCGCGGCCCACGTCCAGCAGCTCCAGGGGCGTTTGCGCGGCGCCCACCGGGTAGGTACGGCCGGGCCCCAGGGTGAAGGCGCGGGCCCCGCCAGGTACGCGCAGCTCCCAGGCGGCCGCTCGCAGCCCCAGCGCCGGCAGGGCGGCGGCGGCGACCAGGAGCAGCAGCACGGGCAGCACGGGCGGCGGTGGCGCCATGGCCCGGAGCCCGAGCCCGAGCCGGGCGCCCGAACACAATCCATGCACCCCGCGCGCCTCCTCATCCACCCGGCGCGGCCCCGGAGCGGCTCCCGCGCGCCCGGCGCCCGGCCCTCGGGGCGGGCCGCGTCCCGCCTCCCCGGGGGTCCTGGCGGGGACTGTGGGTACCGCGCGCCCGGTCTCCCCCGCAGCTTCCACTTCGAGAGCACTTTGCGAAAGTTTGCGAAGTTGGTTTCAAGATGGCTCCTCCGCGCGTCCCGGGAGGGCGCCGCACATCAACCTGCGGCGGCGGCGGCGGCTCCAGGCGGCTCCAGGTGGCTCCGGCGCGGGCTCGGCCTGGCGGGCGTGGGAAGCGGGGCGTGCCAATCGCGGGGCGGGGGCTGAGTTCCCGGAGCGGGCTGGGCCGCACCTCGCAGCGCAGACCCCAGCGGCCGGCTACTGCCTGGGCGATGCGCTCGGCCCGCGCCCCCTCCGCCCGGGCTTTCCCCGCCCCCGGCCCGGCCCCGCCCCGCCCCCGGCCCCGCCGCGTTTCGTTCGGGCCCCGGGGGGAGCCGGCAAGGAGGTGAGCGCCGGGAGGATCGCCATGGAGACACGAGGGCGCGGCCGGGGCGGGGGCTGGGGGGCCTACTCCCCGGCGGCCTCCCCACCCAACCTCCCAGGGGGCGGGGCCGAGAGAGTAGGGCCGGGAGAGGTGGGGCGAGGGCCCCAGTTGGCCGCTACCCGTGGGGCGGTGGCTACACACCTCGGGCGCGGGGCCGCGGCTCAGAGCCTGGCTCCTGACCCCGGCAGAACAGATCCACGGAGACTGCCGCTAGGGGTGCCGCGCGGGTGGGACCCGGGAGCTGAGGGCTGGAGCCGAGGGGTCAGGGAGTCCCCCATTAAGTACTGCGGCGGCTGTCGAGAGGGGGTTACCCATTTTACTGCAAGACGCACGGAGGCTGAAATGCTTCACCAGGACTAAAACTCTCTGGACTTTGAAACCCAATTGGCAGCTACCGGATCTGCGTCCCGCTTGGTTTAAAGAGCAACTTTTAACTTAAAGAAGAAAAGCCAGGTTGACATTAGGGATTTGGAGCGGACGGCGGAGGCGCGCTCATCTCCCGCGTGCGGCCGGCTTCGAGCGTTCGCGGACGCGCTGCGCAGTCCCAGAGCGTCCAGCTCCTCCCGAAGCGGGTTGAGGGGGCACTGGGGGCCCTGGAAGCCGCCTGTGCCAAGCAAGCACCCGCGGGGATTTAGAGCTGGTAACGGCCCCTCCCCGGCCTCCTGCAGAGGCCAGCAGTGTGGGGGGGGGATGGGGGTAGAGACCTTGGAGCTTTCAGAACCGTGACACACACACACCGGTCTCCTGCAGGGAACCCGGGCGGGGCGGGGGCAACTTTAAGTCTGAGAGACGGGTACATTTGCCTCCGGATCCGGCACAGCCATAGAGGGGGTGGAGGCTTAGGACTTCGCGAAAAATCCCCCATGGGCGGGGCTTTAGGACCGTGCCACATCACCCCTCCTGTGGGGCTTTGGGACTGTGCCACTAGCGGCTGGGAAGGACGCGCACTCTCCCTCGGTGGCGCTGGGGCGCCGGAATCCAGGGCAGCCCTTAGGCCTCCCAGTGGTCGGGGACGGTAGGTGGAGGGCTCCTGGGGTGGGTCGGAGCGGTGGGGTGGGAGTATTGGGCAGTCACCTCTAGAGCGGTCTTTTTGGCAAGGGAGGGCCGGATCCTGCAGCCAAATCTCTGAGCTGAGCTTAGATGAGTCCAGTCTCAGCGAGAACCGTGGGCGGCTGCGGAGACCCGGAAGGGTTTCTCCCCGAAGCGAGCGGTGTGTCTGTGTGTGTCACACCCATACTCAGCCAACTTCACTCAAAGCTTTTGAAACAATGGCTTCGGGCTGAATGAAGCCCAATGCGAGCATTTTCTTCCCAGTATCAACTATGTGAAGACGTTATATTCATCTAAAAGGTGGAGTTGTGCCGAGCGCGGTGGCTCACGCCTGTAATCCCAACACTTTGGGAGGCCAAAGCAGGCGGATCACGAGGTCAGGAGCTCAAGACCAGCCTGGCCAACATGGTGAAACGCTGTCTCTACCAAAAACACAAAAGTTAGCCGGGCGCGGTGGCAGCGCGCATAATCCCAGCTGCTTGGGAGGGTGTGGTAGGAGTATTCTTTGAACCACCTGGAAGGGGGAGGTTGCAGTGAGCCGAGATTGCGCCACTGCACTCCAGCCTGGGTGACAGAGCAAGACTCCATCTCAAAAACAAACAAAAAAGTGGAGTTGCTTTGGTACTTTTTACTTCTGGGTACCTTCACCAAGGCCTAACTCCTCGTTCTCACTGGACTCGGTAGTCCTAGACTCCTAGCATGGTTGAAGGATTAACAAGAAAATCTGCACGAAGTGGTTGGCGCAGGGCCGGACTCAGGCATGGATCTGGAGAGTCCTGCTGGGAAATGTGTGTGTGGACGGAGGGGAGGAAGGAGAAAAGTCCATCCCTTAATGTGACCAGCCCAGGACCTCCCCACCCCCCATATACCTTTCCACTTGGATTTTTCCAGGAAGGAGGAAAGGACAGGAGTTTTGGGGCAGGAAGGCAGGGCGGGTCCCTGAGCCTGGAGCCTCACAGTGGAAGGCTGCTGGGGGGAACCCAGGTGCAAGGAAAACCAGAGAAGCCCAGGAGTGCATGTTTTGCAATAAGGCTTTAAGCAGGGCGGGTTGGGTTTAAATAAACAAAACTCAGCTGCGGCCAGTGGGTTTGGGTGTGGGCCTGCTTTCCTGGAATAAGACACCTGCAGGCTGAGGTAACCCCAGGGACTGCCCAGCACCATTTCCAGGTCCTAGGGACAAGTGAGGATGGATGCACCTAACAGGACGTCCGGCACAGATGAAAGATCATTCCATTCACACTTAGACCGACAGCAAGTCCAACTTCACCATAACATTTAGGGGTGCACACAAACAGGGGAAAGGTGAAGAAGAGCAAGGTGGGCACATTTGGGAGGGCTCTGGGCAGGGGCGTCCCCTTCCGGACCTGAGGGTTACCGGGGTGTTAGCTTCATGATCGCACATTGAACTCCATGCACCTGCTCTGTGTACTTTCCCCATGCCTGCATGCTAGAGTCTGCAGTTTTATTTTTATTTGTTTTTATTTTTAAATAGAGATAGGGTCTCACTATGTTGCCCAGGTTGGTCTCAAACTTCTGGGCTCAAGAGATCTTCCCACTTCAGCCTCTCAAAGTACTAGGATTACAGGTGTAAGCCATCATGCCCTATATAGAGTCCAAAGTTTTATTTTATGTATTTATTTTTGAGACAAAGTCTCACTCTGTCACCCAGGCTGGATTGCAGTGGTGAGATCTGGGTTCAGTGCAACCTCTGCCTCCCAGGTTCAAGCGATTCTCCTGCCTCAGCCTCCCAAATAGCTGAGATTAGAGGCAGGCGCCACCAGTCCTGGCTGACTTTTGTATTTTTAGTAGAGACGGGGTTTCGCCACGTTGGCCAGGGTGGTCTCGACCTCCTGACCTCAGGTGATCCGCCAACCTCAGCCTCCCAAAGTGCTGGGATTGCAGGCATGAGCCACTGCACCCAGCCTAGAATCCACAATTTTAAATAAGTGGGGAGGGGAGAGGGACTAAAAAGACAAAGGCCGCAGCTTGTGCTGGGAAGGCCAGGTGGTCTGGCTGCATCAGAAATCAGGAGTCTGGGCCGGACGCAGTGGCTCACGCCTGTAATCCTAACACTTTGGAAGGCTGAGGTGGCTGGATCACCTGAGGTCAGGAGTTTGAGACCAGCCTGGCCAACATGGCGAAACACTGTTCTTACTAAAAGTACAAAAGTTGGCCAGGCATGGTGGCAGACACCTGTAATCCCAGCTACTCAGGAAGCTGAGGCAGGGGAATCACTTCAACCTGGGAGATAGAGGTTGCAGTGAGCCGAGATCATGCCACTGCACTCCAGCGTGACTCCATCTCAAAAAAAAAAAAAAGAAGAAAGAGAAAGAAATTCACGAGT
The DNA here is from genome assembly GCF_049354715.1 of Callithrix jacchus. Taxonomy (NCBI): domain Eukaryota; kingdom Metazoa; phylum Chordata; class Mammalia; order Primates; family Cebidae; genus Callithrix; species Callithrix jacchus. The sequence goes on along the minus strand of NC_133502.1, from coordinate 213,441,487 downwards.
CTGAACTCACTGGCCTCTTCGAGGGGTGGGCTTTAATTTGCCACTAACTAGTTGTGTGACCTTCACCAAGGCCTAACTCCTCGTTCTCACTGGACAGGGTAGTCCTAGACTCCTAGCACGGTTGAAGGATTAACAAGAAAATCTGCACGAAGTGGTTGGCGCAGGGCCCGGCTCAGGCACGGATCTGGCCAGGTCTAGCGTTGACTCTGATCACAGCTGTTTCCTAGCATGAGTTCAAGGCTGCCTCCTCTCCGTCTTCATTATGGGAATTGACGCGTCTGTGTTGGAGGAGAAGCGGGGGCTGCAGCTTTCACCTGATTTCCCGAGGGGTGTGTACTGGGACGCTGATCCAGTCCACCCAGAAAGCGGAGCTGATTCCCAGAGAGCGGAAGGGGTGTACTTGGGGCTTTGTAAAGGGCAGTGACCTGTGTGGTGGGCTCGTTCACTGCCCAAGTCTGGGGCTCCCACAGGCCACTTCGCATGTCCTTTGACACTGGCTTGGAACAGGGTCTCTGCTCACTTGACCCCATGCGTCACCATCTCATGACTCTCCGGGTGGGGAGGAGGCTGGGAGTTGAGTGACAGCACCCTGGGTCATTCTTGCACCTGTCACCCTGAGAGCCACTGGCCAGAAGAGGCCCCATGTTCTGTGATGTTTTCTGTGCCTGGAATTGCTGCTTGCAGCCTTTCCCAGGGGCTCAATGGATTGTAATTGCTGTGCCCGGAGATGTTTCATGGGAAGTGAGCATTTTTAAAAAACAAAAATAGAATTTAGAAAAACAAGAAGGCAGACGCGATGGGTTTCTAGTGTTCTGCATGCTGTAGGAAGCACTTCAGAAAGGTTTCTGCCAGGGGCTGGAAGCAGAAGCTACGTGACTTCTGGAATCTGTTCGTTACACAATAAATTCCTGGGCCAGTTAAACAGCAGGGAGCCACAAGAAATCACCCACGGGCCACAGCTGAGTGAGCCCAGGCCAAGCTCCACCTGGCCTTATTTTTGGAATTCAGGGGGAAACCTCTTGGGAACAGGCTCATAGCACCCCTCTGCCTCCCTGATGCCTTACAGTTGTTGGGGTTTGACACATGCAAAATCGTGAAAGTTGAAACGTGGTATAAAAATGAAGCCTCGATGTAGAGTTAACAGAGGGAGGGGCCACAGGGAATTTACATCCTAATCAGGCAGGGCTTGTGCACCAGCGTTTCCCTGGAAAGCCAAGGTAACGTTCTGACTACAAAGAAAAAATGTTTTCCTGCTTGGAAGTTGCCAGAACTTGTCTAATACAAATGTTGGGATTTCTTGCCCGCGGGCTGTCGCGTACGGCTACCCAGGCCCCCTCGTAAAGGCTCCTCCTCGGAGCTTGGCACTCTCAGGTGCTCCTGAGATGCCAGCACCTGAACAATCCGCTCCAGGGAGGCTTTAGCTCCAAGAAGGTTCTGGAAAGCTCCAGGAAGGGTAGCCGGCATGCACAAAAGTTGGAGAGGAATCTCCAGCCTGCCTGGGAATGCTGTGGACTCAGAGCCATGGGCTCAGGTCTGCTCTCTGTCCAGAACTGCTCTTGCATCTCCCTGGGGAGACTGGGTGGCACGAGGAACAACAAGGTCCCGTGGGCATTTCCTCGCCCCATGCTCACCCACCATGCCTGTGCCCGCTGGGTCCATCTCAGGGCTGCACTGCCCCCTAGTGGCCAAGCACAGGCTCTACCCCACTGCGCCTGCCTGGCTCCCCATGCAGGTGCTCACCAAACAGTCCCTGAGCAGAGCAGGGCAGAGCAGACCAGCTCGCGCCCCAGGCCCTGTGGCTACCGTGCTGAGATTGCACCCTGTGCACACACACACACACACCACACACACCACACACACACACACACACTTAGGATGCTGCTGGCCCCGAGCAGTGGCTGGCCACATGGGCTGCTGGTCACACTGCCCACTGCTCCTGGGACTCCCAAGCCCCTTGCTCTCTACAGGATGAGGATGCCCAGCTCTGCAAGACACACAGCAAATGGAGGCTTAGAGTGCAGCGCATGGCGGTAGGGCTCCCCCCACACTCCACACCCCCATCTATTTCCGGGGAACGAGAATGAAGGGCCCGGCCCAGCGCACAAGCCCCAGGAGGGCACGGGAGCTGCATTTGGGGGCAGTGATTGGAGGGCTGCTGACTCCAGGCTCGGGAAAGGGGGCTGCAAGTGTTCCCGGAAGAGGGTCCACACCCGCTGAGTCCCCGCTGCTGGATATCCTGGCTCCTGTCACTACCTTTATCATCGTCATGGTCCATGATGTTACTTCCTGGCCCCCCACGTGATACACAGAAACACTAGCACGGAGCCCACACGGGGGAGACTGTCTTACTTGATTACCGTTTTTTACATACCTCCCTCCCTTTCTCTTTCCCTGAACCTGGGTCTCACTCTGTCACCCAAGCTGTAGGGCAATGGCATGACCATAGCTCACTGCAGCCTCCAACCCTGGGCACAAGTGATCCTCCTGCCTCAGTCTCCTGAGTAGCTGGGACTACAGGCACGTGCCACTATGCTTGGCTAATTTTTTTCTTTCAATGTTTGCAGTGTTAGGGTCTTGCTACATTGCCCAGACTGGTCTCAAACTCCCAACCTCAAGCTATCCTCCCTCCTCAGCCTCCCAGAGTGCTGGGATTATAGGCATAAGCCTCTATTCCTGGCCTTATTTATTTATTTATTTTTGAGACAGAGTTTTACTCTTGTTGCCCATGCTGAGTGCAATGACGTGATCTCGGCTCACCGCAACCTTCACCTTCTGGGTTCAAGTGATTCTCCTGTCTCAGCCTCCCTTGTAGCTGGGATTACAGGCACGTGCCACCATTCCTGGCCTTCTTTTAAAAAGGAGATACAAGGGCCAGGCATGGTGGCACATAGCTGTAATTCCAACACTTTGGGAGGCTGAGGTGGGTGGATCACTTGAGCCCAGGAGTTCACAACCAGCCTGGGAAAAAAATGAAATCCCATGTCTAAAAAAATAAAAAAGAAATTTAAAAAGGGGAAAAAAAGGAGATACATTTCACATACCTTAAAAATCACTCACTTTAAAGTGTACAATTCAATGCTCTTAGTAGAGCCACAGAGTTACGCAGTCATCACCACGAATTCCAGAACAGAGGCTCACCCCTAAGAGAAGCCCCGAAGTCATCATCCGTCCCCTGCCAGCCCCCGGCAACTGATAACCGGCTTCCTGGCTCTGTGGATTTGCCTGTCCTGGGCAGTTTGTGTCACTGCAATCACATGCTGTGTGGCCTCTTGGGCCTGGCTTCCTTCTGGGCACCACATTACACGGTTCCTGCGTGTTGGAGCATAAATTAGCGCTTCCTTCCTTTTTCAGCCTGAGTGACCTTTCACGCTATGGATACGCTACGGTTTGTTTATCCACTCATCAGACACTGGATATTTTTGACTATTTTCAATAACCTTCCTTCCTTTTGAGTGGAGAAAAAAAAGGGCAAGACATTCCCTCTGCAAAATTGACACAAAATCTTTTTAACAGTTATCCTTTATCTTCATGTTCTGGCACTGTAGCTACAGCTAACCATGCTGTCACCAGGGCTCATAGAGGACTTTCCCTGGGGACTTTCCTCTGCTCCTGCTGGGTACAGAGAGGAGCACTAAAGTTGCCCTGAGGCAAGGTGGCTCATGCCTGTAATCCCAGCACTGTGGAAGGCCAAGGTGGGTGGATCACCTGAAGCCAGGAGTTTGAGACCATCCTGGCCAACATGGTGAAACCCCATCTCTACTAAAAATACAAAAATTAGCTGGGCATGGTGGGGTGTGCCTGTAGTCCCAGCTACTCAGGAGGCTGAGGCAAGAGAATCACTTGAACACAGGAGGCAGAGGTGGCAGTGAACGGAGATTGAGCCACTGTACTCCACCCTGGGTGACAGAGCAAGACTCTGTCTCAAAAAAAAAAAAAGAAGAAAGAAAAGAAAAGCTGCCCTGAGGTAGGATTGGCAGACTGGGGGTGAGGGAAGCCAGTGCCCCCCACTTTCCTGTCCCCTCCGAACACCGTCACCCACCCCCTGATGCTGTAGTGGACAGGAGGGCCACCCAGCCTAGCAACCATGAGCTGATGACACTCTACCGGCCTGGCCCTGTCCTCCTGCCTGGAATGGGGAAGCAAGAGCGACCATACTTGACCACCTCCTTCCCTCCCTGCACAATCAGTCACTCGTTCAACATGATGGACACCCCTGCCCACCACAGAGGCGTTATTCTCATGGGAGAACACAAGAGCGTACCTATCAGGTTCTTTCTCTTTCTCAACTTGCAAAACTTTGGGGGGTGCAGGTGATTGTAGGCAAGAATGATTCTATGGGAATGGGGGATACCCAGAAAAGGTAGAAACAGTGCCAGCATCCTAGTTGTTATTATTGTTGTATTGGTGTTCCTTTTTTTTTTTTGAAACAGAATCTCGCTCTGCTGCCCAGGCTAGAGTGCAGTGACATGATCTCAGCTCACTACAACCTCTGCCTCCCAGGTTCGAGATATCCTCCTGCCTCAGCCACCCGAGTAGCTGAGATCACACCCAGCTAATTTTTTTGTATTTATAGTAGAGACGGGGTTTCACCATGTTGGCCAGGCTGGTCTAACTCCTGACCTCAGGTGATGCACTTGCCTCGGCCTCCCAAAGTGCTGGGATTACAGGTGTGAGCCGCCGCGCCCTGCCGGGATTACAGGTGTGAGCTGCCGCGCCCAGCCTGCTGCATCCTAATAATATCGTTGTATCTTCTTTTTAAAGATTAAAAGACAGACAGCAACACGGGGGTTGCAGAGCTCAGGAGCCAGTCCTGGCCCCCTGCCTTCTCCCTCAGGAGGTTCCCCTGACCCCCAGGACCTCAGCTTCCACATCTGCACATCTGGGAGACAAAGGCACCATCAGGGAGGGGGAGCAAATCATACCCGGGAAAGGCCCAACTCCAGCAGTTTCCGCAGTGGCTGAAAGATCATGGCTATTTTTGCCCTCGTTACAATGGAATGTCCACTCCCCCCAGCCACCTCCACAGCACTCAACACCGGTGTCCAGCCGCTCTACATGGACGTGTTGGAAACAGAGCACAGGCCTCTTGGCTTGTGGTCACCGGGAGGGGGCAGGGAGGGACAGCTGCTAAGAGGATGGGGGAGGGAGCCTGCCACTCAGAAACACTGGGGCAGGACATGGGATAAAGGGCTGCCTCCAGCCACCAGTGGGAGCCTGACCCAGAGCCCAAAGAAGCTGGCCACCTGCGTACTGACTGACCCCAAGGCTAGGACAGATCCCCGAGTGGACGTCTCAAAGACAGTCCCTCATTCCAGGGCACGTGGGAGCTCTGGCCATCTGGCAGCTGGAGGGAACAGGAAGGGCACAACTGTCTGAGACCCATGTGGCTTCTCCCAGAAAGAGGAGCCACCAGTGCTCACTGACTCCTGGTTGCCAGTCTTGCCAGGGCAAAAAGGCAAGTGAAGGAAACCTCCTCTTCATGGGGCACTGTGCCTTGCAGTGTCAGCTGAGATCCCTGGGGGAAAGCTGGCTTGAGCTCATCTGGACCCTGCAGAGCAGACTCCATCAGACCCGGCTCTGGTTCCAAGCTGGGCAGCAGGCGAGCCCAGGGCTCCAACAGCCCCACTGGCAGAGGATGGCCCTCATGAGGCAGGAGCCCATGATTCACGCCCTACTGGAATTTGTCGAGCATGCCGAGATTTGCAGCTCCTCCAAGGAGATCAGATCCTGCCCTGATCAAAAGAAAAGAAGATGGATGAGGACATTATAGATAGGCCAGAGCCGCCCAGCTGGCCTCGGGATGCAGGCAGTGTGTGTTCTGGGTTCTCACGAAGCTAAGAAACTCTAAATCCAGGTTGACATCATGGCACACTGCCACCTGCTTCAGGGGGACGCAGGGAACAAGGAGGAGCCGTTGGCAGAGAGTTCGGTTCCTGCAAGTTCCAACTTCTGCTAAAATTGGTGAATGAGTTGCTTTGCATGATTCGGAGCACACAAGCTTCTCTGTCCACAAAATTCGCTCACGTGCACACCCAGGGAAATGGACTTGGCTTGCTCTTTCCAACCTCTTGCTTCTGCAGAATCAGCAGGAGACGTGTGAGCTGGGGCCTCTGTCCCTGTCGTGTGAGGAAGGCAGGCAGGACAGGGAGCGAGCACCGAGCAATGAGTCAGGAGGCCTGGTGGGGAGCTTGGGCAAATCCGTTTTCCTCTCAGGGCCTCAGTCTTATCCTCTGTAAAATGGGTTACATTCATTTTCTGTGGTTGATGTAATGAAGTCCCACAAATTTTGTCTTTTTTTTTTACGTGGAGGCTCACTCTGTTGCTCAGGCTGGAGTGCAGTGGCGCGATCTCAGCTCACTGCAACCTCTGCCTCCGGGGTTCAAGCAATCCTTCTGCGTCAGCTTCCCAAGTAGCTGGGATTATAGATGTCCTCCACCACACCCAGCTAGTTTTTGTATTTTTAGTAGAGACAGGGTTGCACCATGTTGGCCATGCTGGTCTCAAACTCCTGACCTCAGGTGATCCACCTGTCTTGGCCTCCCAAAGTGCTGGGCTTATTTATAGGCATGAGATGCGGATTATCTGCTGGCGGTGGAGGTCAGAGGTCTGAGATGAGAATGACTGTCTCTACATGGGCTAACGTCACCGTGTCTGCCATGTCAGGTCAAGCCAGGTTCTGCCGAGAAGCCAGTGCTCATGGTCTGCCAGAGCCCAGGATGGGGCTGTGCGGTCGGCAGGAGGGTTGAGTGATTGGCCAGCATCACTCCTGGCCAGGGTGTTCAGGGCGGAGAAGGGGGGCTTTGTTGGAGAGGAAGCCAGGACATTGCCAAGGCTGGCCGTTCGGTGGTACCCGCTGTGACCCCAACATCTTCACCACCTTCGGGGCTGCTTCCTGGAGCCAAGGCCGCTTCATTTCATCTGGGCCATGCGCCTGTTGTGGGCCTGGCTGGACTCGGGCTGCATTTTTCAGATGTGCTGCCCACCCTTGGTGAGTCCTGTCTGCTGTGCTGTGGAGCGAAACCACGGGACGCGTCACTCCAGAAACAGTGACGGAGGCTTCTGATAAAGCTGTCCAGGGGAACTGGGTTTTGAAGGTGCACCAGGCAGAGGAGAATGTGGAATTCCAGCCAAGGGGAGAAGTATATACAAAGATGGAGAGGAGTCAGCGTCTGTGTGGCGGGACGGTGTGGCACTCTGAGCGATTTGGTATTACCGAGGGGCCACCGCAGGGGTGGAGGGGGTGGGAGCTGAGGCCAGAGGCAGGCAGGGGTGGGCTAAGGGGTCTGGCCTTTGCACTGCAGGCACTGGGGTTGTCAGCTGTGGAGGGACAAGGTCAGCTGTGCATTTGAGAGCAGGCGAGGCTGGGGAAGAGCAGGGGTGGGCAGGAGACCAGCTGCCCACAGAACCAGATGCCCATGGTGAGAGCTTGCCCAGAGGACAAGGGTGAAGAGGCAGCTTTCTGCCCTGAAAGGATATCTGTCCAGGACAACACACAGGGCACCAGAACCCACCCACAACGACTCTGGACAGCCGAGAGGTGGGTCGCCCCGAGTCCCAGCCAGGAGCTTCTTTGGTGGAGGACGGGGCTACCATCCCCAGGCTGCCAGTCTCAGAGACTAGAGAGTTCTTGTCTTTCTCATAGTCAGCAGTTCCACCATTTGAGAGTCACTCCTTTGACTATGACCCTGCTCACCCACCCATAGGGATGAGGGGTGAACTGGGCTTGGCAGAAGTGGCCTGGATCCGAGTTCCAGGCTGGCCGCTGGCTGTCGCACACTCAGGAAAGAGTTGAATCCCTTTGTTTCTGTCTCTGTAAATGTGGACACCCGGCCCCTTTACTGTGGCCATACTGCCGGGTGAGGCCCCCCAACCCCTGTGGAGAAGGGGCTCAGAGAGGCCCCCACTCCCCCACCCCAATCAGGTGAATAGGACCGTGTCCAGGCACAGCAGCTGGAATTGAAGCGGGGGGGGGGGCGCAGCAGCTGGAATTGGAGCAGTGGGTGGGGGGGGCACAGCAGCTGGAATTGGAGCGGGGGCGGGGGGCGCAGCAGCTGGAATTGGAGCGGGGGGCGGGGGGGCACAGCAGCTGGAATTGGAGCAGTGGGCGGGGGGGCGCAGCAGCTGGAATTGGAGCAGTGGGCGGGGGGGCGCAGCAGCTGGAATTGGAGCAGTGGGCGGGGGCGCAGCAGCTGGAATTGGAGCGGGGCGGGGGGGCGCAGCAGCTGGAATTGGAGCAGTGGGCGGGGGGGCGCAGCAGCTGGAATTGGAGCAGTGGGCGGGGGGGCGCAGCAGCTGGAATTGGAGCGGGGGGCGGGGGGGGCACCAGTGCCCACTTCTTCAGGCTGGGCTTTCTTTCCCTCTCCCACCCAGTTTCCACTTGTGGGGGGCTCTTCTGTGGCCATTGAGGTAAAGAGCAGAGAAGAGGGGTGGGGAGGCCTACCGTGTCCTAGCTGCCTTCACCGCAGGGCAGGGCGGTCGGGACCAGTCCATGCGGCAGGTCCTGGCTCATGTGACAGGCCCAGAGCCAGGCAGCCTTCCTCACCGGGTCCATCTGCTGGGCTCCTGGAGGTGAGGGCGGCATCTCAAGGTGAGGGCTGGAGGTAAGGCCTGTGGAGGGGAAGGCAGACCTGGGGCAGGAGGGACAGATTCCAGAAGCTTCTGGATGGAAGGTGGACTGCAGGGAATGTGGGATCTTCCCAGAGAGAGACCAGACAGCCACAGTGTCAGGAGCTGGGCTGCTGCGAGGGAGTCTGGTGGGTCCCCTGGCCACAGCCCAGCAGGGCAGAGCTTTAGCTTCACTGTAGACCTGAATCTCCCTTCTACTTTTGCATGGAGTGTGGACATGGTAACAAATTGGGGCTCTTCTGGGAAATAAGAGAGGGATGAACCCTACACCTCCAGGGTCCAAGAAAACTCCCCTCCCTCTATGCCCCACACGCCCAAAGAAGGTGCAGCTTCTCCACTTTGCCTGTAGCCTTCTGAGCGTCCTCCCGAGCTGCTCCTGTTGGGCAGGGGCACAAAACAAGGCTGGCCTGACAACATCAGACCCCAGGTTCTCCCCTCCTCCACAGCCGTCTCTACAGTTTCTGGGTGCTTGAGGGGACGAGGCAGCTTATGTGACTGCCAGGTGACAGGGGATCTCAAGGCCTACAGCCCAAGCCTCTGCCTCCTGATTCTCCAGCCTGCTGTTCCCTGGAGGACCCGTGTCCAGCTGTCCTGGCTCTGGCTGGCACTGGCAGGTGGGGGGCCTGGGGACAGGTCTCCTGTGGACCCAGCTTGGCCTCAGTTGACCTAGATCTTGGACCCTCAATCTGCTACCCCCGCTCCCATGCCTCTGCAGGTCCCGAAGCAGTCTTCTAGCTGCTTCTGGGTCCCAGGAATGCCCACCCCCGCGGCCTCCAGCTCTCTGACCACATGGACCACGTTGCACAGGCTGGTGCTGGAGCAGCCGGTGAGGCCATCTCTCTCTGGGAAGCAGAATTCTGACACGGACCCAAAAGGAGCTTTTTGGCTCTCTGCAGGGTCGATGGCCCAGGAAGCATCTCAGTTTTAAAGCAATAATGGCACTGGACGGGCAGAGCTGAGGAAATGTTACATGGCTGGGAAATGCAGGGTGGGCCAGCAGCTGGAAGCTCCCTGGACCCAAGCCCGTCCTCCCGTGGGGCCGTGGGGAGCCGTCTCTGTCTCTCCCTCAGCATGGCCTCCCTGAGCTCCTGCCTGTCTTCTCTCTCTCTGAGCTGCCTTGGCTGCTTCTCCAGGCACCCTGTCATCGGCCAGAGCTCCTGGGCTCAGCCCTCCCCTCAGTTCAGATGAACGGCTCCTTGTGGACGAGAACCGTGTTCTAGTTCCCAGTTCCCGAGCTGGCGTGGCCTGGGTGGAGCATCTACGTGGTCACGTCATGAGCGTGCCCACAAAGGCGTCCACCAAGTGGACCTGGGGCCTGAAACGCCGCCCGGCCTGGCTCACCCCCCTTTTCAGTCTCAGAAAACCCAGTAAAATAGCTTCCCAAATACACATCTGAGAAGGTCGCTCCCTCCTGAAGGGGCCTGGCAGCTGCTCCTCTCCCAACCTTTCCGGGTCTGCCCTGCCCACCAGTCAGCCTCATCTCCCATCCCCAGTCGGTACATTTGACAAAGTGTGACTTGCTGTTGTAGCCACAGCTCGATGCTGCCTCCTTTGGTGCCTTCCGTGTCCCCTAGGCAGGCTAGGGTGCTCCTCCTGCGTTCCCACAACCACGGCATCGTGCGTCACAGCTGCCACTGCCCCGTTCTACTGTCTCCCTAATGATGACCCTGAAGGGCCAAGACCATCTCCTTCCACCGTGTGGCACTGAGTGGAGGGCTGGGTGCAGAAGGAAGATCAAAAAATACGCGTGGGTGAGTGCGGCCGAGGCCAGGGCTGCCTCCAGGGGCGCAGCATGTCCTAGGGAGACAGTCCCCCCAACCAGGGACACAGGTAGCAAGGCTGGGCTGGGGGCCAGTGAATGTGGACAGTGTGGAAGGGAGGTAGGGAAGAAGGAAGAATGGAAGGGAGGGAGGAAGGAAGGAGGAAAGAGGGAGGGTAGGAGGGAGGGAGGGAGGGAAGGGGGGAGGGAGGGAAGGAGGGAGGAAAGGGGGGAGGGAGGAAGGAAGGTAGGGAGCGAGGAAGGAAGAATGGAAGGGAGGGAGGAAGGAAGGAGGGAAAGAGGGAGGGTAGGAGGGAGGGAGGGAGGGAAGGGGGGAGGGAGGGAAGGAGGGAGGAAAGGGGGGAGGGAGGAAGGATGGTAGGGAGCGAGGAAGGAAGAATGGAAGGGAGGAAGGAAGGAAGGAGGGAAGGAGGGAGGGAAGAAGGGAGGGATGAGGTCTCTTCATCTATCTATTTTTTCCTCTTTGATCGTCTTCCTTATTCTGTCTAAGGAATTCCAGCTAAGTCTGCAAATTAAGAAAGATTTAATAGAATCAGGAAGGTGATCAAAAAGGAAGAAGAGTCTATTGGGGAACAAAAAGGGCCAGACAGATTTGGAAAAGAACCAAATACGCCTTTACAAGTGAAAAAACAGAAATGTTAAAACCGAATTCAACAGCTGAAGAGAGAATCAGTGAATTGGAGCATAGAGATAAAGAAATTTCCTAGGATGCAACACAGAAACATAAAAAGAGAGAAAATATGAGAGAAAGGCAAGGAGGCTGGGAGGAGAGAGAATGAGTGAGACTAATGTGCATCTAATGTGCCTGAGAGGAGAGGAGGAGGGTGCAAGGGGCTGGAGAGCCGTTGGCAAGCGCAGCTTAGGCCAGTCTCTGAGCGCGGGTGGGACGGCCTCTGCTGCACTCAGGCCTTTCTGTTCACTTCGGCCTCTGCAAAGCAGCCCATTAGGTTGTATCTGTGACGCCTGAAACGGAGAGGAAATCTGGCAGTTTTCTAGGTAATATCCAATCCAGGTGGCCAGCTTGAACAATTCTAGGGCTCTTCCTACCACCAACACCCCCAACACACCCCAGTACAGCCCAGCACACACACAAGCACCCCCTCACTGTTTCTGCTGTGCATTCCAGCTGCACAGAGTCCCAGCATCTCAGAAGAATCTATGAGGTCACCAGGAAGGGGGGCTGCTGCAGGGCCCCGAAGCTTGGAAACAGGCATGAGAGGAGCTGGCGTCAGCAGCAGGGGCCAGGCCCCATTCTGTGGCTTAACCAGAAAATGCACACCCTGAATTCTCTCCAAATTACTACTCTGGAGCAAGGTGAGAGCCATGTTGGCAGGCAAGGATGTGAGTCCCAGAGTGAGCCAATGGGTTGACTTCACTTCGGGCAGCACAGTGACAGACGCCCTGAAACGGCATTGCCATCCACGACCCGATTGTGAGTAAATGTCAACAGACAGAACACCACTGCACTGCCGTGATCCTAGGAAGCCCTCCTTCCACAAAGAGACAGTAAATAAACCAGACCGGGCCGGTTGTGGTGGCTCACGCTGTAATCCCAGCACTTTGGGAGTCCAAGGCGGGTGGATCACAAGGTCAGGAGTTCAAGACTAGCCTGACCAACATGGTGAAACCCCGTCTCTGCTAAAAATACAAAAATTAGTTGACCGTGGTGGCGCGTGCCTGTAGTCCCAGCTACTCAGGAGGCTGAGGCAGGAAAATCGCTTGAACCCAAGAGGCGGAGGTTGCAGTGAGCTGAGATTGTGCCACTGCACTCCAGCCTGGGCAATAGAGCAGGACTCCATCGAAAGAAAGAGAAAAAGAGAGAGAAGGAAAGAGGGAAGAAAAGAAGGACAGAAGGAAGGAAGGAAGGGAGGGAGGGAGGGAGGGAGGGAGGGAGGGAGGGAGGGAGGGAGGGAGGAAGGAAGGAAGGAAGGAAGGAAGGAAGGAAGGAAGGAAGGAAGGAAGGAAGGAAGGAAGCAAGCTATGTGGAACCAGAGATGAGCCATAAGCGTTTTCCTTAGGTAATGCAAAATGCAGAGTGGTGGGTGGGGGGAGTGAACCTGAGACTCCTGTACCCACTGGAGACTCTCAATGGAAGCTACCCTCTAAGGAGAGAGTGGTTCCAACCACATCTGCCTGCAGGCACAGGGATCCCTCTGGGAAATCTGGGCGGCTGCTTCAGAGCTCCAGGTGGAAATGTTTAAGAACAGTAAAAACGTCTCTTATAAAGAGGATTCACAACCATTTGCTCTCCTGCGGTGCCGAAATGTACACAATCCTCATAGACAGGAGAATCCCAGCTCAGGAAATTACATTAAATGTGTCTGGTCAGGGATAAGCTAGCACAAGCCAACATTCTTTGTGGAGGAAAGCAACCCAATGTAGGCCTTCAGGGTTCCTACAGATGAAGCACAACCAAATACAAACTCTCTCTCTCTCTCTCTCTCTCTCTCTCACACACACACACACACACACACACACACACACACGGATCAAATCCAAGGAGACAGGCCACCATAAGGGGAGAGCCAACAGAAATAGCAAATAGATTCAGGCCTCTGAGAACTGCTTTAAATAAACGAAATGCCAGGCACGGTGGCTCCACACCTGTCATCCAGCCCTTTGGGAGGCCAACGTGGGCAGATTGCTCGAGACTAGGAGTTCGTGATCAGCCTAGGCAACATGGGGAAACCCCATCTCTAAAAATATACCAAAATTAGCAGATGTGGTGGAGCACGTCTGTAGTTCCAGCTACTCTGGAGGCTGAGGTAGGAGGACCACCTGAGCCTGGGAGGTCTAGGCAGCGGTGAGCTGTGATATCGCCATTGCACTCTAGCCTGGGAGACAGAGTAAGACCCTGTTTGTTGGAAGGAAGGAAGGAAGGAAGGAAGGAGGGAGGGAGGGAGGGAGGGAGGGAGGGAGGGAGGGAGGGAAGGAAGGAAGGAAGGAGGAAAGGAAGGAGGGAAGGAAGGAAGGAAGGAAGGAGGGAAGGATGCAAATTAAGAAAGATTTAATAGAATCAGGAAGGTGATCAAAAAGGAAAAAGAGTCTATTGGGGAAAAAAAAAGGGCCAGACAGATTTGAAAAAGAACCAAATACGCCTTTACAAGTGAAAAAACAGAAATGTTAAAACCGAATTCAACAGCTGAAGAGAGAATCAGTGAATTGGAGCATAGAGATGAAGACATTTCCTAGGATGCAACACAGAAAGATAAAGAGAGAAAATATGAGAGAAAGGCAAGGAGGCTGGGAGGAGAGAGAATGAGTGAGACTAATGTGCATCTAATGAGGATTCCTAGAATTCCAGATTCCTGGATGAGGTGGTAGTAAGTGGGGGCAGTGGGTGGGGGTGCAGCGCACGGCGGTTCCAGGAAGAGGGAATGGTACATGCAAGGCCCGGAGGAACCTAAGCAAAGCCAGTCTGCTAGAGCCCTTGCTCTGTGCTGCCTTATGCAGGGCAATGCTGGGGCACAGACGGAGCTTAAACACTGTCCCTGCCCCAGCAGTAGGCAGTCTGGTGGGGAGCCAGCCACAATGAGGTGGACAACCATGCTGCTGCCTGGCCAGCTCCATTTCCCCTACAACTGCTAACTATACCTCTTCTCCTCCCCGGCTCTCAGGCCACGTGGACCAGGTAGAGCTAGCCCTAGTCTTTCATGCTTCAGGGATAGACATGTGACTTTGGCCCGGTCAACGATAGCCAATGAGGTCCAGTTCTGAAACTTTTATAAGAACCACTGGCCAAAGTAAATCTCTGGTTCATCCAGGGTTGCTGACAGGGGAAAATGTTGGTCCAGAACCACCATGAGATGGAACCAACATAAAGAAAGGCCCCCTTTAAACCCTGGATCCAAGTTTCCTGAAGATACCCTGGACATAACAGTTACAGAAGTTAATCGATTTCCTTTTCTGTTTGAGCTGGTCTGAGCTGTTTTTTCTGTTATGTATAACTCCCTGCTCTGCCCATGAAACAGAGGGAAACCCCAAGGCTGGAGACCCCATGGGAGGACCTGGCCCAGCCTAGGGGTCAGTGAGGCTTCTCATAGGAGATGATAGCCAGGCTGGGTTAACAGTTGCACCAGAGTTAGCTGGAGGGAAGAGGTGCGCCCGGGCAGGCTGGTGCAGGTGCTGGCTGCCTTCCCAGGAGTCGGGACAGCTCACTGGCTCCTGGGTACAGTCTCTGCCCAGGCAGGCCCTGGGCTCCCAGGTCAGCTCTCAGCAGCAGCTTCTGAGAGCCTCAGGGCTTGGCAGGAGCAGGAGGCCTAAAGAGGGGACAACTGCAAAGCACTGCATCGGGCTGGGGCAGGCCAGCCCCCCAAGGGTCCTGTTCTGTGACTCACATCAGTGCCAGGAACTCCAATCTCAGGATCCACCTTGGCACCTACCCGTTCAGTCTCTGGCAGATCAATCTGCTGTTCAGTAGGCTGCACGGGTCTCTGTGCCCTGTGCCTGTGTCACTACCGGCCCAGACTCCCATGCCCAGCTTAAATGCTTTCTCCTCCAGGAAGCCTTCTCTGGCCACCCAAGGCATACATGTTCCATCCTGCCTCTGAGAACCCTTTGAACCCAGGCTGCCGTGGGATGGGGTTACTTGTAGGTAGGTTGTATTTTCCTTTGGTTCGTCTCTGTCTACTCTGGACCCAGCTAGGACCTGGCAAGAGCTCCTGATAGAGTAAGTCCTAGTCAGAGAAAAAAATAAAGGGCACCCAAATTGGAAAACAGGAAGTCAAACTATCTCTGCCAGTGATACGATCTTCTACCTAGAAAACACTAAGGATTCCTCCAAGACTCCTAGATTTGATGAATAAATTCAGCAAAGTCTGAAGTTACAAAATCATTGTATACCAGTCAGTAGCACTGCTATACCCCAACAGTCAAGCCGAGAATCACAAGAACTCAATCCCCTTTTTTCCCCTTTGAGACGGAGTCTTGCTCTGTCACCCAGGCTGGAGCGCAACGGCGCAAGCTTGGCTCACCGCAACCTCTGCCTCCTGGGTTCAAGTGATTCTCCTGCCTCAGCCTCACAAGTAGCTGCAATTTCAGGTGCCTGCCACCATGCTCAGCTACTTTTTGTATTTTTAGTGAATATGGGGTTTCACCAGGTTGGCCCACGCCTCTGGGAGGCCAAGGTAGAGGGATCGCCTGAGGTCAGGAGTTCAAACTCAATCCCTTTTATGGTACCTACACACAAAAAGTAAAGTGCATAGGAATACACTTAACCAGGGAGGTGAGATATCTCTACAAAGAGAACTATAAAACTCTGCTGAAAGAGATCACAGATGACAAAAACATGTGGAAATACATCCCATGTTCATGGATCACAACGATCACTAGTAGGAAAGTGAGCATACTGCCCAAAGCAATCTACAGAGTCGCTGCAGTTCCAGTCAAAATACCATCATTCTTCATAGAATTAGAAAAAAACCTTACATTTCATATGGCATCGAAAAAGAACCCGAATAGCCAAAGCTAATCCTAAGCAAAAAACAAATCTGGAGGCATCACGTTACTCCACTTGAAATTACGCTACAAGGCTGTAGTAATAAGACAGTATAAAGGCAGTGTCTGCCGGTATCAATGTAGATCCATAGACCGATAGAACAGAGCAGAGAACCCAGAAATAAAGCCAGATACTTACAGCCAACTGATCTTCCACAAAGTACACAAAAACATAAACGGAGGGCTGGGCGTGGTGGCTTGCCCCTGTAATTCCACCACTTTGGGAGGCTGAGGTGTATAGATCACCTGAGGTCAGGAGTTCAAGACCAGCCTGGCCAACATGGTGAAACCCCATCTGTGGGAAGGAGAAAAGTTCCTTTTTTAAATTTTCCTTTTTTTTCTTTTTTTGAGAAGGAGTTTTGCTCTTGTTACCCAGGCTGGAGTGCAATGGCGCGATCTCGGCTCACCGCAACCTCCGCCTCCTGGGTTCAGGCAATTCTCCTGCCTCAGCCTCCCGAGTAGCCTGGATTACAGGCATGCACCACCATGCCCAGCTAATTTTTTGTATTTTTTTTAGTAGAGACGGGGTTTCACCATGTTGACCAGGATGGTCTCGATCTCTTGACCTCGTGATCCACCTGCCTCGGCCTCCCAAAGTGCTGGGATTACTAAAATTTCCTTTCTTGTTAAAGAATAAGTGTGCTAATAATTTTGTTAAGCCCTATCCTCTGTAGCTGTTAGACATGCCATGCTTACGGGCACATAGTACATTCTGTGTCCTTGTACTTTAACCAAGATATCTGTGCTGGACGTGCCCATGAGCACGACCCAGCTCTCCATTGGTTTCACCTGTTTAGAAAAGTTTTAGGTTGTTAGCCAATTGGGATTTAGTTTAGATTGTGAGGTCTGGCTCCAGCCAACGGAGATCAGGCACAGCAGTAAGGACGACCCCGAATGTGTAAGGAATAAATTTGTGTGTTTTCCTCTGTTCTTTGTACTCTCGTGGCAAGATGGCTGGCGAGGGTCCCCTTCCTGCAGCCCAGGAAGTAAAAACTGCGTTGCTGAGAGATCCTTTGTCTCCGTGCTGATTGTTCTTTGCAGCACGGAACATCTATTTCCAGCAGCCGTCCAAAGTTCTGAGATTACAGGAGTGAGCTACCATGCCCAGTCAAAAGTTCCTATTTTGAGGCTTTTTTTTTCATTAATATTTTGTAGAGACAGGGTCTCACTATGTTGCCCAGCCTGGTCTCAAACTCCTGACCTCAAGTGACGCTCCCATCTTGGCCTCCCAAAGTGTTGGGATTACAGGCATGAGACACCACACCTGGCGTTTGAGGCTATCTTAAAATTTCTGTTTTGTTTTGCATAGAAATGCAATTTTTTTTTTTTTTTTTTTTTTTTTGAGACAGAGTCTCAGCCTTGCCCAGGCTGGAGTGCAATGACGTGATCTCGGCTCTCTGCAACCTCCACCTCCCAGGTTCAAGCAATTCTCCTGCCTCAGCCTCCTGAGTAGCTGGGATTACAGGCACTCACCACCATGCCCGGCTAATTTTTGTATCTTTAGTGGAGACGGATTTCACCATGTTGGCCAGGCTAGTCTTGAACTCCTGACCTCATGATCTGCCTGCGGCAATTATTTTTATGCATTGTGTTATATACAGATACCTTGCCTCCTGTCGACCCAAAGTGACATCAAGGAGCTCTCCTAAGAGTTTATTTGGGAAGAGCAAGGGGATTGCAGTCAGGATGTGTGTGCCATGCCGGTGGGCATTCTGGGGGCTGTTTGGGATGAAGGTGACACTTTAAAAGGCAAAGAATTCCACATGAGCTGCTCTAGAAAGAAGTTCACAGGTCACGCCGCTCACGGCAGGAGGCAGTGCTGTTCACTGCGGGAGTGGCCATCGCTGGGCGGGTGCCCGGGTGGGCACCCCCGTGCCAGTGGGGGATTCGGAAGCTGCAGTGCTGAGGCGCTCCTGGGTGAGTCCTGCTACAGGCAGGCCCGAGAGGGCTTCCTCCCGGAGGAGGAACTCAATCCCGCACAGAGGGCCTCCCCGTTTGACTCTATTTTGTACCAGCAACTTCCACACTCGTATTAAGATAATTTCCCTGTGAATTCAGGGATTTTGTCACCACCAGTTACAAATAGTAACAACTGAGTGTCTTCCTTACAACTGTGTACTGTCCAGCTCCTTCCTGAGTTTTCGATGCCAGCTGTGACGTCCAGTAGGTTTGAGCACAGAGGTGGCGGGGGCCTGGGCCAGCTCCTGCCTGAGGGAGTGGGCGAGCTGCCCGTCACTGCCTCTTGGCTCTGGCCCCACCCCGCCGCCCCTCTGTGATCCAAGGTATCTGCTTCCAGCTGATGTGAACCCGAGGGCCCCTGGAGGAGGGCAGAGCTGGGCTTCCTGGTTCCAGAGGTTTTGAGGGCAGATTTCAGATTTCAGCGCTGGGTGGCTGCCGCCTGTAGCCCTTTCCCCAGGTGGCTTTCCCAGTTCATGCCCACTCAGGACAGGGTCTTGGGGTCCTTCCTTGGCTGCGCCCTTAGTCTCTGGCGCACCCTGTCCTCCAGCCCCACTGGAGCTCACAATTCCACAGAGTCTGCTGCCTCCTGGAGTTCTGCAGGGCGTGCAGAACAGACCACAACCCTGGGTTCCCAGCATTGCTCACTTTGATCCACGTGTGGCCCTCTCTGATTTGCTCATTTATTCATTAAATTCATCCACTAAATATTTAAAAACACATAGCAAGTACCTGTGACGAGAACCCCTGGTCCAAGAATAAAATCCTCAACACTTTGGTTCCTCTGGGCTCTGTCCCTGATGCACCCCTACGCTGGGTAACCCCTCTTCTGATTTGCAGCCAGAGTGCCAGCTTCTGCTGGAAGCTCTGCAGCACCCGGTCACCCCAGAATAAAAGTCATAGAGGGCACCAGGCCTGCCCCACAGGTGAGTGACCTTTCCTTTGTTTCACACCCATCTGGTAGCCAGGTACAGCTAAGAGATGCCCCTGAGTAATGTAAAATGCACACATTAAAACATGTAGGATTGCCAAGGAAACCAACTGTACTGAAATAGTTATCACAATCGCTCGTAAAATGGTGACAGAGGCAATGTAGGCACCTTTACTGACATTAAATGATGAAATATACACGACAGGTAAGTTGTCAGTTTTAAGCACAGAGGATGTGGGCTGAGGGTGGGTTGAGCCCTCGGAAGCCCTTGGCAGGCCCCTCTACCTCCTTCATGGTCCAGCTCCAGTGACACCTGCCACGGGCCCACACTGCCCCCAGTCTGTGTGGAGGGGTCTGTGTGGGTTGCCGATGGGTTAGGTAGGTCTGACCCTTGTTCCAAGTTAGGGGCAAGCAGGGGGAGGACATGTTGAAAAGAGGACAGAGGGGTGGGTGGAAGGGGTCGGTGGATACCACAGCATGGACGTGTGGTGGGAAGGATGTGATGGTGTGTTTGCCGGGTTCCTAGCCCATTACTGCTGTGTCCCAGCACCAAGGACAGGGCCTGCTATGTATGGCTGGCAGAGTGGGTAGATGGCTGGGTGGGTGGATGGATGGATGGATGGATGAATAAAAGGATGGACTGATAGGTGGATGAATGGAGAGATGAATAAATGAATGGGTGGGTGGATGGATGGATGGGTGGGTGGATGGATGGATGGATGGGTAGATGGATGGGTGGGTGGATAGATGGATGGGTGGGTGGGTGGATGGATGGAGGGGTGAGTAGATGAATGGGTGGGTGGATGGACGGATAGATGGGTGGGTGGGTAGATGGATGGGTGGGTGGATGGATGGATGGGTAAATGGATGGGTGGGTAGATGGATGTGTGGGTGGATAGATGGGTGGGTGGATGGATGGAGGGGTGGGTAGATAAATGGGTGGGTGGATGGATGGATGGATGGGTCGGTGGGTGGATGGATGGGTGGGTGGATGGATGGGTCGGTGGGTGGATGGATGGGTGGGTGGATGGATGGATGGATGGATGGGTAGATGGATGGGCGGGTGGGTGGATGGATGGATGGGCGGGTGGGTGGATGGATGGATGCATGGGTGGGTGGGTAGATGGCCGGGTGGATAGATGGATGCGTGGGTGAATGGATGGATGGATGGATGGGTGGGTGGATGGATGAATGGGTGGGTAGGTGGATGTATGGATCAGTAGGTGGAGGGATGGATGGATGGGTGGGTGGAAGGATGGGTGGGTGAATGGATGGATAAATGGGTGGGCGAGTGGGTGGATGGGTGGGTGGATGGATGGGTGGGTGGGTGGCTGGATGGGTGGGTGGATGAATGGATGGGTGGGTGGATGGATGGATGGGTGGGGAGGTAGATGGATGGATGGGTGGGTGGGTAGATGGATGGATGGATGGGTGGGTGGGTGGGTGGATGGATGCGTAGGTAGGTGAATGGATGGGTAGGTAGGTGGACAGATAGGTGGGTGGATGACGGATGGGTGGGTGGGTGGATGGATGGATGGGTGGGTGGATGGATAGATAAATGGATGGATGGGTGGGTGGGTGGATGGTTGGATGTATAAATGGATGGATAGGTGGGGGGATGGAGGGATAAATTGATGGATGGGTGGGTGGGTGGATAGGTAGGTGGATCAGTTGCGGGCTGGCTATGTCGATACAGTGTGCATACGTCCTACTCTCTGAGGCCGTGCCCCTTAGGGTGGAGTGGCCCACCAGATCTGGTTTCCACCTGCCTCCAGCTCCCTCCCTGTGTAACCTGGGGAGGTCTCTGCCTCCTAGGGGGCTCTTGTGGGCTTGAGGCACAGGAGACTAGGCACCACCACATGTACCTGGCAAAGGCCTATACTCAACTCCAGGGGTTTCAAAAGCCAGGCAGGTCCTTGCACCTTTCTGTGCCCAGTATCAGCATCTGGACAGACCAAGCCCCAAGTGTTGCTGGGAACCCCTCCATCCAGGATCCCCAGGCAGGCAGGACACCACAGTGGAGTGGGGCCAGAGCCTGCACCCTGACCCCAAGGCGCTGCCTGCCTCCACCTCCCTCACCCCACCCCACCCTGCAGTCCTTGCCCCTCGAAACCTGGTCTCCTGTCTTCTGGAACTGAAGTCCTGCCTCCTGCTGCCAGCGTCCGATGCCCATGTCTGACAGGACTCGGCCCTCAGCCCACCTCACCCCACAGTGTCGCCCAGGCTGGGTCACTAACTGAACACCCCGTAGCCGGCAGCCGTGGGGCCCCAGGGAGCGGCGGGCTGGCAGGGGCACTGAGGGCCTGGGGTTGGTGGCCCAGCTGGGTCCGGCCACCTACAGTTCTTGTGGCCCTGCCAAGGAGGTGGACAGCCCTGAGCCTTAGCACAAAGCATTTTAGGTTTATTTAAATAAAAATTATAATTTATACAAGACTTCTTCTTTAAACAAAGTTTTCTTTAAAAAATGTTACAGGGAAGTTTTTTCATCGGTTCTTAATACGGTCCAATCCTTTTGTTGAACAAAAGTCACACTGGCAACGATTATTCACAGATCCAAAATAGACTCAGGCTTCGGACATAAAAAATTGAACATTCATCTAGTTCAGTGATTAGTCATAGAAATTAAACATCTGCCCAGATGTACACAGTTTGGTAAAAACTACAGCTTCTCTCAACGGGAAGCCCAGAGCCTGCGCCAGTCTGAGTTCTGCTCTGAGGACCTCCAGGGAGGGGCCTGTGCTGGCAGCCATGGCCCTCCCTCTCCCCGCTTCCCGCAGCCGGCCCTGCCTGGAGGTCTGCGGCCACACCCGGCAGGTGCTCAGTTTTCATCTCCCTTTCTCCAGAAAAGGGACTCAAACTAAACCACACGACTCTGGTAAAGGAGCCCCATCGGCCCCAGGGAGCCCTCCTGCTGTGTTTGGGGACAGAATCTCAGCACCTAAGAAGAGGCGCTCACCAGCCTGGAGGCCCTGGACCCACCCTCAGGCACTGCCCAGCCCAGCCCAGGGGAGAAGGGTGTGACATCGACTGTAGCACTGCCCCTACAGCCACCCCTGGGGGTGGGTCAGCACCTGTGTTGCCTTCTTGCCTCAGGCAGTGAGGTGGGGTTCACTGAGGTGGGCCCCCTCCCCTGGTGCACCCCTCGAGGGGCCAGACCCATGGCTCAGAGCGGGTTCTGCCCCCATTCGTCACCTGGACGCCGATGTCTGTGCAGCCTAGAACTGAGGGGGTTCTGCTGCCCGGGATGGGATGTGTGCTTAATCTGGTGGTCGGCGCGGCTCCCTGCAAAGCACCCCGGCCCCAGCGTGTGACCCTGCAGCCCCCAGGAAGCAGGTGAAACCAGCCCGTGCCCCCGGACCCCTCACCCACACCAGGAAATGAGGATTGGAGCAAAGGTAAAAATTACATCTGAAAAATGATATAAAAATAAGAAAAACAGCTTGCTCTCTGTAAAAAATATAATCTTCTGTTTTTTCAAAAAACAACAATCTCAACGACACCCAAGGGACGAGCTGAGGGGGCTGCGGAATCCACCCCAGCAGACGCGCAAGCCACCTCCGTCCACGAGGCCCAGGCCTCCTTTCCCTCCCTTCAGCCCAGTGCAGGACGCCCCAGCGAAGCAGGCCTGTGGGGTGCTCCCTCCACAAACCCACCTTGTTCCCAGGAAGTGCAGGCTTCCCTGGGGCGGGGCGGGGGCTGGGAGGGGTCTGTGCTGAACTGGCACGACTAGGCACGTAGGGGAGGGAAGACTGTGCCGCCTCGGCTGTAGACAGTGCAGGCCCAAGCCTCTGGGCTCGGCTCACAGGCGCTCCCTAAAGCACAGGAGCTGCCCGAGCGGCTCCCACGGCCCAAAGGTGGCTGCAGCCTGGGCCACCACGGACCCGGAACGCTGCTGCCCGCTCCCTCCCCCCACCAATCCAGGCAGCCGCAGCCTAGAGGCCACGGGCTGGACAAGCCACAGTGCTCAGAGCACCCCCGACAGCCTTCTTGGATGTTCTCCTGGGCCTTCCAAAGAGCCAAGTGTGAGAAAGATGTGCTCTTCCCTGCACACCATCCTGTGCCCTTACTGGTCACCCGCCACAGACCTCCCGGCCGGCGCGTCAGGCAGAGAGCAGCAGGCGCCCTCACTGATGAGGGGCTGAGCGCCCTGGAGGCTGGCGAGGAAAGCGCCACGGAAGACACCGAGGGCGGGCAGAGGGCGGGCAAGGGGTGGGCCCGTCTCACTCTCCTGCTCCCATGGAGCGAGTGTAGAGCACAGGCAGGGACGCTGTGCCCGGCCCTGACCCAGTGCCAAGGGCAAACCCAGCAGGATGGTCTTGTGGAAGGGGAAGGAGGGCTGCCAGGCCCGTCTCAGTGGTTGGTGAAGCGCCCCCATGTCCCTCCTTGATGACATCTTCCTGTCCCCAGGGGGAGGGGCCTGCACTCCTCAGCTATGGCTTTGGTGGTGGACGAGCTTCCGGCCTCTGGAGAGCAGGACACAAGGTTGCGAGAACCTCTTGGGGCAGCCAGAGAGGTTTCTCTGTACAGGCTGGAATGGAGAAGGGCAGGGCCCGGGGTCCTGTACGTCCTCTCCATGGGCCCCCGAGGGCCTCTGCCCCCCCAGTCCACAGGTGTCCCTTAGAGGGACACCCCCGTCCCTGTGAGCCCTGGCCCCTTCATGGCCAATGAAACGCAGAGGTCAACACAATAGAACCACAGGTCCAGGAGAATTATTGCAAAAGCTCATGAGGATGTCCAATTGTCTCCACTACCAAATTGTTAAAAAAAAAAATTCCAGCAACGACCCGGGCAAGTCAATACTAGCTGTCGCCGCCGGATGCTGCCGCTGAGGTGATCTTGATGTACTGGCTGAAAATGGTCTCGAAGGCCTCATCCCTGTGCACCATGGCGCCAAACACGAGTGGCTGGCAGGGAAGAAATGCCAGCAGTGAGCGGGGCACAGCCAGGCTGGTGCCAGGACCAGGACCAAGATGAAGTCCAAGAGCAGCCCAGGCCAGGCCAGCACACAGTCACATGGGTCTGGGTGCAAGAGACAGATGTCCCCCACCACCCAGCACGATGGGCTCCCAGCCTTCAGGAAAAGGGAGCCAAGCGGCAGAGGGGAGCCAGGTCCAGGCCCGCGCCTCCCTCCCCCCGAGTCACCAAGACAGGACCCGTGACCAACATCCCTGTCTGTCCCGGGACTCTATGCCCCGGCAAGATTCCACCCCAACCTGGACGCGGCCCCAGGCTCCGGTTGCTGCGAGGGGGGGCGGCTTTGTGCCCTGCTGCCCAAACTGAAACGCTGGCTGGCTGTCCCATGCTGGTCCCAGGGTTGCTCAGAGCCAGGCCCCTGGGCCCACACCGACCCCTTGGTGACCCCTGCCCGGCACTTACTTTCTGGGTTGATGGCGTGGAAACGGCAATCCCCATGCCTGAACCCGGGAGGACAGACAGGACCTTGTAATGAAAGACAAAGCGTGGCTGTCACTGCAGGTCTCTCCTGGGGGACAGGGAGGCACAGACCTCTGCGGGCCCAGGGCATCCTCCTCCACTGGGCACACAGGCACCTGGGACTTCCAAGCAACAGACGGTAAGGACCTGTGGGCACCTCCCCACTTTGTGGCCGAGACACAAGACCTGTAATGGATCCGTCCCACCCAATTCCACAGCTGGCCTAAGGAAGGTCAGAGATAAGCAGCCTCAAGGAGACTGACAGTGGGCACTGGGCCCCAGAACTCACTCTCAGGGCCTGGCACCAGGAGGGGCATCTGTCAGCACTGTCAACCGCAAGAGGCAGACTGAAAGGACCCCAGCCCTGAACTCACTCCTTCTGGTCACCTGACTGTGCACTTTTTTCCAGAGCCGGGTAGGGGAGAGAACCACAACTGCCATGGGCTAGGAGAGCCCGCTGTGCCAACGCAGACATGGCCAGGATGCTTGGAGCTGCGAGGGGCTGGGGGCCCTGACACCCTGGCGAGTGTGCCTGCCGCTGCCTCACTGAGCCTCCTCCATCCACAGGCACCTGTGGCACGTCCACCTGCTCATTCCGTGTGACGGCATACGAGGGAAAATGCTAAGAAAATGCCCAGAGCGGATGCAACCATCTGAGCTCTTACCTGAAAACTGCATCCCAAGCAGAAGCTCAGGGTCCCTGGAGCTTTCTTTGCGGGGAGGGTCCCAGATACGAGAGGTGGGGAACCCAGCAGCCAGAGCAGGGCTTGGGCTCCCGACCTCATGGGTTCCAACCCAGCCCCTCGACTTTGAGACACACGGTCCAGCCAAGTGGACCCCAGGACAGGGGCTGACCCACAGGGATGTGGGGA
The DNA here is from genome assembly GCF_049354715.1 of Callithrix jacchus. Classification (NCBI taxonomy): domain Eukaryota; kingdom Metazoa; phylum Chordata; class Mammalia; order Primates; family Cebidae; genus Callithrix; species Callithrix jacchus. Next base: position 213,416,394 of record NC_133502.1, on the reverse strand, counting down.
CTAAGGTCAAGGAAACGGACCATGGCTGGCGTGGCTGCGCCGCCCAGATGCTGACAGAGGCTGGCAGGCTTTCCACAAAGCCCGAAACAAAGTGGGCCCTAAGGGGGCTACAGCGACACTGGTGGACGTCTACACATGGCACCACCCGCCGGATGGCACCACCCCCAGATGGCACTGTCCCCTAGACGGCACCATCCCCCAGATGGCACTGCCCACCCCAGATGGCACCATCTCCCAGACAGCACTGTCCCCTCAGATGGCACCATCCCCAGATGCACTGCCCCCTCAGATGGCACCATCCCCCAGACAGCACTGTCCCCTGGGATGGCACCATTCCCCAGACAGCACTGCCCCCCCCAGATGGCACCATCCCCCCATGCTACAAGTGACACCAGTGAAACCCACCAGCCTCCTGGACCGAGGCTTTTTTGTTCCTAAAACCAAAAGGTGACAAAGGAAACGCAGGGGAAGCACCAACCTTCTGGATGTCCGTGATGTCCACCAGCTTGATGACTTTGTTCCTCTTTGAGGACCCGGATTTGGAGCTTTCGAAGCATAAGTAACTGGAAGGGGAACGGACAGAGGCACCGCCTGCTCCTGAACCAGAACGAGCTCCCACCAGGTGGGGGAGTCCAGGATGCTGCCCCTCAGGCCCCCGTGGGTGGACAGCGACACTCCCTTCCCACCAGACAGAGCACCTGTGAAATGCTCCAGGCCACTACTCTGTGTGAAACCTGAGACTGCCATTCTCATGACACTGGGCCCCTGGGATTCCCAGCGAGAGACACAGGCATCCTAGAGCCCTGGCTGGGAGTGTCCAGGTCACCTTCTCTGCAAGAAGCAGAGGGGAGGTGGAGACGTGGCCACTGCTGCAGTGTGGGGGACAGGATGGCCGAGGGCCAGGCAAGGCCAAGAATAGACCCCATCCCTGGGCTAGCTCTCCCACTCCCACAACAGGGTTTGGGGTGTAGCAAGGGTAAGTCTTGTTCTAGCAGAGAAAAGTCAGAGCCCTCTTCTGGCTGCTGCGTCTCAGACAGCAAGGACCCGGGCCTCAGCTCTAGCAGGTCCCCACAGAGTCCCCTCCTTGGGAGGCTGCCCCCCGCCTCCATGAACTCTTTGGGCCCCAGATGAGACAGCATCCCCGCCGGCCTGAAGGATGATGGCAGTGCCAGCCCAGGCCATGGGTGGCTTGGAGGCAACACCTTTCTTTGGGAGCCCAGACAGCCAGCGAGAGTGGAGCGTGGGGGAGGCGGGGCCCCCACTCAGGAAAGCCTGCATTGGGCCAGCCGCGCCCTCTCAGGGCCCAAGCAGCCTCCTGCGCCCCCTCCCCCGCAGCCACGCAGGCCCTGTGGCCGCACTCACTTCTCCGTGACGTAGAGCACCCCGTTCCTGATGTAGTCTGTGGGCATCTTCCGGTCCCTGTTGATCAGGCAGCAGCGCCAGCCGTTCTCGCACACTAACGGGAAAAGGCCCGCCCGTCACGCAACACTGGAAATACCCAGCCTCCGGCCCGACGCGGGGACCCGGGAGCCCCGACTCTCAGAGACTGACATCCGCCCCCTGCGTTCATGTAACACCCACAGTGAGAGGAAGGCGCGCCGGTGAGAGAGGTGGCCCCGGAGGGTGGAAAACAGATGTTTCCTCTTCACCAGGCACCGGCGAAGTGAAGGCGCCCAGGCCGAGCAGAGAGCAGCAGAAGTCTCTGTGCAGCCGGCAGCTCCCCAGGACGCCACCTCCACAAGGACCGGCAGGGCCACGGCTCAGCACAGGACGAAGCTCAGTTCTCCGCAGCTGCTCATCACACACCCCGGGGTGCGCGGTTTAAATTAACAGGAAAACCCTTCGGGAAGGCTGGCCTGTCCCCAGGAAGGGTGACATGTACCCGGATTCCTGAGTCACCTGTCCCCAGACACGATGGAACCAGGGCAGATCCCCTGTCAGTGCCCTGCAGGCCGATGCCTCGCCTTGGACTGTGTCCCCAGCAGGCCGCCTGCGGTCAGGGGGTGTGCCGCAGGGTGAGTCAGCTCTCCCACAGGCATGCCCTCAGCCCCTGCAGCCCCTGGAGTCCTCATGAACCCTGGCTCCTGCGCTGCCTGCCGGGACCCTGGGCAGCGGGATGTGAACGCCCTCTGGAGGGCTCCTTTGGCCTGTCCCAGGGCGACCCTCAGTGTCCCCCCACCGGCCTTCAGTCTGAGATTCACAGCCCACATACCCGCCAGTGGACGCTCATTTTCCGTCAGATTGAAGATTTCGTGGAAATTGCCCTTCTTGGTGCTGTGGAAGCGGCCGGCGTCCTCCTCCTTACCCAGGCCGGCTGGTGTGCTGCTGGGGACGTAGCTCCGTGACGAGGTCGTCTGCAGCTGCCAATGGCACACAGCATTGACGTCAGGCCCGCCGCCCACGCCCGCAGCACCCACCCTCCCAAAAGCTGGGATCCGAATTCTGGAAGATATGCCCCAGGTTCCCACCTCACCTCAGTGGGGAGAGCCCAGCAACCCTCCCTACTCATCTGAGTGGCCCCAAGGTGAGCACCTAGATGCTCATTCCACATGGCCCTGGCGGGACACTGTGCTGGACCCCTGGAGGGCCTGTGGGTCCAAGGGAGGCCCTTCTCAAGTTGCCTGGTCTAGTGCCGGAGCCTCGCCATCAGGGACGGCAGGGGTCAGGCACCCCCATGGAGGGGTCACTCCCAGCCCCACTGGCTCTCAGGAGTAATGATCAGTCCCCAGTATTGCCCTGGGCTTGGGAGGGACTAGATGGGCCTCAGAAACAGCAGTGCCTGCTAAGAGGGGAAAAAACCCCATAAAATGGAAGAAACAGCCTCTAAATGAGCTGGAGGGGAACAGAGAACTGGGGGCCTGGGGATCTCCCACCCCCAAAGCTGGGGTCCGAGCTCACTCTGCGTGAGACGGCGGCACTGGAGCGCTCCTTGAGCTGGGGGTCAGTGGGGAGGCTCCTCCAGATGATGTAGGGTGTGTCGTACTTGGCGCGCAGCCTCGGGCAGCGTTTAAAGATGAAATCGATGAGGAAGAACTTGATGCCAGCGTAGAGCCCTGAGAGCAGGGGACATGGCCTGTTCCCTCTGGAGCCCCGCAACTGTGCCCGTCCTCTCAAGGTGACGGTGCCAGCCCCTCCCACCTCCCAGCCTGAGCTTGGATGTGAGTCCATCTGCTCCATTAGTCCTCAGCCTGGCCCCTCCCCCAATCCTCCCTCCCCTAGGGCCGCATCCAGCTGCACAGTCCCCTCCGGAGGGCCATGCCCTGTATACTGAAGCCTGCGGCCGGCCTCACCCCTCACTCCACACACCTTCCCCCACAGAATCACACAGCAACTATGCCCCTCTCCAGCAGGCTCCTCCCCACCTTCTGCTTGGCACTGAAGGGCACCATCACCTGCCTGACAGGTCAGGGAACGCCCTGAGCATCTCCTCAAGGCCCTCCCTGACCCCATCCTGCCCACCTACGAACTGGTTGCTCTGCCCTCCAAACAGGCCCGATCCACCAAGACCTATGGCCCCACTGCAGGTGCCCCATCTACACCTGAGATTCTCACCACAGGCCCTGCCCACTGAGGCCATACCCACTGAGGCCGCACCCACACCCACTGAGGCCACACCCTCTCCAGGCCAGACCACACCCACTCCCACCTGAGCGGGGGCTGGCCCCTCAGCTCTGCTAGGAGCCCCCCTACCATCTGATGCCCCTCACTTCTCTCTCCAACTCTGCCCAGCTCAGGGCTGTTCTCCACCCGCCTAAAACACTCAGGACTGTGCCTCCTCTGCCCCACCTCCCCAAACCTGGCACCATACCTGAGGCCCCTCCATGGCAGTCCCTCCACAACCCCCTCTCCCACCTGACCTCCTTCACCTGGGTGCCCCCACACCTGGCCCAGCCCTGCTGAGAGGCCTCCCATGACCACCTGCCTAGACAGCTCCCAGCCACTCCTCGCAGGTTCCCTGTGCCAGCTCCATTTTCTCCCTCACACTGTCACCTGACACAATCATGGTCAGTCCCCCTACTAAGCACAACCTCAGAGGAGCAGGGCCTGGCTGCACCCCAGGTATGGGAGGCAGGGCCAGCCCACACACACCTCCTAACGCACTCCCCTGGGCAGTGAAAGCTATTGGTAGATCTGGTCTCTCCGGGCGCCCCTCCCAGTGCTGGGGGCTGTCTCACTGCCCGCAGTGCCAGCCTGCCAGACCAGACCAGCCATGGCAGGCCCTCCCTGCAGGGCCCCGGGTCAGAGCTCATGTACCATCTGTGCTATAAGGTGACTGATAAGGCCATGCCTTTGTTTCATTTTGTGCCTTTGTAGGACATTTTCACATAAACTCATCAATCAAGTCAGACTTTTTGACTCCAAGTCTCAACTTGTTGATTAGTTTTCTTTTGAGCGGAGTCCTGCTCTGTCGCCCAGGCTGGAGGGCAGCGGCTCGATCTCAGCTCACTGCAACCTCCGCCTCCCGAGTTCAAGCGATTCTCCTGCTTCAGCCTCTCAAGTAGCTGGGCGCCTACGACCACATCTGCTAATTGTTGTGTTTTTGGTAGAGACAGGGTTTCACCGTGTTTGGCCAGGCTGGTCTTGAACTCCTCCTGATCTCAAGTGATCCACCCGCCTCGGCCTCTGAAAGTGCTGGGATGACAGGCGTAAGCCACCATGCCCGGCCAACTTGTTGATTCTTGAAAGACGCTAGGTATGGAGTGAGGCAGGGCCTAGGACCACTCGCTTGGACTGAGCTCCAGGCCTCCCTCTATGTGGTGCCCCAACCCACGAGGACAGCTCAGCTCAAGAGGGCACAAATCCCAGATGGGCATCCTTGCTTGGGGCAGGCAGCTTCTGCCCCTCTAAGCTCAGGTCTCTCATTAGCACTGCAAAAAGACACATGGGCACTGATGAGTCAGGAATGCCACTTGGCCCACACCTGGCAGGGTCAGTGCTGCCCAGTGGCGGTGAAATGTCAGTGTGGTCGCAAGAACCCAAGCCATCCCGGCTGTCACAACAAAGGACGCAGGGGCTGGGCACAGTGGCTCACTCCTGTAACCCCAGCGCTTTGGGAGGCCAAGGCAGGAGGATCACAAGGTCAGGAGATTAGACCAGCCTGGCCAATATGGTGAAACCCCGTCTCTACTAAAAATACAAAAATTAGCCGGGCCTGGTGGCACGTCTGTAATCCCAGCTACTGTGGAGGCTGAGGCAGGAGAATCGCTTAAACCTGGAGGGCGGAGGTTACAGTGAGCTGAGATCTGTCATCCCCTGCACTTTCAGTCTGGATGACAGAGTAAGACTTCTTTCTTGCTGGGGAGGGGAAGAAAAGAACGGCAGGACAGATCCAGGACACTAAGACCCAGGTGCATACCCTCAGGCTCCCCGTGGAGGGCGGCCTGCCCCAGAGCTGCCCAGGGACCCAAGTGCACTGCAGCTCCAGAGCCTCAGCGCCCAGACCCAGGCCCAGGGGTCCAGCGGGAGGTCATGGGGTTCCTATCCACTCAAGTGCCTAGAGTCTTGGGTGCTAGCCAGAGGGCCTCTAGGGCATTTTTGGGGTAAGGGTCTGAACAAATCTGGCTCTGCTTCCTCCTGGTGCTGGCACCTGATGGCACAGTGAGCTCTGTTGGAGCGCCCAGCCCCGCTGAGCCCCGAGAGGCCCGTCCTCCTGCTAGCAGTTATGCTGGCTCAGGGCTAGGGTCAGGCTGTATTACAGCAAAGGCATTCAGGAAAAGCGGCAGGGGCATGTGCTCTTCCACACAGGCACAGCCCCACACTGCTCCTCTAAGTGGCATGCCAACCCCAGACTGCTGAGGGGCCGGGTCTGACCTCCCGACTCCAGCACGGAGCTCTCCCCACCCCTGGCTTTGCGGCTCCTACGACGATATGCGCTGTCCTGCTTGGCCTCAGGCAAGCCCCACCTGCCCCTCGAGGACAGGACCCTGGTGGCCTCGCTCCCACATGCCACTGTGTAGCCCACATCAGGCACTGGATCATTGTTAATGAGGAAAAAAGAAAAAGAAAGGAGGGAAGAGGGAAAGGAAGGGCAGACAGCACGAGGGGCGGGACGGGATGAGCACCTCCTGGGGTGAGAAGGGGCCGCCACACCCCACCCACCTCCAGCTCTGCAGATGAGTGATTTAGCGGATGTGACCCTTGGCTTCACACGCTATCACCAAACTCATGAGTTACAACCAACCGCCCTGCACCTCAAACCAGGCACTCAGGCTCCCTGCAACTGTCACCCCTGAGCCCACAGATGCCCCCAGAGGCGTGTCCTGCCCAGGGCAGCTCCCTGACATCCCCAGGGCCTGCTAGCCCGTCTTGGGTCCTCCAGCTCCTCCCACATGGCAGAGACTCGAGGCCCTTGGAAGCGGAGGGCAAGCTTGATTTAAGAAACTATCACCAGTCCCGGGCTTCACTTCCCCAAACTGAAACGTTTTGACAAGAACCAGAGGAAGCATCTCCAGCTCTTGCAGACACCTAGCAGACACTGGTGGCATGCAGGCGCCTGTGTCCCCACTCCTGATGCCACGGGCTGCAGGGGCATCTCCTTACCCACGGCGAGTCCCACCAGGCGGTAGGGGAAGAAGCAGGAGGCCAGGAAGGCGGCCCAGAGTGCCACGTACAGCTTCTGTGTGATCTCCGGCTGGACCCACATGAACAAGCTGGAAGGAGACGGGAGGCTCAGGCCGGGCGGGCGCCGCCGGGCCGGGGTTGGGGGCGAGGGACTTACTTCTTGATCTTTTCCAGGATGTCGGCCATCTTGCCGAAAAGGTTCTGCGTGAAGGAGAAACAGCGATTACAGCAGAACCTGGCCTGGGCTGTCGGTCACACTGGGACGCCAGGAGGGCCTCCAGGTCAGGCAGCCCTGAGGTCACCCAAAGCCCGGTGTCCTGCCCAGCTGCTCCTAGGCCGGGGGAGGCGCAGCTCTGGTCTAGGGCAGAGGCAACCGTGCTCACAGGACACAGGCCCGAGTCCATCCAGGGGCTCCGCCCTGGCCCAGGCCCTGGCCCACCATCAGCAGAGGCTGAATCAGGAGGCCCCTTCCCCACCCACCGGAGTTGCTGTAATGACCATATAAGGGCAGGGTGACTACAGGTCAGCTGACAGTGGGTAAACTGGGCCTTCAGTGTCAGGGTTCAGCCCTCCCTGGGCACCAGCTGAGGCCAGCGTAGACACACCCCTGGCCAGGGCCCGTGGCCAGTGTAGACATGCCCCTGGCTGGTGGTGCCCGTGGCAGTACCTGGGCTTTCTGGGCGACGTCCAGCACCAGCTGGAACTTCTCAGACACAGTCAGGTCTTCCTATGGAGGTTCCTTCAGTCAAAGGGAAAAGAGAATTTTCCACTGAAATTTAACAGTTCAGAGAAATGAATAACAACACAGTGTGGCGCCCTCCCAGCCCCAGGGACTGTGCTGTCCCCACACAGCTCAGGGGGATGGTGCGTCCCTTGGGGACCTGATACCAGGAGGACACCCCTCTGGGCTGAGGGTGAAATCTCATCCTGTTCCCCTCACTCCAGGCACCCAACAGGAGCTGGGCAGAGCTGCCCCTGCAGTGGCTGAGCAGAGGCTCCGACTCACAGAGTTCACCTTCACAGCTGCCCTCCCTCACAGGCAAGGAAACTGAGGCCCAGCCAATGGGAGCCCTGGTCTTGCTTGTCTCCCATCTCCCATGTATTAAGAGCCTCCCGAGGTTTCCCCGGTCCCAGCACTGGTCAGACAATGGCCTGCCTCTTCCAGGCGCTTCCCTTGACCCCTCATGCTCCACGCAAGAAACAGGCACTGAGATATCTGACTAAGGGAGGCATCGAGGCCTCCCTTCTGCCCACATCGGCTGGTCCTGCCCCGTGGGCCACGGTCTCCCTCTAGAGCAAACTTCTGTAAATCACCAGGTAGTGAATATCTTTGGCTACCAGAGCCATGTGGTCTGTCAGCTACTCAACGGTAATGCAAAAGCAGACGCAGCAATGTGTAAATGAATGGGTGTGTCTATGTGCCAATAAAACTTTATTTACAAAGTCAGGCAGTGGGCCAGAGGTGGGTTTTTTTTTGTTGTTGTTGTTTTGTTTTTTGAGACAAGAGTCTTGCTCTGTCGCCTAGGCTGGAGTGCAGGAGCGGGATCTCGGCTCGCTGCAGCCTCCAAGAGGTGGACTCTTGAGTCTCAGATGCGAACAGGTCCGCTTGTCCAGCTTACGGCTCACCACCCTACCTGGGGAGGATGTGGGGGCCACAGCGGCCCCTTGATGTCCCCTAACCTGCCACATCACATCCTCGCTGGGAAGCCTCAGCTAGGACAGGCCAGGGCCAGGCAATCTGCTTCTTGCACAGCTAAACCTGGCCTAGCAAGCGGGGCCGGGCTGTAGCCTCCCTGGGCTCGGGGCTAGGGAGGGGCTGGCCTCCTCCTCTTCTCTATGGGCCAGGGCAGGGCTCCCAGGAAGACCACATGGCCTCCTCCAGAGGCTTCCTGGAGCGGCGCCCACAGGCTGTGAGGCCTGACGTGATGGAGACAGTCGGAGACCCAGCACCCTCCAGCGACCTACCACGGGCTCAGACACTTCCGGCTCGATGCTCCACTGTATCCGCCAGCCCCTGGCGAACAGAAAACACACATACCTTCAAAACAGCGCCACCTGAGGCAGGGAATGGTATCAAATCACCAGCCCTGCGTGCCCAGCTGGGCTTGGAGGGAGCCCTTTGCCCTTCTACGCTGCCCGATGGGGAGAAAAAGGCCCCCTGAAGCCCCCTGCTGTGAGAGCAGACAACTCCTGTCACCCCCAGCAGCCCCTTCCCTGGGGCGCTTTGGGCCACAGGGGACACAGTGAAAAGTGGCCAGAGGTGTGGGGAGGGCAGCCCTTCGGCATCAGCCAGCCGGGGTGGCATCAGCAAGTGTCCGAGCTCATCCTGCCCAGCTCTGGGTACCAACGACCCCTTCCAGAGTATTTAAGTGATTTCTACAAAAGCATTTTCAAATGACCCAACCGGGGCAGGCAAAGAGAACCATCTAGAAACACGGTGCATAGAAGCACAGACTTCTGAATGGCCAGGTCCAAGTAGAGAATCCCAGCTCCCCCCTCAGCCCCCGTGCAAGGCTGAGCTTCACTCCTGGGGGTAACCGCAGGCTAAGACAGGCCCAGCCGTGCCAGGACTGGGGTCTGCCCCAGGGTGTGGGCTTCCAGAACCGCCCCCCCAGCCTCCACAGGGAGAGGGTGCTCAGAGGGGGTACAAGGAGTGACACAAGGGCCTGACTCAGGCCAGGGTTGACATGTCAGTCACACGGGCGTGCTGTCTGCAGGAGACTGAAACTCGTTCCCAGTCCAGCCTTCCAGGGGGTTGAGCTCTGCTGGCTTCACCCCCCGACCCCCCACCACTGAGGCTGGGGAGAAGTCCCTGTGGCGTTCGGGGAGGTGCTGAACGCCCGGCACTGGCTCTGCTGGCTTCACCCCCCGACCCCCCGCCACTGAGGCTGGGGAGAAGTCCCTGTGGCGTTCGGGGAGGTGCTGAACGCCCTGCACTGGCTCTGCTGGCTTCACCCCCCGACTCCCCGCCACTGAGGCTGGGGAGAAGTCCCTGTGGCGTTCGGGGAGGTGCTGAATGCCTGGCACTGGCTCTGCTGGCCGCCCAGGGAAGGAGCTGCTGGGGGATCTGGGAACGTCCCACTACCATCTCCAGCAAACCAGGGAGGGGGCAGCCGCCCTGTCTGCGGGTCTCTGCAGGCTGTCAGGGGACCGTCCCCGAAACGTCAGTGTGTGACATACCCAGCTGCAGTTACAGTTGTGTGAGACACGGGGAGACAGCACAGCCACACACACGGGGAGAGCGTGGCCAGAGCAGACCGGCTCACCTACCTGGCGATGAGGTAATTGAGGGACAGCCTCAGAATTGCTAGAAATAAGAACAATGGGATGGCCCAGCCATGCCACACGGCGTTCATGTACACCTGCGGGTGAGAGACGGGTGTCAGGCCCCCGGCAGTGCGGTTCATGATGAGGCACATCCCTCCCACCTCCCCCAACCAGGCGGCACCAGCGGGGAGACCAGGCCAACCCCGGCTCTCCAGACACTCAGAGGGCCGGTCTGACGGGGAAAGCGGAGGAAGGGCTGCTTCCCTGTTTACGAGCCGCGGGTGGAAGCGAGGAGCCGCTCAGGGAGGGGGGAGGATAGAGAAGCATGTCCTGGGGTCAGAAGGCGGCAGCCGGTTCCACACGGGGGTCCCGCCCGCCCCGGGTATGGCTCCCAGGCACCAGACTTGGGGCATCACCAGGACTCAGCCTGGCAGGGTGAGGTGTCCAAGCACTGGCTAGGGACGAGCCAGGTCCATGCCTGGGGCCACCTTCATGCCAGACACCATCTGTGCCCAGCGCGGAGCCCGGGACACGGAGCAGACGCGCAGACCAGGCAGGGCTGGAGGTGGGGCCTGGGGGCGGGGCCGGTCTGGGGCTCATCTCTCAGTGAAAGAGCCTCGGCACAGGGACCTCTGGGGCCCAGGCAGCAACGGCCTCCCATCACAAAGCATCTGCGAGGGCGGCGGGAGAAGAGGCCTTCCGGGGCCAGGGTGCAGCTGGTGCGCCAGCACCCACCCTTCATCTGTGAGTGTACAAAGTGCCCATGGCCCAGGTGGGCACTAAGTGCCTGGGGCAGGCACAGGGAGAGCCTGACCCAGGCTGAGGCCATGTGGGGACCTCTCCCAAAGGGCCCACTTGGCAAGACAGAGCTGCCTTTGGGAGCCCTGGACGGTGCCAGGCTGGAGCCCTCTGGAGGACCCAGCAACCGAGTGGGCAGTCTGTATCTTCCTCATGCTGGAGGCATAGCCTCCACCCCAGGTCAGGGGCTCCCCTGGAGGACCAAGTCCTGAGACACAGGTGGTGTGTCTCCTGTCCCACAGGGCAGTTCCGGGCAGGGCGGCTGGCTCCCTTTCCCCAAGGCCCAAGCAATGCTGGCCCTGACGTCTTCCAACACCTCCGGACTCATGGCACACAGAGGCCGGGCTGGGTCCCCTCGTGCTGCCCTGCCCTTATCAAGTGCCCCGGGCCCAGCACCAAGTGCTCTGTGGCCCTCAGCAGCGTGGCCACCACACCACAAGGTGAGTGCCAAGAGGCCTTTCCCGAGGGGACTCTGGGGTGGGGGCCCTGCAGGCTAGTCCCGGGCCATGCCCGACATCTTTGCTCCTTGAAGCTACCCCCAGCTGGGCATTGGCATCACTGAACCCATTTTACAGAAGGAGAAATGAGCATGTCCCTGGGGCCCGAGGAAGCACCAGGAGGCTATCTCCCATCCCAGGATGGTGCCTGACCACAAGGTGAAGGCTGGCAGCACGTCTCCGCCCACCCCGCCCCGCCCCTGGGGGACCCACTCACAGTAAAGGCAATGGCAGACGTGTAGACAGAGTACCACTCGGATAAGGCGGAGAGGTTCTTCACAAAGTTAGTGATGGGCTTGGCCCTGCGCTCTGGGGACAGAGCAGACATCAGTGGTCAGCACGGAGAGCAGGAGCCTCTAACAACATCTCCCCGGAGAGTCCCCACCACCAGGGGCCCACCCAAACCGAGCAGCGAGGGTGCCAGGCAGAGCTCTGGTACTCACTGAGCTGCCTCATGTTTTCAGTTAACCTAGGAGAAAAGGGAGAGATGGGAGCCCAGGGTTAGCGTGCCCACCGGATCTGCGGTCCCCACTGCCCAGTTCTGCTGGCTCTGCAGGGGGCAGGGAGGATGTCTCAAGAGCCTGGGACCCCCTGAGCACACAGAACGGCCACGCACAGCGGCTCAGCACAGCAGGGTGTGCCAGGATGGCCCTCAGTGCCATGCCCCAAGCTGGCACTGGAAGGCGGGGGCAACTCACCAATGAAATTGTCCCCTCATCTCCCACCGGAGTCCCCAGAACAGAAGACCTCAAGGGCAGGGCCTTTGCTAGACTGGCCCCCTGGGACCTCCCAGCACCTGGCAGGGGAGCCAAGGTTTACTGATCAGGCTCATGAGCCAAGGAAGGCCCCAGGCAGTGGGCAGAGCCCCCCGATCCCATCCCCACACAACTGTCACAAGCCACAGCTGAGAGCAGAGTGGAGTCACACAGCTCTGCTGCCCCTAAGTGGGCCTCGTGGGCCCCTGCCAGGCATGGCCCCCAGAAGGCTGGGCACAACCGACAGCTGTGCCAGGAGCTCTCACAGACAGCTTTGGCCTATGGTGACAAAGCCTGGCCCACCCACTGAAGCTTCAGCCAGGTACCGGGGCCCCAAAGGCACAGGCAGCCCAGGCTCGGCGACCCCCACCTGTGGGCGCTGAGGGGCTCCTCCGTCTCCACGGTGTTCTCCTCGGGCTGGAACCGGAAGTCCTCCACATACTCCCCAAACCTCTCGTAGAACCACTTCTGCAGGCGTGAGGACAGACCCTGGCTCCGGCGCTCTGCAGGGGGCAGCGGCCCGGTGAGGCACAGGAAACACGGGTGGGTGGGGCAGGGAAATGAAGGATCCTCGTACAAGGGACTGTGAAGGCTCGGTCCTCTGAAGACACGAAGTACAAACCAGTCAGCACAGAGCAGAGCTGCTCTGGCCATGAAGACCTCATGGGGGGGTGGGGTCTCCGTGCTTTTCACGCCCTGTCCCCAGCTCTCTGCCCGCCCTAGGCTCTCGTCAGTGGGCATCCGGTCATCCAGGCTGCAGCTCAGCAGTCTGCATCAAACCCCCTTTCCACCTCCGGGCTGTCAGGAAGCGGCTGGAGGGGTCACTGCCCTGGCCCTGTGTATCCTGAGCATCCGTCAATGGGCAGTGCGGTGGGAGGCTGAGTCCTGGGCTGGGGCGCCTGGCAAGCACAGCCAACCCAGGGCGAGCGCACCGGGATGTCGTGCTGATGACCGGCACTGTTCACCAAAAGCTAAGACCTCTAGAAAGCGACCTCCATCATGGAAAACCAGCGGAATGGGGGTTCAGGGAAGCAGGCCGGTCCCTCCCTTCAGAAGGCCAAGGAGGAGCTGCCCGCAGCAGGTGCTGCCCTGCCACAATTTGGGCCCTGGGACCAGAGGGCTGGCAGTCACCATACCCAGGGGGCTGCAGTCACCATACCCAGGGGGCTGCAGTCTCAGGGCAGTGGCTCAAAAGCCACAGGTCGAGGGGGCTGAGGTCTGTGTACCCTGAGGCCACCTGGGTAGGGAGGGTGGGGCCAGGGCAGCTCCTGGGGCTTCTTCCTGCCCCAACGGCAGCCTGGAAGAGTTTTTCAGGGGAGGGTCCAGGTGGGGTTGGCAAACTCATCCCAGCCATGAGCGAACCGGCCGGCTCTGTTGCCATGGACTTTATTTATGGACTGAAATTTCAGGTTCATACAATGTTCTCCAGTCATGAAATGTAACCGTTTAAACCTGTGAGGCCAGGCAGGGGCTGGAATTTGCCGACCCGCAGGTGCAGGGAACTGTGCCAGCTGCCTGCAGGGCGAGGGCAGGATAAAGAACAGGTGCTCAGGGATGGAGGACGAGGAGAGGAAACAGGGCACGCAATCTCCCACTCCACACTCGCAAGCCACCGCGGCCCCAATGCCCACTTGGTCCCCTTCGGGAAGGCCGCCAGGGCAGGGGCAGTGACCAGGGTGGCTCTCACACTGCGGTTCCACGGGGCAAGGCTCAGTGAACGTGTGTATTCCCTGAAGAACACGCCGTCACGATTTGGTTAAGTGACTGGAAACCTGCAGTGATGACGATGACTCACCACTCGCATGAGAGACACTAACCCAGTTCCGACGGGAGGAGACTCCCGGATGCCAGCGGGTGCCCGGGCACAGAACCAGCACCTGCCTCCCGCCTGCCCACCCGCCTGCCCGCCAGGGCGTACCTGCTCCATTGTTGGCCTGGGCCTGCCCTTTCGGGGGCTGCTGAGCCGTCTGCTCTTCAGTTCTTAGAAAGCAGGGGGAGAAGAGACAAGAGGTCTGTTAGCTCAAAACTCTGCACGGTCAGGCTGCGCGAACCTCCAGGGCCCTCGTGACTGCACGCCGCCCAGCAGCGCTCAGGGACAGCGGGGCTGTCTCCGGAGTCCCACCGCTCAACCTCGGCTTCCGAGCACAGCCAGGCAGCGCAGAGTCGCCTTCCTAACGGGCACACGTTTGCTGCTAAACGACCACACAGTGGCTCTTAGCACTTCTCTTTTCTATCCACTTTAGCTCAGTTGCTTCTTCAACAAGCTCAGAACACCCTCATGCCACCAACACGTCTGCTAATGAGAAGATACTGATCAACACACATGTATGTATTAGGCACCGCGCCAGGCCACAGGCTGGGTGCTACCTGCCAGTGGCCCGTGCCCAGTTCCTAGCTCAGCCTACTTCAAGACCTGGGCCTGCTGGGCTGGGCAGGGGCACTAGACGGCCACCAGGGTCTGCTTCTGTCCCATACCCAGCCCCTCCAGCCAAGGCCCGTGAGCAGGTGCAGCACAGACCCAGGCCAAGTGCTGTGTGGCTGCCCCTGACCTTCCTAACTCAGGCTCTTGGTGGGGGGAGAGAGAGGGAGGAAGCTGGGGGAGGAGTGAACCCTGAGAAGAGAACAGAGGACGGAGCACAGGGTGGGGCCAGGTAAGCAGACGAGAGGTTTTCAGGGGGCTTTGGATCCACAATGGAGAGAACCTCTGCCCACTAACAAGTAGCCTTAAACCAAGGTGACAGAATTTTCTTAAAAACCAAAATAGAGGTTTGCATAAACAGAACTGCTGTGCCTTAATCCTGCAGCCTCAGAGCCTGGGGTGTGTGTGCATGTGTGCGGTGTGTGTACACGTGTCTGCGTGTTTGCGTGTGCTCTCACACACCTACCCACCCTGGACAGACCACAGCCACCCAGACCCACCCCAGATCTGCAGCAGGATGACAAGGAAACAGGAGGTCACTCTGCCTGGGACTGCTCTTCCTTCACCCCTTCTCCACCAGGCTTCCAGAAGGTTCCTAAATGCCGCCCCCATGTAAAGCAGGGAAGGCCCTTCATGCTTCCGGGAGCTTCAGCTTCCACTTCCTGGGTCACAGCCTGCATGTTCCTTTACTGTCCCCTCCCCAGCTATTCCCAAGGCCAAGACTGGGCGAGACGGGGCTCCCTGCGTCCTCACAGCTGACCCAGGCTGGGCACAGCTGCCACCAAGGGGCTTTGGTAAAAGATGAGGACCAGACCCTGGAGTGGGGCTGGTGGGGGCGAGAGGACAGGAAGCAGAAGACAGGGAACAGGGCCGAGGGGACAGCCTCAGGCCACCTTAGTCAGCGGGGGAGAAGCAGCATTCCATGGTGGGGATGGCGCTGAGGTCATATGCCTGGGGACCACACCTGTCCCTGGGTCAGGTCTCTGTCGCCGCACCTCTACATAATTAAATGTCATTTGAGCTTTGAGCTTCTGTGGATTTTCACAGAAAGTTCAGCATCAGGTACATGGGCGCCTACCAGGGCCCATGCACCCACTTCTGGTCTGGGAGGTTCTACCAGGGCGGAATAGGAAAGTGAGGCCACCCCCTCCCCCACACGAGCTGGATCCCCCTACATGACCCCTTCCAGGGCATTCCGCAAGGTCATGCTGACCTGCAGGAGATGGGCAGGGAAGAAGTGGGAGCCAGCCCAGCGGATGCCCCGGCTTCCCACACACTAAACCTGAGGGTGCTGAAGGGACCCACTTCCTCGGGGTCAGCTAAGCCGGGACACTTGGGGTCCTAACAGTGGCCCCTGGAGCCCTCGGGGCAGGCAGTCAGTGCTCAGCCAGGGTGAAGGTCATGGGGGCCGTGGACAAAGTTGTGGTCAGTGGTGGTGGGGGCTGGAGGTGGGGGCTGTGGGGGAGGCTGAGGGAGGAGACACAGGGGGAGTCTGAGTGGGAAGGTAAGGGGAGGCTGATGGAAGGCTGGAGGGAGGCTGGGAGTGGAGGCTGAGGGAGGAGACGCAGGGGGAGTCTGAGTGGGAAGGTAAGGGGAGGCTGATTGGAAGGCTGGGAGTGGAGGCTGGGTAGAACCTGAGGGGGGAGGCTGGAGGAGTGGAGTCTGAGGAGGGAGGCTGAAGAGCTAGATGTTGGTGGGGAGGCTGGGTGGAAACAGGGGGGAGGCTGAGGGAGAGGCCGAGGCAGGAGGCTGCTGGAATGAAGGCTGAGTGGAAGGCCTGGGAGCCAGAGGTGAGTGGCCTGAGCTCCCTGGCCTTATCCACCAGGAACCAGTTTAAACTTGTGCGGAAGGACACGGAGCCTCGTGGTGTTAGCGCAACAGGAGGGCACTGGCTTTGTAACTTGTGCTGGGGCCCTGGGTGCGCTGCTTCCTGCTGGCAGCACCGTGAGGCAGAGGGCAGGCTGAGGAAGGAGGCTGTGAGTACTCAGGGGCCCCTCATGGGACCCACCACCAAGGGCAAAGACGTCAGCTGTGAATGGGCCCTCTAGCAGGGGCGGCACTGGCACTCTAGGACGTGATCCTGCTAGGATGGGGGAGAGTGGGTCATCTGTGAGGGCACCCTGAGGGGCTGCTGTGTGGCTGGGGCAGACAGGGAGCATGGGAGCACACACAGGCAGCGCTGGGAGGGCAGGTCCTGGGAAGATCCTAAGAGGCTGGGCCAGCCCCCAGGGTGGGGCGCTGGGGCAGGATGCACAGAATGGGTCACCTCCAGGCCAGGAGGTATCTCTGGGGCTCGGCAGACCCCATGCCATGCCTCTCTTCAGTCGGCCTGGCCCCAGGCCTGGGGCTGGCAGGAGCACCTGCCCCAACGTCCCCCTTTCCCAGACCACTGGAGCATAGGCAGGACCTATCCCTGGGCAGTCAGAGCCGGGCCCACCCTCACCCCCAGGCCTCTCAAGGGCTAAGGGTGATGTTGCTGGGATGCTCTGGGTATAGCAGAGGCTGGAGGGGAGGTGGGGGGTTGAGGAGGGGGCGGTACCTGGCCTTCAGCACCTTCTGCTCCAGCTCCATCCGCCGCTGCCGCTCCCGGTCCAGCTCCTGCCGCAGCATCTCTGCATTGGTTTCTTCTCGAAGCTTCCGGAGCTCCTCCTCTGTGGGCAAGAGAATGGCCAGGTGACCATCGCTTATGTCCACGCAGGCCCTCTGACTCTGGGACGCTGGGGCAGGAGTGCCTGACTCAGCAGTGGGGTCTCTGCTCTGTGAGCGGACCTGAGCGCCTGATCTTCCTCCAGGGTGTGGGGCGCTCACACGGCAGGCGTGCACTGGTCCCACCCAGCCCTTCCTCCTAGGCAGGAACTATTAACGGGGCTCCTCTTACATGACTGAGGCAAGAGCTGGGTGAAGCAAGGGTGGGAATTTCCTCACTGTCCTTCATAACGTTGAACACAGAACACAAAAGCCATTTCACCAAGTGAAGCCATGCCAAGGATACCTGTGGAGAGGATGCTAACTGCACCCGACCCACCCACCTCACCCACCCGGCGCCTCCATGAGCTGGGCGAGATTCTGGGACACATCAGCGGCACAGCAAAGGCCCTGGGCCAGCGGGGACAGCCCACAGCTTGAGCTGGCCAAGGAGCCTGAGAAGAGCACAGGGCAGGCCGGACACAGGACTGCTGCAGGTAAGCCTCAGAAAATGTGAGGACCAAGTCAGACCCGGAGGGAACACAGCGCGTTCCTGCAGAGCCAGGGAAAGAGCATCCAGGCAGAGGGAGGAGGCAGAGTCAGAGGCCAGAGGTCGGAGAGACTGGAAGACCGAAGATGGAAGGGGCCAGGAGCCAGGGAGTGCAGGCGGCCTCTGGAAGTCAAGACACTTCTGCCACCTGAAGAGACAGGTGAGACAGGGGACTCTGCCTCTCTTCCGCTTCCTCTGTCCCATCCCTGCCTCCTCCTAAAACCAAGGGTGCTGGGTCACCTGAGGGCAAGTCTGAAGCCCTTGCTCTTCCCCTACTGTTCTGATCCATGGGACCCAGTTCCCAGCCTGCTGCCCCTCCCTCGGTGTGCCTGGCAGACAGAAGGGGCTGAATCGAGGGTCGCTGGATAAACAAAGGAGGGAACCAAGCACCCCGCCTGCGGTCTTTCTCCCCAAAGGGGAGCGTCCACCTGGATCAGTTCCGGATTCAGAGCCAGCTGGGGAAGGTTCAGAGACAGCCATGGGGCGGCTTCTCCTCACGCCTCTGTCTTCATGTTGTGGCAGTGACTTTATCTCACGGGAACACAGAGGTAAGATGTGTCACACTGGGCAGCCTCGTTCCCGGCTGGGCTCTTGGGTGGAGCAGGCCAAGGCCAGAGGGCTCTGGTACTTTCCCGGGTTCACTCCTGGCACCCACACACCGCCTCCTCTGGTCTTGGCCTTTGCCCACATGCCTCTCCATCCATAGGTCAGAGAGGCACTCAGGGCCCTCCCTGCGTGGGTAACAGGAAACCACATTTTCCTAAATGGGGCTCTCCTCACACCCCTTCCTGGAGTCACTAAACCATGACAGGGTGGCAGTCGTGGGCCAGGTTCCAGCACGCAGCAGAGCAGTGGCCAAAGCCTGGCCCAAGGTGGCCAGTCCCAGCCTGGGGATGGATGCCACGGAGGCGGACACAGAGCCTTCCTGGAGCCCGGCGTGGCATGTCGTGCCTGCCGTGTCACAAGCCTGGATTCAGAGGTCACGGGGCCTCAGGGAGCCACCCCTCTTTCCACCCTGGACCTCCTGGGGTCGGGCTCTCTGCAGAGCTCAGACAAATGTGAACAGCAGAGCCCTGCCATCCTCGCTGCGCAGAGCCCGGTGACACCTGGCTCCCTAGTGGGCCGGCGGCATGGTCCCCTCAGCCTTGCAGACGGGGCTCCTCAGACAGTGGGGCGAGTCCGCCCGTCCCAGCTTCCGGCAGAGCCAAGAGGCTTCCCACCTGTGCCCAGTGTCACTCGTGCCGGTACGAGGACAACTCGGTAAACAAAGCGGCTGCAGCGGTGGAGCCTTTACCTCTTCTGAGCTCTTCCTACCTCTGAGCAAATGACTCCCTGCAAGGCCAAGCTGCTGCCTGTCCCGAGACGGGAATGATGACCGCTCGCCCCACGACGCCACCTCAGAGCCTGCCTCCTGCCCAGCGGTGACACATTCAGGTCACCTGCAGTGTGCCGAGCACAGCTGTACCTTTCCACAGGACAAAGGGGGCGCAAATCCCTCACCATCAATTTTTCTTTCTCTTCCCCAAGTAGGAAAAGAAACAGGAGGGCCGATTTCCTGCCCAGAGGAAAGTACTGAGCTGGGCGTTCACACAGCAGACTCCTCTCATACATGCCCCGAAAATCTGCGGCGGCTGCCAAGGTTCTGGGTCCCTTGGCCACCGGCGTGGGCCTCATCGTGTCCCAAGCTACCCACAGACACCGAGGACCCCGGGCCACCCGCATCCACAGGCCTCCCTGCCCCACAGATTAGGGTCTGAGATGCCCTGCAGGGTGGGGTGGGGGCGAGGCCACATGGGGGCAGGCCACGGAGCCCCTTGGTGACCTCTGCACTTGTTTCCCGTGGCTGTGGTGGAAAACCACCACCACGGCAGCTTAAAACAACACAAACGCTTACTCTTACAGTGCTGGTGTCAGAAGTCCAACCTGGGTCTCTCTGGGTCTCCAGCTCCCCAGAGACCCATTTCCTGCCTTTCCAGCTCCCCAAGACCTCTGCACTCCTTGGCTAATGGCCCCTAGGGAGCAATAACATCACTGTGACCTCTGACCCCACCCTCACATGGCCACCTCTGACCTTCCTGCCACCTCCTTCTCGGGACCCTTGTGACTGTGTGATCCTGGATAATACAGGACCAAGTCCACCTCAGGGCTGGGACTCATCCTCATCGACAAAGGTCCCTTCTGCCGCAGTAGGCCACATGTGCAGGCTTGGGGAACAGGGACGCTCTGTGGGGCCAGGACTGTGCCAAACAACGCTCTCCTTCGAGACAATCGTATCAGGTGAAAGAGCCCAGTGCCCCTCTTCCTTCCACTTGGCATGGACTTTCCTGCCCCTGGCAGTCCCTGGGTCACACCGCCACCGGAAGCCCTCCTCTGGTGGGTCCACTAGCCCTCCAGGAGTGAAGGGTCCCCAGCGGCCCCTAGCTCTTTCTCCTCCCCACCTCCTCGAGGCAGGAATGACACTGGGCACAGGTGGGAAGCCTCTTGGCTTTGCCGGAAGCTGGGACAGGCTGACTTGCCATGCTCTCCGAGGAGAGCAAGGCTGAGGGGACTGTGCCTCCTCGAGGAGGTGGGGAGGAGAGAGACAACTCCAGCTGTGCCCCCAAAGGCACCTGAAGCAGGATTCCCAAGTGCCACCACCATGGCAGCCCCATCAGAAAAGTGCACAGTGAGTCTCTCTAAAGCCCCACAGAGAACAACACTGACAGAGGGGATGTTCCAGGGTCATCCCATGCACCCCATGAACGCGTGACCTGCTACAGCACATCTTCAGAGCAGCACGGGCACCTGCTCTCCCGAGAGCCCCTGCACCTGTCTCAGGCACAGACATGTGCAAGACGTGTGTGAGCACAGAGTCCAGGCAGCAGCCACATGCACCACACGGGGATGGGAGGCTTCCCTGGGTGTGCATGATACCATACCTGCCAGGGGCCGAGCCACAGGTGGAGACCCAGGGGTAGGAGCCGTGGCCCAGGGCATCAGGCCATAAAGTCTCCCTACAGGGGCAGAGGAGCCACCACACCAGGGGACACTTCGTGTGCCCAGAGGGACCCTCAGACCCTCAGGCGTCTTGCAGCCGGGGGTCAAGCTGTAGCGTGAGGTTTAGGGATGTTCAGAAGTAAGAGCGACTCTGGTCCTGTGGGCAGCAGGCAGCCTCACCCATATCCAGACGGCACCGTCCCCTGCTCTCCAAGGAACGAAGCAGCATCAGCCACAGACAAGGAACCCCCGAGACAGGACAAGAGCCTGGTGTAGTGACATACCGCACACAGAAATCTCCCACAGAGGCTAAAGGAAGTCCCAGCACAGCCAGGCTGGCTGCACACCCACCCGCTCCAGCCTTCAGGCCTCCCCAGAGCCTGGAAGCAGAAGGGCAGGGACGGCCACCTGACTGGGCACTCCGGGGCAGCCCCCAGAACGTTCTCTGATGAGTCAATGGCCACCCTGACTCAAGGGGAGGCAAAGGAGATGCATGGGCTCAGACCCACACCCGCCCAGGCAGCAAGGCTAAGGCCCGGCCCTCCACCAGCCTCGACGCCCAGCCCACGGGGAAGTTGCTGAGGGGAAGGAAGGCAGCTCTGCGGCTATTTTTAAACCCGTAAAAGTAGATCTCTCAGGCAGGAGTACTCTTGGCACACGACTGACTCCACAGGCCCAGCCTCGCCCAAAAATAAAGATCAAGTGATAATCTTTAAATAAAACTCCTTCCCACCAGGCCAGGGGCGCGAACTCAGAATCCACCCAGAAAGCTGCTCCTGGCCAGGCGGAGGCCGGCACACCCGGAGGCCCCACCTGGCCACCTCTAACTTCAGACTCTCACCTGAACTCTCCCAGCCCAATTCAGCCCTCCTTCCATCACCGGAGGAACTTTCTAGAAGACAGGCACGCCCTCCACTGAATCACCCGGGTATAAGTTACACCGCAGAGCCCAGCCTACGGCTTCACCTTCAGCCACCAGCACAGAGGCGGCCCCTTCAACCCCTTCCTCCTGTGTCCCTCCCTGCTCGGGGAAAACAGATAATTCCAAGACACGCGTGCTTTTATTCTGATGTTTGCCTGCCTTTTCTCCCTAACGTTTATTTCCTGCTGTGCCGTCTCCCGCTGTGCGCAGAGGGAACGTTTACTGAACGATGCACGGTCAACACTGTCTTGGCTGGTAACCGGGAAGCAGCGACCTTCCAGGCACGTCAGTCCTAACGCCATCGCAGGCTGCCGTGTACAGCGCTGGCTGACCACCGTTTTAGGTACACTTCAGGACACCAGCGCAGGATCTAAGGTACACAAATAATGTACCAACATTTTACCATGTAAAAGAAGAAGAACTAGGATCCCAGCCAGGGTTTTCACCCAGAGCAGCCGGTTTTCAGGAACCGATGCCTGCCTCTCCCCGTGAGAGGCACGCGGCATCTGACAGCCTTTGGGCTGGACTCTGGGGCTCCGGCCCAGCATGGAGCAGGAGACTCATGTGCTCGACAGCACGTGCTGTCCCCGCCCTGGCAACCTCCCTTTCCAACCAAGCGCTCGGCATCCAGCAGCCAAACCCTCTGGGCCCCCAGGCCCTTCCCACAGCAACAGGCTCTCTGCCAAGCACCTGCTCCCTGCTGAGTGTGGGCTGGGGGCAATCAGGGACACTCCCCAACTCCACTTCCAGCTGGTAGCACTAGGCCCCAAGGCACTAGGAAGCAAAGTGGCACAGACAAAACCGTGCCTGGGACCAAACACCAGACAGAATGAGAGCAAGGAGGTGCATCTGGAGCTCTGGGAGGTGGCCAGTGGGGCCTTAAAGGATGTGCAAAACGACATGCCTAGTGGAGAAAACAGCCTATTAGTCCATTTGTCTACCCATCCATCCGTCTGTCTGTCCATTTGTCCACCATCCATCCATTCATCCATTATTTACCCACCCATCTACCTAATCTACCCATTCGTTTGCCTTCTCATTGATCCATCCATCTATCCAATCACCCATCCATCTGCTCACCCATCCATCCACCCACCCATCCATCTACCATCCCTTCTCCCATTCAACCATCTATCTATCCATTCACCCATCCATCCATGCATCCACCATCCCTTCTCCCATTCACCCATCTATCTATCCATTCATCCACCCACCCATCCATCCACCATCCCTTCTCCCATCCACCCATCCATCCATCCATCCACTCACCCATCCATCTATCCACTCGTCTGTTCATCTACCCATCCATTCATCTATCATTTACCCACCCATTTACCTAATTTACCTATTCATTTGCCTACTCATTGATCCATCCATCCAATCACCCATCCAGCTACCCACATGTCCATCCATCCACTCATCCACTTGCCTGTCCATTCATCCATCCACCCACCCATCTATCCAGTGATGCATACACACACACACCCAGCTACTCGTCCCCCCATCTACCTATCCACTCACCCCACCCATCCATCCGTCCATGTATCATACATACAGACATGTACTGAGCGTCCAGTAGCTGCTAGGCTATGGGCCCAAGCCCTTGGACACCACAGAGAAGCCGGCAGCTACCTTTACTCCCTCCCATATGAGTCCAGTTGGTAGAGGAGATGGATGTGACAAAGAAGGGCCCCCTGACAGAGCTGGGACATCAGGACACACCAAGTGCTGCACCAGTACTCTCCATGTGCCACTACCTACAGATGAGGTGCAGAGGAAGGGAAGCCATGCTGGCCCGGGGGATGTCTCACCCGCTGGGATGTCCCACACAGGACCTCAGCTGTGAGGCCAGGGAGCTGGGATGTGTTCAGCAGGCAGGACACAGCCAACTAGAGAGGTCACAGAGATGGGCAGTGGGTCCTAACTTAACACTTCCCATGGAATTCCACTCTGGCATCGTCCAAAGCACCTGTCAGATGACGATGCTGGGTCCAGGACGTGCAGCCATCACATAACACACAGGCAGGCGTGTTCAGGCTCCCTCTCTGACTTCACCCCAGACCCTGCGGGCACAGGGAGGAGGCCCCTGCTGGCAAGATCAGCAGTTTCTCCTCTGAGGTGTGAGCTCCAGGGATGGGACAGGCCAGGAACTTGGCATGGTGGGGTCAGCTCACCTCTGTGCTCAAAGATCTGTCCTGGGCAAGGAGGGATCCCAGGGCCAAACATCCACAACATGTAGTTAAAGAGCAGACAGATGGTCATGGGCAATGCAAGTGACGGGAAAAGAGGGACTGGGGCCAATTTCATTTTTCCTGGGGAAATCCCATATGACACAGACACGCCACTGTAATCAGTGCTACCTGCCTTCACCTTCTGCTTGTCTGTTCCCTTCTGTAGGTCTGGGTCACCCGCTCACAGTTGTCACTTATTAAATATGCCCCTCTAGGGCAGAACCAGCCGACCCAGTGCCTGCCCTGGAAGTGTGATACGGTTTAGCTGTGTCCCCACCCAAATCTCACCTTGAACTCCCACATGTTGTGGGAGGGTCCCGATGGGAAGTAACTGAAACATGGGACAGGTCTCTCCTGTGCTGTTCTTGTGACAGTGAATGAGTCTCATGAGACCTGACGGTTTTAGAAATGGGGTGGAGTGCCCCGTACAAGCTCTCTCTTTGCTTGCTGCCATCCATGTAAGACGTGACTTGCTCCTCCTTGACCTCTGCCATGATTGTGAGGCCTCCCCAGCCACGTGGAACTGTTAAGTCCACTAAAACTCTTTCTTTTGTAAAGTGCTCAGTCTTCGGTATGTCTTTATCAGCAGCAGGAAAACGGACTGATACAGAGTTTATCTTTTCACCACCAGAGAAACTGCAGGAGTGGAGTTTAAACAGCCTGAGCCAAGAACCACACCCACAGCCCAGGTCCGAAGGGGCAAGTCCAGAGACCTCAAGTCAATCCCACATCTAAGCCTGTCTCCATCAGGCCTCAAATGGGCACCCTCACCAGCAGGCAGCTGGCAGCTCCCCAGACCCTTCTGCTTCCAGAAGACTTCAATGGTAAGGAAGGTTTTCCTCACTCTGAATCACCCAGGACAGCACCTAGAAACTTCCCTTCCCCTCCAGGACCCCTCCATTAAAGCTGTCCATTCAGAGGAAGCCCCTGTAGGCCTCCAGAGGCAGCTGGCCAGCCCTCCTATCAGCTTCGTTGAGAAGACTCCCATGGGGTAAGGGCCAGCCACTCTCATCCCTGTATGTCAGAGCAGGAAAGGGAGCTACCGGGAGCATCAGGGCTCAGGAGGAAAAGGCGCCTTCTCTCCAAGTCACACTCTTGAGGAAATCAGTGGCATTGCCCCTCCGAGTGCATCTGCTGGGAATCCACCCGTGTCTGGTGCTCTGAGAGCACCCGTGCCCGCAGACGGGGCATGGCAGCCTACCCTCCAGCATGGCCAGGGAGGCATCTGCAGCCCTCCTCAAACACAAGATGACGAAAGGCAGTCATGGGAGCTCTCCTACAGAGCCGAGCAACTGGAGAGCCCCCAGGAAGAGAAGTCCCCTGGCCCCAAGGTCCCCAGAAGCACTTTCTCTCCAAAATCCAAATGTTACACCACACTGCTCTGGGTAGGGGTTGTGTGTGCACCTCACCACCCTGGAGAATCTGACATCCCAGATGCAAGCTCAGGCATGGCCACCGTGCTCACAAAGCACCAGCAACCGACATGCATTTGGGGCTAAATCAAAATGCATGATGCTTTTCATTTATTTACGTGCTTCTTTAACAAATTTAGGCTCCTGCCTTCAGCCATGAGCCAAAATGCATTTCACCTTCATTCTTCATCCTGTGTCATTTTCTTACAGGAACATTTGTACTCTTCGGTATTTAATCAGCAGAGAAGGCTGCTGCACACTTGGGCCATTTCCTCTCCTCTGTGAAGAAGAATACTCTGCTTTCTGAGAGAAAGCACTATAGATAATTGAATGGAATTTTAACATTGACCACTTAGCTGTTCTACAGATCGGGGAGCTGAGGTCCTAAACGGGTAAGTGCTCACAGCCACCTGCTAACCAGTGCCTGAGTCGAGAATTAGAAGCCGGGGTCCTGACTCCTGAACGCAGCTCTCCACGCCAGCACTCCCTCCTGTGGGTCAGGAGAGGCGGGGACGGCCACACCAGCACTCCCTCCTGCGGGTCAGGAGAGGCGGGGACGGCCACGCCAGCACTCCCTCCTGCGGGTCAGGAGAGGCGGGGATGGCCATGGTAGCACTCCCTCCTGCAGGTCAGGAGAGGCGGGGACGGCCACGCCAGCACTCCCTCCTGCAGGTCAGGAGAGGCAGGAACGGCCACGCCAGCACACAGAGGTTGGCTTAGTGACAAGTGGAATATGCCTGTGAGTCCCCAGATTACATAGTGTCCTTATCTCACATCCTATATCCTTCTGGGACTGAGAAGGGAGTGAGAATGGGCAAACTCCAACTAATCTGCAATGAATCCCTCACTCACCAAGCTCCCACCACACCTGAGACAACACGCTCGGCGTACAAAAGTAAGTTCATCCTGTATCCGCCAGGTGCAGACAGCCTGGTCAGAGCTACCTGCAACTACTAACACCCTGTACCGCTGGAGACAGCACAACCATCCATCAACAGAAAACAAGCGAGGCCAGGCACAGTGGCTCACACCTGTAATGAACTTTGGGAGGCTGAGGCAGGTGGATGGTTTGAGTCCAGGGGTTCAAGATCAGCCTGGGCAACATGGTGAAACCCTGTCTCCACATAGAAAAAACAAAAAACAAACCAGGTGTGGGGTGGCATGTGCCTATAGTCCCTGCTCCTCGGGAGGCTGAGGTGGGAGGATTGCTTGAGCCTGGGAGGTCGAGGTTGCAGTGAGCCAGGATCATGCTACTGCACTCCAGCCTGAGTGACAGAATGAGACCTTGTCTCAAACACAAACCAAGTAAAAAACAAAACAAAACAGGGAACAAGTGACAAGTGGATGTAGCCACGCTACAGTCATGCTATGGACACAGGTGTAACCCAGAACAGGGACAGATGTGACCTGGAGTGGGGACATGTGCAATCCAGAGTGGGGGCATGTGCAACCTGGAGCCGGGGGAGATGTGACTTAGACTCCAGGTGCAACCCGGAGTGGGGACAGGTGTAATCTGGAATGGGGACAGGTGTAATCTGGAACGGGGACAGGTGTAACCCAGAACAGAGACAGATGTGACACAGAACAGAGACAGGTGTGACATGGAACAGAGACAGGTGTGACATGGAACAGGGACAGGTGTAATCTAGAACAGGGACAGGTGTAACCCAGAACAGGGACAGGTGTGACACAGAACAGAGACAGGTGTGACATGGAACAGGGACAGGTGTAATCTAGAACAGGGACAGGTGTAACCCAGAACAGGGACAGGTGTGACACAGAACAGAGACAGGTGTGACATGGAACAGGGACAGGTGTAATCTAGAACGGTGACAGGTGTAACCCAGAACAGGGACAGGTGTGGCATGGAACAGAGACAGGTGTGACACGGAACAGGGACAGGTGTAATCTAGAACGGTGACAGGTGTAACCCAGAACAGGAACAGGTGTGGCATGGAACAGAGACAGGTGTGACATGGAACAGGGACAGGTGTAATCTAGAACAGGGACAGGTGTAACCCAGAACAGGGACAGGTGTGACACGGAACAGGGACAGGTGTGACATGGAACAGGAACAGGTGTAATCTAGAACGGGGACAGGTGTAACCCAGAACAGGGACAGGTGTGGCATGGAACAGAGACAGGTGTGACATGGAACAGGGACAGGTGTAATCTGGAACGGGGACAGGTGTAACCCAGAACAGGGACAGGTGTGGCATGGAACAGGGACAGGTGTGACACGGAACAGGGACAGGTGTGACATGGAGCAGGGATATCTCTGTGTACCATTTTGGAGTGACCTACAGGATAGAATGTGAGTCTGCAGAAAGTGTGGGCATCCTAACATTTAGCTAAGCAGGAAAGTAAGAACCAATATACACACTCATGTTTCTAAAAGTTTCAGTGAGAGAATAATGTAAAATTAGAAGAAACTGGTTGTCTACAGGGGAGGAGAGGAAATGGGGGCAGGGTGCAAGGAGAGAAAGTCAACTTCTCTGAATACACCTTGACTTTGGAACCATGGAGACAATTTTAGATAGCTACACGAATAAATTCAATTTAAAAAAAATTCTCTACGCCATGCATAACAGAAAAACATGGCATCAAGTACCCGCCGACGTGATGCTAAGAACACACCATCATGTCTGTGGCATGACCTGAGCCTCTCCATGAGGAAACAGGACCAACCCAAATTGAAGACAGACTGCAAACTAACTGACCTGTGCTCTTCCAAAACGTCAGTATCAGGAAACAAAGAACTACCGTTGCAGGTGAAAGATGAAAGAGGCAGGAAACCCATGCGACTCAGGACTCAGAACTGTCTTTTGCTGCAAAGAACATTACTAGACATTAGTGTAGTTGGAATACGGTCTCAGACCAGATATTAGTATGTATCAATGTTAATTTCCTCATTTTGATAATTGCCCTGTAGTTAGATAAGAGAATATCCTTGCTTTTAGGAAATACAACAAAAGCATTTGGCACTCGTGAGCATTGTGTCTGCAACTGACCATCAAGCAGCTCAGAAAAAAAAGAATACATGGATGGATAAATGGATGGATGGATGGATGGATGGATGGATGGATGGATGGACAGGTGGATGGATGGATGGATGGATGGATGGATGGATGGATGGATGGATGGATAAATGGATGGATGGATGGATGGATGGATGGATGGATGGATGGATGGATGGATGGACAGGTGGATGGATGGATGGATGGATGGATGGATGGATGGATGGATGGATGGATAAATGGATGGATGGATGGATGGATGGATGGATGGATGGATAAATGGATGGATGGATGGATGGACAGGTGGATGGATGAATGGATGGATGGATGGATGGATGGATGGATGGATGGATGGATGGATGGATAAATGGATGGATGGATGGATGGATGGATGGATGGATGGATAAATGGATGGATGGATGGATGGACAGGTGGATGGATGAATGGATGGATGGATGGATGGATGAATGGATGGATGGATGGATGGATAAATGGATGGATGGATGGATGGATGGATGGATGGATGGATGGATAGGTGGATGGATGGATGGATGGATGGATGGATGGATGGATGGATGGATGGATAAATGGATGGATGGATGGATGGACAGGTGGATGGATGAATGGATGGATGGATGGATGGATGGATGGATGGATGGATGGATAAATGGATGGATGGATGGATGGATGGATGGATGGATGGATGGATAGGTGGATGGATGGATGGATGGATGGATGGATGGATGGATGGATAAATGGATGGATGGATGGATGGAAGATGGATGGATGGATGGATGGATGGATGGATGGATGGATGAATGGATGGATAGGTGGATGGATGAATGGATAAATGGATGGATGGATGAATGGATGGATGGATGGATAAATGGATGGATGGATGGATGGAAGGATAAATGGATGGATGGATGGATAAATGGATGGATGGATGGATGGATGGATGGATGGATGGATAGGTGGATGGATGAATGGATGGATGGATGCATGGATGAATAGATGGATGGATGGATGGATGGATGCATAAATGGATGGATGGATGGATGGATGGATGGATGGATGGATGGATGGATGGGAGATGGATGGATGGATGGATGGATAGGTAGATGGATGGATGGATGGATGAATGGATAAAGGGATGGATGGATGGATAAATGGATGAATGGATAAATGGATCCATGGATGGATAAATTGATGGATAGATGGATAGATAAGAGACAAATGTGGTAAAATATTATCCTTTGGAGAATAACTGGATGAAAAATATGCAAGAATTCTTTGCAATTATTTTTGTAACTTTTCTGGAAGTCTGAAGTCATGTCAAAATTTTAAAAGAAAAGAAAAAAACCATCTCTAGAAATCTAAGGTGAAAAGAAATAACGAACTCACCTCCGTACTGACTTGATAACACAGCCACAAAGGAAGGAAAAAGTCTTGAGAGCAACTGTCAGACACCAAAACCTGTGCCTTTCTAGTGGGACATCCCTAAGGACGAAAGAACTAGGAGCAAATAGACTGTGTTTAGTGATCCTGTGGTGTTTGATTTTGAGACTGTGCATTATCAAGGGGCAAAACAAATGAGCCATGCTCATGATGATCGCCGAGAACCCGGATTTCAGCAAGAGAAAGATACAAGAAAAGTCCAATGAGGTTACACAGACACTTAGGAGTCCTGGGTGTGAATTCCAGCAGAATTCTGTGTATGAACTCCTGAGGTCCAAGCCCTGTCCACGAGAAGGTCCAGACACCAAGGTTCGCCAGCGGCCATCAATGACCCAGGATTCTCAGAGCGTGTCAATCTCAGTTTCCACCAAAAGGAACCAGGGCTTTACTTCAGAACGGTCAATTCCAGGACTGGGGCAAGAAACGCTGGTGATGAACATGGGATATCTTGTCCCACCGAAAGGCGAGTAATCTCTCAGAGACAACTGGGTTGTGACAAAGCCAACTGAAAGAGGCGCAGACATAGAACTATTTGAGCAGCAACCAGATACTACCCAGAACGATCAGAATACACCAAATGTGTTTAAATTCACCATCTCATGAGAACACCGAGAAAACACCACAAAGGGCCAACGCCCTCACTGGCGGGGGCTCCCGGAAGAGAACGCAACCCATTATTCTGAAAATGAAAACGAGGGGAGTCCAAGCGTGCACCCTGCCCTTCATCTGTGAATGACTCCTCAGTGTAGTCAAACAGCAGGCAAAGAGAAGTTCGTTTTTGGAAACGTGTCAGCTAACCAATGGAGAAAGCATGGCAGAAGCAGAAGAAGACCACTCTGCAGCCTCTAATGAAGCAACGGCTCTGAGCAATAATCATCAAAGCCGTGACGTGAAACAGAGACCACCTTGTGGAAGCACACAACACCAAAGGGGGACCATCCCCTGAGGGATGGCCAAGCGTGCCACGACGGGGAAGCACAGGGTGTGACCGAGGACCATGTGAGGCCACCTTCAGCAGAGTCTAGGGCAGACACTGTCCAGCAGGTGACCTGGGCTACGAAGGACAAAAAGCATGATGTGCAGAGAACCTGCAGAGTCAAGACCGGAGAGAGACTCCACCAAGCACAACACACCAACCTCATCGGACTGTTCGTTCAGAGACAGCTGCAAAGCAATCTCGAGACCTCAACAGGGAACTTATTTATTTATTTATTTACTTACTTACTTACTTACTTAGAGATGGGGCTGGGCGCGGTGGCTCACACCTGTAATCCCAGCTCTTTGGAAGGCTGAGGCAGGCAGATCACCTGAGGTCAATAGTTCAAGACCAGCCTGGCCAACATGGTGAAAGCCCGTCTCTACTAAAAATACAAAAACCGGCCAGGCGTGGTGGTGCGCCCCTGTAATCCCAGCTACTCAGGAGGCTGAGACCACAGAATCGATTGAACCCAGCAGGCGGAGGTTACAGTCAGCCGAGACAGCACCACTGAACTCCAGCCTGGGCAACACAGTGAGACTGTATCTCAAAAATAAATAAATTAATTAATTTAATTAATATAAAATAAAAAGAAAATACTAAGAGATGGGGTCTCGCTCTATCACCCAGGCTGCAGTGCAGTGGGGGGAAATCTGAGCTTCAGTTGGACAGCTGATGGTACCAACGAAAAGCTGTTTGCTTTTTTCAGTTGTGACATTAGACTGGTGGCTTTTGTTTTTAAAACACGCTGAGCTACCCACTGAAATATTTACAGCTGAAATGAGAGGATGCTGGCTGGGATTTGCTCCAAAACATTGGTGGGGGGCAGGGGGGGGTGCAGGGAGAGGGCATGTTGGGGAAGCCAGCCTGGTCCAGAAGGTTGTTGAGGCTGACAGTGGGCTTCAACCAGGCAGAGCTCTTTGCTCCATTTCTGGATACATTTGAACATTTCTGTAATTAAAAAATAATGCCTGTGCTCACCACCCCACAGGCTGTCAGAGTTGAACCCAACACTTTTGCTTCACGAGCTACCAAGGGGTAAAAGGAGATGCTCCTTTGGAAAATGCTGAGCACAGAGTCACAAGTGCTGGTCCAGGGACGGCAGCAGCCCTGCTCTGTGACCAGGTGGCCTCTTTTCCTCCAGGATCCGCTGGAGGCAGATCCCCAGATCCCCAGAGAGGCAGCCCTGCGGGTTCTGCTGTCTCCATTTTGGAACTCCGTGTCAACAAAGTCTCAAAGTGAATGTGAATGGACAGGCGTCCCTCAATCTGGCATGCTGGCTCACCTCTCCTCCTGAAGCTTCCCGGGCCCCAGCAGAGATGCCCTGCTGATGCTCACAGAGCCTTCCCCTGCACCAAGAGCACCTGTTCCCTGAAAGTGAAACATCGACCCTCTGCCCCATGACTGAAAAACCATCCATATTCAGCCACTTAGACTCACAGAAGGTAATTCACGAAGTTCAGCTGATGAGGCAGCCTCTGGTGGGTGATGACTTAAGTGGGCAGTGCCGAGCTCTGCTCCAGGCCAAACAGCGCACCCTCCATGCACAGGCCCAGGTGGACAGCTGACCAAGGGCCAGCCCCTGCTGCCACCGCTCAGGGAGAGCCTGGCCTCTCCATTCTCAGAGACCCACCAACTCCAGCGGAGCCACCACTGCAGGAGCTCAGGCTGGTGAGGTCACAGGTGACAGGTCACCAGGACAGTCATCAGGAGAACCAAACCCCGTCAGCAGCCCATGCGGCCCAGCCCCTCTCTACCCAGGCTGGCTCTATGCAACCTAAGACTCATGGGGAGACAGAGTCACTCCACGGCACAGCCGTAGTGTCACCAGAGCTGTCCTCAGAACCACTGGTGTCCAGTCCTCAGGGTCCCGAGAAAGCGTGCATGTGCACGCACACGATTTACTACTGCCGTGCATGGGCATGCACACACACATGGTTAACCACCAGTGCACACGGGAATGGACACGCACACACAGGGTTAACCGCCACTGCACATGGGCACACACATGCACATACAAGGTTAACTACCAGTGGAGACACACACACACACACACACACACACACGGTTAACCACCATAGCACGAGTGTGTGTGCACACACACATACAGTTAACCACCACTGCACACACACACACACACACACAGTTAACCACCACTGCACATGGGCACACACATGCACACACAGGATTAACCACCGCCACACACACACATGCACACACAGGATTAACCACCGCCACACATGCACATGCACACACAGGATTACTACTGTTCATGCATGCACACACACACACAGGGTTAATTACCGCTACACACGCACACAGTATTTACTGCCGCACACATGCACACAGGGTTAACCACGCCACACATGGGCACACACACAGGGTTAATTACCACTACACACACATGTACGTGCACACAGGGTTAACCACTGCTGCACACGCACACTGGGTTAACTACCACTGCACATGTGCAGCACACACAGGGTTAACTACTGCTTCACATGCACACACACCTGCACATGGGGTTAACCATTGCTGCACACGCACACGCACACTGGGTTAACTACCACTGCACACTTGCACACACAGGGTTAACTACTGCTTCACATGCACACACACGTGCACATGGGGTTAACCACTGCTGCACACGCACACGCACACTGGGTTAACTACCACTGCACATGTGCACACACAGGGTTAACTACTGCTTCACATGCACACACACATGCACATGGGGTTAACCAATGCTGCACATGCACACGCACACTGGGTTAACTACCACTGCACACATGCACACACAGGGTTAACTACTGCTTCACATGCACACACACGTGCACATGGGGTTAACCAATGCTGCACATGCACACGCACACTGGGTTAACCACCACTGCACACATGCACACACAGGGTTAACTACTGCTTCACATGCACACACACCTGCACATGGGGTTAACCACTGCTGCACACGCACATGCACACGCACACTGGGTTAACTACCACTGCACACATGCACACACAGGGTTAACTACTGCTTCACATGCACACACACGTGCACATGGGGTTAACCACTGCTGCACACGCACACGCACACTGGGTTAACCACCACTGCACATGTGCACACACAGGGTTAACTACTGCTTCACATGTACACACACATGCACATGGGGTTAACCACTGCTGCACACGCACATGCACACTGGGTTAACTACCACTGCACACATGCACACACAGGGTTAACTACTGCTTCACATGCACACACACCTGCACATGGGGTTAACCAATGCTGCACATGCACACGCACACTGGGTTAACTACCACTGCACACATGCACACACAGGGTTAACTACTGCTTCACATGCACACACACCTGCACATGGGGTTAACCAATGCTGCACATGCACACGCACACTGGGTTAACTACCACTGCACACATGCACACACAGGGTTAACTACTGCTTCACATGCACACACACCTGCACATGGGGTTAACCAATGCTGCACACGCACACGCACACTGGGTTAACTACCACTGCACACATGCACACACAGGGTTAACTACTGCTTCACATGCACACACACCTGCACATGGGGTTAACCACTGCTGCACACGCACACGCACACTGGGTTAACTACCACTACACATGTGCAGCACACACAGGGTTAACTACTGCTTCACATGCACACACACGTGCACATGGGGTTAACCACTGCTGCACACGCACACGCACACTGGGTTAACTACCACTGCACACATGCACACACAGGGTTAACTACTGCTTCACATGCACACACACCTGCACATGGGGTTAACCAATGCTGCACATGCACACGCACACTGGGTTAACTACCACTGCATACATGCACACACAGGGTTAACTACTGCTTCACATGCACACACACCTGCACATGGAGTTAACCACTGCTGCACACGCACATGCACACTGGGTTAACCACCACTGCACACATACACACAGTTTACTACCATGGTCAACTACTCACACACATGCATACACAGAGTTAATCACCACTGTACTCACACACACACACTGTTACCCATGGCCACACAAACATGAGCACACAGTTAACCATGCAGCACACACAGTCCAGTGCTGTGCACACACAGGCTCACTATCGTGCTCTGGCCTGGCCCAGGAGAACCCACAAGCCCATGTGGACTGGCCTGGGACCCTCCAGCACCAGGTGAGTGCACAGACACCACAGCACTGGTGACCAAGGACAGGACACCAAGATGACAGCCCTTCCAGCAAAGGCACCGACCATCTGGTCCAGAGTGTTGAAGAGACCCCACCTGGCAGGACACTCGGAAGGGAGTGACCTACCCGCCCCGCTCCTAAGCCCTTGCCCGTCATGACTGGGGGCTCCGTGTAGAGTTCAGAAGTGACTGGCTCTGGACATACAGCAGTGAAGCTTTTCTGCCCAGTAACACAAATTCCACCAGCTGTGTCGGCTGTGAAGACCACACGCAGGGGGGTCACTGGCATGGACTTCGGGACTCATCTGCCTGCTGCGGCCTTACTGGTAAGTGACCCCTTACTATTTAGATGTCACCACACAGCAGGGTGACTTCAGTGAACGCTCCGTGCCTCAGTTTCCACATCTGTAGAGCAGGGTGGGGAGGGAGGCTCAGGAGCGCTACGCCACGTGGGGCAGGGCCTGCGAGCCCTCCTGTAAGAATCTCTGCCATTCTCACTATGCAGAGCCCAAAGCCTTGTCCGAGGCCCGTGGACGCAGGAGCACACGGCCCCACCTCCCTCCTGGACACACAAACCAACCAGAACAAACTAAGATTTCAGAGTCCTTCCAAAAGCTCTGAAAAAGTCTGAGCCTCCCATTGCGAATGCAAGGGACCAATTTACTGAAATTATTACCATTTTCTTGGAACATTTCACTCCTTTTCCCCTGAGACTCCTTTACCCCACTGGGAAAAGGCCCTCATCCCAACCCCCTGGAGCAGTCTTGAGTGCTGGCTTAGCAGAGCCGCAATGGAGGCTCAAACACAGAGGCAGAGACCTCGCCAGGACGAGCCACGCCGGAGCCACAGCTGCCCAGGGCTCACGTCCAGCCGGCATGGGTCTCCGTCCCCACCTCAGCCACCCGCCCCACCTTGTCCCACACCTCCAGGCGCTTTCTGGTACTCACGTAAGAAGTGTTTTTCCAATAAGGCAATTTCCAGGTGACCTTTTATCTCATTCAGTCGATCATACTCTGTCCGGTTAAAGTCCTGGACTCCTGTGGCCATGATGAGGGTCCCTGGACCAGACTAGAAGAAAAATACCAACAGCTCAGAGGGGCCACCTGTGGCACCCTGGGTCTCCACCACTTGGTTCCCCCAGATGTGCCCAGGGGCCCCAGGATGGCAGAAGCAGCATCTGAAAGGGAACAGCAGCTGCAGCCTCTGGACACACAACGGTCAGATGGGGTGATGGAGCCCCCAGCGTAAGACCTGTGTCTGCCCACCCAGCCTCCTCTGTTGGGGGCAGGGACATTTCAGACAATGTGGATATCCTCAGAGCCCCTGTAAGGCTGACTCTACGAAATATCTTAAAAATTAAAACTGGGTGAGTGGCACTGTCTCTTGATGGTTGTGGTCCTCCTGATCTTGGGCTGCAGAGGGAAGAAAACCCTGGAACTGTGCTGGCCCCGTGTGTCTGGCTGGCCGTGCCAGAACCAGGCCCTCCCCAGGCCCTCCCACCTGAGCGGAGGCTGGGGGCGCCTCCATGGGCCAGGCTGAGTAGGTCGGAGAGAATGGCCCATGGGCAGAAGGGTCTGCGGAACTGAGGTTAGCGAACTCCAAACAGAGGCCTCCCCTGTCTGCTTCACAAAAACCCTGCTCACTGCCCCAGCGAGCCAGGATGGGCTCGGGTTACAGGCCACAGTTGCCTGATGCCTGGAGCTCAGGGGCTGGGCACAGGCAGCAGCTCCACATCCTGCTGACGGAACAGAAAGCAGAGTCCATGCCTGGCACAGCCAAGCCTGCCTGGGCCCCACACTGGACACCACACAGTCACCCTCCACGACGCATCCTGCCAGGGACTGGTGAGGGCCAGCACATGAGTGAGTGCCCCAGCACAGGACAGCAGGGGCCCGATCTCTCCACCTGGGTCTCTAGACCTCCTCCTCCAGGGCTAGGAAACTCGTGTGCGGCTTTGACGAGACCACGAGGAGCAGCACGGCAATGGCTCCTTGGACGTGTATCACCCACGCTGTGGCCACAGCCCAGGAAGAAGGCGCCGGCTTCGGAAACCAGAGGCTTCTGGGCTGGCTGTGGCTGCCCCGCTCTGGGTGCCCGACCTCCCACACTTTCAGCTACTCTGGCTGCTGGGGCACAAGTTCTGGGGGCGGGGGTGGGCGGAAACAGGGTGATTCCATCTGTCCTGCCCACTGGAAGGGCCTGTGGATGCTGCTTCAGGTCCATCTCGGCACTGACAGATGAGGAACAGACGTGGGCCGCTGTTCTGGGAGGGAGGCCAGCGGAGCCAGGTGCTGGGAGCTGGGATCCCACAAGCACCCATCCAGGAGGACAGAACACATGCGGAAGGAAGGGTGCAGATATCTAGCTGCAATGTGGGCGTTTCTCTGCAAATTGCCCTTTTTGCTCTGCACCGAGAGGTCCCTCCATGAGGGGCACTTGCAGCTCCAGCTCTACCTGCATTGAGGCATGGCGCTCCCAGGCCAAGGAGACAATGCTGTATATGGTGGCCTCGAGGCCAGTGGACTTTTGGATGATTTCCAGGCTCATTGATCTGGTTTTTTTTTTTGTTTGTTTTTCGAGACTAAGTTTTGCTCTTGTTGCCCAGGCTGGAGTGCAATGGGGCAATCCTGGCTCACTGCAACCTCCACCTCCCAGATTCAAGCAATTCTCCTGCCTCAGCCTCCCAAGTAGCTGGAACTACAGGCACTCACCACCGTGACTGGCTAATTTTGTATTTTTAGTAAAGACGGGTTTCTCCATGTTGGTCAGGCTGGTCTCCAACTCCCGACCTGAGGTGACCCGCCCACCTCAGCCTCCTAAAGTGCTGTGATTACAGGCATGAGCCACCTCGCCTGGCCCATTGGTCAGGTTTTTAAAGATCAAAGTGTGGTGGCCAGGTGTGGTGGTGCACGGCTATAATCCCAGAACTTTAGGAGGCCAAGGCTGGAGAACTGCTTGAGCCCAGGGGTTCAAAACCAGCCTTGGCGACATAGTGAGGCTCTGTCTCTACAAAATAATTTTTTAAAGATTAGCCAGGCGCCAAGCTCGGTGGCTCACGCCTGTAATCCCAGAATTTTAGGAGGCTGAGGCGGGCGGAACACGAGGTTAAGAGATTGAGATCATCCTGGCCAACATGGTGAAACCCCGTCTCTACTAAAAATACAAAAATTAGCTGGGCGTGGTGGCACATGCCTGTAATCCCAGCTACTCAGGAGGCTAAGGCAGGAGAATTGCTTGAACCCAGGAGGCCGAGGTTGTGGTGACCTGAGATCATGCCATTGCACTCCAGTCTGGGCAACAAGAGTGAAACTTCATCTCAAAAAAAAAAAAACTGTTAGCCAGGCATGGTGGCATGTGTCTGTAGTCCTGGCTATTTAGGAGGCTGTGGCAGGAGGATCGCTTGTGCCAGAAGGCCAAGGCTGTGGTGAGCCAGGATCACATCACTGTACTCCAGCCTGGGCAACAGAGTGAGACTTCATCTCAAAAACAAAAAATGGTCAAAATCTACCAGCTCCTGAATTCAAGGTCTCGTGTAAAACAAGCTCACCCAAATAGGTTTCCTAGGAACGGCCAGTAGGCACTTCATTTGTCCCTCTGACCCAGTCTCTTTCACCTCCCAGTCCTTCGCTGAGCACCTCCTGTGTGCTGGACCCTGCTGGGTGCCAGGCCGGCCGAGGTAGCTCTGAGGCGGAGGCTGGGCAGCAGCTCCGCAGCTCCTGCTGCCGCCAGATCACCCCATTGCCCAAAGAAGCTGGAAATCCGAGTTCTATGTGAAAGCTCCTGACTCGTAAAGGTCAGCTCCATTTAGTTTTCTTTTGCAACTCTGAGGACCAAACGAAACATAACTGCCGGGTGGGCTGGCCCTTGAGCTGCCAATTGCTGCCTCTGTCTTAGTGGAGAAGGTGGTGGGCTTTGGAGTGGGGGACTAAGTGGTGCCTCTGGACCTGGTTTCCTCTCAGAGCCCTGGTTTTGCCATCTGTGACATGGAAGTGACCTTGAAGGTATTATGACCTTCTCGTAGGCAAAACCAGTCATTCAGCAAGTATTTCCCAACAGAGGGCTGGGGGTCAGAGCCTGAAAGGGTGGGGGAGGAGTGCACGTTGAATAAAAAACAGGTACTAGGAGCTGGGCTGGGCTCATCGAGAGTCGCCCATTTAATCCTCAAGACAGCCTTTTTTTTCTCTCTCTCTCTTTTTTTGAGATGGAGTTTTGCTCTCGTTGCCCAGGCTGGAGTGCAATGGTGAGATCTTGGCTCACCGCAACCTCCACCTCCCAGGTTCAAGCAATTCTCCTGCCTCCGCCTCCCGAATACCTGGGATTACAGGCATGTCCAGCTAATTTTGTATTTTTAGTAGAGACAGGGTTTCTCCATGTTGGTCAGGCTGGTCTCGAACTCCTAACATCAGGTGATCCCCCCCCCACCACCTCGGCCTCCCAAAGTGCTGGGATTATAGGTGTGAGCCGCTGTGCCCAGCCAAGACAGGTGTCCCAACACTGGGAAGAGGCTAGCCAGGAGCCACCCTCGGACAATTCTCTTCCAGGCACCACACCAGGATTGCAGACAGGGACACCAAGACACACCTGGGAGGAAGGATGACGCTGGTGGTCCCGCGTGGCTGAGGCACAGCAGCCTGGGATGAGCTGGCAGGCTGCAGCCGCCTGGTGAAGAGCCTTGAATGCCTGATGCTTAGTTGGTGCTTAATAAGGGTTGGTAATGGTGATGTATGAATACAACTGACCCTCAAGCCTGGGCACAGTGGCTCAAGCCTGTCATGTTAGTACTTTGGGATGCTGAGGCGGGCAAATCACCTGAGGTCAGAAGTTCGAGACCAGCCTGGCCAACGTCGTAAAACCCCATCTACTAAAAGTACAAAAAAATTAGCTGGGTATTCTGGCAGTCACCTGTAATTCAGCTACTCAGGAGGCTGAGGCAAGAGAATTGCTTGAACCTGGGAGTCGGAGGTTGCAGTGAGCCGAGATCATGCCATTGCACTCCAGCCTGGGTGTCAGAGCGGGAATCCATCTCAAAAAAATATATATATATACAGTTGGCGCTTGAATAACATGGGTTTGGACTTCAAGAGTCCACTTCTGTTTTTTTTTTTTTTTTTATTTTTATTTTTGAGATGGAGTCTTGCTCTTGTCGCCCAGGGTGCAGTGCAATGGCATAATCTCGGCTCACTGAAACCTCTGCCTCCTGGGTTCAAGCAATTCTTCTGCCTCAGCCTCCTGAGTAGATGAAAGTACAGGCATGTGCCACTATGCCCAGCTAATTTTGTATTTTTTAAGTGGAAATGGGGTTTCACCATGTTGGTCAGGCTGGTCTCAAACTCCTGACCTCAGGTGATCCACCAATGACCCACTTCTATGCAGATTTTTTTCGCCTCTGCCACTCCTGAGACTGTAAGACCCCCCCATTCCTTTTCTTCCTCCTCAACCTACTCAATGTGAAGATGATGAGGATGAAAACCTTTATGATGAGTCACTTCCACTTAATGAAGATCAACTAGACTTTCTATTTCTTAAGGTTTTATTTTTTCTCCTTTTCTTGTTAGAGACAGAGTCTCACCCTGTTGCCCAGGCTGGAGTGCAGTGGTGCAATCATAGCTCACTACAGCCTCAATCTCTGGGGCTCGAATGATTCTACCTCAGCCTCCCAAGTATCTGGTCACAGGAACTTGGGCAGGTGAATCACTTGAGATCAGGAGTTCAAGACCAGCCTAGCCAACATGGTGAAACCCCATCTCTACTAGAAATACAAAAATTAGCCAGGCATAGTGGCAAGCACCTGTATTCTCAGCTACTCAGGAGGCTAAGGCAGGAGAATTGCTTGAACCTGGGAGTCAAAGGTTGCAGTGAGCTGAGATTGTGCCACTGCACTCTAGCCTGGGCAACAGAGCAACTCTATCTGAAAAAAAAAAAAAAAAAAATCAAAAACACCAAGTAGCTGGAACTAGAGATACACACCACCACACCTGGCTTTTTTTTGGGGGGGGCGCGGGTAGAGATACGGTCTGTCTATGTTACCCAGGCTTATCTCCAATTCCTGCGCTCAAGCAGTCCACCTGCCTCAGCCTCCCAACGTGCTGAGATTACAGGCG
The DNA here is from genome assembly GCF_049354715.1 of Callithrix jacchus. Lineage (NCBI taxonomy): Eukaryota > Metazoa > Chordata > Mammalia > Primates > Cebidae > Callithrix > Callithrix jacchus. Next base: position 213,375,556 of record NC_133502.1, on the reverse strand, counting down.
TGAGCCACTGTGCCCAGCCAGATTATCTTAATAACATTTTCTTTTCTCTAACTTACTTTATTGTAAAAGACTATAGTATATAATACATATAAAACACAAAATACTTGTTAATCAACTGTTTTCACAGTCAACAGTAACTTATAGTTAAGGCTGGGCGAGGTGGCTCATACCTGTAATCACAGCACTTTGGGAGGCTGAGGCAGGCGGATCATTTGAGGTCAGGGGTTTGAGACCAGCCTGGGCAAAATGGCAAAACCCCGTCTCCACTAAAAAATACAAAAATTAGCCTAGTGTGGTGGCAGGCACCTGTAATCCCAGCTACTCAGGAGGCTGAGGCAGGAGGATGTTTTGAGCCCGGGAGGCGGAGGTTGCAGTGAGCCAGATTCACCACTACACTCCAGCCTGGGCTACAGAGCAGGACTTGGTCTCAAAAAAGTTATTGGTAGCTGAGTTTTAGGGGAGTCAAAAAGTTATACCTGGATTTTCGACTGCATGGGGGCATCACCACCTCACCCCCACCCCGCATTGTTCACGGGTCAGCTGTAAATGAGTGTGCAATATGGAGCCGGGAAGCTGCTGAGGGGGGAGCTCCTGCCTCTGATTAAACGTGCCTGTGAAATGCTGGCAATAGTGGTTCCCAGGAAGAGTGAAGCGCTGGGCATTGGGCTGGATTTTGTGTCTGTCACTCCAGATCCTCAAGCCGCCCTTCCACCCACTGCCCCATGCCCAGGATGCTGACCTCTGGGGACCATATCAACCCAACTCCCTTGCCACTTCCAGCTAGGTTCAGCCTTTGGTGTCACCAGTGGAACAGAAGGTTGGGGCCAGTGCTATGCTGGTAAATGCTAACAACCAGCTCCCTGCAGGAATGCCCTGATCTCTAGTGTCTGCCTATTTCCCTGGTATAAATACTCCCACTGCAGGTAGAGATGGTGTCACAGATGGATGGGGGATGACATGGTGTTGTCATGGGCCCTAGTGTTGCCACGTCAGTGTTTCCATAGGCCCTGGGCCATGGGGGAAGGTGGCGTGGTGTGTAGAGGTGTGTTCCAGGCGCTGGCGTGGGGATGGGCTGGGGCTTTCACAGCAGCTGGTCCTTCTCTGTGCTTGGACCCCCATCTATCAAGTGGGGATGACAATCATGCTTCTTCCTGCCTCCTGTTGAGGGGTTCATGTGCAACAGGCACAGTCCTGCCTGGCCCAGTACCTGGGGCCAATGAGTCTTCAGTAACAGCAGCCATGGTGGTGACCATCGCCTGGGTCCCTACTCATACCCCAGGCTGGCTGACCAGGCTCAAGGACAGCCTGGAGTCGGGGAGCTGCTGGAGGGGTCCACTGGGAAGGAGGCAGCGGCCAGTAGGATGGGGAAGTTGCAAGGTAGCTATCTTTAGCACCTTCCCTCACAGCCATTTTCCTTTGCCAGGCTAAGTGGGAATCTGGTGCGAGCCGATGGGAAAGCGTCACTTCTCCATAGCCACATGAAGCTCAGTGACCTGGAGGCCTGCTGTGGAGGCTCAGAGCCCAGCGAGGGTGGGGCTGGCTGTAGTACCCGGCTCCTGGGGGCCTCATCCATAAAGAAGCACAAAAGCCCAGCTAAGCACAGAAACTCATGCCTGTAATCCCAGCACTTTGGGAGACCGAGGTGGGTGGATCACCTGAGGTCAGGAGTTCAAGACTGGTCTGGCCAACATGGTGAAACCCCATCTCTACTAAAAAAATACAAAAATTAGCCGGGTACAGTGGCATGCACCTGTAGTCCCAGCCACTCGGGAGCCTGAGACAGAATTGCTTGAACCCAGGAGTTGGAGGTTGGAGGTTGCATGCAGTGAGCCGAGGTGGGTGACACTCCAGCCTGGGTGAGACTTCATCTCAAAAAAAATTTAAAAAAAAGCAGGGGCCCATCGTAGGAGCCTGGGAGACGGTCAGGGGCCAAGGAGCATGGGAGGTCAAAGTGGCTACTGGAAACATTGTCCCTCCAGTCCTCACCCAGAGCCTTCGCAGCCCTCCTCCATGAGGGCAGGGCTGTGTGATGGTTGTGCGCTCGTGTCTGGAGCCTGGATTTTATATCCTTGCCTCGCTACTCCTGAGAGTCTGACCTCAGGGTCTTGACTTAACCTTGCTGGACGTCAATTTCCTCCCTATGAAAACAGAAGTAATGCCTGGCACGGCGGCTCGTGCCTGTAATCCCAGCACGTTGGGAGGCTGAGGTGGGTGGATCACGAGGTAGAAGTTCGAGACCAGCCTGGCCAATATGGTGAAACCCATCTCTAGTAAAAATACAAAAATTAGCTGGATGTAGTGGTGCATGCCTGTAGTCCCAACTGCTCGGGAGGCTGAGGCAGGAGAATCGCTTGAACCCGGGAGGCAGAGGTGGCATTGAGCCGAGATTGTGTCACTGCACTCCACCCCAGGCAACAAGATCAAGACTTCATCTCAAAAAGAAAAAGAAAAACAAAGACCAAGAGTTTGAGACCAGCCTGTGCAACATAACAAGACCCAGTCTCTACAAAACATGCAAAAATTAGCCAGGCATGGTGGCGCACGCCTGTAGTCCCAGCCACTCGGGAGGCTGAGGTGGGAGAATCACTTGAGCCTGGGAGGTCAAGGCTGCAGTGAGTCGTGATCGCACCACTGCACACTCCTGCCCTAGGTGACAGAATGAGACCCTGTCTCAAAAAATAAAAATAAGGTAACCCTGAAAGTCTAGTACAAACCCTGGCACATAGTAGGTGTTCAACAAATGAGTCCTCTCCTTCTCCCTTAAGCCAGCATCCACTTTACCAATCCCTGGCAGCCTAGCGTGAGGGTGAAGAGACGCCTCGGCTCACATTGAACTCCACCAATCACACACTGTGACCTGGGAAACTTACTCATCCACAAGCCCCGGTTTCTTACTGTGACATGGGATCATAACAGAACCTGCCTCAAGGAGTGAGCCTGAAGGCTTTTTCTCTATGTAAAATGCTCAGTGCCCGATACAGAGCAAGATGCTCACAGTTACTGCTAACTGTGGTCCTGCGCACAGCCTTGTGGTGTGAGTGTTGCCGATTGTGGATGAGTGGCTGGGGAGGTTGGACTCTGGATGGTTCCTGGATGCTCCCTTTCTCCCTCACTCTCCGGCCTGTGGAGTTACAGCAGCGATCCCCTGTGATTTCACTTTCCTTGATCACAGTTTCCAGCAGCTAGCCACAGCCCAAAAATATTAAACAGAAAATTTCAGAAATAATTAATAATGTTACATAGCATGCCATTCTGAGTAGGGTGACGAAATCGCGCAGCAACGTGACTCATTCCTCTGTCCAGTGTCTCCGCACAGTAGGCGTTCCCACCCGTGAGTCACTTCATAGTGCTCTTGGTGATCAGAGAGAAAAAGCCTAATCCACAGAGGTTCGGTACTATCCGGTTCCAGGAATCCACTGGGGGTGTCGGAGGGTAGGCTCGACGATAGGGAGGGCTACAGTAATTTCCTGCCTCCTGTGAGGTTTGCACCAGGCCTCTCTCCTATCGGTGACCTGGCCTGGGCTCCTGAGACTGCTCCTGAAAGGGAAGGAGGACAGGCGCAGTGGTTCTCGCCTATAATCCCAGCACTTTGGGAGGCCAAGATGGGTAGATCACCTGAGGTCAGGAGTTCAAGACCAGCCTGGCCAATATGGCAAAACCCTGTCTCTACTAAAAATACAGAAATTAGCTGGATGTGGTGGTGGGAGCCTGTAATCTCAGCTACATGAGAAGCTGAGGCAGGAGAATCACTTGAACCCAGGAGGCAGAGGTTGCAGCGAGCCCCAAGATTGTGCCACTGCACATTCCAGCCTGAGCAACAGAGACTCTGCTTCAGAAAAAAAAGAAAAGGGAAGGGGACTTTGGGCTCCTGGGAACTGGCCAGGAGACAGGGCAGGGGGACCGCCAGAAGCTCCAGCAAGTAGCTGCATTCTCACCTGGAGGAGGGTGGGCTGCCAGCTGCATGGGACTGAGCCCTCTGGGCAGGGGATAGAGGTGGAGCAGCACAGCCCTCACCAGCAAGGCCATCAGTGAAGATCCAGGCTCTCTAGAGAGCACTTTGCGGCGAGCCCACAAGGTGGTGGCCAGCCACCCACCGCTCCACACCCCTTGGCCATCCCCAGGTGAGCTAAGTCCCTGGCTCCGTCACACCTTTTAAGGCAAAGGCAGCTCCCGCCACCACCTCCCTGTTCCCACTTGCTCAGAAATTCCCAGCAGTTATTTTTTCTTTTTTTCAGGAGGAATGGAATGAGACTCCTTGTTCTGTCACCGCAGGATTCCGGCAAGGCCTGTCTAGGGGTTCTGGTGAAAGAAAAGTGACAGAAAACACATGCCAGCAGGCACTTGGAGATGCACCCTCAGTGACATGCACAGGCAGGACGGCCACCCCACCCACCACAGGCCTCTGCTGGGGACAGCCAGGCACACACACAGCACAGACAAGGCCTAGGGACGTGGGGACCCCCAACACACTCCATCCAGTTGGGAACGAGGCAGGCACAGGCACAGCCCATAGCATAAAGCCCCTCCCCCCAGCTCATACCTAAGCCCAGGAGCCTCAGGGATTTTGCACTGTTCCCTGCCGCAAGTGTTCCAGCACAGGGCTCCGTGGGCAGGACCCTTGACACCCTTCACATCTCAGAGAGGCCTCCCCTATCCCCCCCCACGTGACTCCATCGCAGTGACCTGTTTTATTTCCTCAGAGCCGTCATCAGCTCTAAACTGCCTTGCTTTTTTCTTGAGACAGGATCTCGCTCCGTCACCCAGGCTGGAGTGCAGTGGCGCGATCATGGCTCACTGCAGCCTTGACCTCCTGGGCTCAAGAGATCCTCCCGTATCAGCCTCCCAAAGTGCTGGGATTACAGGCTTGAGCCACCACACATGGCAGGCAAGAAAGAGGGGCTATGGGGCTGTCAACAGCAAAGGCTCAGCCCCCGGTCAAGCCAGGCTGCCCATGAGAAAGTCTTTCTGTGCACTTGGGCACATGTGAACAGGTATGGGTGTGATGCGAGCCTCCACCTGCGATGTGCAGGTGTGTCCTGAGCTTGGAAGCAGACAGACTACCCCTAGGGGCCTTTATTCTTTGCATCGTGTCATCCCAACCATACCCACAACCGGGTACAGAGCCCTGGACAGGCAGCAAGGCCCAGCCAGGATATGTCAGACCAGCAAAACCTTTCCTACTTGGGCTGGGTGGGCAGCGGGGCTCTAAGTCCAGCCTAAGGGATAGGGAAGGGAGGGGACAGGCTGGGACCCCTGCCCACTCAGCATTCCCATCAGGACCAGATCATACCAGGGAGACAAGAGGCAGCATCCAGGAGACCAGACAACCAGATCTCAAACCCGGACCTTGGGACACTAGGTTGTAAGCCACTCCCGTGACTGCAGGGCATCCTGGGACCCTGCTCAATTCGCAACCCCTGGCAGGGCCCTCTTGCAGGGCCGGTGCCACACACCCCCTGGTGGCTCTAACCTGAAGTGCAGCTCGACACCCAGGCCCAGGCTGCAGTCAAGGATGGGAGGGGCTGCAGGAAGGAGGGTTCCGCCTTGAGGCCAACTCCAAGCTAAGCTCAGAAGGGGCTGGAGACATGCAGGATGGACAGACACATGGGGGAGGTTCCTGTTGCACACAACTGACCCGCCCCTGCCTCAGGACCCACAGGGTACTTACCCCCTCTGCACCTTGAGAACTTTTTGACACTGTAGTGCTTCACCACACAACCTCACATCCACAGGTAAACAGCAACTATCTCCCGAAGTCCGGGTACCACACCCCCTTCTCCCCAGCCCACAGGCACACCCAGCTACTGGAAAGCCATCCATATAAGCACTTAGGCACGCATGACACGGGCCTGCCAGACACTGCTGGATGGTCAGCTGCTGCAGCTGCGGGCTCTTACCAACAAGCAGCTTAGTGGGGCTGGAGAACAGCACAGCGCCCTGCACACAGCCACAGCAGCTGAGGCCGAGGGATCAGCTTTGATGGCATCGCAAGGGCACTCGTATTCCACACCCTGTCCTGGTAGAGCCTAGATGCAGCAAACACGGGGTCAGCCAAGTGGGTCCAAGAGCCGGGGCCTGTGCTGGGCTTCACTGAGCTCATCAGGCTTCAGGCCAGCTCACAGGGGCCAGCCCAGGGCCTGGAGGCTTCCTTCAGCTTCGCATCCTGGGCTTGAGACTGAGGGCGGCAGGCTCTCAACATGGGGTGGGGTACAGGTGCCATCTCCAGTCGTAACAGGGACTGCACCAGCCAAGTTCCAGAAAGCAGACCCCAGCTCTGGCCGGGCCGCTTCCTTTGCGGATCGTGAAGCTGAGGTCCAGAGGAGGGCAGGGGCAGGTCCTGGGAGCTCCCCAGGCAAAGGGAGCCGATCTCGGGGCTGGGGTCACAGGGCTCCACTCCTGTGATCTCTAGGGCCCTAGAGCCGGGAGGAGAGACTGGGGGGCCTTTCGTCCGCCGCTGGGGCTGGGCAGAGGCTCAGCCTGGGCCGCAACGCGAAGCTGCTTCTGTGCAGTCCGAGCCGCGGCCCCTTTAAGAAGGGGTGGTGCTTCAGCCAGTCACTAGGGACGCTGCCGGCGTGCGCGCCTCTACGGAAGCCGAGACGGCGCTTTCCGCGGGGCCCGGGCAGAAGCCGCGGCGTCGTTGAAGCGAACTGAAGCGGCGGCGATGTGGTCGGAGCGAGCGAAAGCGGCGGCCAGAGTCTGGGGCGTAGTCCTAGTGGGCAGAAGCGCAGTCGACGTCCCAGCGAGCAGAAGCGACCGCGCGGTCCCAGCCGGCAAAAGCGGAGGCCGCGTCCCAGCGAACAGAAGTGGCGGCGTCCAGAAGCGGCGAGCTTCGGAGAAGCCGTGGTGGCTTCCCTGTGATGGAGGAGCAGGAGGGACGCTTCCGCGGTAAGTGGCGGGGCATGGACCCCCCCGGAACCCTCCGGGCCTCCCTGCTCCTTCCCCACCGCTCGCTTTTGGGCCCTGACTCCTTGTGGGCATCTGGGCCCCAGTAGTCTGCGTGGCGGTGGTTGTGGGGTCCTGGCCGCCCGGCGTGCGCACCCTGGCCGGGAACGGTGTGCGACCCGCGTCCAGCCTGTAGGAGCACCTGGCCCAGAGGCCGGTGAAGCGCGGGACCTGGGACCCTCCGAGCCCCAGGCCCTCTGAGCTGAGGTCCAGGGTTATATGATGTTTCGGGACCTTTAGAGAGAGACCTCGCTAGAACACAGAACAGGTGACATTTGTAGTGTGAATTCTTTGAGGAGTCTCCAGGTAGTTCGCTGTTTTCCGAGGTGTCTATTCTGATTCTCATTTACAGTGTATGAGTTCCCTTCTCTCCAAAACCATACCCGTGTTCCCTTTTTTTTTTTTACTTTTTACTTTGGAGACAATCTCGTTCTGCCCCGGCGGGAGTGCAGTGGTGCCATCTGGCCTCCCTGCAACCTGCGCTCCCGGGTTCAAGCAATTTTCCTGTCTCAGCCTCCTGAGTAGCTGGGACTACAGGGGCCCGCCGCCACGCCAGGCTGATTTTTGTATCAGTAGTAAAGACGGGGTTTCTCCATATTGATCAGGCTGGTCTCAAACTCTTGACCTCAGGTGATCTGCTGCCTCGGACTCCCAAAAGTTCTGGGATTACTGGCGTAAGCCACCGAGCCTGGCCTCTCCTGTTTTTAAAAAACTTTCTAGGGATATTCAATAAGTGTGAGATTATCTATGTGTGGGTTTCAATTAAACCACACACAGTTAATTAACTGTTGGATAGTTAATTTTGAGGACCTTTTACCTGTTGTTCGATTTTCTGTCGCAGAATTGTCTGTTCAGGTCCTTTGCGAAATATTAGATTCTTTTGCTACTTTGTAGTGTTTTTTGTGTACACCTTAGATGACAACTCATGAATTACATGATTACCTGAAATTTTTGCCTAATCTATAGGACGCTTTTTTAATTTGGAAGGTAGTTTCTTTGCCGTGCAGAAACTTTTCAGGTTGATGTAGTCCATGTTTATTTTTGCGCTTTGTGCATGTAATTCTGGTCACCCATATAAGAAAATACTTCTCAGTGACAAAGCATTTAATTGTCAAGGAGGTTTTCCTTCCAGGGTGTTTGTTTCTTTCTCTCTTTGCAAAGGTGAGCAGAGTCACGTGACCCAGAATATATGCTCAACCTGTGTTTTAGTTAAAACATTTTGTGCTATATGGTCTTTTGTTCTGGTCTTTGGGGGTTTTTTTGGTTTGTTTGTTTTTTGCTGGAGGGGGTTGATTTTCATATATCATGTAAAATCAGGGTCCTGTTTCTCTCTTCTGCATTCAGATAACATTTTTCTCAAAGGTATTCATTGAGCAGACTCTGCCTGCCACACTGCGGTGGTCTTTATCAGAGTGAGTTGACTGTGTCCATATTTGCGTTGATCTTATTTTGGCCTCCCCATTTTTATCCACAATTCTAGGTATTGATTTTATCCAGGTACCATATATGTGCTGCATGACTGCGGCTTGGCAGTGTGATTTAATATCCAGGATTATGGGTCCTCACTTTGATTGAATTTCTCAGGATTCCTTTAGATATGAATTGCCTTTATGGTTCCCTATGATTTTTAGCAATATGTATTTATTTCTGTTAACTTTTTTTCACAACATAAAGGTGCATAATTAGGGGTACATTTTCACACGTATAGATTGGGTAATGATCAAATCAGGGTACTTAGGATCTCTGTTCCCTCATAAGGTATTATTTTTCTGTGGCGAGAACACATAAAATTCTCCTTTCTTGTTCTTTTGAAAAATATAATATTGTTAACTCTGGTCACCAGGCTGAGGAGGAGAACACTCAGTTTGATTCCTTTAAGGTTAAGATAACTTTGCTTCCATAACCAATCCCTACTCCCCCTCTATCTTCCAGACAGACCCTGGTAGCCAATACTGCGCTTTCTACCTCTTTAAGACAGACATCTTAAGATTCAGTGTTTGCCTTTCTTGGCCCAGCTCATTATGTTTAACATAATGTTTTCCAGGTTCATCTGGGTTGCTCCACATGACACTGTTTCATCGTTTTGGTGGCCGAAGAATATTCCCTAGTGTATG